>NC_079435.1:29668048-30360548 GCF_903798145.1 Danio aesculapii | reverse complement strand
GTGTGTGTGTGTGTGTCTGTGTGATGAAGGAAAAAAACTTGTGATATATATGATTGCATACTTATCTTGTATACAACTTAAATGAATAAATAATTAAATATACAGTATAATAATAATAATAAATCATAATAATAATAATGTGTTTTTAAGAAAACGGTATTAATAAAAAAAATCTGTATTTCTATTTCTATTCTACTCCCTTTCTATTCAGATTTGTATTTAATTACAACGATGATGGAGTTTTGTGAAGACTTATTTTATATAATTAACTGATAAAGTAATTTATGAACAACAACAACAACAACAACAACAACAACAACAACAACAACAACAACAACACACAAATATAATAATAATAATAATAATAATAATAATAACAATAATAATAATAATAATAATAATAATAATAATAATAATAATAATAATAATAATAATAATAATAATAACACAGGGCATTTGGTGTTTTTTATGTAACCTTAAGTCTAATATAGTAAAATTACCACTTAATAAAGACAGGTAGTAAGAAGAAAATCTACCAATATAAAAATGTATACAAATGACACTGATATCGTACGATGGAAATAATATTTTATTAAAAGTCACGTCTTTTCATTAACAGGAAGTGGAAAGGTTACGTTTGCCGTGAAGTCCCGCCTTTTCCGACAACATCTAGGATGTAGTTTGTTGCTGCAGTGCATTTTGACTACAGCTGATAAACATATAACATAGATGATATTTTACCCGAGAGCTGATCTATGATAGTACGATGGCTGAGTCTCCAGACTGTCGGAGTCTTGTTTCTGCGTCATCACAGCTCAATTTAATGGAAATAGAGGCGGTACGTCTGAGATTGACTAAGCTGATTCAGTGACAATTAGTGTGTTAATTATTTTTTTGTTAATAATTGTTTAGCTTATTTACAGTTTATTAGATCGGTGCGCTTTATTCATGCTTCTTTCTTTTACGTTAGTCACCGAGGTCGTGATTGATTTTGGCATAACCGTTACATGTTTTTGTATTGTGTTATTGTTGTTATATTGTATGTATGGTGAGGATCCTCTGCACCTATAGGTCGGTACCTTGATACATGTGCGTTTTAATATTAAACATGCATTTACATTGTAGATTGACGATAAAGAGTTTGACATCCCTCAAGTGGACACACCTCCGACCCTAGAAAGCATCCTAAATGAGGTCAGTATCAGACTATCTGCATTATTTATAGTTCTCTATCAACACCCTCAAGATACTAGATGTGCAGATACACCAGTCGAAGGTTAGGACGCACCTTTATGCTCTTTTCAACGTTTCATAACTATAGGTAGATACAATTATGAAACCAAGTATATGTAAATGGGTGTATGAGAATTATGGGGAGAAGAAGATATTATAAACAAATCATTATGTTATATTATACACTTATCCATTAAATCAAATGATTAAAATGATTTGTGAAGAAATGAAAGGGATAGTTTGCCCCTAGATTAAAATAATATGCTAAATTAAAATGACACAAAAACTAGGGATGCTTTGATCAGGAAATTTGCAGCCGATACCAAGTGTCGATTGTTTGTCATGGTGATCAGTCGATACCAAGTACCGTTTCTAATGCTTCAAGCTTTATAATGCATTAAGCATATTTTCCCTCTAAGTATGATATTTAATTGGAGATCTCTCCTTACCTAAGATAATTTATTAAGGATGTTGCATATAATGCCTTAAACGTGTCTCTTATAGCCATTTAGGTGTGAACATGTCATGGCCAGAAGCAGCTTTACAGAAAATAATAGATAAAACAGATACAAATATTGGTAAGAAGTATAACTAATATTGCAGTTTGGAAACATTGCAAATGATGAAAGAAGAATTCAACACGTCTCAATCAAGAAAAATTTAGGAGTGCATATTTGATGCATAAGAAGTTAAAAATGCACACACCCATTACTTCTTCACTAAAGAAAATAGGCCTTATGTATAATAATATGCTGTAATATTACAGAAACTTAAATTATTCACCTGTACACCTGCATTTCGTTGCCTTGTACTTGTACATGTGTGATGACAATAAATTGAATCTAATCTAATCTAATTATTAAATATACATGTTTAATTTTTTTTATTCCAGCCAGGTTTTAGTGAACTTGAAATATTGTCGAAAACACAGAACGTTTTTTATGTGTAAAAAGTTCTAAATACATGCAAGGTCATTCCAATATTTTGCTCATCTCCAACTAACACAAATACTTGCGATCGTTTCATGAGATTGGCAAGATTAGCGAGAACCGATAGAGAAAAAAAATTGATTATTGACCAATAGCAATCTCTGGCCGATTGATCAGAACGTTCCAAAAGAAAACTGTAACATCGTTCAAGGGATGGATGAAAATTCTGTCACCATTTACTCATCATTCACTTGTTCCCAAACTGTTTGAGTGCCTTTCTCCTGTTCAATACAAAAGAACTTATTTTGAAGAATGTTTGGTAAAAAGTAGTTATTGATATCCACAGCAGCAACAAAACATTCTATGGAAGTCAATAGCTGTTTTCCCCCTCAACATTCTTTAGAGACTCAAATATTTATATACAGTTAAAGTCAGAATTATTAGCTCCTCTTTGATTATTTTTTTTTTTTAATGTTTTCCAAATGATGTTTAACAGAGCAAGGAAAATTTCACAGTACGTCTAATAATATTTTTTTCCTCTGGAGAAAGTCTTAGTTGTTTTTTTTTCGGCTGGAATAAAAGCAGCTTTAAATTTTTTATGCACCATTTTTTGTTCAAAACTATTAGCCCCTTTTAAGCCAGATTGTTTTTCGATAGTCTACAGAACAAACCATCATTATACAATAACTTGCCTAATTACCCTAACCTGCCTAGTTAACCTAATTAACCTAGTTAAGCATTTAAATGTCACTTTAAGCTGTATAGAAGTCTCTTGATAAATATCTAGTAAAATATTATCTACTGTCATCTTGACAAAGATAAAATAAATCAGTTATTAGAAATGAGTTATTAAAACTATTATGTTTAGAAATGTGTTGAAAAAAAATCTTCTCTACGTTAAACAGAAATTGGAGAAAAAAATTAACAGGGGGGCTAATAATTCTGACTTTAACTGTATATATAGTGGAATATTTTGTTTAGTGTTCAACAGGAAAAACCTTTTTATTCTAAAATGTAAAATTGGTTATACATTTTAAATTTTAATTCAATTATTAATTTTTTAAAATTAATTCGTAGAATTATTTTCTTTTTAATATTTTTACATAGTGTATGTGATGGTGATAAATAGCTTTTCGTAGTGTTTTATAGCATTTTTATATTATATATTTATCATTTATTTTCGTGCATTTTTTCAACATCTTTGAATTTAGCAGACATTACATGCATTCACACATTTTAGATTAGATTAGATTAGATTCAACTTTATTGTCATTAAACATATACAAGTACAAGGCAACGAAATGCAGTTTAGGTCTAACCAGTAGTGCAATAGCAGCATATAGCTATAAGTTATAAAGTGCAATTATAGAAAACTATGATGATATTTACAGATGGATGTACTATCAACATTATATAGAGGTTGTATTAGCTATGAACAGAGATTTACAACAGATGAATATATGTATTTAAAATGCTTTTAGAAAAAATATATAAATCGCAAGTCATTTATGGAAAGACTGAGTTTTTAGGCACACAATAATAAGTTTAAAATCTAAGTTAGATTAATAATAAACTACCCAAAACGCAAGAGAAACACCCAAAACTAGTGATGACAAAATCATGCTTTTGCAAGTAGGAGTGCCTTGTATTTATTGTAGCACACTACCTATTTATTTGTCAATGCTCTTTTATTTATTTTCAGCCTGAAGATGAGGATGAGCCATTCATTTTAGAGGACACATGTCTTTTGAACACTGAGAACATTGATGCCCACTCATGTGAGACCTCTTCCCTGGCCAGCTCTGACAGTGGAGACCGAACACACTTAAAGAGGAACGCGCACTTCCTTTATATTGTTGTTTTTGCCCTGTTGTGGTTTTTATTTGGCTGTTAAAGAAGTATTTTCATTTGAGTTATTATTCTGTGTATGTTCCCCTCAGGAGGAGGAAAGCAGTGGAAACTAATGCTACAGTGCACGGATCTGTTCTTAGACGCAATGTGCTGAAGGGCATCTCAGCTCAGATAGTATCTGCTGCAGTAAGAGGAATAATACTTCATCCACTGCTACACAATGCTGTACTACATAAACTGTGTTTAAATATGTTGTGTATTTGATGACTACACTATAAAAAAAGTGTTCCACACAATAAATTTGAGTTAGGGGTGACACGGTGGCGCAGTAGGTAGTGTTGTCGCCTCACAGCAAGAAGTTCGCTGGCTCGAGCCTCGGCTGGGTCAGTTGGCATTTCTTGTGGAGTTTGCATGTTCTCCCCGCGCTCACGTGGGTTTCCTCCGAGTGCTCCGGTTTCCCCACAAGTCCAAAGACATGCGGTACAGGTGAATTGGGTAAGCTAAAATTGTCCGTAGTGTATGTGTGTGAATGAGAGTGTATGGGTGTTTCCCTGTGATGGGTTGCAGCTGGAAGGGCATTCGCTGCGTAAAACATGCTGGACAAGTTGGCGGTTCATTCCGCTGTGGCGACCCCTGATTAATAAAGGCATTAAGCCGAAAAGAAAATGAATGAATGAATGAATGAATGAATGAATGAATGAATGAATGAATGAAATTCGAGTTAGGACAACATGATGAAATTAGGTTAACCTTAAATTCTACAGAGTTAAGTGGATTGAACATAAAACAATTACGTTGTCTCCAAAAAAAAAAAAAAATCCACAAGAATTCTATTGTTTCAGCTTAGTTTGAACAAACAGCATTTTTTGATTTTTTTTGTTCATTAAATATTTTTATAACATTAAAATAAGGTCACATTTATTAACATTATTTAATGCATTAAGTGCATTATCAAAAAAACTAGTTTTATTGGCCCATATTAACCTTGGTTAATATTAGTTTAGTAATGTTCATGTTCATATTAGTTCATGGACCTTTATGAAATTTTAAATAAAATATAACTTCTTACAGTAAATATGCATTATTGAATGTTAATAGGGCAACGCAGTGGCGCAGTAGATAGTGCTGTCGCCTCACAGCAAGAAGGTCGCTGGTTCGAGCCTCGGCTGGGCCAGTTGGCGTTTCTGTGTGGAGTTTGCATGTTCTCCCTGCGTTCACGTGGGTTTCCTCGGGGTGCTCCAGTTTCCCCCACAGTCCAAAGACATGTGGTACAGGTGAATTGGGTAGGCTAAATTGTGGTACATGTGGTACAGGTGAATTGGGTAGGCTAAATTGTCCGTAGTGTATGATTATGAATGAGTGTGTGTGGATGTTTCCCAGAGATGGGTTGTGGCTGGAAGGGCATCCGCTGCGTAAAACAAATGCTGGATAAGTTGGCGGTTCATTCCACTGTGGCGACCCCAGATTAGTAAAGGGACTAAGCTAACAAGAAAATGAATGAATGAATGAATGTTAATAAATTCTGTATGAATATTGCTCTTTGCTTGTTCATTCTGAATCATTGTAAATGTGTTTTGTATTCTACCTACATTCAGCCAATTCTTTTTTTTTTACATTTTAATAAACAAATTAGTATTTTTTTATTACACAAAGTTTAACTTGCAGCTTTTTCCAACTGCTTATGCACAAAATCTTTTCATGTCACACAATTTTCTGAAACCTCTCACTCAAAATGCAAAACTACACAGCAAATCTCCAAAACAAGAAGCTATTTCTCAGCCTTGAAAAAAAACACTTTTTCAAAATGCTACACACAATTCTCTACCTAAAGCACAAAAATCGTACAAGAGGCTACTTGCTTTTTTCCTTTTCCAAACGCAACCAATCAAAATGCTACCTGTTACTCCTCTCAACAGATTACTGTTACTGTAGAACATTGTATTGAATTGTAGATAGAAGCATATGAAAGAGCAAAGAGCTTTAGATTTAGAACAGCAGTGTTGACATGCTATATCCAAAAGTGTTATATTATGAAAGATGTGTTTGCCATTTGATGCAAATGCTTCATTCTGACATTTGTTAATGGCATTTTGAATGCAGTGTTACATTTAGAAGGAGATGTGAGCATTTTGTGTGTGCAGTTTTGAGAATTGTATGTAGAGTTTTGAAAAAAAGGGGGACACTGTTTTGAAAATGTGTGTAAGCAGTTGAAAAAAACTAATATTTTAGTCAGTTTAAATAATGTAGGTTGACATGACAAAAATGTTCATTTGATTCAGCTAAAATAAAAAGGTAGTAAGATTTTATTTTTCATTCATGAATTGCTCACAGTCTCATTTAATTATTTCTGTATTAAATCTTTTATGCTTTTGAAATTGTGTTGATCACTTTCTTGTTCTGTGCTTTTACTGTTTCCATCTCCCTTCAGGATAAAGTTGATGCTGGCTTGCCCACAGCGATAGTGAGTATATATCTTTCTTGTGATTTGTAATGATTTCTTTTCTCATTTCTTCTTCTCTGAAATGCTTTTGTATTTGCAGACTGTTTCAAGTGTGATTGCTGTAGGAACATCTCATGGTCTGGCCTTAGTGTTTGGTAAGCTTGTCATTCACGGACAAATGACACTGAAGTGGAATCAAAGTTAGGTTTGTGCACAAGGATATGCCTTATGATTAATCATAGCAATATATTACACTTTGCTAATCACAATGCAATAGTTAATTAACATAAAAAAATTGAAATGCAGCTTTTGTAACTATTATTGTTAGAAAATGAGTATTTTAAACCACTATGGGACTATTTCTCTGCCTTGGCTTTTCTTGTGTGGGATGTTCAGGAAAAGGTAATGTATCAGTAAGGTACAAGATGTGTTTTCACTGCAGTTTTAAATTTGTTTCCATTCCATCATGTTTAACATTGCTACGCAGTAATACACTTTTCACACTGGACATGTAAGCAAAGCAAAAGTGGCACACAAGCTGCACAATATAACCATATACAATGCGGAAACCATATAGCATGTAGTGTAGTGTGTTTCTAAAAAAAGAAAACAAAACAGTCATAAACTAACAATGAAACCATTGGTCTAATCTTCACCAAATTTGACTTGGATCATCTTCAGACAATGTAGACAAAAATTTCTGGAATTCATGTTGATAGACAAAACTGTTGTCATTTAGCACATGCGCAAACTTGATGCAATGCTGCCAGATGACATCACAGGCTGAATCACAGCAATGGTTTGAAGTATTGAAACCAAAATTAATGTGTGTGATCTAGACCTTTCATTGACCAAACTACATCAGTTTGCACCACCTTCTGGGTAAAATTGACAATTAAATTCGATCAATAGAAATCATACAAAATATATCATACAGAGAAAATTTATATAAATGATTCCCTAATTGACACTACTTCCTGTCCACCATCTTGAGTTAGTTCTTGAAAATCTGTTGTTTTGAACTCTCCTTAGATCATTAGCCCAATTTCCAGCAAATTTGGCTCAGACTATAATGGCAAAAAGTTATAGAATTTTCCAGCTTGTTGCCGCACTTGTATATGAGGTGGCCGCTGGGCTGCTTGGCCCCGATAATTGCTTCTTGCAGCTATATTTATAATTAAAATAAAATAATCATTTATTAATTATAAATGAAAATAATTAATAAATTTTTCAGCAATCCAGAAGTTTGAAATGTTGAATATATTTTTCAAGGTTTCCAATGGTTTCGGATTAAAGCGTTTACACTTGTTTTGCACTGACACCATGATTTTGCTGAAAAAGATCAAGTATTTAAAATAAAATAAACATTATTTAATGTTATTTTTGTTAATTAATTTTGTTTATTTATCTTAATTTATTTTGAGACTTCTTTTTTTAGTGGTAAAAATGCTGCTTGCATCGTCTAATGTGAAATGACCTCAGAGCATGCTAAACCAACTAAAATATAGTAGAATGACATGAACTGAGAAGTTTGCCATGGCTGTTTGCACGCTTCTTGTTTGTGTTTTGCTTGCGGCTGCATTTGGATGTTTTTTAAAAAAAGCAAAAACACAAAGCACTGTTTGTGTTATTTGTTGAATTACATGCCTGATAAAACATAATTCTTTTTTAGTCTTCAGTTTTTGTCTAATCTGTATCTTTTGAATTTAGATCAGAACCAGGCTCTGCGTCTGTGTCTGGGCACTACAGCGACGGGAGCAGAATATGGTGCTGTGTCGGCTCTCAGCATTAATCACGACTGCACACGACTGCTGTGTGGCTTTGCCAAAGGACAAGTAAGCGGCACAAATCCATAAACTTAAAATCAACATAAATTACAAATAAATAATGATGTCTGTCCTCATGTTCAGGTGTGTGTTTATTGGAATATCTCTGTTTGTTTTTTATACAGATCACCATGTGGGATCTGGCCAATGGGAAGCTGCTGCGCACTATTACTGATGCCCATCCACCTGGCACTGCCATACTACATGTGAAAGTACTGCACGTCATGTTTTGTATGTACTATGTACTGTATGTTTTGTTGTTCGTTCAAATTTAATAAAGCATTTTTCTCTCTTTCCGTAGTTCACTGACCACCCAGCGCTGGCTGTGTGTAATGACAGTGGCGGATCAGTTTTTGAGCTGTCATTCAGGTGAGAGATGCTTTGAAAGCTTAAGAACAATGCTTTGAACAAACTGAAGCATATTTGTGCACTGTTAAAGTGAATTTAAAGTGATTTGTAAAATGAATATTGTAAAAAATTAACTGGTGGGCAGGGGGCAGTAGAGCTTCATCTATTCTAGTCTTACAACACCCCAATGGCTGGTTGCAATACAAAAGTGTTTTACCCATTTTCCCTTTAAACAAACTTGAAAAGCGTTGTTAATTAGGTGAAGCAGGTAATTTAGTTTTATAGTTTTTTGTACTTTTTTGCATGCAAATTAAATTATGTAATTAAATCAACTTAATAAATAAAGAAAAATAATTGTATGTATGATATCAGTAATGCTTTAATTTTATCCTCTGTATTATTTTAAAATACTATTTTTCTTCCCCGGCTGTGTTTTTGTGTCATTCCACTCTGAAATGTGTTTTGTTAAATGTAAGCACACTGCATTGTGATTAAATGCAAAAACAATATATTATGCACTGGTTTCCTTTTGCTTGATGCTAATTGCATTCTATATTATGTCTTTTTTATGATAAAAATAACTTTTATTCTGGATTATATATAATATGTATAAACCAAAATAAACGTTTGCTTTGACATAGTATATTTGTGTGTATTGTGTATATATAAATACACATATGGATGCATATATTTGAAAAAAATGTTTATTTGTATTTAGATATTATATACGGCTGCACGATATATTGTTTCAGCATCGATATTGCAATGTGTGCATCTGCTATCATCACATTGCAAGATCTGCTATGTTTGGCCCTATCATACACCCGGCGCAATAAGGCAGCAGACGTGTTTGCCGTGATTTGTTTGTGGACTCATGGGTGTGCAGGTCTATACAGGAGATATGTTAAGGCACGTTGTTGGCGTGTTACTATTTTGTGGAACTGAAATAGACTTTGCAATTGACCAAGTAAAAGCTGGCCTAAAGTCCAGTGTAGAACGCGTAAAGTTATGTGCCTATGCAGGTTCATACGCTTAATACACACTGGATGTACAGCAATACGCAAATATCTTATATATATATATATATATATATATATATATATATATATATATATATATATATATATATATATATATATATATATATATATATATATATATATATATATATATATATATAAATAAAAAAATAACTAAAGGATAAAAATGTTACATGAATTATTATTTTTCTGCATAGATATAAAAAAAATACTACCTCCATGTCTTCTTCATGTCCAGGGGACTTTTTTTTCAGTTTATTCATGACAATTTGCATTCCTATAATAATGTTATTATTATTAGCAGTATTATTTATTATATAAATATTTAGATTTGTTTTAATAAAAAGATTTGTCCAACTGTTGGGTTTTGGAGACGTATATGCATCGCCATATGGGGCCTAAGAATAGGCATGTTTTTGGATATGACTCTTCATTGTTATTGTTCATTTATTTGTTTGCTGGAAATTAGAACTGAATTTAGAAATAGTTTTGAAACAAATCTTTGAGCTTAACAAACTAAATTAAATATGTGGGTTAATCAATGACAAGTGCGTACAACACCGTTTCCTTATCCACGAAAGTAAAGGAGTAAAGTATAGAGTAAAAGTAAAGTAAAGACAAAGTTAAGAGGCCGAATGGAGGAGGCTCATTTTTTATCCCTACGCAGATGGTCTGTTAAACTGTTATCTCGTTAGTGAAGCATTCAGTTTTTCCATTCAGTTTTTCCACTTACAAAGTCCGCCATGTAAATAGCAAAGGCGCCATGGCGTGACGCAACTCCAATTTATAATTTTCACAGATGTCTGATAATGTTTTTTCTTCTGGAGAAAGTCTTATTTGTTTTATTTTATAAAAGCAATAGAATAAAAGAATAAAAGCAGTTTTTTATTTTTTTAAAAACCCATTTTAAGGTCAAATTATTAGCACCTTTTAGCAATTTTTTCCCTGATAGTCTACAGAAAAACCATTGTAACTTGCCTAATTGCCCTAACCTGCCTGGTTAGCCTAATCAACCTAGTTAAGCCTTTAAATGTCACTTTAAGCTTTATGGAAGTGTCTTGAAAAATATAATGAAAAATATTTTTTTACTGTCATCATGGCAAAGATAAAATAAATCAGTTATTTTAGTTATTTTGTTTTTAAAACTTGTTTTGTTTTGAAATTGAAGAAAATGTAAGAATTTTCAAGACCCCACAAACACCCTGTGTATATATATATATATATATATATATATATATATATATATATATATATATATATATATATATATATATATATATATATATATATATATATATATATATATATATATATATTGTGTGTATATATATTGTGTATATATATATATATATATATATATATATATATATATATATATATATATATATATATATATATATATATTGTGTGTATATATATTGTGTATATATATATATATATATATATATATATATATATATATATATATATATATATATATATATATGTATACACAATATATATATATACACAGAATGTTCGTGGGGTCTTGAAAATTCTTACATTTTCTTCAATTTCAAAAACAAAACAAGTTTTAAAAACAAAATAACTAAAATATGTTGTTGCAGGTCTTAAATATTTTTAAACAGGTCTTAAAAACCAACAATTTATCTACAAAAAACATTTAACAAAAGTTACATTTTTAAAGTCTATTATCCAATTAGGTTGAATTATCTTTCTTAAAATAACATTTGTTTATAAATAAGGTTTTGAATTTTAATGGGGCAAGTACAGATATTTTCCTCTGGCCCTTAGAAAACGCCCTTAGCATTTTTTTTTTTCTATAAGTCTGACATTTCATTCAAAATGGGCTTAAAAAATCTTAAATTTGACTTGGTGAAACATGCAGAAACCCTGTAAATACAATGCAATTAGCATCAAGTATAGTGTATATATTTTTTTATTTTAACAGTGATGAACTGAACCTGTGTTATGTTAAGATTTACCCAGGAATCCTATATTCTTAATTCCCTCTCTGTGGTTGAAATTAGACCTGTTAAACCTTTCTTTCAAACTCCAAGTGATCCGCAAAAATCTGTGTTAGTTGATGAATAGTGTTATGACTATAGTCTTTCATGCCTTATTGGAACAATTGTTCATTCATTCTCCTCTGAATGCCTTTGTTGAGTGATAAAAATCATCCTTAAAACCTGTCGTGCACCTATCATTTGTTACAGTATTGCCAGGACTCTATTAAAGTGCTAAAGCATTATGAATGCACTCACATGTCTTTCTCTCTTTGTCTAGGAGGGTGATGGGGATGAGGACATGTGAATCCAGGTGTTTATTCAGTGGTTCCAAAGGTGAGGTGTGCTGTGTTGAACCTCTACATGCTGGAGCTGAACTCAAAGATCATCCCATTACCCAGTACTCCCTGCTGGCCATGGCGTCACTCACCAAGGTAAACTCTTAGAAACACTACAGTTTCACTTCCCAAATGTCTATGGGTTCCATAATACAGTTTTGTTCCCATTGTATTGTACCATCTAAATAATTGTGTTATGTTCGTTATTCATATTTTACACACAAAAATATTATTATTGGGGCTGCATGATATTGGAGAAAATATTTTTTATTCTTGTGATTATGAATACAATTTCACTAGATTATGGTGCTAATAATATGCCAAAACAATCTGAATTTTATTTGTGTTTATTTGAATTATTGACAATTGTAATTTAGATCTGAATTTTTATATGCCATTAAAATTTTTTTGAATTTGAATTTCTTAATTTGAATTTGAAATTCATAACTTGAATATTGAACATCTGAAATTTAAGACAACTGAATTTTTTAAGGCAGAATTTTTAAAGACATTTTTATAGGCATTTTCAAACTTCAGATTTTTTGCATTCTGAATTTATAGACTGCAGATATCCAGTTTGTAAAAATACAATATCAAGTTTTCAAAATGAAAAAATTCAGAACATCAAATTCAATATTCTAAAACTCCAAACCAGAAATTCAGATCGTGAAATTCAGATTCAGCAGAAAGTTGGTCAGGAGTGATCAGAGGGGAAGAGTACACGATCACCATAAAAAACAAACTAAGCATTTTGGCCAATCACAGAGCTGTGTGAGTTTACTGGTTGGTGTATGTGTATTTTATTTACGTTTTTGGTGTTTGGAGGGATAACAGTTGATTCTGACCTATACTATAACCTCTGATGGGTTATTTCAAAAGACACAGGGCTCTTACACCTTTACCAAAGTCACATTAAGATACTTTTCAAGCTCTTTCCAAGTGCATTTTCAAACTGTCCCAGCATTTTACAAACTGTCCCAGCATTTTACAACAGTGGTAAATGACATATTCACATGAACACACGTCTTTATCAAATTATATAAGATGCTATTTGTTACAATATTCTATAGTACAGCATAACATATAGTATTTTAAGGACAATTTTAATGATATATTTGCCCAAAGCCCATTCTCAACACTGAAATGCTACCTCTTTTAAATATCTTCTTTTCACATCTAAGATGCCATATTTAACCTTACATTTATATTTATTTGAATGATCAGATTTTTCCCTATATTTAAGAATATTACATTATTTCTGACTAAAATACATTAAAACCAAAATGTCCAATGGGTGGCGCCAAATCTCTATCTTTGCCACTGAATTGTTAATTCAGATTAATTTAAATAGGCTAATTTATAAATGAATTAAGTGACTCACTATGAATGACTCGCTCAGAGATTAAATCAGGTTTACTTTTTACATTAACATAACAATCATCCATACAGCAGTGGATATTAGCCTGTATCCTGTCACATTTGCGTGCAAAAAGAGTGCAAAGCTAAACGCGCGTACTGTCTGTGTCTCTCTGTGTGTGTGTGTGTGTGTTTGTGTGTGAACTTTGTAATGACATTGTGTGTCACTCATCGTTGCAACTCCACAACCCAAAAGCATCTCATTGGTAAAGTTCTTAGTGTAGTATTTCTCACAAACGTTATGTGAGATCTGCTTCCTTCTTGTCTGTCTGTTGTCTGACGCAGCTGAGAGAGGAGATTAAGGCACACTGGCAGGCACGTGGAAATGGTGGGTGTGAAGGCCTAGCCTTAAAGGCACAGTTCACAAAAAACGCTACCTGATGCTTAGAGCTATAAAATAGAAACTTGTGAAAGGTATAATAAATAATATGATGGGTGTTTTGAGCTAAAACTTTACAGACACATTCTGGAGACACAAAAGACTTGTATTAATTCTGGAAAAAGGGGTAACCTAGGCGCAGTTTAAATCTAAGAGTTTAATTGAACTAATTTTATGAGTTTAATTTTTACATTAGGCTATATGTAAAAAAAAAAACTTTTATTTTTTACCTATTTCCAGGAATTTTTTAATTGGAAAAAATATATAATTTAAGATTGATTGGGATAATTCTGTACAGGAATGCATCTGCATAATATATCATAAACAATCTACAAGTAATTGAATAATCAAATGTAAAATAATATTGCATAGTCTTCGTTGTGTAAACAATTAAAAAAAAAATCGTTATTATTGTTTCAAAATTACAAATGGTACAGATTCTTATGTGTTTATGCCTTTAAAATCCACATACAGTCACAGGCCTCACAAAACTCTTGTGTAATGATAATTTATAATCCAGACTTAACATTGCATGTATTCGCGATGTGACTATTGCAAATGATTGCGATATCGATGGTGAAACGATATATTGTGCACCCCTAAGAGACAGTTCACAAAAAATCTAAATTTAATTATTTACTGATCATCAGGTGGTTCCAAAGCTTTATGCATTTTTTTTTTCTTTTGAACAGAAGAAAAGATATTTCGAAATTTTTTTTAAACCAGTAGCCATTGACATCCAAAGTAGGAAAAACGGTATGATTACCAGTTTAAAGCATTTTTCTAAATATCTTATGGAGAAAAAAAAATGTAAAAAACATTGTGAGTAATTGTCAGTGTGAGTAATTTCCATTTTCCATTTCTGGGCGAATTGTCCCTTTAATATTTTTTCTTGCCAGATAGCAATCTATAAATATAATTTATCACAATAATTAATGTAATAGTTTCACCTAAAGTGTTCATTTGATCTCTTAGTTCATTTCATCACATTAATTTATATATTCACTGGAAATTGAAAACAATTACCTTGGTGTTGCTGTGGTTTTTGAGTTTCAGAAATGTAGTGTAAGCCATAGGATGATTATAATATTGAAAAAAAACTAAGTAAAACTGCTTAATAAACACATGAAAATCATCATTCTTTCTGTTTTAAACAACATAATATGTAGTAATAAAATATCTACATAATATCTACTGAAAAATTGTAATCTAATGACATTAATAATTACTTCATGAAAAAAGTAACCAGATTACTAAGTACTTTACTTTGAAGTGACTTTTAAAAACTTATAAATTTATTATTATATAATTATATATTATTATATATTTATATATGAATATATTATAAAATATACCTATAAAAATACAAGATAAACTGCAGCTATATTCACTAAAAAACATTTCAATGGGATGATCACAGCAGCTTCACATATTTAAAAGACTTAAAGAGTTCACCCAAAACTCAAAATTATCTCATCATTCGCTTGTTGCAAACCTGTTTGTCTCTTTTTTTTTCACAAAAAGTTTGTACGGAAAATACACACACATATATATATATATATATATATATATATATATATATATATATATATATATATATATATATATATATATATATATATATATATATATATATATACACACACACACACACACAGTATATAGTATACTTATAAAATTGTTACACTTATGAAGTGAATGAATTGCATTTGTGTCAAAACTATGCAGACATTTCTACAAAACACCTGAATGAGTCTCTCCCACTGTACGTGATCTCACAAACTGAAGTGTCTGTCAGGAAAACAGCATGGTCTGTCATTGAATAATTAAGTAAGAAAGTGTCTCATGAATATTTATGAGAACCAACAAGTCATGAAGTAGGACTCTAAAGTTCCATGTCACTCTCTGCGACGTTATCTTTAAATTCAGAAGACAAAAACAGATTTTTCCAACAGTTTAATTGACCATTATCACGCTTTAGAAAAAAAAAAAAGTTCTGTGCTTCATGATTCAAAAGACTTCAAAAGTTTTTTTTTTTGGCTGTGTCCACAACTGTCACTTGGTGTACGATTTCAAGTCGCCTATAAAACTGACATGCAATGAAACAAAATGAAATACAAAGAAACACAACAAAAAAATGATATATTAAGTGTTTCATGAGAACCTGATAAGCATATGACAATGATTTCTAGATCATTCATCAGTAAATAATAAACCCTCCTAATGACCCCAGACTGTTGTGTATATCACTGTATATTTTTTGCCGCTTCATTAAATTAGGTGGAAATTGGGCTTGGCTTACATTTTGCTTTTAGACAGAAAGAATGTATAACATCTGATGAGTTTAATATAATCTATACCATCTGGTGAGTTTGCTATAAAATCTACTGCTTTACCCTAAGTAAGTGAAGTTTTATTTGACATAAAAATAAGTGAGATCAGTATTGTCAGATGGGCTATTAGATGTACCAGTCGGCTAGTAACATCCAAACACTGGACTGCTCTTTGTCTGACTGCAGCGTTATTCAGCCTCTGAACTCTTTATTTTGACAGATTCTGCTGATAGGACTGAAGCCTTCACTCAAAGTGTGGATGACGTTTCCTTACGGCAAGGTGCAGTACACCCTTTCATGCTAAGAATATGTTTGTGTGGGATTGCTTTTTCAGAGCCTATTGACATGACATCTAAAAGATAAACTTATAACCCCTTCATACAAGATTTATGTTAGTATTTGTTTTCACTGCACGTACATTATCGGCTGCATGCTCCTCTCTTCAACTTCACATATAATGTACATGTTTAAACATTTATATACCATACCTACCATTACTAGCAATTTTGTAAAAAAATAGTCAGTTGATCCAAAAATGTTTATTGGAAAGAATGAAGTTATATGATGCTTAATAGGGCTGCAACTCAATGGATTTACGTATATAGACATGGTCAAGACGATCTGCTGCAGTTCAAACCGAGCATCAGAATGGGGAGGAAAGTTGATTTAAGTGACTTTGAACGTGGCATGGTTGTTGGTGCTAGACGGGCTGGTCTCAGTATATTAGAAACTGAAAAAAAAGAGAGGAAATATCCAGTGTGCAGCAGGTCTGTGGGCACAAATGCCTTGTTGATGCCAGAGGTCAGAGGAGAATGGCCTGGTTAGAGCTGATAGAAAGGCAACAGTAACTTAAATAACCACTCAATACAACCAAGGTAAGCAGAAGAGCATCTCTGAACCCACAACACATCCAACCTTGAAGCAGATGGGCTACAGCAGCAGAAGACCACACCAAGTGTCACTCCTGTCAGCTAAGAACAGGAAACTGAGGCTATAATTTGTACAGGCTCACCAAAATTGAACAATAGAAGATTGGAAAAACGTTGCCTGGTCTGATGAGTCTCAATTTCTGCTGCGACATTCAGATTCTATGGTCAGAATTTGGCATCAACAGCATGAAAGCATGGATCCATCCTGCCTTGTATAAACAGTTCTTCTGATGGCTACTTCCTCACGGATAACACACCATGTCATAAAGCGCGAATCATCTCAGACTGGTTTCTTGAATATGCCAATGAGTTCACTGTACTCAAATGGCCTCCATAGTCACCAGATCAATCTAATAGAGCACCATTGGGATGTGGTGGAACGGGAGATTCGCATCATAGATGTGCAGCTGACAAATATGCAGCAACTGCGTGATGCTATCTTGTCAATATGGAGCAAAATCTCTGAGGAATATTTCCAGTAACTTGTTAAATCTATGCCAAGAAGGATTAAGGCAGTTCTGAAGGCAAAAGGGGTCCAACCCGGTACTAGTAAGGTGTACCTAATAAAGTGGCCAGTCAGTGTATGTTGTGTATGCTGGGACTATAGTTGACCAGCACAACAGATCAAAACACATGGGTTTGTGCAGCCACCTTAAAATTTGACCATATTGGAGTGAAAGTTTATTATATGCATATGTTTTTAATGTGACTGTGACTGTGTTTGAGCATTCGGTCAGAAGACATTTGACCATTTATAACTTTTAATAACAATTTTATTGAATTATATGTACTATAAAACAATGTTATTTTACATTTGATTATTCAATTTGTGTACCTAACTGCTATTAGACTCCCCAGAAACCCATACGGCACAGTTTATTTCACTTTTACCTTTGCTATATTGTATTTAAATGTACTTGTAATTTGTTTTAATATATTTTATTCTTGATTCAATCCCATCCAGAATCCTAACCAATCCATATTAATAAATTTTCTTCCAAACTGAGCTATTTAAGCCATCTGTCTAAATTAAATTGATATCACAATATATATCAATAATATAAAAAAACTAAATATTGCAACGTTTTTTCCAATGTCGTGCAGCCCTAATGCGTAGCATGACACTGGGGTTAAATATTAAGAGGCTTGTTTTGTTAACTGCAGTACATTTTTTATAATTTATACAGTTACACACACATTAGTGTAGTATAGCAGCCTCTGCCATGCATTTTGGATGTAAATAAATGATACAGTGATATTAAGAATATATAACATTACTTGCATTCCTATTCATATCACTCTAAACCCAGACTTTTGTTCATATTCAAAATTGCAATTATATTCTTATAGAAAAGATAGTTTTTACTTAATATTCAAATGATTTTTGGCATAAATGAAAAATCTGTAATTTTAACAAATACACTGCCTTTTGGCTATATCCCAGCAACATAAGACTGCTTTAAAATAAAAATAAATTCTACCTATTAAGATTAATGTAAACCTGAAACTAGTCCACATTTGCAGCATACAAAAGGGTTAAGTCTTTGTGTGACAGTTTAATTGCATCTATTTGGCCTGTTGTCTTCTTTAAGCCTGTGTGTAGGTTGTTCTGTTCGATTAAATTTAGCTAAATTAGATTCATTTACTACAGAGCACATAGAGCAGCTGCACATTAGCACGTAAATATCACTCAATTTCTCCTTTGCATGATTGATTGTAGTTATAGTGGAGTTCAGAGGTGCCAAACATTTTCCTTGCAGCTTGTTCTAATAGAAAAGTCAGTGTAATGTGTAGTGATGCTCATTTCAGCCGGTAGGAAAAGATACCAATTACAGCCTAAAAAAATTGTAAAAAGCAGAAGAGTGGCGGTTAGAATATTAAATAGCACTAACAAGGGAGTAGCAGGATAACCGTGTCTTTGGTTTGGACTTTAATCATTGCAATTCTAAATGTCTAATGTGTTTTTATATGTTTTTGAATGCAGACGGATCCTGCAAGCGTACCCTTGTTGGCTTGGCAGTTTGTGGCAGCACAGAAAGCAATCAACCCAGTTCTGGCTTTCTGTAGAGGAGACACCATCAACTTCCTACTGGTCTGTTTGAACAATGCTATTTTAAAATTGATACAATTAATGGTACTTACATGCTTAAAGTGTGCCATTTCTGTTATGCTTGAACATTTTGAGTGGCTGGTCACACACTTGTGGTGGGAGTTTGGGGATGTTATTATTATTATGCAGTTAAGTCATGTCATAGATAAAATTGATGTTAAAGGGATACTTTTTTAAATATTTTTTCTTCTGTTGAACCAAAAAGGAAGATATTTTATAGAATTTTGGAAACTGGTTGTTATTAATTTGCATAATGTTTTTTACCTACCAAAATTGTGCTAAAATTGCTGTAAACAAGCACTAGAAACCAGTTTGTTTAAAGGGGTGGTCCAGAGTGTATAAGATGCAAAGCAATATGTGCTCATGCTTCATTTGTAAAAAAAAAATCACGTTATTTTTTCATACGTCTTACTTTGATTATATACAGCTACACCGTTAACATGAAAACGACTGTCATATTTCCTAGTTCCTCTGAAAGGCCCACCCTCAAGAGGCTCTGATTGATCAGCTAACATAATGTGCTGTGATTCGTGAATCGCTCCACATCACCTGAAAAAAGTGTCACGCCCCTACAAGCTTGTGCTTTTGCACTGTGTAAATACTGTCAGTCAGAGTAGCCGTCAGCCGTATCACTTTGTGCCTGAATCAGACAGAAAATGAGACAGAGGACACAGCTGAACCTCACGCCTGCTCTCTAAAATAAAATCTGACAAGTGTCTTTCACATATATTCGGAATAAGCATGTGTTAGGAACATGAAACTTTCATATATCTTTGCAGTAAAAGTTTTCACATAGAGAGGCACTGCAGCGCTAGTGAAGATTGTGTGTGTTTACAGGGGTTGATAGATAAATATCAATTTGTAGTTTAAGGAATGGGTTTTTAACTACAGTGAAAACTGTATTTTTCTAGTCAAACCATCCTTCTGCAATCTTATTCCAAAAATGGAAAGTGTTGATAATATGTGATTGTATTTTATTGCAATATGGAGCAATTAAGTGTTGGTGTTAAATCAAAAGTAATTCACAAATACTTGAAAATTAAAGGATTTACAAAAAAAGGAGTTACAAAATAACTGTATAAAATGATAAAACTGATTAAAACATATGATAGTAATTCTACCCAGCTTAAATGTAAAATAAAATTTCCTGAGAGAGAGAGAGAAAGAGAGATGGGGAGGGAGAGAGACAAAGAGCAGTGAGTAGGCCTCAAAAAAAGACTGATAGCAGTAGAGTCAGAGAACATAGATTCCAGAACAGTAGGGGAGCAGAGCAGGAAAAGAGACAAAGCAAAGTTTAACAGCTATTTTGTATCTTTCTTGACCATGTGACCAAAGCCAAAATACTGAGACAAACAAACTGATCAATCAACATGTTACCACATTGTAAAACCCCCAAAGTCCACACACCAGGCCCTGATCTAATCAGTATCTGCCTTTGGAATCAGTATGGGCCTTCTTGGTTAAAAAAACATGTTTTGCCATATAAACAAATACATATGATAATTTTCATTCTTACAGTAGCTAAATTGTTAACGGTGCCAAACAGTATTTCCCATTGTTTAAATTCTTGTTTACAACGTTGCTAAAACATAGCATTAACGTTAGATACTGTGCATGTAATAGATCCGTTTTACAAATAAAAATACTTACAGGTTGTGGCTCACAATCCACAGCTTCATCTATTTTGGTTGGCGCTGCTCCTTTTTTGAGGAGTTTTTAGCCGAATCCAGCACTGACCTGGGAGAGATTCTGGAAGATGTCCTTTGTCAAATGCTATCTATATATTTATAATTCTCTGGAACATAATTTACATTAAAACAAAAAACAGTTCCATATACACACTCATAATGCCATGCATTTTGGATGTAAATAAATGACACAGTGATTTAAGAATATATAACATTACTTACATTCCTATAATTTACTTATTCATATCACTCTAAACCCAGATTTTGGTTCTTATTTAAAATTGCAACTGTACTTGATAGTTATGTTTTTTAGTTGTACGATTAAGCTCAATTTTGTTGCATTCCTTCAATTTGGGTTGAAATGAGTGTGGAAATTTGATTTATATTTGGTATTAAATAATAATTTGTATTATGTCACTTGTGCTGCTGTGAATAATCCACCCGTACACAGACACTTGCTATTTTTTCTCCTTCACATAAGCCATTTCACTCAGGACAAATAGATTATACTATAGGGGTAAAGTTAGTCATAACTTCAGTTTAATGCAGCCTTTTCCCAATACTGACCTAATACAGGTATATCATAGATTAGTTTTGCCATTGATTTTCACCTTTTATTGTTGAACAAATGGCACTGTTTGTTGCATCTGAATTCTAGTTAACTAGAATGTAAAGCTTCATTGTAATTGTTTGTATTTGACCATCAACCACACTGACATGAATTGGAATTTATACATAATCTGAAATTTGAGTAAATTACCTTTCTATTAAGGGTGCAGTAGGTGATCTGACAAAATACTAACCGGTTAGCATAATATCTTTGAAATGCAGTCCCTCCCTTGCCGTCTAAACCACACTTCCTGAAATCACAAATGCGGACATTAAAAATGACAGATTCACTTGATCATGTCATACGCCAGTTAAAAACTTTATAGCTCTTAATAATACTACAATTCTGAATGAAAAACTGTATTATATCTAGCACGTTTTCAGTTGTTTAGCAAGCAAAAATTGTCATCATGTTCACTATTTAATGCATGCAAGGATCGCTGGTCTCACTTTCCCACATGATTTGTCCTAAAGCAACTACTGTCTTAGTGGTTGGCTGGCAATGTGCAGGAATTAGACTTATTACTAAGCCATATTTATATGCTAATTCAGGCCGTATCTATATATTTATAATTCTCTGGAACATAATTAACATTAAATTGTAAGCACTTCTATATTTGTGTCATGTCCTTTGGAAGGCCAAATACAGAAACATTTAAGCTTTCTCTGCTATAACATTACATCATCTCTGGCTACGCCCCTTCACCTCATGGAATGTATTTGCATGATGAATGCATGTAACCTGAAGCGTTTGTAATCTCACCAGCCCGGATATGTTTTTTTGTAGTCCCCAAACTTTGTTCGCTGTAGGCTTTGCTAAGCTAACTCTGTAAAAGCCAATTCCTCCTGTTGTTTATGTTCACGCATCTACATTACACATGAACTAAACTATAAAATATGACATCTTAGTTAACCATCCCTTTAAATCACACCTAAACAACAAACAGAATTTTTGGTCAGAATTATCTCAATTAGAGTTTTCCCTCAAATCACATGTGCCATTAATATAATGCGGAAATAATATCATTCTATGAAAGCCATGGAAAATCTACACTCTACAACAAAAACAAAATCAGTAATGAATATTACTAGAAAAGTTGATGTTAAATAAATAAATAAAAAATATATAATTAATTAATTATTTAATTGTTACATGCAATATTTGCTACGTAAAGTTGCTTTTTGGAACCAGACTGGATGGCAATAATATTTAACAGCACAATATGCTTGACCATCCTAGCCAAATTACCCAAATCTTGACCCTTTGGTCTGAAAAGTGACAAACAAGAGGATTGGTTCAACAAATTGAATTCAAAACAAGCCGTTAATCTAATTAGTGCCTCTAGTGGAACAACGGCATACTTTACCCTAAAAAAAGGTCATAAAACAATTAACCCACTGTGTTGTTTTTGTGCTCAGGTTAAAAAAGACGAGTCTGGCACCGTCCATGTCATCAAACAGAGGCAGCTCCAACTCAACTGTGACCTCATCAGCCTGAGCGTGAGTCAGACTATCACCAGCAATCATTTGAGTTTCATTACCTTCATGGCAGTATGCAGTTTCATGGTCTCCCTTGTCTCTTGGCAGTGGATAAACTCTCGGACGCTTGTGTTGATGGACAGCACAGAGAAACTGAGAGTAGTGGACAGACCCAGTCAGGAGGAGCTGGAAACTGTGGACATGGCTGAGCTTCAGCTGGTTTACAATAGTAGCCATTTCAAATCCCTCGCTACTGGTGGAAATGTCAGCCAAGCACTGGTAAGGGCCAATATCATGAAATGCCACAGAGTTCATCATTTAGTCTGGTACATGTAGCTTATTGTGCAATATACCTTTTTTTTCACCACATACAATGTTTTAGTTAACAATTGATACTCTTGAATAAACTAGGCAAATCCGTGCTTACTACTTTGAGATTTTTGCCCAATTTGGTTGTGTAAATATTGAAAATTCTTGGCTAAATCTGTAGCCTCAGATTGCTGGATTGACATGTTCACCTACAGACATTTAATGACCAATGCAGTCAAATATTTCCTCCAACAAAAGTCTGGCTGTGTCAAAATGTTTGAGATGCTTTACAGCAGCGTGACTGCTCTTATGATGATTGTCAAAACAAGAATCAGTTGGAGCTCTAGAAAGGAAATAGCTTGGAGAGAGAGAGAGCTTTGGAGATTTTACACATTTTTTATGGTGCAAAATGAGGTGGAGGTGGTATCCTGATTATTAAATGTATGCTACTTGACACATTTTGCGTTAATCTTGTAATCTTATCAGTTTAAACATTGTCTTATTCAAAAAGGCTAACATTAAATGTAATTAAATATATCCCATTACTTACTTACTCCCAGGGCTGACCCAGCCAGAGCTTAAACCAGCAGCCTTCTTGCTTTGAGGCAACACCGTGCTGCCCAAATATTTGCCATTAAGCATTTTTATGCAATATTCCATAATGTAAATAAAAGTAGGTTGATCAAAACATAGTTAATGAGGAAAGCAATTCATCAGAAAGAGTCAATGCTCTCATCAAGTGTGACTAATACAAGGCTTCTGGTTCTGTTAGACAAGCTAGAGTAGGTAAGGATTAAGAAAAGTGTTTGGTAACACTTTACAATAACTACAAACCGAATCATGTATTAAGCATTAGCAAATAGTGAATTCATTATCTATTAAGCATTAATTCTACATTAGTAAGCAGTTTGTAACTGCAGCTACAAATGATCTATTCTTGACTTATAACCACATGTATAATGTGCTTAATAATTGTACTTTCATACTTTGTTAATGATTTATTTTTCATTACTAAATTAAGTATTGCATTATTTACATACCAGTTATTTAGGCATAGTTGGTGTTTTTTTAATATCATTCAGAATGAGTAAGTAAGTGATTAATAAACTATTCAAATGAACATTTATATATCTTATTATACAGGCATATACTAATAGTTAATTTGTATGTTAATAAATGCTTTATTAACTCAACTTCATGCAGTTTTGTGACCTAATCTAAAGTGAGGACTATTTATGCTTTATAAACCCTTATAAATGACAATTAAAGGCTCAGTTAAATTCCAAACAGAAAAAAAAGAAAATAAACAACATTATCCGTTTCTATTCGTTTGACGATACACAAATGAGACGTGAAGTGTTCACGCATGAGATGCATTTTTAAGTGTCTTTGAATGTTGCTAGGAAATCATTCCACTGGTGAAGAACAGTAAATGGAAAGGTTCTGAAATGTGATTTAGGGCCCTATCATACACTCGGCACAATAAGGCGTAAGGTGTGTTTGGCGCATTGTTGGTGCGTTGCTATTTTGAGGAATTGAAATAGACAGCGCCATTGACAAACTAAAAGGTGGTCTAAAGTCCAGTGCAGCGCGTGTTAGTAATGCGCCTATGCAGGTCCAAAAGCTTACACATTACTTAACATACGCAGGATACACAGCAATACACAAGCATCTTTACATATGAAATAATTAAAGGATTAAAATGTTTGGATATGTTCACCTGTCGAGTTTTGGAGTCGTATGCATCAACATTTGGGGCATAGAAATAGGATGTGTGTTAGGACATAACTTTTATTACTTTGCTGGAAATTAGAACTGAATTTAGAAATACTGTAGTTTTGAAACAAATGTTTGCAATGAACAAATTAAATTAAATATGTAGGCTAATAGATGTCTTCAGTGGAGTGAGTCCACTGTTTCCACGAAAGTAAAGGAGTAAAGTAAAGACTAAAAGTAAAGTAAAGGCAAAGTAAAGAGGCAGAATGGATGAGGCTTGTTCTTCATCCTCGCACAGATGGTCTGTTTTTGGCTCGATTTCAATTCTATTTTTATTTCCCTATACTTCTTCCCCTTGGCCCTTGTAACAGAGAGTGAAAGGGAAGGCCTTCAGAATTTACCCCTAGGACGACACTACAACATCTGCACATGCCATCATATGTCTTTACGAGCTCTTACTTCATATGAGATAGATGACGGCAACTGCTGTAGTTATTCCAGTTGCGTTATTTTTTGACATTTATATATCATGTCATGTTATCATAACGATATAATGTAACAATAAGCTGGTAACTGTACTGTGCATTTACACCGTGGCCATATTCTTCTATGTAAACACAAGAAAACAACATTACACCAACAAACTGCTCAGGAGAATTGGGACACCCCTACCTCTTTACGTGAATGCACAAATTGAGGGGTAGGGGTAAGGGGAGGGACTAAGGGGTAGAATTGGGATTGGGCCTAACTGTTTTCTCACTAATGATGCATTCAGTTTTTTCCACTTACAAAATCAGCCATGTAAATAGCAAATTCACCATGGCACAATGTAACTGACTCTTAAAGGGAATGGGAGATGGGAGATGATTAGTTTAATGCACGTTATGCTCAAAACACACCCATAACTCATTAAGAGACTAAGCACAACCCTGTTAGACCATGCGCCAGGGCACAGAGCGTATTTTTTTGTCTTTAAATAGCAAAAGGGTATTCGGACATGCCCTTACTTCTTTTGCCGCATGCGCTATAGGCTTTGTGCTTAGATCATGAAAATAGAGCCTTTAGAATCTCTTTGTGATGGTATTACAAGGCTCAACTCACTTTCTAAACAAAAGCTTCTTTTGAGGGATTTAGATTTGTGGAAATAAGTGGAGGTAAGTGTGCAAAGCCTGTTGCCATTCTGTATGCAAGAACCAATGTTTTAAATTTAACCCGAGCTTTAATCGGTAGTCAGTGCAAGGATTTAAGGAGAGGTGTGACAGTCTCTATTGGGCTCATTGAAGAACAGATGAGCTGCACTCTTTTGGATCATTTGCTGAGGTTTCACAGAGGATGATGGAAGTCCAGCTAGGAGGTCATCACTGTAGTCCAGTCAAGAAATGTGGAGTAGTTGGACCAGAAGCTGCTCCGTCTGCTCGGTGAGGAAGGGCCTGATCTTTCTAATGTTGACTGTCATATGGTCTGACATTATGACAACTGAGATTTCACAGTGTGACATAAGGATAATTTTTGTGCAGTCTGACAATTGTGCAGCCTCAGTAACATTGTACAGTTTAAGCCCGGCTTTAGATGCATCATAACATTTCTTTATGTGAATCATGGGTCATGGAATATCTGGAATATTTAGGAATTTTAAAAGCTCTTTTCCAGACATTGAAAGTAAGGGATTTTTTTATTTCCTAAATATGGAATATCAGAGATTTTTGTTTGTTGTTTTAAATTGTAGTGAAACGTAAAATGAAACGTAAAATTAATTTATGTTTCACTTTATCAAAATGTTCTTTTTCTAAGGCATATTTTTAATGTATATATAACACTATTTTGACACCTATTGTTACGGTTAGTTTATTTTTCAACTCCATTTGTTACCTTTCATGCTCATCAACCGGAAATCATTTAAATCAAATGCAGTCACTGACCAGACTGTGCCTATTAAGTAAGGCTAATATTTCAGCATCATTTGAAGAGGTTTGACAGGGTATTAAGAAGCAGATGACAGAAAAAGTTAAATGTAAAGTCTGTAATACTACTATTGAGCTAACAAATATGGGAGAAGCATAACTTCACAGCCACGCAAAAAGCAAATACCACGGGCAGATTAAAAAAAAAACATTATCCATTGATATCCATTATAAGTCCAAAGACATGCGCTATAGGTGAATTGGGTAAGCTAATTTGTCCATAGTGTATGTGTGTCAATGAGAATTTATGGGTGTTTCCCAGTGATGGGTTGCAGCTGGAAGGGCATCCACTGTGTAAAACATATGCTGGATAAGTTGGCGGTTCATTCCGCTGTGGCGTCCCCTGATTAATAAAAGGATTAAGCAGAAAAGAAAATGAATGAATGAATTTTAATGTTATAATATTAATAGAATTGTTATAACATAAGCACAACAGTGGCCTGTTATTTTCATTTATTAGGTGTCATGGAGATTCAGTTTTTTAGTCTGTGAAATTCAGGGAAAAGTCAGAGAATTTGATATTTGTCTTAAAGTGGGTTTAGAAAAGGGAGGAAAATCCTGATCAAAAGAATCCAGTAAATATGTGAAATCAACATATTTCATTATCAAATCAACACTGTAAAACTTCCAACTTAAAGTAAAATGATTCAAAACCTTTTCAAAAAGATTTACTTTGAAGCAAAGCTGAAGTCAAATAAAAATGAAATATGTGATGAAACTAGTTATAATTTATAGTTGTTGCCTTGACAAATAGCAAAAATGTATTTAAAATTTCATGACTAAAATAGCTAAAGCAAAATAAGTAAATAAATAAATATAACTAAACAGAGATAAGTGTATATGAAAAACAGCTGCAAAATTACTAAAATAAACTAAAAGCAAAACTACAGCTTTAGATGTGCAGTTGTCATTTCTTTTTTATTGCTTTATTTTTATTGAGAACTTTAATTTGAGAAGTTTAATACAGAACATTTTACATTTAAAAATATATAATTTTACTATATTGCACACAAAATAATAAACAAATAAATAATAATAAGTAAATAAAAGACACAACATTAGGTGAATGGGCATAGTTTGAAGTGACAGTGACCTGTGGCGTTTACAGAAGTGTATGCTCCCATTTAACAAGCTGAGTGAAGAATGTGTGGAAGGACTTTCTAGAAAAAAAAATCTATTTCTTTATGGAGAAAATGAATGGAAATGTTTTTTGACCTAAAACTAGTCTTAAAGAATTGCAGTAGTCATTTGTGGCCAGCAAGAATACAATTACCATCTGATAGACAGTATGCCTTAGGCTGAGACAAGGTTATGAGAATAGAGATTTAAGGATCAAGGGTCATTAGCCTGAACTCAGCGCCAATTCATGATATACGAATACGATATTATATATTTCAAACGTTTCTCTACAGTTTGGCAGTTTTCCTCAACACATTAATGAGGTTTTCGTATTTGGGAATAGAGTTGAATATGTCAAACCACTGTTTCTCTTTATATCTTCAGGCTCTAGTTGGAGAGAAGACATGTTACCAGTCTGTTTGCAGCTATGCGGGCCAGATTATGTATCTTGGAACAAAGGTAAAGGCACTCATAATAACACTAAACACATGCACAAAACATAAAACATTAGAATGGGCTCTTTAAATGGTTTACTGCCTGGATACTTTAGATATAATGCTGTGCGATATCTTTTGCTTTTCTGGGCATTATCTTCAGATTTTTTTTTTTTTATTGTATTATGTTACAACAAAGATTTTAATGGCTTTAGTAAAAATGCCATGATAGTTCAAGTAAAAATATGCTATAAGATGTGATATAATTTTGAACAAAATGACACCAAGATGAAGTTTAAGTTTAATTTCACAAATTGAGCTTTTCAGAAAATTTCTCTCCAACTGGTAAAGACTTTCAAATTACCATTGGTTGGGCTGGGTATCGTTCAAAACATTTTTGATATTTTGAATTTGATCAAGTTCCTGATAATACTTTTTTCAATAACAGATTTATAAAATTAGTTTTAACAAGATAACATGACATCGAGATTACAAACATCTTTTTTCTATTTTATTTAAAAGAGTAAATCTCTTAATCCGTATGTGCTGTTCGGGATGTTTTCATCCACTCTGTGGTGATTTTGAGTCTTAATTTGACCACAACTTACAGGGCTCTATTTTAACGATCTAGGCGCAACGTCCAAAACGCAGGGGGCAAAAAAGCATTTAGAGCGTGTCTAAATCCACTTTTGCTATTTTAAGGACGGAAAAATCTGCTTTGCACCGCGGCGCATGGTCTAACAGGGTTAAGCGTATTCTCTTAATGAGTTATAGATGCATTTTGAGAATAAATCAGAGTCTCATCTCCCATTTCCTTTAAGAGTCAGTTGCGTCGCACCATGGCGCATTTGCTATTTACATGGCGGACTTTGTAAGTGGAAAAACTGAACACTTCACTAGAGAGAAAACATTTAAACAGAGCATCTGTAGCACGAGAATGAGCCTCCTCATTCTTTACTTTCACTTTCTCTTTCTCTTTTTCTTGGACAAAGAAACGTGTGGTACACACAGACATCCATTAGCCTACATAATTAATTTAGTTTCTTAAGCACAAAGATTTGTTTCAAAACTATTTCTATTTCAGTTCTAATTAAAATCAATCAAATAAATAAACAATAATAATGAAGTGTGGTCAAAAAACTGAGTTATATCCAAATACACATGCTATGCCCCATATGGTCCAAAACCTGACAGGTGGGCAAATCTAAGCTTGTTTTTAATAAAATTTATATAAATATGCATATAATAAATAATCCTGCTATTGTATAATAATAATAATAATTAAAATGATTTTTGGTGACAAATCTTATTTTGACACATATTTTGGGAAAATGCTTTGAAAAGTTTAACAATACACTTTGGGCAAATTGACTACCCTTTCGTTATATTTTTGCCCCAAAAACTTCCATTATAATTACATTTTTTAACTGCAAATCTATGACATCAAATAGTCATGCATTCTTGATTGTTGCTGCTTTTCCCTGTTAAATTTACAAATTTTTACTGTTGATCATTAGTTGCAGTCCAAAAAAATCTTAATTTCTGGATATAAATGATATGGTTATATGAAGTATTAGTGTGTGTGTGTGGGAGTGTGAGAGAGACCTTTGCGAACTTACCTTGATATGTTTGAGAAAATAAATAATAAGCAGCTCAGTTCTCAGACCATAGTACGTGTATTTCTGCACACATACTATAATTTCCTGTTTTACGGCATAGAACTCCATATAAAATCAGAAACTTTTTTTTTCCACGGGCATATCTAAAGGGTCAAATGCTACCAACTGATGATCAACAGTAAAAATGAATAGTTTACCTCTTCCCAACAGAAAAAACGCCAACAATCAAAAATGCATGATCATCAAAAATGTCTCTATAATGCAAGTCAAAGGGGCAAAAACAGCCACAAGCATAACGGAAATGTAGTCAGTTTAAACAGTACACAAGGGCTAAAATGACAAAAACAATAAATCAGCCCAAATAAGTTTAAATAGTTTAACTTGAGAACAATTTCATGTCAGTATGTGAGTTTCACTCCTGCATCCTTAATTTTTTTTATAATTTAACAGATTTTTTTAAAAAGATGCATGGAGACAGACAAGTGTGCTATCATAGAAGCCTTTTGGTTTAAAAAGTAAAGGTTTATTCCAGTGACAATACATTTAGAAGAATTACATTAAAACAGCCAAGTTATTTGAAAACAAGTTCTGATGAAGAAGCCCTGTCTCAGGCGATTCATGATTTATGGATCATTGAATTACAGGCGTCTGATCACAGCTAATGTCATAAAAAGTGGATGTAAGCAAAGACATTTGCAGTTAGAATTAACCTAATTGTTACACCTGTTTACACCTAAGATGTGTTATTTGTTCAATTGGTTTGCACATTCCTTTTTAAATCTCTCTCTTTTGTAAACACTATAAATTGGATGTTTTATGCATTAAGTAATGCAAAATATATTTATTTCTGATGAGCTCCTAATTTAGAATTTTTACTGTTTTACATTACGTAAAATATATGTATATATTTATTTATTAAATGCAAATACATTTTTGTCTTCATCCAATTAATTTGACAAATATTTTATAACAAAAAATGGTTAAATTGAGTGTCTATAAAATAATTCATGCAAAGTCGGATCATGAAGTACATTGAACATCAAGATTTAGAGGTGATAATCACGTCTTTGTATGGTGCTTAGAGCGTAAGGATACATTTTTATTGTTGTTGTTATCTCAGTAGGAAACATTGTGACCAATCAACTGCTGTTTGGAGCGTGCATATTAACGATCCTGGGGTGCGTTTCCCAAACAACAACGTAACTCGCAGCTGAACTATCATAGTACGATGCATTGTTTGGGAAAAGAACAATGTAGTGGCGAGTATTTCCCAAAACCCCTAGTTTCTCTGTCGCAGATCCGTCGCTTAAACCACATTAGCTATAACGTAAAACACCCATAATGATGCTCTAAACGGGGTGGAGTAACAACTTTTTTAGAGAAGAACCCCATAATTTCTTTGTTTTACAATATAACATGCATTTCAAATAAAACCCAGTATTAGTTTTGGTTAAAACATGCACTCGTTTTGCATATTAATTGAAATAGATGTAAACGGCACATATAGGGCCTTTGTTTGCTTTACTAATATTATTGAGAAGTTGAACATTACATATTCTATTCTAAAACATAAAATCACTTACAAAAGCTAACATGTATTCTAATATCATATATAAATCATATAAACAAATAAATAAATGAATAATGAGGCTATTTATTATAAAATGAAATTTAATATTTATTATTTTTTAGGAAATTTAAAAAATCCTACTTTAATAATAATGATGATGATGATAATGATGATTATTATTATTACTATTAATATTATTACTATTATTATTAAGTAGGATATTGTTTATTTATTTATTTATTTTATTTTTTTGTAAACATGAAGTTCGCCAAAACTGAACTCTAGAAATACTTTGACAGCAAATTACACCTAAGAGAGATGACTTTAATGCTTTTTTTATTTTTAATAACTCCAGCTTTGAATTTTAGAATGTTCTAAATTAATAGAGCATAGGGGGGATAAGTGGGAATAGAACACATCCAGGAACTATGTTTCTAACTACAACTCCAGAGGTGTGGTTTTAAGTGCTCAAGTTTGCGACGCAGTTTGCGAATGTTCGTTTGAGCAATGGATTTGAGAAACGGCAAATCAACGTGTCAACTATGTTTGTAACAACGGAACTTGCGATGTTAGTTGGATAACGATGGTTTTGAGAAATGCACCCCCAGAATGTTATGTAACAGTGAGTGTTATGTTCTGATTCATGCATTTTACTGTGGTCTTTTGTTGATATGAGTGGAAACAATGCTGTTTGAGGCTCATGGTATGTCATTTCCATGTACTAAACTACACAGTTTCTATGTGGCACCTTCAATATTTGTCTGCAGTGTTCTAGTCCTTATTCCAAGTCTCTTAGAACAAAATGAAAAACTTTTTAATAGCGGTCTCCTTAAAATGACAACACACTGTGCTTTGGGCGCCTACTCCATTAATCAAATAGATGCACTTAGCTGAGAATCTGTGTCTAATTTAACAAAATCGCTGGAATACATATGCTACAGCATCTGGCACATTACAGCAGTCAGCATGTGACTTTTTTTTTTCCTTCAAGAGTCTATGGCCCATCAGAGTACTAGAGCAACAAAAAGGGGTATAAATACTAAATATTTACTATGAATAATGTTTGATCTTTGATTTAATTTAAAATCATCATTTCATTTTATCGTTAAGTAAGGGGCGATTCGGTGGCACAGAAGGTAGTGCTGTTGCCTCACAGCAAGAAGGTCGCTGGTTCGAGCCTTGGCTGGGTCAGTTAGCATTTCTGTGTGGAGTTTGCATGTTCTCCCCGCATTTGCGTGGGTTTCCCCTGGGTGCTCCGGTTTGCCCCACATGTCCAAAGACGTGTTACAGGTGAATTTGGTAAACTAAAGTGTATGTGTGTGAATGAGAGTGTATGGGTGTTTCCCAGTGATGGCTTGCAGCCGGAAGGGCATCCGCTGCGTAAAACAAATGCTGGATAAGTTGGCGGTTCATTCCACTGTGGCGACCCCAGATTAATAAAAGGACTAAGCCAAAATAAAATGAATGAATGAATGAATGATCAGCATTAAAAAAAATTTCTGGTTTGCCTGTTAACCTGGTAGCATTTTATTTTGCATTTGTGCATCACATGTCCATGTACTTACCTTAGTCATAACACAAACTGGGTAAAAATAAATACGTACAATCACTAACTAGTTAGTTACCATTTTTAACCCGGTACTTTCTTTGGTAATTACACACACTGTCAAATAAAATGCAACCATCAACCTCATTGATTACAAATGAAAGATCATTTGAAAAGTGAAAGATATAGTAAAAGGTCGTTCATCCCAATTTTTATTTTATTTTTTAATGTAAACATGCTTGACGGATGTGTGTGACTGTTACGCTTGCGTAGCACCATGCACATGAGTGCCACATTTTTTAGACTGCGTGTAAAGTTAAAACATCTTTAAGTTTCACACAGCTCAGCTCATCACTGTCAGTTCCATAGCAATGGATGAGTTCGGAGGCGAGGCAAGCGTTTCTAGTTTCCGTTTACAGGCGGTCAGTGGCTGCTTCCGAAATCTCTAACTTTCATACTATACACTGTAAAAAATCTTATGTGCTATTTACAAAAAAAAATGTGGTAACACTATTGCACGTATTATTTTTAAGTAAATTTCAAGACTTGATTTTTTTAGCAAAAACCACTTGAATGAATTATGTGAAAATTACTAAATGTTTTGAGTGATAGATGATGATTTTAATATTATTAGCAGAATGTGCTTTTATAATTTAAGCTAATCCACCACCATTTACTCATTTATTTTTTTTTAACAAAAACCACTTGAAAGAATCATGTGAAAATTACTAGTTTTTTTAAGTGATAGATGATGATTTTAATATTATTAGTGGAATGTGCTTTTATAATATATGAAAATAAATCACCATTTACTCAAATTTATTACTGAAAATTACTCATTCATAAAATGTAAAATATTTATTGTATAATGAAATACATACACAATACATTTAGGCCAAATATCATTTTATTACATGTTACACTGATAACAAAATGGTACAATATGTTAAACAAATCTATGTAAAATTTACAGCAATGTTAATCTCTGATAAAAATTCCTTTATCCATGTCATGGAAAAAACTGACCTGTCAACTTTCCTTTGTAGGAATAGTCACATTTTAGACAATATTTGACAAAATTTGTGTATTGCAAACTTAATATTCGTTTCTTTGTAAGTGATTTTAATTTGTGGAATATTTGTATAAATCCAGTTCAGCGATTCTAGATTTTCCAGGCTAGCCATGACTCACTTATCCTCCAAGACAATGCCGAAGTCCTCATGGTTGGTCATCCCTCTGACAGACAGCAATTCTCTGTGCATTCCCACACTGTAAAATAAACATTTACGTTTATTATATTGAAATTATGCAGTTGTACATTTCAAATGTTTAAGGTTTACTAAAACACATTAAGGAAATATATTAATTAAATAAACCATTTCTTTTTATATCTGTGAACAGTAATTCTTCATAATGTTTGAGTAGATGTTGCTGACTGACACAAATACACAAGTATTTTGACTTATAATGGACAGGGTGTTTAAATGTATACTAGTGTACAGACATTTATAAAAACATACCATGTTTATACAAGGAATAGTGCATTCAACAGTGTAATGCTTGAGCTATATATTTTTTTGTAAGCATGCAAAAATATAAAATGCAGTTTTCGGAAGATCATAAATATCTGAAACAGTTTGAGACACTTACATTGCACTCCTGGATGAGCTCTTCCTCTTATTCATACAGATAGACCAGCAACAGAGGACGACATCTCTCGATTCATCCCTGATTTATTGTGAGGTCTGATGCAAAAAAGTGTGGAAATTAGTAATAATAATAATAATAATAATAATACACAAATAACATTATTAAAAATACCTGATGTATGGCACCCATTCTCTTTATCAAAATCTGCCTCAATAAACTGCTCCTCTTTAGTGGGAAAACTCTGCAAACGTTTTCTTCATTAAACTAAAAAATGAAGCAAACAAATATTAGTATTTATGTACAGTATTATATATAAACAGTTCATTACATTACATCAGCAATGCTGTAAAAGGAACCTTATGAAATGGAAAAGCACTAGCTGTACATAAACCCCATTGAATAGCTAGCTAACTTAGCTTAGCTTAGATTTACCACTTAACAAGCTCACTGTTGTTCGTCTGCTTAACTGTTGCCTGATCGTTGCTGTTAAATATTACGATGCAAATAATTTGTTCAACTTCATTATATAATTCAGAATGAACATTGAAGCAAATCATTTTCAAATAGGAATGGGTGGTTACAAATACCCGTGTATCCCTATATACATCATATGGCAAAAACTAAGCTCCTGAACAAGTTTGAACAGCATGTGTCTTTCCTGAAAGAGCTTAGGCTATTTAAGACAATAAAATGATAAACTGTTAATGCTTACCTCTTAACATGCTAGCTGTTGATCTGCTCCTTGAAAATGTCGTCTGATCACTGCTGTTGTTGAGATTCAAATGCAAACATCTCAATCAAATCCACATAATTGAGTGAATTTTCTTAAAATAAACGTGAAGCCATCTTTCCTCAATTTTATTAGCTTAACTAGTTTCTCAAATTAAGCTTAATAATTGCACTAGTTTGCTTAAAAAAATAAGTAAAATTAAAATCTTAGTTATATTAGCGAAATCTTCTTAATATTTTATAATAAATCCAGAATATCAATTTTTTAAAGAAAATATGCTCATTATTTTTAATGACCACATTATTTTTTTAATGAAAATTACAAGCCTCAAGATTCATTTTTTACAGTGTATAGTACGTATGCGAGTCGAGTAGTATGTCTGAATTCAAAGTATTCGAAAAACAGTATTGGAGAAGTACTCGGATCACCTAATACTTCTGGCGAGAATTCTGAAGTGCACATCCGATAAATGCTGCGCTATCCTATGATGCCACACGAGAGAATTCATGAATGGTAGTAAAGTGAAGCAACTGACGCTGGTAGGTCACATGATAATGACAAATTGTGGATGTACTTCATCCGAGTTCTATTCATACTACTAGCATTTATACTTTATAGAATGTACAGTTTTATGCAAAAGTTTGGGCACTCCTGATAATTTTTATTATTGCAAATCATAGTCTGCTTGCCTTTCAAATCAGCAATTTCACTTGGATATATTTTATACCCTAGTATAACCTAGTTCTGACATAACAATTTCTTTAATCAACAGATGCAATGCAATTTCAGTCATAACAAAAAGACAGGTGCAAAAATGTGGACACCCCAACAGAATAATGACATCACTTTGTTATGCCAACTTTTGCTGTAATATAAGCATGTAGATGCTTTTAATAGCCCTGAGCTTTTGCTGAAGGCATTTTGGGCCGTTCTTCCTTGCAAAATTTCTCCTGTTCAGTCCGGTTTAATGGGTGCCAAGCATGAATGGCCCTTTTTAAATAAATCCATAGATTTTTGATAGATGAAGTTAAAGTCTGGGGACTGGCATGGCTATTCTAGAACATTGTGTCAGAGCATGAATTTCTTGGTAGATCTGGAATTGTGCTTTGGGTCATTGTCCTGTTGAAACATCCAACCCTACTGTAACTTCAGCCTCTTGATCGATTCCTGAACATTGTTCTTAAGAATCTGCTGATACTGGGTGGATTTCATGCGACCTTCATCTCTGACAAGGTGTCCAGTATCTGTGCTTGGCACACATTCCCACAGCATGATGGACCCTTCACCATATTTTACAATAGGGAGCAGGTTCTTCTCCTGGAATGCTGTGTTGATTTTCCATGATGCAAAGCACATATGGTTGTGGTATCTGTCTACAGTATATTTTGCCAAAATGATTCAGGCTTGTCCGGATGAGCCTTTGCATACCTCAAATGACTCTTCTTGTTGGCAGAATGCAGAAAAAGTTTCTACTGCACCATCTTCCATTGAGCTGTTTTTTTGTGAAGAGTGTGTTGGACTGTGGAAACAGTTTATAATTACATTAGTAGCAAGATGTTCCTGGAGCTTTTTGCAGGTGGTCTGTGGTTTGTCTGTTGTGAACCATTCTTCACCCTTGCCTTTCACAACAAGGAGAAGCACAACTAGCACTCTGCTATCTTAAATATCCTTTTTCATGATTGGTTTTACCTGTGTTCTGATTGTTAAGGTTTACTGAGTCACTCCAATATATTTTGTGGTGTACTCATTCAGCATTAATTTACAGTTTTTGAAATCCAAACAAAAGAAATGGTGCCCAAACTTTTGCATAGCCTATTTTTCAGTTTAAATTTTATTTCACCCATCTCAATACTGCTACACTATATATATTTTTTTGTCTGAAGAACATGACATGATCTAGCTTTCACTAGAAACTGAATAGCATTTCACTGTGATCTTCTCTAATAAAGAAAGAGCACATATTAAGACACAGAGGGGTGCCCAAATTTTGCATAAAACTGTAGCAAATTCAAATTTAGTACCTATTTGAGCAGGCGATTTCAGATACAGCCACTGTGTCTGGATTAGGGTTGCACGATTTACTGGTACTATGGTAGTATCGTGATACTATGGCTCCTAAATACTGGCAGTCCCACTGTGGTTTGTAAACGGTAGTATCGTCATTAACGGTCTATCTACAGTAGGTAATGTTGGATGTGGAAAAGTCACTGATATTGTTTGTTTTAAAGCCCTTTAAGGCTGCAATTTTTTTGATGTTTTTTGACGTTTCAACTCTCATTTGAATCGATTCATTTTTGTTCCTCTCAACATGATTTAGTAGCTACAACAACCGCGACAATCTCTGAAAAAGAATGACTCACAAAGTGAAATTTTGAATTTCTTTGGATTGTTATCTGATAAGACAAAAAAAAAACAATAGATGAAAAACCCAAAATAGCAACAGGAAACATTAAAACAATTTGTAACCACTTCATATAGCCTAATTTTGTTGGAAAAATGGTCTTTTTGTAACAAATTTAATAAATTCGTAAAATTTACAGCTGTGGTTGTCATTATTTAACCTATTAAAATTAGGTTAAAAATACGGTATTTTACTGTAAAAATTATACAGACCGTAAAAATGTACTATTTTTACAGTAAAATAGAGATAATATGTGTGTATTTGAATTACAAACACCTAGACATCATTTGTTACAGAGATAGACACGTTAACACAGCCATATGCAGTGATGGTGATGAGAAAATTACATAATGATCCAATGCTCATCACAAACAACTTTTCCCACAAGCAGAAAAGTGTATCAGTTCATAGAAGGTGCTCAGTGTCATTCATGCATCTATTAAACACCAGTATGGTAAAACGCATAAAATTAAAGTCATTAAATAAACATTGTTTATCAACGTTAGATGTAACATAAATCTTTAATGTACATAACTGATGGAGAAACAACTAAAAGATCCATAGTAATGTCAACAAAAAGGATAAAAAGTAACGAGCCATGCAGGGAATTATAGGAAAGTGAATTTACGGTTATTTGCCATATATTTTAAGGAAACATACTGTTAACCAGGTTATGGATATTTACTGTAGCATTTTTTTTTTTTTTTACTGTTGAAATCTCTGCCATTTTTTAGTGTACCAAATTAACAAAAAAAAAATGAATTTTAGGTGAAGTGACGTGCAAATAATACTTTTTTTCAGTAATAAAGGAATTATGAATTAAATTTAAGACCTATTATAACATGTAAAATATAGTATTTTTGACAATTTTCTTTATAATTTGAGTTATGAATTACAGTATCACAATACTACTTGGTATCATGATACTTCAGCTGGTATAGTATCATAAAATGAATTAATGGTATCGTGACAACCCTAGTCTGGATATCCTTGTGCTTTTCAAACCATTCCTGAACGCGGTGTCTTGAGTTTTTAGAAGCAAAGATGCATTTGGTGTGCATGAGGCCTAAGATTGCATCCAACAAGAAGAAAAAATAAAAGAGAAATGATTTTACACTTGTTATTTACTCCTGACATGTGGATCAGCCAGACCAGCTGTTTCAACAAACTTTCTGTTACAGACTGCATGATGACTTGTGGTATTTTCTTTTAAACATGGACATTTATTCAACCCAGTCTCTTCTAGTTGACTAAAGTTTAGTCGACTTATTAGGGCTTTGATGCCTAATAATTTCAATTCCTCACACCATTTAGAAAGCTGATTTCATGGTCTTTGTATATCAAAGCAATTAAATCTTTTGATCTCAACTGCATTATTCAGAATTTTGCCAGTAGCCATATCACTCCACATGTCGTCCCTTCTTAGCTTAATCTTTAAGATCTGCCCAGCTAATATTCTTCTGGAGTTTTTTTTACATTCACTAAAGTGAATGCATGAGATTTGCAAGGGTATCTTGTGAACTCTGAGACTGGCGCATGTTGGGTTGCTTGTGTTGAGCTGTAAGTTTGGCTGACTCCTCCAGCACCCCTGCGACTGAGCTCTGGCACACTCAAGTGCTATTATGGTAATCGCACATCACGCAAACCCTGAATATTCATTGAGGTCTGCTCTCCACTATGTCCTCACTGAACTTCCTGTTACCTGCAGCTTGTGGGAGGGAAGAAAAGAGAAATGAAGGAGAGCGGGGCAGCTGGAGGGAGGGCTGGAAAGAGGGATTGCATTCAAATTGCCCATGGGTTATCCATTAGACATGGTAGTGGGCCAGCTCTGGGAGGTCACATTATTTCTTGTGCCGTGCATCACTTGTGCTTCTTATTTAATAGCTCAGCCAGTGCTTGAGTAAACAGCTAATGTGACCTCAGTTTTATGAATGAGTCTAATTTTATGCTTTGTTAGTACGTTTAATGGCAAATACATATACCTCACGGGGCTCGAATATATTTTTCTGACTAGGGCCAGTTTTTACTACAATTGCCAACTTTTTACCGATCCGTTCTGTAGAATCAGAAATTTTTAATAACCTGAAGTATTTATTTAATACTTCAAATGAAATCAATTCCATATTCTATTATGTTTTTTTTTCTATTATTTGTTTTGCATTGCATAGATTTCAGTTTTGGCTATATAATCATTTGTAAATCTTAGTTATTCATTTAGTCATCCATTTATTCGATTTATACTTTTAATTCATTTATTATATTAATCATTTATTGATTTGTTTATTTTATATATTTATTATTAATTGTTCTGGTTTTAGTGCCTTTTTTTTACCATGGTTTTTACCATTGTTTAATCTTATTTTTATGGTGTTCCATGAAATGTTCCTCACCACTGATATGAGATATAAGGGTATGTCTCTAATTCAAGCTCTTGTGGCCTGATGTATAATAACATTTCCTGACAAGATCTGGTGTCTGGGGCTGGATTTTATTTATCTGGTGTGGAGATCTGACAGTTCATAAATATAATACGTTTTATCATCTATATGAAATGTGAAATATGTGATTGTGATTATTTTCATTATATAAATCAGTTACAGTAACAACTGTTTAAACAGTTTAATCGTTTATTCTGTTTTAACTGATTGACTTAACTGCTTATTAACATGCAGTTTATGCCTTTGAAGCTGACATTTAAGAAGCCATTATTCCAGTTTTCTTTGCCACATAATCCTTTCAAATCATTCTGATATTGTAGTTAGGTTCAGGTAGCATTTGTTTTATTATAGTTACGGTTGAATACTGCTTTATTTTTTAAGTTTACTGCACAGGCTGATGCTTAGTGTTTATGGGGAAACTTGAACGTTTTCTTCAGGATCCTTTTGACGATGAATAATTTTAGAAAGGCATTCATTTGCAAAAGAAATGCTGTCACTTTTGATCGATTTCATGCATCACTGCTGAATAAACAGTCTGATCTCACGAGGAAACGTAACTATTTTACGTTTTGTCAGTTTACTGGCTAATTCATACGAATTCGTACAGTTTTAAAAAGGATACGTGGCATCCAACCCCACCCCTAAACCCAACTGTCATTGGGAATGAGCAAATCATACTAAATTGTAAGAATGAGATCTTAAGACTTTATACGAATTAGCCACTCAATCAAAAAGTTGCCGTGAGATTGTGTTGGAATAAACTTTATTTTATTTCAAAAGTCAAAGTACCTATTTATTTTTTGTACGATTTATCATCTAATATTTTTCCGCTATATTTTTAATAAAAATAAAAGTAATTAATTGTTTTAATTCAATCATTCGCGTATCATAAGAATATCAGCACAATCCGCAATATGAATGTTTAGGTTAATCCAGAACACCAAATGTTCTGAGATATGAAACTGCATGTATTGGCAAGACAGGAAAAAAAAACTCTCTTACACTGTCCCAAGTCATTAGATTGCTCTTAATGTTTTTAAAAATTGTTAATCCATCATTGTTGTTTTTTTTTTTTTTTTTTTTTCTAGTCTGTGCACATCATGACCCTGAGGAACTGGCGTGAGGTAAGGCATAATTTTATAATGCTTTACTGAATTTATATCAGATTAGCGTTATTGAGTCTGATAGTGATGGGAGTGATTCTCATATTCTGCAGCGTGTGGACTATCTGTTGAAGCAGGAGAAGTTCATGGAGGCTCTGTCTCTTGCCTGGTCCTTTCATGAAGGCACTGCCAAAGCTGTATTAGGTCGGTATTTCTGTTCTCATCAACTGTAAAATGTGTGCTTTTGTTGTATTTTAAACCAAATTACACTTATTTTCTAAGTCTCTCTGAAAGTATCCTAAGCTTTTACGACGCCGAGCTCTTGTTTTGTTGTCGAACCTTGGTAAACTGTGTCGTTTTTTTAAACCTATAGCAAAATTTGAAAAAAGCTTTTACGGCGCAGAGCTCTTGTTTTGTTGTCGAACCTTGGTAAACTGTGTCGTTTTTTTAAACCTATAGCAAAATTTGAATGACAAAAGACCCATTTAAAAGAACAGTTTAATACCTGTAAAACCCAAATCACTGTACAGATTTGTGTAAATTTGTAAACCAAATTCACTATTAGTCAAAATTTTTGTGTCAGTATTTTTTCATGTTTTTTTTAGGAAACTTATTCTGTTTATCAAGGTGGTATTTATTAAATGTAAAGTAATGTTAAATTGTTAAATATTTATTTAACTGCTTTCTTATTGTATGCAGTTACAAATAAAATTATTACTCCAGTCATTATTGCTTTTATTACTATTACCATTATTAATAATATTAATAAAAATATTAAATAATAATAGTAGTAGTAATAATAATAATAATAATAATAATAATAATAATAATAATAATAATAATATATTTCATATTAGAGTGATTTCTGAAGGATCGTGTGACTGGATGACTGGAATAAATGATTAAATTGAATGATAAACTCATTTTGAACAGTTATTTTGTAGTGCAAAAACATTTCACAATTTTACAATTTGTGCTGTATTTTTAATGAAATAAATGCAGCCTTGGTGAGCAGGAGAAGCTCTTAAAAAATAAAGATTAAAGCATTTAAAAATCCTACTCACCCCAAACTTTTGACCGATAGTGTAAACCAGAATGCACACAAAAATTGGTTAACTTTTTGTGCTTCTTTATTTCTAGGTCTATTTGCAGACCCTGCTAAGAGAAAAGGTGTGGTTGCAGACAAGGTAAGAAAAATGACACATTTAAAAGAATGTTAATGGAATGACACCTCTATACTACTTTAGTTTCACAATTAAAGATATTTTCCTAAAGGGGTTTTTCAACCAGAATTGTATATTCTGTCATCATTTACTCACCCTTTACTTGTTTCAAACCTGTTTGATCTTCTTTCTTTGGTTGAACACAAAAGTAGATATTTAAAAAAAAGCTCGAAACCTGAATTCACTGACTTCCATGGATGTGGTTCTTCCATATAAATACGGATGCACAATGGGGCGACGCCTGTAATTTGCGTAAATCCAAAGTTTTTTTTTGAAGGGGGGGAGGGGGTCTCCATCGTCATCAAAGCAGGTGACTTGCTTCATTCTGGATGGTCTTTCAGGGATTTAATTGTAGACCTACCTAGGCCACTGTGTATATAACATAATGATATTGTGTAGTGACAATAGACAAGATTATGAAATTGCTTTCAGTGTATGCGTGGCTGTATACGCTCTCACATTTGCATAACACGACCACGTGCGCACTATGTACATTATAAATACAGCTGCAGCTACATTTGTTATCATTTTCTGCAAGTTATCTGTCCTTATGTCTTCTTTAATTCAGTGCTACAGCCTAGCACATCAAATTTAATACCTGAAAGCAGGGGCGTTGCTAGACATAAAGCTCTACTGGGGCACGTACCCCCCCCCCCCCCCCCCCCCAAAAAAAAAAAAAAAAAAAAAAAAAAAAAAATATATATATATATATATATATATATATATATATATATATATATATATATATATATATATATATATATATATATATATATATATATATATATATATATATATATATATTCTTACTATATATATATATATATATATATATATATATATATATATATATATATATATATATATATATATATATATATATACTATTCACTATTATTTTGAAGAATAATTGTATAATAATAAGAATACTTTTATTTATAATAAATATTACATACATATGTATATTATATTTATTATAAATAAAAGTATTCTTATTATTATACAATTATTCTTCAAAATAATCTTAATTGTAACTGGAAAACAAGGTTAAGACAACTGGAGTGATAAGCTAAGATCATTTAAGAAATTACTTTTGCATAAATATTAATTTAATTTTAATGAAATTCTATAGACAATTCAATAAAATACATAAAAAAAGATGTGTTATAGAATTATCTGTTGTAGACTTGACACATGGCAGAGATTTAGGTTTGTTAAATCTTTACCTCCCTGACTCGTCATCCCTCCTTTTTGCTTCATACAAAAAAATCTATCAGGAGGCATGCTCAGTAAGATCACCATCATATTGTTTAAACTTTAGTTTTGTCCACTTGCAAAACAAAAAAGGCTGTTACGCTGGTTTAACAACGCATGAGCGGCGCGTAACAAGCAGCCTGCTTTTTTGGCGCGCATGTTAACTACCGTGACTCTCAGAAGAAGAACAGCGCGTGCACGAGCAGCGCGTGCGAGAGGCGCGCGTGTTCTCTGCGCACACGCGGAGATGCGTCAGTTTGCTTTTTGATAACATTGCTTTCACCAGCGTTGGTTCAGTTGCACATAAAGAATAACGTCTTTATTTCGGAATTACCACTCTTAATAAATACACTTGCATATGAAGTAAATCATGTCTCAATGCATTTACTGGGGCACTGGAGATTTTAGTTTAGATGGTATTACAAATGTATAAAAATATATTTTGTAAATAATTTAAACTATTAAAAACGGGGACTAAACTGAAGGAAAAAGAAAGTGAAAGTGATTAACTCTTATTAGCGACGAGGGTGGAATGTTAAAGCATATTAAGCTCATCAATTCAACAGGACTTAATATTTTACAGTTCAACTTGTTGACTAACTAGTAGTTTATTTATCGCGTGGAAAAAAGAGTCTACTTAATTACAGGGAAAGTTATATTCCTATACTCTGGACATAAGAGAACTAACCGATAGAGCCCTGCACGGGCCTTAAATCTAAGCCCTAGCCCGGCCCTGGCCCGAGACCAGAGATGTATAGTAACGAAGTAGAACTACTTCACTACTGTACTTAAGTACTAAAAGGCAGTATCTGTACTTTACTGGAGTATTGTTTTTTTCTCCTACTTCCACTTTTACTTAAGTACATATTTTCGATGAGTTTAATACTTTTACTCCGATAGATTTTTTATGAGCTGCATCGTTACTCGTTACTAGAGGTGTCAAAATGGTCGATATCGGTTCAGTAATAGATCATAACGGGTTATTACGTACTGACGTCATTTATCTCCTATGTGCGGTGTCGCAATACTATGGCGAAGGACGGAGGCGCGAGGGCGAGTGAAGGCGGCACAGCACACGAGCCGCTATTTCACTACTACAGAGAAATGTTGTGAGACTCCATCTCTGCCTCTCTCACTTTGGACATTTGACCCGCTGGTTTGTGAGATAACTTTTCATCTCCTCTTGGCTGTTAAAGCGATACTTGTGGATCCAGACCTGGGCGTGTATGAGGTGCAAGTTTTCTTCATTTTGTCTATTATAGATTACCTGTGATAACCGCGTATTATACATACATAGACTGTAACCGCGGCTGTTCTCCCCGCCATCAGTGAACAACGCTTTCATTTCTAAAGCCGATAGCAGCCCTTTCTGTTGAGAAGGTGAAGACAATAACCAGTCAAAGGGGTGTAAGACCTCGCCTGTCAGCGTTTAAAAAGCAGGCGGGAGAATATTTACATTAGTTTATTTGCTATAAATGCTCATGCTGTCTTCTGTGCATGAGTTTTGTTTGATACATTCAGAAAGAGTGTTTTATTTGAGCGGGTCAAATTAAGGGTACAGTTCATATATCTTACTGCTGTATTAAAGGACACAATTTTATTACAAGTAACCATTTAACTGTCACACCAAGAAAAAAACTAATAGAATTTTTTTATTTATTGCATTTCTTAACTCCTAATGTCGCTAGTTAACACAATCAATACATTTTCCCCCAACACATCCCATAATTTCTAAAATATCAGCCTCTACCAAATGGTTGAGATGTTGGTTTATGGCAAAAGTACCAGAATGAATAAATATACTATAAAAATATGAAAAATATGAAGTTTAAGACCAATTTAATTAAAACATAATCAAAATGAAACATTTTTGAATACTAAATCATAGCCATAAGCCATAAAATATTTCAGATTTTCATTTAACACAGTAATATACACGTTTTCTTTTTTTTACAATAAAATCAAAATCAAGTGAATTAGAACGTTCGTTTACAGCGTTTACAACCAGTAAATTGTGCTCTGAAAATGGGTTTCAATAGCGTTTTGAGTGGATTATAGACTGTTTTTGTGACACACAACTTTGAAAGGTATGTGTTAAAGCTGTTATAATCTGTCAGATCTGTGGTTCAAGCGTGAGAGAAAAACAGTATTGTAAGTCATGTTTCTTTTCGTTCTGCTTAATGACGTGCCCCCAAAAAAGAGATTTAAAATAAACAAAACAATATGATGTCTTTTGACTGCATTCTTTAATAACTACATTACACAATACTTCTACTTTTACTTTCAGTACTTGAGTAGTAAATTTTGAAATAAACTACTTGCAATACTTAAGTACAAAAAATGTTGAATACTTAAGTACTTCCACTTAAGTATGGTGCTTAAAGAGCACTTTTACTTCTACTCAAGTCACTTTTTGATAGAGTACTTGTACTTTTACTTAAGTCTGGGTCTCTAGTACTTTATACATCTCTGCCCGAGACGCACAGGCTGTAGCCTGGCCCTTGTTTGCCAGCTCATCAAAATATTTCGCCCGAATCCGACCTGAAGCCCTTTTTTTTTCGCCAAACAGCTTATACTGTTACAGCCATTAAAATAGACCAGATTTGTATTTAATAGAAAGTTGATGTTTTTTTTGTTTTGTTTTTGTCAAAATAATTTAGAGAAATGTTTGGAGCTTTTTTTGTTTGTTTGTTTTTTAAAATGTAAGATTTAGTTTAAGTGACATCGATATGAAAGCGGTATGTTGTCAACAGTGAGTTTACTCAATTTAAACCAGTGCCACCTGCAGCCGTATGGCTGTATGCACTGCGCGTACCTACCATGAGAGGGCGCGAATTAATGCAGCTTTTTAATTAATAATTTTTTTTTATTTATTACATAATTTAAATAGATTATTAAACAGTATACACTATAATATATTGACAAGGCAAGAAAGAATGAGAATAAATAAAGGTGTGCGTTTTAAAGTGTGTATGTACTTGCATGGTGGGAGATGGGTAAAGCTATCTATTGGCTTTAGTTTTGCTAGCAGTTTTTCCGCACACTAAAACTTACAATTCAGATAGCTATTGTTTAAAACAAGGTTCAAAATGATTAAGCGCTCTTCAAAACAGCTTAATTGAGACATTTGCCAAAAGGACTAATATTGATCCCCTGCATGGGGTAGAGACCGCAGTCTCATCAGCACCTGAGCCGGGGAAAGACTTTTTTATTGGACAATTCAGCCTATTGCATGGAATCGCTCCAATTCAAGGTGTTTTAAGCAATCTTAATTTTATGTAGGCTACATTATTATTTTATTTCACAATCCAGTTGGTGTTTTGGCACTGAAGCATGTAACGGACTTGTTTTGAAGCACTTCACCTTAAATGTTATTCGTTCTTCTTTTTTATCTTGTAGATATCTGACCAACAAAACATATATGAAAACTAAGAGAAAACTATACGAAATTTCTTTTAAAAAGATAGATTTTCCAAGACAAATATACGAATTATGTCTTTGTTTGAGCCCATCCATTACTCAACTGTGCGGGTGGATGATTTGTTGAGGTCAGTGGAAACTAAGGATTTAATTAATGCTTCACTACCATGATCCTCTGTCATATATTTGCAATTATTTAACATGTCTTAATTTTAAATATTATGCCTTGAGCATCTGATGTGCTTTTAGTACATTTAGATTTCAAAGAAACTATATTAATATTAAAAAAGAAACAAATTGTGTCATAACGAATGTCCTTAAATTATGTAGCCTTTGACAGCAAACATCAGTGTTTCTTGAGATTGAAAGAAGTCCACCCCTGGACTTACAAGTTGTGCATTGTGCATAACCAGTTGGCTCATCATTTAAAGTTGTCACTATTTGAAAAGCTGACCAGAAGTTTGTCCTTCCTCTAGCGTTTTTCACAGTTTAAAGTTTGCCATTGTGTTCTCTATTGTACGTGGTTGGAAATCTCAATGCGCAAGGCATCATTGGTGCTTCCGGACCCCACACAATCGAAGTTTTTTCTAATGCAGGCCGAAGCCCGATATGCGTGCTAGCTATGACGTAAAAATTGTCCCGAAGGCCGGTCTGAGGGGCATAAAAAAGTCAGGCCCGCTCGGGCTCAAATGCAGGTCTCTACTAACAGAGTCATTGGTGCTATCTAGTGGCAGTGTGTGGATTTGTCCTGACATTGAGGTACAAAGAATAAGCCTATTAAATATACATGTTTTTTTTTGAAGGTGGGCAGGGTCTCGTCTTCCTTCTTTTTTTGTCCTCGGCTGATCACATGCCTGGTAGTATTTGTTTTTCCTACTATGGAAGTCAATTGTTACAGGTTTTCTGCTTTCTTCAAAATGTGTCGTGGTTTGTGTTCAATAGAAGAAAGAAACTCAAAAATGTTTTAAACCACTTGATGTATGGTAAATATTGAGTACATTTTTAATTTTAGGTGAACTATCTCTTAAAGCTACAAGTTGTAAAAAGGGATTGAAATTAAGGATGCCCATTATACACATTTTTAGAACATCTTCATGGTCTGAATAAGACCCTGTCAAGCCGTGAAGACAGAAGCTCTTTGGTTAATTATGCAGGGATTTTTGGCTTCAGATGCAGTAAGCCTACACTGTGTGACATCAAACATCAAGGGGGGAGTGTGGCTGGTCTGGGCCTCATTTACTGGATCCGGAGTCTGCAACCTTAGCCAAAAGACATTTTTTAACACCTTCTGGTTTATCTTAGTCAGGGGTTCATCCTACAGGCAGATAATGGCCTGAAACCCTCCTCCAGGCAATGTCAGAAATACCTTAGATGAAAAGAACAAGACAGTAGGCTTCAAGTAATGGCCGGTACAATCTCTTGAGTTAAACCTCATCAAGCTGGTTTAGAGAGAACAGGACTGAGAGGTTAAACCAAAGTAACTTACAAGTACAGCACATCTGTAAGAACTTCTGCAGCAGTGTTGGAGAGAACTTTTTGAGCATTTTTTAAATTTAAATAATTTTAAAATTTTGTCTGTTTCTGTGCAGTATGTTTGAGTAAAAAAAATTGTTATGTTTTGTTAAATGTAAACTATTTTAGGTACTAGCCTGACATTCTTTTAAATCAGCAAAAGGCTGGACCTGTTTCTCACACATGATCTTTTCTCACCACATCTCAGAAGTGTTGTTTTGGATTGATAATTTAGTGGTTATAGCTAGGTTACCATCCACCTATTTTTAAACGGTTGATGTAAACAGCAAGATGCACATAAACTTTGAAAATGTGAATAAAAACATATGCACATAACTTGAGTAGAGTAAACTTTTTATTCAATAAGAAAAGATGCACATAAACTGCAATGGAAACACTTTTACCAAACAAATTTCAGTATGCGCATTAAAAAAAGGTGATGTGATGATAAAAATGTGTGTGAATGGACAAACCAGCAGGCTGAGCACATTGTAAAACATCTAAAATGTTGTTTTGGTCATTCTAAAATGCCTTAACCATTTCAGTATTAGTGTTATTATATTATTAATTACCTCTAGAATTGTCAAGAGTGTCTGTGCTCTGCATCGCATGCCTTCAAATGCCACCACGTGTTCATTTTGTGTCGGCATACTGTCTTCTGAGGCGCAAGTCCTTTATTAAATAAAGAAAAAAATCACGCAGCTTCTCCTAAATACAGGTTCTAGGTATTTTAGATTAATAATAAAAACAAATAAACAAGTCTTAGGCCAAATCCCGATTCTACCCCACATGGCTGAACATGCGAGTAATGAGATGCACATATTTAAGTATTTTTGGCATTATAAAGAATTTTTACAACAAACAAGCATATATTTAATACATTCATAAGATGTTCGTAGTTATGCTTAAAAGAAGTTTTTTTTTTTAATTGCTAATTTTCTGTGTCTATAATCCATAACAATAACATTCCTTCCTAATCTGTAACTGCCTCTCTGGCTATACCACTAACTGCACTCTCTCTCAAAAAAAAAAAAAAATTCTAATGCTTTGCTTCTTAGACTTTACTCACCTGAAACTTGTCTATAGCACTTGTTCACTGCTGCTCTTATAGTTGTGTAAATTGCTTCCTTGTCCTCATTTGTAAGTCACTTTGGATAAAAGCGTCTGCTAAATGACTAAATGTAAATGTAAATAACTATTGTATAGTAGTCCCACAACATATTTTCAAATCTTTCACTCTGTGACACTTGAATACCACATCAAATAAGTCTAGAAGAAGAATCAGAAAGAGCTTTATTGCCAGGTATGTTCACACATACGAGGAATTTGTTTTCGTAACAGAGCTTCTACAGTGCAACAGAATTATAGAGACAGGACAAAAAACAGATAATAATTGTATTTTAAAAATGGCTGGGAATTACCTTTTTACAGTGCCTGGTAAAACGTTAATGTTGTTTTCTTGTGTTTAGATAAATATGGCCACGGTGTAAAAAATACAATACAGTTACAAGCTTATTGCCACATTATATTGTTAAGATAACATGATGTTGTTGCCGCCTTCAATGATTTTCATAAGACAAATACATGTACCAAAAATAACCCTAATCCACACAACTGGAATAGCTACAGCAGTCGTCTTCGTCAATCTTACATGAAGTAAGAGCTTGCGTTGACATATGATGACATGTACGGGTGTTGTCAGACTGTGGCATTTTTTAAGGGGAAATTTGAAGCCTCTGTTTCACATTCAATCTTGGGATTGGGCCCAAATCAATAAACTTGACTCTTGATGACACACCGAGGTCTTGTAAAGCGAACTGATCGATCAGTGTAAGAAATGTACCATTATTTACATTATTATTATAGGTTTGTAATATTATTTACAATATTATTATAGCTTTATTCCAAAAAGTTCTTGTTGCATGTGTGAATTTAGTCCGATTGTGGTTCGCAAGTTTTGCTACAGTTATGCCTTCCGTCCACACTACTCCAGAGTTTTTAAACACAGAAAATGGAACGTTTTGAAAACGCTGGAGAGGCTGTTTTGGTTTTAAAATGCTGCTGCTCCATGTCAGTGTGAATGGGGGAAACGGAGACATCTGAAAACGGAGGCATGGCTGATTGGGGCTTTTCCCTCAATATTAAGTGCACAAAGTTCAGTCTTGCATTCTTTACTTGTAAGTTCAGACTTCGCAAGTTTGATATGGAAAACAAACTCTCGAGGACATGCTGGGTAAATCTTCAAAGGGAACAGTAGACTACTTTATAACGTCATTCGCATCCCCCTGGCAACAACAATAAAATGAAAACATGATATAAGGAACTGTCTATTTTCATTTTATTATTAACACCAAAAATGTTGAGATGTCATGTAACTACATATTTATATGACCATCATCTTCACTGAATGCATATTTACGGATAACAAAACAGAGCCCATAGCTGCTTCATTTCATTTCATTGAAAAATATGAAACGCACCCTGTCTCTTTTGCTGAATATCAGGTTTAATAATCAGAACCTGTGAACAAGTAGTAGATTCAAAAGACCAAGGAGTCGTTAGATTGAGACCAGATGAATTAAATATCACATTTAACAACTATAGTGAGATATTATCTAGTGGTATATTCTTGATAAACTATTTGACGTACACTGCTCTCATCTGGGGAGGTGTGCTCAAAGCACCCGCTGACTGCCTTGAGCTCAGACATCCGCATACGCTGCAGCACATGCCAGAGTGTGTGTGGTCACGTGATGTGCATTTTTTGTGGTGTAGTGTGGACGGAGATCTTTTCAGAAATGCTAGGTGAAACACCAGTGTAGACGTGGATCATTTTCATTCTAAAACACTGTTTTAAAATTAAAACATATTAGGGTAAACAGGGCCTCAGTCTGACTGTTTTTCCCTGGCATCAGCGAGGCATTGCATCCTGCTGAACGGCCGCTTTGTGGATATTTTCTCATTTTCAGACCATTCTGTAAACATTAGAGATGTTTTTTTATGAAAATCTTAGTAGATCAGCAGGCACTCAGACCAGCCTGTTTGGCACCAGCAAGCATGTCACATTCAAAGTCACTTACATATTCTATACACATAGTAATTAAGTAAATAGCCTAGAATGCATTAAAGGGCCATGAATCCCCCCCCCCCCCCCCTAACCCCCTCCCAAACCCCCCCCCCTTCGTCTCAGCAGGGTGTTTTCAAACCTCTAGTTTGAAAAAAGTCAGGAAAGTGGGTAAGTCCAGCTTTGTTTAGGTGGCAGTGTCGGGTGGTGAAAGAGGGTAGGGTTTGCATGAAAAGGGAAGTTTAAGTACAAGCAGGCGCTAATTTTCACAGAGGCAAAACAAACACAGACACAGGGAAGAAAGACAGTGACTACGTTTTTATGGACATCAGTAGTCAAATTATTGCCAAATTATTAATTTGTCAACTTTAACTGCAGTTTGGCACTTTCATGTTCATTCAGGAATATTTTATGCATTCCCCCGATGACAAACAATATACTGGATGCGAGGAACTGCTAGTATAGTGTAGTTTTAATGGAATGTTTGGTATTGCATGCTGTATGGAAGAAAAAAAAAAAACCTCTACATTTCTCTGTAATTTAGATGCACTCGGTAGGTGCAAAGAATAGTTTCAGAAAGCGGTGTGTGTATAGGTGTGTGTAAAGATCAATATCCTGTCACAAAATGCAATGAAAATTCTACAAGATCTTAATAGTTTGATTAAGGTGTTTACATTCAGAGAGCAGCATTTACAGCGGATCTTTCAGTCCATAATATTGTACTGATATTAACGTACTGTAAACTTAGTAACTAAATCATTTTGACTAAGCTCTGTCTTTAAAAAAACTCAACAAGCACTCCTAACGATACTAAATTACTTTGCCTCTGAATAAACATAAACAAAGAACACTGATCACACGCTTACCAAATCTGTAGAGACAGGACAATCAACACCAACTGGAACCGCATCTTTTTAAAAAGGAGACGAGTGGCAAATCCAGATTTTACAATTTCCAAATGCAAAAAGTTCTCGGGTATAAATTACAAACGTATTTTCGTCACACGTTAGCAGACCACTGTAATCCACATGTGAGTCCAGCTGTGCTTTCAAAGTGGGGAACTGAAAACAAAACCTTCATTGAAGCACATTTATAAACGTAACACTGACGACCCATGTCTCCAAACAATTCTTCTTCTTTCACTTGTTTTAAATACGGTTGGCAACACAACGTGGCGTTTTTCTGCCATCTGAACATTGTAACGGGTAAAAACGGGTCTATCATGCATATTAAAGAAGTTGCACCTCATACACAATAGAGCGCGCTGATTGGTTCGATCCAAGTCTATCTCTTGAATTAATCATAAAATCTCAAAGACATCTTGTTGTACCAGCCGGTACAGACATCCAGTCTCCACGCTGGAATTGACACTAGGATCTCATGGCCGTGACGTTGCTTCAAAATTTCGTTTAAAACCAGAGGAACGAATGTGCTCGAAATAACAAAAAAACAAGCAATTTTTTTTTTGGTAACTATATCTGTCCTAATAGTGTTTTTAGCAGCATGGGACACATATATAACTGTCAACATCTCAAAAAAGTGTTTTGTTTTGTGACCCTTTAAAAGGACTTTTTACTCTACTTTCATCACTTTAGCAGTGTGTATAGTTGACTGACTGTATATAGACACATATTTTGTATTTTTCATCATATCACTTAACTATTGATAATTTTTTTATTTACCAGATCTTTGTCTTTGTTGGTTTTGGTTATTATTCTGTCAACTGGAAAGACTCTTGAAAAAATGTAAATGGTTAATTATTATTGAAATTATAGAAACTTGTAATGAGGCCAAGGTGTCTTGAAACTACTTAAAGTTTTTGAACTCAACATTCTAGTGTCCTGCTTGTCGTTTTTAATGAGAAAAAAATATAAGTTTCTAGTACTGTCATGATGGCAATGGCAAAGTAACTTATTGTGGGTATATACAATTGAAGACTGAATGATTAGCCCTCCTGTGAAATCGTAATTCTTTTTCAGATATTTCCCAAGTGCTTTTTAAAATAGAGAATTTTTTTTACACATTATAAAACATAATAATAACAATTTTTTTGTCTTTATCATGTTGACAGTACATATTAGTTTGCTAGCTTATAGTGCAAATTAAATGCCTATCTAGGTTAATTGGGTTAACCTGGCAAGTCATTGGACAACAGTAATTTGTTCTGCAGCAAATTAAAAATAATAAATTAAAAATAAATTTTAAGGGGACAAATAATATAGACCTTAGTAAAGTTTTCAACTTTAAGACTTTCTCTAGAAAAAGAGAATAGGAAATACTATGAAAAATATCCTTGCTCTGTTAAACATCACTTGGGAAATATTTGAAAACATAATTAACGGTTCACAAGAAGGTTATTAATGTATTCCTCTGCTGATTTTCTGTCTTTACAGATGGTGGAAATTTTGTTACAGTATGTGGAGCGCTCTCTGAAAAAGTGTCCAGAGCAGGGGAAAATCCAGGTGATGGAGCAGCACTTCCAGGTAATTGCTCTCTCAGAGAAGGCCTTTCAAATGAGCCTCAAATGCGTTACGTTATGGAATCATTAAAGTTAGTGCTTAAGAAGTCAACTATTTTTCCATATTATTATTTTGCGATCAAGATAAAATGTAACGAGAATCGGTCTGAGCTGAATAGTTTTTCAGCATTATAGAGGCTTTTAAGAGAGGTGAGAGAGAGGAGAGCAATGCAGACAGTCTCCTTTATGTCAGTCTTTAGGCCTCCGGCATCCATTTTTAAACTGCATCTCATCACAAGGCGGAAACCGCATACAATAATGGCCCACTAATGTCATCTCTCCTCTGCCTCTGGGTCTAGCTCGCTCTCCGATTTCTTTTTGCCATTAAGAAGCACTCTGTCATCACAAAAATAAGGCACTCACCAAGGCCAAATGGTAGATTTAGCTCTGTTTATCTAGGACGATGTGAAATCTTCTGCTGCTAAACTGCCTGTTTCTCTGTGATATATCAGCTAGTTTAAATATATTCAAAGTAATTTTTTTTTGCTGATATAATTTTTTTTTTATATTTTAATTTATTTTTAGTGAAAAGTGAGATTGATTGAACATTATTAGAATCTTTCCCTACCTTTTTACTAAAGAGTTTTAAAATTACAGTTCACCACACAATAATTTGTAAACGATGACTGAAATATCTTTTTTTTTTTTATTCTGAAATTTAGCTAAAGGGCAGGAATTAAAATGTTATCTATATATTATTAGGTATTAAATAATTAATGTGTCATTAGGATATTTATTCTATAAAGCGTGCAGTTGAATGGCTTCTTGCTCAACACCAAAAAAAAAAAAAAAGACATTTTGGGCTCTGTTTTAATTATCTAGTTGCAAAGTCTAAAGTGTGTGGCGCAAAAGCATTAAGGGCATGTCTGAATCCACTTTTGCTATTTTAAGGATGGAAAAATACAGTTTGCGGTGAGGCGCATGGTCTAACAGGGTTGTGCTTAATCAGTTAATGGGTGTGTTTTGAGCATAAGAACCTCATCTCCAATTCCAAGTGTCAGGTGAAGACTTTGTAAGTGGAAAAACTGAATGAAAAAACTGAATGCTTCGCTAGTGAGAAAACAGTTTATCAGACCATCTGCGCAAAGATAAAGTATGAGCCTCCTTCTTTCGACCTCTTTACTTTCTCTTTACTTGTACTCTTTACTTTAATTCTTTTACTTATGTGAATAAGGAAACGGTGTTGTATGCACTCCACTGAAGACATCCATTAGCCTACATACTTAATTTAGTTTAAGCACAAAGATTTGTTTCAAAACATTTTCTAAATTCAGTTCTAATTTCCAGCAAACGAATAAATTAACAATAATAATGAAGATTTATAACACACGTCCTATTCTTATTCCCCATATAGTGATGCATACATCTCCAAAACCTTTCAGGTGGACAAATCTAAACTTGTATAATTAAAACTAATATAAAGTTACATATACTAAATAATACTTCTAATAATAAAAACATTATACAAATGTAGATTGAAAAAAAAAATGCTTTTCTTACATGAGTTTTTGTCCTGTTTCAAGTCTAAATATATTTAAAAAATCTTAAATCAAGAAGCATTTTCTCGACAAGCAAAAAATTGACTTGTTTTCAGAAATAATATGCCAAAAAACTTCAAATGAGCAAAGCAATCTGCCAATGGGGTATGCAAAATAATCTTGTTTTTTCGTTTTGGCATAGGATTATTTTGCTTATCCCATTGGTAGATTATTTAGTTTGTTTTAAGGAAAAACTAACTTAATTTTGACACTATTTCTTAGAAGAAGACAATATTTTTTGCTTGTCTAGAAAATGCTTCTTCATTTATGAATTTTTAGATATTTGGTCTAGAAACAAGACATGCAATCTAAGTAAGAAAAGCATTTTTTTGCAGTTAAAATATTGCGATTAAATTCCAGCATACAAAGCATGCAAAGTCATTTTGTTTAAAGTCAAGATTTCGATTTTATTTATATTTCTGTAAAGAATGACTCACTCTGATAAGCTTATTATTTATTGGTAAACAATAGCCTTGCTATGGATGTTTTGTCTCTTACTAAAGCACTTTGGAAGCTTGTAATTTTCCATTGAGGTCTTGTCAGGTAAATTAGGGTCAGGTGTGTTCAAACATTTAGTAACAAACATATTTATAGTGTTTTCAAGCAGATTGAGATCTGTGATGTGATGTGCTAAAACGCAGGTCAGATCAGGACTTGATTTAATTGTTTGACAGTTGATTGGACAGTGAAATATTCTATATCAAAATTAAAGCAAATCCTTACAAAATAACATCTATAAGCTACTGGTCAAAAATTGTGATCATTGAAATTCTGTGGACTGTAATGTCGAACTGATAACACTGCGCTAAGTTAATATCAGATTCACTTGACTTTGTGAATGACGGCTGTTCCAGTTTTATGAAAATCTGTGGAGCTTTCTGACAAGTTCTGCATGCAGATCTCTCTTTCGTTTTTTAGCCTACATTGGCATCCCTGATGTAAATATATTTATTCATACTGTTTATTACAGTGAGCATTCTGAATTCACGAATTCCCTCTCCTTTTTCTGTTTTTTTTTTCACTTCAAACTCTATCACTCCATCTTTTCTTGCTCCCGCTTGCCTTCCTCTTCTCTCCTCTGCAGGATGTGGTTCCTGTCATGGTGGATTATTGTCTCCTTCTTCAGAGGACGTGAGTGTATAGACGCCTTTATTCCTACACACATGCAAGACTCACACTTATATAGAATGGTGTCATACAGCATTTGTCCATTCTCTGCACAGTAGATTCTGACACCTTTCTTGTTTTCTGAAAAGCAATGATGTAAAAAGATTCATAATCATTAACTAAATATTCTGATTTCATATTTTTTACAACAATTGTGACATGACATAAATTACTACTGAAAATCAGTTAGTATCTCAGTGAAAATCTATGCATCAATATCACTACCATTTGAAAGTTTGATGTTGGTACTATTTTTAAGATGTATTTTTTGCTCATCATTGCAACTCACAATTGCTGACTACCAACTTCATTGTAGCCCTACACGCTATAAGCTTTTAGTTGTCCTTAAAGCATCAAAATAGATGTTTTATGCTTTAAAAGCATAGTTTTAAAATGCAATGTAGTCAGTAACTACTACTGTCTTATCAGTTTAACTTTTCATAAAGGACATATAAGCTCTTTGTTCATAATTGTTCATTGGTTATAATATTAAAAGCAATATTTTATATTGCTTTATTTCAAAAAGCCAATAAATAAGCACAGAATATTTATTTAAAATTGAATACCAATTTATTTACCTTTTAGTTGCAAATAAATTTTGGTTGCAAATAAATTTTGGCCCATCAATTTTGGTTAGCCAAGTTACCCCTCTAAAGGATAGTCAAAAGCCTCTTTCACACATACAGACCTTTAAAGGGATCATGTGTGAACAGGCCCTTTTTGAAAATACCGGTAAATTCATTCTGGCAATTTTCCAGAAAGTGAAAGTTGTAACATTACCAGTAATTTGCCGGAATGCTGCTCTGCTCAGAAGTAAAAAATTTCTGGAAAGAGCGCTTTCACTTTTAGAACACACTGACTTGAGACGTCTACTCCAGCCAAATCAAAATATTCACATGTGCGCTGTTTATGAAAATAAAAGCCTTTCAATATTTTTCCAGACACATTTAGCTGCTAGATGTTCCTAGATGAACTGCTGTTTGTTTACCTTTAGTTGTTTTAATTTGTTTACCTGCTTTAGTTGCTTGACGCATGCTCTGGTGAGCGCCAGCACACACACATATTATGTACATCTCAATATGCAAAAGCGTTCCTCCTTATGTTTTCATCGAAATTGTTACAATACTTATCCAACCACAGAATTTATAATGTAGTCAAACTTTGGATGTCTCTGGGACAAAGCAGCTGCATAAATGCTAACGCTTTAAATAAAAGTGAGACCATCGACAAAAGCCTGATGATAATGGTAATGCAGGGGGGCCGCCAGCTGTTATTAATAGAAATCAAATTTTTAATAAACGTAAAAATGTCTAGTCATAGTTTAATATATTATGACTATTATGATGTTTAAGTGACAAGAAATGAAAAATAAATATTTATTATGCGTTACTATTCGGTTGGTTTAATATGTTAACGCTAGTTCTCTGCTAGTTTTGACTGCTCGTCTGAGCTAGGGACCTGCACTAGCAGAACCCGATCCAAGATTTAAGATAATACTTGTATTGATCAAATGTGTGGGTGTTATAACGCACTTAAAAGATTGCTTGCTTCACTCCCTCAAAATGGATATGAGCCTAAGTAAAACCCTTAATTTTAAAAAGCATATATTGGTATTTATCGAACTCACAGAAGCAATGACGAATTAACACCCTTTCACTCATGAAGCAGAAAGTGCTGAATTGCCACACGTTGATGCCCGTTTCTCCCATTGTGAAAGCCTTTTGTTTGGTTGAGCATGGTGCATGCATCGTGATTTCTGATGTTGCTATAGTTACAGTCAACAATGTCTCTTGTATATGTGCAGTTTTACCAAAGTCCCTATAAAAGGTGTAGCAGGGTGTAGTGAAAAGGCAGACTTAAGTTCTAAGTGAACACGCTCCCGAAGGGCTTTTTATTTACAGTGCTGGTGAGGTAAAAGTGTGAGGAGTGCAGGTGTCTTCTGTGAACTTCCCTGGGTCCCAGTGTAGCCGTGCTTCAGGTGAGTTGTAGGTGAGTTTAGTGATGTGACGTTGTGCGCCGAGGCTTCGAAGCATGTATCAAAAAAAAAATACATCACGCAGTGAAGCAGTGTACCGGAGTTTGATTTGTTTTGCCATCGTCACGTGATCAGGAACATCCGAAGTTTCATTTTCGCCTATACCCACGTGACTGCTTCGAATTTTGATTTAAAGGTTTAAACCCATTGGTTTAAACACCCTCATGGGTTAGTAAAGTGTATAGCAAGAGATTAGGCGTCGATTACATACATTTCTACTATTTCAAAGCACTGCACCGGTTCCACACACCAGTAATTAAACTAAAATATAATAGTAATTTAAAGTTCAAAGTTTTTGAACCATACTAACGTGTATTAGCGTATTATTACAACTATCTTTAAAGATAATCACTGCATATCGTAGTATAGTGGTTGACAGAGACCAGCTGGCGAGTGCAGCCCAAAAGCTTCACTCAAGTAGCCTCCTCCTTAGAGCATTCGCCTCCTATGCAGGAATCGCTGGTTCAATCCCCGCTTGAAACGAGTGGGTGGGTGAAGGACTAGTTGGAATACGATAAATTTAAATACTTTTGAATACCTTGGATTTTACTACAGTCATCGGGGGTTTAATGTAATATACCTTATGTGTAAAAACTACAGTAATTGAGTAATTTGTTGGTCAGTTGGTCAGTTGTGAACATTTGACATTATTGCAACACAGTGCTTTCCCACACTTTAACCAGAAGAGGTCCTCATCGAGCTCTGATTTAAAAAGCTTCGAGTAACGAACCTTTTTCCAATACAATTGAGTCGAGCGCTTCACTGGTTCAGAAAGCTTCATTTCACCATCACTACGTGAGTTGATGGTAAAAATGTTTCCTTTTTAATCCGTGCTGCTGTGAAACACCGATCGCTCCGTGCTTTCTGTAAGAGAGAGAAAGAAAGAACTCATTAGAGTTAGGGTTAGTGGAGAGGCTTCTCATCATCTGTCTTCGTAGAGGTGTTTTTATACTGTGGGAGCTGATGAGCTCTAGGTGCAGGCGATCGGCGTGATTGTGTCCAAGTGGCTTGCATGCTCCTTTCCCAGGATGACGCTGATTATGTATTGGGCGGCCCGCCACAAAGGCAAGTCATTGCATTCAATGACCATTTTTGAAACACCTCTCGGGCAGTATGGTTGGGCATTCTTTTTGAATGGGTAAACATCAAATTCTCAAAAATTGCTTCCAAAGCTTACGATAAAATTTTATATTGGGAAACAATATATATACAACAACTGTCACTTTATTTTCATTTCTAAATGTTCAAATCACACAAAATCTGCAGAAATTCACTTCTGGTCCAAGCCCCTCCCCGGGAGAATCTTCGGTCTATAGCGATATATTCATTTGCGATATTGACCGTTAGACTTTTCCCCATACAAAACTATACATTTGGCACCTCTTGTGTATTCTATAGTCCTTGGTTTTACACAGACATTACGCGGGATTGGCACCAAACCTAAATAGTTAAAAAATCTCTAGTCTGAACGCTCTCTGGACTTGGTGATCTGTTATGTTAATTTTTTTTTATTTATTCAAATCATTGGCAGTTTATTCAGTAAAGACTTCTTCTGTACAAGTTACTAACCTGCCACAAATTGCGGGTTCATAAAAAAAATGTCAGGGGGGCCATAGAAACTTGTATATTTGGTTTAGGGGGTCACGAGTTATAAAAGGTTGTCAACCACGGGTGTATAATGAATCTGAAATAGAGTATGGTAGAGCTGAGGTCGATTTTTCTCTCCCGCAGCTTAAAATACAATAATACTGCATGGGCGGTGTCTGTCAGGTGTTTGACCAATGCACTCCAAGTAGGGCTCCCTGCATCCTGCAAAGTACATCCAATCCTACATCCGTGTGTGACAACCGAAGCAGTGTCTACACTACGCTTATTTATTCATTTATTTATTTGGAGGTAATAGAAAAATATGAATTCAAAATTTAACAGAATGACATAAAACTGTTATAACAGAATGACATAAAACTGGCTAACATAGTGTCATAAAGATGTAGATAAAATATCTGTTAAAAAGAAAAAGCATACTAAAACAGGATATAATAAAATATAAATACACCAATATTAAACAAACAAAAGCTATAACAAATTAGTCCTATATATTACTAATAAATTAAAGCCAGCCTTAGCCATTTTTAATTGTTTTTTTTCACAAAGTATCTGAAAAAGATTTAAGTTATTTTCTAAAAAAAGAAAAACAATAAACAACAGGAGTTTTGTAATATTGTTTAAACTATCAGGAGATTTTAGTGCACTACGAAGGAAGCACAATTGTCAATATGAAGATCGCTAAAAGTGAACTGTAAAAAATACATTGAAAAGAGATAGGAATAGAACACAACCAGGACCTATGCTTCTGATTACAGCTCTAAAAAAATAGGTGCAAACGTACAAGTTTGTGATGCAGTTTGGGAATGTTTGTTGGAACGATGGATTTGGGAAACACCAAATCAACAAACTATGTTTATAATGATGGAACTTGCGACTTTATGCCAAGTTTAGACTGCGTGATTTTAGCCCCGATTTTGACTTGCTGAATCGGTGCTCGTTCACACGAGTAACAATCATACAGTGTGAACTATCAAAGACACGATCCAAGAAAATCGCCAATGAGTCGTAGATGCCGTGAGATATTTGGCATAATAAATATCTGGAGCTGTCGGTGATTCAAATCATGCCGTGATAAATGAGTTTTGACTGAAAATAACATCGGCGATTGCCTACAGCCAATGAGAGAGCAGTATCCACTAGTGTGGGTATCTGCAGGCCAGAGGGAGGTTGTGGAAGACGTTAAAAGCACTCTTTCAGTTTATTTGAACCCAAGAAATGGAGGAAAAACTAGTGAAAATTGGCCAGAGCACCAGTGTCTGTTTGACATGTCATGTGAGCAATATCACAACCAGGTCAAAAAAGAAAGAGGTTGAGGAGAATTTGCTAATTCACTTCAAACACAGGTGAGCAAATATGTACATTTTCTACCCAATTAAAGGCCTCTTTCTCATTATGTAGTTAATAACAAAAGATATACGACGTGTTTTGGTTGTGAGACGTAGTTTGAACAAAGTTGTCTGCGATTCTTCATGTCAGAGTCAAGTCATGCAGTCTGAAACCCCCTGTCGCCAATCCATCTTGCAGTGTAAACAAAGCAGCGACAAAACGCTAGCCCAGATAGTCATGCAATGTGAAAACATCTGTGACATGATTACTTTGAAAATCATGCGGTCTGAACTTGGCATTAGTTGGCTAACGATGATTTTCAGAAACACATCCCTGGGCAGGTTGTTTGATTTGGGGGGTGTTTGCTCACACTGGCCAGACAATAGAAAATCGGTTGTTCCTTGCGCCACCTGGTGGATATTGTGTAAAGCACAAAAGTGTTTATTTTTTATGAAAAGACCTTTGCCTTTACGTGACTGCGTGTGAAGAAACACAGCACTACGGCACTACGTGTGAAGAAACGTGCATTCTCAGTTGCCACATCTGTAACTTTACATTGAGTGAGAACGGCAGTATAAAGTGAGTGTTACATTATAATAAGCATCTGTTTGTTTTGCTTTTACTTGTTTACTTTGCTAATAGAAAGAAATGTTTTTCTATTTTATTTTTTATTCTATTTTTCTCTCTCCTTTTTCTTTTTCATTATTTTCATTCAGCTGACAATTTGTGATAATCAGTGTTATGCCACAAAGTTGTAGAGCATAATTAGATTTGAATTTGCAATCTTTAACTGTGCCAAAATAGACTGTTATGTATTTGATTTGTAGAGTTTCTGTTTTACTGTGATTAATGTCAATGATTGTGTTACTGTCTCCAATGTTAGCCTTTAGCTCTTCTGCAGGGATTTCCTAATGAGCGCTAATGAGAATCTGAAGAGGGAGAGTGTGTGTTTGCCTGTGTATGTGCTTGCTTGTTTTTGCTGATTAGCAGGTGAGAGGAAGCCATAAGTCTTGTAATAGTGTATTGCGGTGACACATTTTGTGTCTTTGTGTGTAACCAAACAGAGAAAAGCTTGAGAAAGAATTGTGATAAAGAGCAAATTAGAGATCATCATTTTCTGCCAGAAACTGTTATAAGCAAAAATACACATTTTTATGATCATGTGACCTGTAAGTGGCATGGCTCCCAAATTCAGCTTGGCCTCTCAGATCGTTGTGAAGTGTGTGTTGAAGTGTGCCAAATTAGGTTTCAGCTGATTGAAGTATTGCTGAGATAAATCCTCTTAGCCAATTTTGGGTCAACAGTGTTAAACTTTTGAACACAGATAAATATCAAAATTATATTCTGTACAAAGATCAACTGAGACAGTTTTTGCAAGAATTAGACAAGTTTTAAGGTAGGAACTGCAAGGAAGGAAAAGGACGAGGACTCAAATGCAGAACTAAAATGGGTATTTATTAATTGTAAAAATAAAACTAAAAGGCAACAAAAACCACCCAGAGGGGTAAAACATTAACAAAACAAATAAACAAAAAAAAACTTGACTGCGCTGAAAGGAAATAGCAGGACTGGACAGGACTAGACAGGGCAAGGTGATAAAAAATGACGAACTGGCACAGAACACCACACAAGAAGAGACTAGAAAGAGAAAGAATTAACAAAACAAACAGGGAAACTGAATAAATTAATAATGAGATAACAAGGAGGGTGGGACTAGACAATAGACATGAGAGCACATGACCCAAAGAAACAACACAAGCCATGTGGTCACATCAACATGCAGCCAATGAGAGAACCCATTAACCGCGTGTTCACATGAAACAAAACACTAAAGCATGTGGCGCATGTAAACATGAACCACCTGCTAAGCACACCACCTACAGAAGACTGAACACAAGACACGAGTACACGATAAATAAAAACCGTGCACTCACAAATGCAACATGCATGTTTTATCCCAAAGGCAACCAAAACCAATTAGACTGAGACGCTGGAATGAAACTCCACAATGCAGACTGAACAAACACAAACTCCAGGATGAGAGTGCTCATCCTGAGCATGCCCAAACCTAGACGGCGATACAAAAAAACAAGAACAGAATAAGAGTGCTCGACCCAAGAATACTTGAGCCAAGCACAACATACAAGACAGGACAGGACTAGTGTCTGGACTCTGCCACCAAAACAAGAATTAACAAGACCGAAGTTGTAGAATCCTGAAAGGTATCAACACGAGGAGAGTAACTAGGTGTGGTAATTTATTATTTTTTTTACTACATGTACGGATTCAAAAGTTACTCTTTAAAATAAGGTGGTGGTGTTATAAAGTTTATCCATGAGGCCACAGAGTTGTTTTGGAACTACCTCAAAAAGCGTGGCAAATTTCATTTTCAGATTTTCTTTTGTAGGGCCAGCTGCCATGGATTGCCATTAAGTAGGAAGAATAAAGAAAACCATAAAGACTATATTACCTTCAGTGCTTGACCCCTAATATTTAGATTTGATTTAATTTTATTAATTTATTTCAAACATTTAATACACCCTTAAAAAATAAATCCTTCAAACACATTTTATCATAATCAACAAAACATCTTCATATCACCGTAAACTCAAAAATAACCATTAATTGTAACCGGTTGAAAATAGAGTGGGATGAAGCACAAGCTTCACATTCTATTCAAGTATTTTTATAGCAGAGAGCACAGTCACAAATTATTTTACCATCATCATATTTGGGATTGGATGTGCAGTGTACAGTCATTGGAGTGGTGTGGCACCGGGACAGTAGGTGTCTTCTGTTTGAACCTTGGATAGTTTCTGATATGTTGCTTTGTTCGTAATCATATTCAGGTTATATTTTTGTTTCCTTTTACAGCCAAACAATTCTTGTTGTCATTTGCACATATGCCATTAGCACATTTTGTCACACATCCAAACGCAGCGATGTTTACAATTTTTCCTCACATATCAATAGGTGAGTGACAAGGTTTTTAGATCAGGCTTGTCAAAACAGAGCAAATGTATTTTGTTAAATAAATAAATTCAGAGAGTGATGTTCCCACCTTTGCTCAAATTCTTTCAGACTTATTATAAAATAATTTTTATTATTGATTATAAAATGGTTTGTCACCATCTGATCATATGTTATGTTAATCACTACAAACATGTAGTGTTTTGCAATACTTTTATTAAAAACTACTGCAATTTATATAAAACTTACTGTAAAATTTACAATAAACCATTTACTGGGGCACATTACAGCAAGAAGGTCGCTGGTTTGAGTCTCGGCTAGGCCAGTTGGCATTTCTGTGTGGAGTTTGTTCCGTGTTTGTGTGGGTTTCCTTCGTGTGCTCCGGTTTCCCCCACAGACCAAAGACATGCGCTATAGGTGAATTCAATAAACTATATTGGCCATAGTGTATGAGTGTGTGTTTGTGTGTGTGACTGTAAGAATGCATAGGTGTTTCCCAGTACTGGGTTGCGGCTGGAAGCATATGAAACATATGCTGGAATTGTTGTCATTCCGCTATGGTGACCCCTGATAAATAAGGGACTTACTGAAGGAAAATTTATGCATGAATGAATGAATGTCATTTATTGAACAAAAGCATTTAACAAACAACAATAAAGATGCTAATTAAATCAGTCAAATGAACAATGGCCATGTTTTCATATAGTATTTATTATGTAAAACTGGAAAACTTAACATTGCAGTCAAACCTTTTTGCTCCAGGGCAAGTAGCTAATGATCACCAGAGATTGCTGTTATACTGTATATAGCCAAAATGAGTTATATTTTACATTTAACCACTGAATAGACATACATTAGACTCCAGAAAGTAGGCAGCAAGAGGCTGAATAGCCATTGACATGCGGGAAATCTTATCTCTAAAATCATTGAAGCACATTTTTAAAATAGGCACTATTCTTATAAATAAACCACATATATGCAATCGAAACAACTTTATAATACTAAAAGGGTCCTAGAAATACATTATGTGGTCCAACAGCCACAGTATTTGTCAAACTATAGCGAGTTCAGTCCTCTGTTCGACACTCACTATGAGCAGAGTAATACACACAGGGGAAGAGACTGGATCAGTGCTGATACTGTATGTGACTCACTCTATGAAAACCCAGCTAAAGTCATTTTTATGTGAATCACTGTTTTCTACCTAAAATTATTTTACACTATGTAAAGAATATTTTGTCAAAATAGGACTTTGATATCTTCAATATTGACGGTTTAATATCTAGTTAAAATTCAGACTAAGAAAAAAACATGTTTTGGAAAAAATCTAATTTAAAGAAAGGATATTTACAACTGCATCACATCTAAACTATAATTATCTGAGATTCTCTCATTTTCAGTGATATATGACACATTAGGCTTTGTAAAACATGTCTAATTTGTAAGATGTTAAGTTCCTAAAAGCATAAAAACAATGAAACTATTGGGGTGGTGCAACATTTGTAAAATTAAATGTCAGTTGAAATCTTATAATTGTAGTTAATAATTATAATTATGAAATGACAGTTCATGAGTATACTGTAGCATTTATTAACAGTTGTAGACTAAATCTGCTAAAATACCTAAACATATTGGCTATACTGCTGCCCTATAATAGCTACATTTTAATGTGTATGTAATAATTAAAAAAACACTATAGTATTTTAGTAACTCTAAATTACTATAGTGGATGTTTTAGCTATGTTTTAGCATTATTGGCTGCGTACATACAGTAGATTACATTAACTACATTTAAATATATTTTCCCCTTCTAATTTCTCCCCAGCTTCATCCAAGTATGAATCTTACTCATCATCCTCCAAAAAATAATTAGTTATAAAACATTGTATGTCATAAACTGAGATTTATATCACATTAGCTGTTATCTTCCTCACACTTCATAGCTGCTCATCTGTCTGACAGAGGATTCATAAATGCATAAGTTATTTCATTGTGTATCAGTGATAAAATGATCTTAAAGTTAGCTAGTTATCGAGTCACACGTTGAGCTTTAAAATCAAATGAACCATTTTCGAAATTTTGTCGATAAAACAGAAAAATATATACGTAAAGTGACAGGGACTGATTTGACGTTCGCACATGAGGATATATTAAATTGGTATTTCAGTCTGTTTGTGGTTTCTAATGGCAGAAAATAATAATATTAACAGAAAGATGAAAATCAGGTGTTTTTTCCCTACTGAAAGCATCCCAGAGACTGTTGAAATTAATGTTTAGGTAGCAAACCTCCAATGTTTTTTTTTTTTTGCTCAAAACAATAAAACGTAATGTTGATAAGTTTCAATTTCAATATTTATCATGTTATAAATGTAAGTATGGTGCTCTATATAAACCTCAATATTTAATCTGTTATTTACTGCAATTAACAGAATTGCATGTTTATGGCTATACAACTTCGAGTCTCTTTTTCTCAGAGACGTATTATGAAAATTTAGCCTAGGTTTCACAGAGGGCGGTGAATTGATATATTAAATGAAGTATATAAAGTTTGATTTTTCAAACTAGCATACAGTAAAGTACAGTGTTGGGGGTACAAGTAATGCAAGTTATGTAATAATATTACTTTTCTAAGTAACAAGTAAAGTAATGCATTACTTTAAAAAAATAAGTAAAAATATTTTAGTTGCTTTTTTGAAAATGTAACGCTAGTTACTTTTTAGTTTAATTCGCTTTTAAAAAATAAATTGCTAAATTAAAATTAATCACTATGGTCCCTATTATAAACCCGGCACAATAAGGTGCAAGACGTGTTGGGTGCGATTTGTTGCTATTTTCTGACCAGCGCAACTCTAATTTGTACGTTTTGTATTTGAATATAACTTTTTTGACCACACTTATTATTGTTCATTTGTTTGTTTGCTGGAAATTAGAACTGAATTTAGAAATAGTTTTGAATCTAATCTCTGAGCTTAGCAAATGAAATTAAGTATGTAGGCTAATGAATGTCTTCAGTGGAGTGCGTACAACATCGTTTCCTTATCCACAAAAGTAAAGGAGTAAAAGTAAAGAGAAGGAAAAAATAAAGAGGTCGAATGGAGGAGGCTCGTTCTTTATCCTTGCGCTTCAGATGGTCTGTTTAACTATTTTCTCACTAGTGAAGCATTCAGTTTTTGCAGGTACAATATCCGACATGTAAATAGCAAAAGCGCCATGGCATGACGCAACTGACTCTTAAAGGGAATGGGAGATAAGACTGATTGGTTTAATGCACGTTCTGCTCAAAACACACCCATAACTCATTAAGAGAATAAGCACAACCCTGTTAGGCTACGTTTACACTGCAGCCAAATGTGGCCTGAATCTGATTTTTTTGCCCTTATGTGAATCAGGTGATGACAGTGTGAACAGCCCAAAGCATATGGAATCTGATCTTTTCAGGTCAGATCTGTGCCACTTTCATATGTAGTCTTAAATCAGACACAGATCTGATGTTTTGCAATGCGACTGCAGTGTGAACGAATATGTCGGATTTCATGTGACTTTTACATAATCTTTGAGCGACATGCGTCATCATTCTGTGCTGCAAACAGCATCTACTCCTCACCATCACAGTAGAATGACAAACATGGTGATTACCACAGAAAGTTGGTTGTTTATTTTGAAAAAGATTTTGAAGGCAAATGGTGCTTGTTAACAATTGTGGCACAAGTTGATCACGAAGCTGAAGAACGTTGTGCGTGTTGCGTATAGGGGATCCGTGTGTAAAGGAGGGGGAACTTTCTCTCTGAGAGAAAAAAGGCAGGTGCACGAGCACCCAATATTTTGGCCATATTTATAAGAGCAGTGTGAACAGCCATGCAAAAAAATCAGATCTGAGAAAAAAATCAGATTTAAGCACTAAGCCTGGCAGTATAAACGTAGCCTTAGACCATGCGCCACGGCGCAGAACGTATTTTTCCGTCCTTAAAATAGCAAAAGTGGAATCAGACATGTCCTTAATGTTGTTGCACCATGTGCTCTAGACTTTGTGCCTAGATCGTTAAAATAGAACCCAATGAATCACACTGTAAATTAGAGAGTGTTCTTTATTGTAATGCAGAAATGAAGAAAAGGGGATTGTCTCAATGGACAGGGAATTTACTTAATACAAATAGTACAAAAGTAGCAAACACATTGCTTTAAACTTTCAACAATTTGTATATACGGCATGTATAACTGTGGCTTCAGGACATTTTTTTTTAGGTTTTTTTTTAAGGTAAATCTAGGTTTACGTTATAAAGTGCATTGTTCATAGAAGAGCTCCTCTATTAAAAAAAGAGAAAAAAACTCAGAAAGAGATCAAGCCTCAGCCAGGTAATAAAAAGTAATGCAAAAGTAGAAAAAAAAATGTAACTAAGTAACGCAACTAGTTACTTTTTGGGGGGAGTAACTCAATATTGTAATGCATTACTTTCAAAAGTAACTTTCCCCAACACTGGTAAAGTATTTTACAGTAAAATAAAAAAATGTAATGTATCGCCTATACTGATCTTTACCTTGTTGACCATTGAAAGTAGTTTAGTATATATCTTATATTTTATGTAGTTCTTCGAAGTACACTGTTCTACATTCAGATAAACATGATACTCAAATAGTTTGCTTTTTATTGGTAAGTTATGCTTGTATGATATTTTAAAAGCCAATAACGCATGGATAAATGGTCCAATATAGTCGTGAATTAAACATTTATCTAGTTTTAATGCAAATCCACTATTTACTATTAATAAGTTCATCTTTGCACAAAATCACACACACATCACAGAATTCGTAGCATCTTTTTAAATGGCACATAATTTGTGCATATTATTCTGCTCCTCTAGTCTTATTGTCATGGTGTTTTTATTGCCTGTGGCTCATGAAGACTTGGCATAATTCATGCATGAGCACGTGCATACATAACCACACAAAGATAAAGTAAATTTACAATATCCTTGGGCCAAACTCTCAGACAGCTCATTACGGCCTGCACATCTCTCTCGCTCTCTCTATCTCTCTCTCTCATGCTGATTATCATCTCCATCTGTTCTGTCTTCTAGCCGTGAGTCAGTGTTAGTCAGTGTCAGCAGATAACCTCATCTCCCCTCTGATCCAGGACCAGTGTCCTAAAGCTTTGCTCCAAAGTATGTTATTGGAGTGCAGAAACAGCAGTTTTCCCACAAGTCTACATCTCCAGTATTTGAGACATGTTGATTATTACACACAATCACACACCTGGGATTAGACCATATCATTTAAGGGAGAAAAGACAAATCAATAATGAGGCAATTAAATATGGCTTTAAAAATATTATCAGAAGAAGGAAAATTAACAATAATGAGAAAAAATGTGTTTAAAAAATAATGAGTGTTAGTCAAACCAAAGAAATAAACAAAACAAAGCAATCTTAAAAAAAAAATAGTTAAAATAAAACTGAGATGTTCAGTGTGTACGACATTATCTACTATTTGTACTAAGAAACATAATTAAAAAAAAAAAATCTAAAAAAAGCACTAACTATATTAATACTAAAAACAAACAGAAATTAGTATCACTCAGTAACCAATTAAATTTATTAATCAGAATCACAAAGTTTAAACAACAAACAAAAAATAAAGGAACAACTATGCCGGCGCAGTGCACAACACATTATTTCGAAGGCCTTTAAATGCAGTGGTTTCATCAGAGGATTGGTGGAGCTGATTGTATCGTAACAATTATTGGGAGGTTAACCAATAAACATAAAACTAACTGTGGAATGAGAATAGAGATAAAGAAGACAAGTGATATACACTCGTGGGATGTAACAATTTAGACTCCTAAACCCAACCATCACAGTAAACATTCTGCAATTTTACATTTTTAAAATACTAAATTTTGCATAGTTTATTAAAAAATGTCCTTACGAGGTACATTTTTTTTTAATTTTTGGTAATGGTATATATGATGAATACCAGAAATCCAAATGGAGACAGCCACACATGATACCCCAAAAGGATAAGCTTAGGTTTGTTTTGTTTTTATTATTGTAAGCTGATTTCATATTTTGAGTTTAAAATCTTCTATAGTTTCTTATATGTAATATTTGTCTCAAATTAAAAATACACACACCGGCCACTTTATTAGGTACACCTGTCCAACTGCTCGTTAATGCAAATTTGTTATCGGCCAATCACATGGCAGCAACTCAATGCATTTAGGCATGTAGACATGGTCAAGACAATCTCCTGGAGTTTAAACCGAGCATCAGAATGGGGAAGAAAGGTGATTTAAGTGACTTTGAATGTGGCATGGCTGTCGGTGCCAGACGGACTGGTCTGAGTATTTCATGAAACTGCTGATCTACTGGGATTTTCATGCACAACCATCTCTAGTGTTTACAAAGAATGGTCCAAAAAAAGAAAAAATCCAGTGAGGTCAGAAGAGAATGGCCGGACTGGTTCGAGCTGATAGAAAGGCAACAGTAACTTAAATAACCACTCATTACAACCGAGGTACAGTATGCAGAAGAGCATCTCTGAATGCACAACTCATCTAACCTTAAGGCGGATGGGCTACAGCAGCAGAAGACCACGCTTGGTGCCACTCCTGTCAGCTAAGAACAGGAAATTGAGGCTACAATTCGCACAGGCTTACCAAAATCGGACAATTGAAGATTGGAAACAAGTTGCCTGGTCTGATGAGTCTTTATTTGTGCTGCAACATTCGGATGGTAGGGTCAGAATTTGGCATCAACAACATAAAAGCATTGATTCATCTTGCCTTGTATCAACGGTTCAGGCTGGTGGTGGTGGTGTAAAGGTGTGGGGGATATTTTCTTGCCACATTTTGGGTCCATTAGTACTAATTGAGCATTGTATCAATGCCACAGCCTACCTGCATATTGTTGCTGACCATGTCCATGCCTTTATGACCACTGTGTACCCATCTTCTTATGGCTACTCTCAGCAGGATAACGCACCATGTCATAAAGCGTGAATCATCTCAGACTGGTTACTTGAACATGACAAGGAGTTCACTGTACTCAAATGGCCTCCACAGTCACCAGATCTTAATCCAACAGAGCACCTTTAAGATGTGGTGGAACGGGAGATTCGCATCATGGATGTGCAGCCGACAAATCTGCAGCCACTGCATGATGCTATCATGTCAATATGGACCAAAATCTCTGAGTAATATTTCCAGTACCTTGTTGAATCTATGCCACGAAGGATTAAGGCAGTACTAAAGGCAAAAGGGGGTCCAACCCAGTACTAGTAAGGTGTACCTAATAAAGTGGCCGATGAGTGTAAATCTATTGCGTCTTTAGAAATCTTTTATTTAATGTAACTAAACAAATATTACTAAATGCAATTTGAAGCAGTATTTAAAAAACCGAGTGTGCTTTTGTTTTCTAATTAATTAAATATTTTATGTACTTGCATGTACTTGCTGGGTGTAAAAAAGCAACTGTTACGCTCTCAAGTGTATTCACTTTAGAGCAAAGTCTAGTCACTCCACTCCACATAACTCACAAACTTTGCCCAAACCATCTTTTTCATGATCAGCAACCAGATTCTACCCTATATTATACACTCTATGTTTTCTGTTTGTAATGACTACTTATTTAAAATAAGCTGAAACTACACAACTCTTGAGTTTGTTTTGGGACAACTTCATTGTTTTATGTTCAATCCACAATTCCGTCATGTTGTTCTAACACAAATCAATTGTGTGGAACCCAGCATTTTTACAGTGTACAGTGAACAACACAATACCACAAAGAGCTGGTCACATTATTTTTCAATATGTTAAGAACAATGAAATGAATTAAACAATGAAGCAGTACAATCAGGCAACTATTCAGGTGCATCATTTGCATTGTTGTTTTCCCTCAGTCCATCATCTTTTGTGAAAATGTCAGGCAAGCAGAAGACAAAATGCTGCTTGTTTTCTTTCCTCTTATATTATTAGAGCATTATTTTCTGTCCTTGCCTCAAGCTATTTTCTCAGCCTGTGTAATTTTGTTGCTTGTTGTATTATCAGTGGCAGTAAAGGTCAGGAGCTGCCTTTATCAGACCTGCCTCACACTTTCAACCTCTGCTCCTTTTTTGCCTCTCCCTTCTTTTTATTATCATGCGCTCCTATCATTTGGTGTTATTATATTGTACATGACCAGAATCTCCATGCTAGTTCATATTTAAGCAAATGTAGCTGTCTATCAGGAAAATATATGTGTATGTGTGTGTTATTTACTTACCCTCAATTCTTTATTTCTTCTTTATTACTTTAAATAAGATATTTTGAATAAAATTATGCTTGTGTCTGTATGGTATTGCAAAGGCACAATGTAATAACATTGTAGGAATTAATAAAATACTTTGGTACAGTGTAAATTGAGATGTTTAAACCTTATTTTTAATTTTTAATTAATTTCAGCCAACCACAACTGCCATTTTTTAACTAAAACTTCACCCACTTTACCTACATTTTAAACAACTTCTGTATGTTAACAATATGACTTACTTGGTTGCATTTTATTTAATAACGTCCCTGGAACATTATGTATTGAGATGAGTGAGAAAGAAGAGATGAGTGGTGTGAGAACTGTGCACAGATATAAGATGTCATTCTTCACCTGAATGGTGTTGTTCCTGTTTGACTTTTAGATATACTCAAGTTTAGAGTGCTGCGAATTGCTGTGCTGAGTCTGGATTGAGGCTTAGCTTAACTGGTATTTTATGTAGCAACTCTTACTCATAATTTTTGATGCTGCAGTAAAACTACAATTTTAGAAGCTGACTTTAATGTTTAGTTGTTCTTTAAACGTTTTTTAAGATTAGATTTTTTTATTTATTTTGATATTTGTACGTTTTAGAGATGTTATATAGTAACATAAATTATAAATGTGAGGAATTTTTTTTTTTATATTAGTATTATTATTATTTTTTTTTACCAGTATGTGGATAGACATTTTGTTGCTGATATTATGGAGCAACCTGACACTGTAAAAAAATTTAATTAACAGTTTCTGTATTTTGTGATTCACAAGTGATTTCCACGTTATTTACAGTTATGAATTGCATTATGGGACCTTGATCTTTGCTCTGTCAACTCTTTGTGTTGAAAATTCAACTGTACAGTTTAACAAACTGATAACAAACAATGAAACGACTTTCATTGACTTTTTAGTTTGAAATAATACAATGTATATGAAATAATATTAAGAGAAATTAGTCAGTAAAATAACAGAAAATATACTGGTAGTATATTACAAGGTTTTTGTTGTGTAATATACAACACCAAGCCAGACAATATATATCACTTTAAATTATTAAAAATGTTATTAAAAGTTTTGAACTTTTCAAGCTTAAAAGTTGTTAGAAGAAAGATCAAGGTCTAATTGTGCAATTCAAAAACATAGATAAATGAACACCATTTTTATAGTGTAGGAAATACTGTTATTGTAAATTTAGAAAATTCATTGCATTTTTTTCATATGTTATTTATTTATTTATTTGTTTATTTTTGCAACCCCAAATCAGAAAAAGGAAAACGCAAATTAAAAAAGATAGTGGTGATTTCCAAACTTACTTTGACTAGTATTTCATTGCAGACAATATGAACACAAAATATTTCATGTTTTGTCTGGTCAACTTTGTTTCATTTATAAATATACATCCTTTCCTGTCATTCAGATCTGCAACACAATCCAAAAAAGTTGGGACAGGAGCAGTTTAGGGCTAGTAATCAGGTAAATTAGTTATATGATTTGAAACCGGTTATATCAACAGATGATTGTAATTCTGATTTGGTACAAAAGCAGCCTCCAACAATTGTCTTGTCCTTTAGAAGCAAAGGTGGACCTGGGATTGCCAGTTTGCCAACAAATACATGAGAAAATTATTGAAATGTTTACAAACAATATTTCTCAAAGAAAGGTAGGAAGACATTTGGATATGTCACCTTCAACAGTGCATAACATAGTTAAAAGATTCAAGGAATCTGGAGGAATTTCAGTCTGTAAAGCACAAGGGCAAAAGCCTAAGCTGAACTACTATGATCTATCCATCAGGCAGCACTGCATCAAGAATCATAATTCATCTATATGCTATATCATCGCATGGGCTCATGACTGTTTTGGCAAACCTTTGTCAAGTACCACAATATATAGTTACATCAACAAATGCCAGTTAAAGCTGTACTGTGCCAAAATGAAGCCCTATGTTAACAGTGTCCAGAAGTGCCGTTGACTTCTCTGGGCTCAGAGGCATCTGGAATGGACCATCACATAGTGGAAATGTGTACTGGGGTCAGAGTATTTCAGACATTTTTTGGAAGAAATGGAGACTATGTGCTCCAGACCAAAGAAGAAAAAAATAATAGAGACTGTTATCAGCAACAAATCCAAAAACCAGGGTCTGTCATGTTATGAGGTTGTGTCAGTGGTAACTTCTGTGATGGCAGTACAAAGAAATTTTGGAGCACAGCATGCTACCTTCAAGAAGACATCTTTTCCTGGGACGCCCATGCCTATTTCAACAAGACAATGAAAAACCATATTCTGCACACAATACAAAGTCCTGGCTATGGAGGAAGAGGATACAGATACTTGACTGGCCTGCCTGCAGTCCCAACCTGTCTCCAATGGAGAATGTGAGACCCCAACTCTTGCCCACGAAAAGACTTGTTTGCAGGAAGAATGGGACGAAATTACACCTGAAACACTTAATGACTTGGTGTCTTCTCAGTCCCCAAGCATCTTTTAAGTGTGTGAAAAGGAATGGCAACATTACAAATTGATAAGGCTTTACTGTTCCAACTTTTTTTCTTCGAAATGTGTTGCAAGAACCAAAATTGGAAAATGTGTTTATTTTGAAAAAAAAAAAAAACAAAACAAAAAAAAAAAACAATGAAAATCATGAGGAACACATTAAATAATGTTTGTTGCATTGTCTGCAATGAAATACAAGTCAAAGTAAATTAGGAATCACTACTTTCTTTTATTATTTGCGTTTTTCATACTGTTCCAGCTTTTTCTGATTTGGGGTTGTAAAATATATATATTTTTTATAAATGTGCAAATTCATTAATTCATTTATTTTGCTTCAGCTTAGTCCCTTTATTCATCAGGGGTCACCACAGCACAATGAACCGCCTACTTATCCAACATGTTTTACACAGCGGATGCCCTTTCAGCTCCAACCCTCATTCGCACTTATACACTACTTTAGTTTATTCAATTCACCTATACCACATGTCTTTAGACTGTGGGGGAAACCCACATGAACACGTGGAGAACATGCAAACTCCACACAGAAATGCCATCTGATCCAGCCAGGACTTGAACTAGCGACCTTCCTGCTGTGAGGTGACAGTGCTAACCACTGAGCCACTGTTTTGCCCATGTTTAAATTATTGCTCATTTTTACAATGTGGTAACTGCCACATAGATATAGGGTAAGGTTATGCAAGGAAATGTCTACATCGATTATGTGCATGTTTGATTGATTCTGCTTTTGTCCTCATCTAAGCTGTTGAGTCATATGTGAGGTAGAGATGAGATTAATGATGCTGTCTGTAGATGCGAGACACACTGACAGCTGTGACACTCTGTGCCAGCCATTACAGTGAGTAAATGCATTCAGTGATGTTGTCGTGTTTAAAGAGCCCTGCTCTTCACAGAATGCCAGAGTCTCTCAACATAATTGTGTGAATGTGTGCCATTGTGTGTTGACATTGATGCGTGTATGTATTTTGGTTTTCTCAAAGATCCACGCCTCTCAGGGAAATGTGTTCTGTCAAACTGGAACAAACTGTGTGATTCTGCCATCAGAGTTTCTTAAGTAAAGCACTCTCTCTGGGTGGATCTCTTTTAGTACAGCTTTATTATGTTTGTGTTAACCTGCAAACAAATCAAATTTTTTTTGAATTGTCATTTAAATGATTATTAAATTTAAAAATAATAAATGTAATTTAAAGAATATATACGTTTAATAAATCTTTAAAAGTCAGATGAAAACATCTAACTTTATTTTTTGTCAAGAAAATTATACTTTATTTACTTATTGTTTTGATATTTGTTTAAGATTTTTTCTATTGCTTAATTTCATTTTAGTTTTGGTTAAACTTGTCACTTGTTGTGTTGTAATTTTTACTAGGTTCTTAAAAACAGATGCTGCTTTTTTAGGAAACCAAATTGTATCTTTTTAAAAATGCTGTTCAAATTGTATACATTTGAAAAAGCCAGTTTTGCATTACAGTGTGGGCTGAAAATTGAGGCATTTAAAAAGGATGAAGCATTTTAGTCATGTGACCAATTTATTTAATATGGTGGATGAAATTGTTAAGCAGATGTTTTGCATGCTGTCCGTTTTGACAGTTTTATTAAAGATTAATGTCAATTTGTACTTTCTCCATATTGCCTCTCCTCATAGGACACGGACTGTTTACTGGGAGCTATTGTTCAGAGGCTAAAGCAGACTGCATACAGGATGTATACAGTTGAGGTCAGAATTATTAGCTCCCCTGAACTATTAGCCCCCTTGTTTATTTTTCCCCCAATTTCTGTTTAACGGAGAGAAGACTTTTTTCAACGTATTTTTAAACATAATAGTTTTAATAACTGATTTCTAATAACTGATTTCTTATATCTTTGCCGTGATGACAGTAAATAATATTTTACTAGATATTTTTCAAGACACTTCTATACAGCTTAAAGGGACATTTAAAGGCTTAACTAGGTTAATTAGGTTAACTAGGCAGGTTAGGGTAATTAGGCAAGTTATTGTATAAGGATGGTTTGTTCTGCAGACAATTGAAAAAAAATAGCTTAATGGGGCTAATAATTTTCACCTTAAAATGTTCATAAAATTTTAAAACCGCTTTTATTCTAGCTGAAATTAAACAAAAAAGACTTTCTCTAGAAGAAAAAATATTATCAGACATACTGTGAAAATTTCCTTGCTCTTAAACATTATTTAGGAAAAAAAAATTAAAGGGGGGCTAATAATTCTGACTTCAACTGCATACATACATACATACATACATACATACATACATACATACATACATATATGCATACAGGTTTGCATACTTGTATTAAAACAAACAAACAAACAAATATACACTTCTAAGACAACCATTTCAAATACACATGTACAGGGGATAGACAATGAAAGTAAAACACTGGCCAATTTAGTGTTGGAGCTTTCATGGCTAAATTTGACAAGCCTGGTGCCTCTCTTCATTGATTGTACATTCCAGCAGAAGAGCAGAGTGTGAAGGTTTAATTAACAGAGCAATAGCACAGTTTTGCTTAAAATATTGCAATGCACACAACATTATGGGTGACATATCAGTGTTTTCAAGAGGACAATTTGTTAGAGCGCATCTCGCATTTGTGACCAAAACAAGTGAGTCTTTGTGATGTATCAAGAGCCGCAGTTATCAGGGTAATGTCAGCATACCAACAAGTGGGACAAACCACATCCAACAGGAGTAACTGGATGCAAGAAGCTGTTTGAAAGGGATGTCTGGGTGCTAACCTGGATTGTGTCTAAAAAAAACAAAATAAATGTGCACCTCAACTCCTCTTTTCCCACCAAAACTGTTAGTCGGGAGCTAGGGCTGTGCAATTAATCGAAAGTACGATTTCGATTTTGGCTTCTAAAGATTATGAAAAACCATTAATCCAGATAAACGATGATTGCATCAGTGCACAATATTCCTGCTGCGGCCTGTTTTTATTATAAATCAAACAACAAATGGAGAAAATCCCTCACTGCTCTTGACTGAAGGACTTTTGTAGCTGAAGTTTTTTTTCTTACAGTGAAGATGCTTAAAGCACAGTTTGTTTCATATTTTTATTCTATTGTATTTATTTCCCTTTCCTTATTTACAGGGAGGAAAATAACTGCATATATACAGTTGAAGTCAGAATTATTAGCCCTCCTGAATTATTAGCGACCCTTTTCTCCTAATTTCTGTTTAATGCAAAGATTTTTTTTCAACCCATTTTTAAACATAACAGATTTAATAACTCATTTCTAATAACTGATTTATTTTATCTTTGCTATAATGTAAAGTACATTATATTTTACTAGATATTTTTTAAGATACTAGTATTCAGCTTAAAGTGACACTCAAAGTCTTAATTAGTGTAATTAGGCAAGTCATTGTATAACAGAAGTTTCTTCTGCAGACAATCAAAAATATATATTGCTTAAAGGGGCTAATAATATTGACTTTAAAATAGGTTTCAAAATATTTAAAACTGCTTTTATTCTAGCCGAAATAAAACAAATAAGCCTTTCTCCAGAAGAAAAACTATTATAGGAAATACTGTGAAAAATTCCTCTGTTAAACATAATTTGGGAAATATTTCTATAGATATATAAAAAAAAAAATTCACAGTAGGGTGAATAATTTTGACTTCAACTGATAATCGTTTTGAATAACCGTGATTACAATCATGACCAAAATAATCGTGATTATGATTTTTCCCATAATCGAGCAGTCCTATCGGGAGCTCTACAGGTCAGTATCTATGGCTGGGCTGCTACCGCCAAAACTTTGGTCACTCGTGCCAATGCCAAATGTTGGTTTCAATGGTGCCAGCAGGAGAATCTTAGGCTGTGGACAATGTGAAAATGTAATGTTCTCTCTTGAGTCCACCTTTACTGTCTTTCCCACATCTGGGAGAGCTATGGTGTGGAGAAGCCCTAAATAAACATGCCATGCCCAGAGTGAAGCATGAGAGTGGATCAGTGATGGTTTGGATTGCAAAATCTTGGGATTCCCTAGGCCCAATATTTGTGCTAGATGAGCATGTCACTGCCAAGGACTACCGAGCCATTCTGGAGGACCAGGTGCACCCAATGATTCAAACATTATATCCTGAAGGTGGTGCCATGTACTGTATCAGGATGATAATCCACTAATAAACACAGCAAGACTGGTGACAGAGTGGTTTGATGAACACGAAAGTGAACATGGCCTGCACAGTCACCAGATCTGAACATTAGTGAGCCACTTTGGGTGTTTTGAAGGAGTGAGTCAGGAATTATTTTCCTTCACCTTCATCCTGTAGTGACCTGGCCACAATTCTGCAAGAAGAATGGCTCAAAATCCGTCTGGTCACTGCGCAGGATTTGTTTCTGTCATTCCCAAGACAAATTGATGCTGTATTAGCTGCAAAAGGAGGCCTTTTCACCATACTAATGAATTAATGTGGTCTAAAACCAGGTGTTTCAGTTTTCCAACCCCTGTAGTTTCTCAACAAGTTAACATTATCAATAATTTGATAAAGTGAAATTATATGTCCAATAAACTTTTCTAAGCCTCTAACTCGATTACAGGCGAGCACATGGCTAGCAATTTTACAGTTTTATTCATTTTAACATGAATTTTAGTTGCATGTGTGAATGATTGTCATGTTTCTTCACTGTACTAAATTCTCCTAAGCAGCATCTCGTTCACTCTCAGATTTTGTACACTGCATGTAAATTAGCCATGTTCACTGATTTCCACGTTGCAATATACAAAAAATGAAAAAAAATATTAATCTGTGAAGGTATTTAAGCCATCACTGGGGCTGTACCTTTTGAAAAGGTACACATTTATACTTAAAGGGTCCATATTAACAGCTTATAGATAACTAATATTAACTAAATTGTTCAGTAGTAAAGCTTATGACTTTTCTAGGTGCTAATATGCTCCTTTACGGTATCAACATGGACCCAGTACACACACTATAGGTGTACTAAAAGTCCTGGGGGGTGGCTTACAGTATTTACCTGTTTTTTTGAGAATGTGGTAACAATATATACCATATTACTGCTTAGCCCTAGGTCATGGTATAATTCACAGCTGCATTTTCAAACCCAACCTCATAATCATGCCGAAGTTAATTGAGTCATCAATCTCCCACTGTTTAGTGGATCAAGACCCTTTCTGGTGCCAAATTCTTGTTCATGAACTATGCAGTGAAATCATGCACTCCAGCAAATTTCTCTAGTCCTTTCACTCTCCTTGGCTCTCTGTTCTCTCTCTCTCTCTTCCTTTTTTATTTGACACACATTATTTGACATTCACTCTGTTGGGCTCTTTGTCTTTTCTCTGTGAAGGAAATGAGGTGAGGTACAGAATGAGATGAATAATAATATTGAATGACTTTGATGTCCATAGTGCTATCATTAAAGCCACCATGTTTTTCACATGTTGGCAGAAAAATAGCCCAATCCAGGGTTAAGCGTAGAGCTAAAAGCAAGTTGTTTTTGTCTATTACTCTCAAACAGTAGTACTTTTTTATTGATTTGGGGAAAAAATATTGTATTATATTGTATTATATCTGTATTACTGTAGTCAAGTGTCTAAGCCCTCTGTAGTCAAATCAAGTCACTTTATTTTTCATAGTGTTATATGCAAAATGGATTTTTGAGCAGCTAACAAGACAATAGTGTAATTATTCATCTCAGTTCAGTTCAATGATTTATTGGCTCCAGTTCAATAACTGATTAAGATTCATTGATTACTAAACATGGGCAACTGCTTTGTCAACATGTTCAGAACCCTTCAAATCAATGTTGCTGCTGAATATGAAGTGCCTTTTATATCTTGTATATTCATCAGTACACTGAAAAAAAAAAACAATTCTGTAAAATTTGTGCTAAATAAACAACAGCTGTGGTTGCCAGAAAGCATAAAAGGAATGTCTGGATTTTACTATAAACTAATGTATTTAATTAATTTATAATGTTAGTACACTAACAGTGCCTCCTACAGGTTTGAAATATACTTTCGATGATAGCCTTGCAGATTGAAATACACCATTTACCCACATCACGTAAATAGTTAACATTATGCGACAAACAAAACATAATTTGATTTCAAATAATTATTCATTATGACACTGATATACACTGTTCCTTTACAATGCGTAAAGGTAAAATAGAAATCCACTATTTCTCTTACTTTTATGCTATTCAGGAGCCATGTGCACCCACTTGACAGGTAATATCTGCTTCTCTCTCTCAAGTTCAAAGCAAACTTGAATGCTAAAGCGTTTTAGATATAAATAAAATAGCCTATGTAAAATATTAACATCATCAAATTAATAAAATGTACTGCAAATAAAGAGAAATAAATGACAGAAAAAGGAGTAAACCCAAACAATATCTCTAAAAATTAAAATAATTACAAGATTGAAATGTGTAGATTATTTAAATAAGGCAAATGCACAGATTAAACATTACTAATGGTTTACATATATTTTGCAGCCAGTTAAGATGTCCTTTCGTCCTCTCCAAGTATATAGTAAACTTTTTCTGAGTCGTTTAGATATATCTCTTGCTCTCGCAACTGTGCATGCACTGTCAGCTGCGAAAGCCAAACGAAAGTTTATCAGTCCTAGTGACAGCTTTAGAAAGCAAAAGCAAAAGCCGAATCCTGGACATTAAGGAGATTTAGAAACCCCGGCCAGATTAATTTTTAACTTCCAAAAAGGTGCATCTCTGTGGGTCTGCAGAGTCTGTGGAAGTTGACAGTTCTCGCACACACAGAATGAAACGGGTAAACAGAAGAAGATTTTCCTCAGTTTAGTCGATTGCTTGTGTTTGGATATAATGGGCAGATACAAAAAACAAACAAACATGATAATAGTAGTAAAAAAAAATGTGTCACTAAATATACTTGGCCGTTTATATATCTGGGCGGCCCGCCAAGTAAAGTCTGTGCGTGGGAAGCACTGACTTATGTTGTAAAGTACTAATATCTACAAGTACCTTTGTTACACAGACTAAAACAAAGCATGTGGTTTAGATCGAATGCTCATCACAAACACCATCATGATAACACACATTTGAAACTATAGGTCTGTGTGAGGCCCTTTTTCAGTTCTTTTCCTGCCTGTGCCCAAAAGGCTTTATTTTACACCTGATTGTGACTTGCTCATGCCATCTATCAAAATAGACCAGATGTCTACCTTTAGTGAAGCGGCTCAGAGAGTAACTTCTGTGGCTTTTGTAAACACAAGAATTAAGTGGGTCGCACGCTGGATGCGCCACTCAACAATGTGACATGGCGTGCTCAGGACAGTTGGACGTATCGCACACCAGATGTACATATTAGAATATTATTTAATATGAAACTATTCAGATGGCGCTCTGTGGCACGGCAGAAATATGAACAGTGTCCTGAATTGTAGCTGGGTGCCGCGGACAGCCGCTGACTTGCGGCACTAGTGTGTGTACCCTGATGGAAATCTATGTTTAGAATTCTAAAATGCATGACGCTGCACTGCTCGGCGCGTCGCCGAGCGCCACATCCGGTGTGCGACCCCCTTTAGAATAGAGTAGACCTTTTCTGGTCACCGTGTCAGAGCTGAAGGGTGCGTGTCCACCGAATGTCCACAAAAATGTGAGCGCTGTTGTAAAAAACATTTAGCTGCATGTGCTTCTACAACTGTCAAAGCATTTAAAAAAACAGCTTATACATTCACCGCCTAGCTACACAAAACAGATGAATGTATATTTAACAATAGTTCAGAAACTGCGAATTAAATATTACCAGTATTAAATAAAAAAGTTCTACACATTCAAAACATCATCATTACCCTGACATTACCCTGACAGTGAAATGTTAAGTACAGTAAGGCTTTTCAATTACATATTAAAAAGTTGCTTGATTCAAAATAAAAAGTTGCTTTAAGAAATGGTGTCCATGAAAGAGTGGGAACGCTGCATGCAAGTGCATCACATGTGCACTCATCTTATAAAAGATGGGACCGGCCCATATTTGTAAATAAATGAAGCATCTTGTGTGAATTCTGTTTTTTTTTTAATCTTCAAAATTTTGGTTGATGTAAATCAGAAAAAAAAACATTCTTGAAGGCTAAATGTTTTCTATTAATTTACCACACTGAAAGTGCAAACGCTATTTCAGAAAAGTACTGTGCATGTGAAGAGCAACATTTAGTGTCTAGGTTTCCATGTCTACAGGAAGATGTCAGCGTTCTTGTCAGAGCAACTGATTGAGCTTGTCACAACTGCCAATTGATATGTTCCAGCTTTTGGCATCTAAAAATGCCTTAAAAGCTTTTCTTTTCTTTTCTTTTCTTTTCTTTTCTTTTCTTTTCTTTTCTTTCTTTTCTTTTCTTTTCTTTTCTTTTCTTTTCTTTCTTTTCTTTTCTTTTTGTTTATCTCTGCCATCCAGTCTCTTCGCACACTTTCTGTCCATTGCTAATGATAAAATGGTAAAAATTAAAGGTAGCCCCCTTTTTTTTTATTATAGCCCCACTTATTTTTTAATACACCACCATATTTTTCCCTGCAATGGACTGCATTGTACCGTACACAAGCATTTTTCAAGCATAAATATACAATTTTACATTTATTTTTTATTCAGTTTTTCTTTTTGGATGATGTGTTTGGTTAGACAGACTACATGTTCTTGATGTGTATAGAATGCTGGATGATAATGTGTTCTGAACTGGTCTTACAAGTAAGTTTTTTTTCCCCAGATAATAACTTTTGATCTTTGAAAGTTAAATATCTACTAAAGTACACTTTTTTCATCAATGTTACATTAAAAGAAAAATCATTTAATAAAAATATTTCATGCACTGTAAAAAATAATATGACAAAAAGCCATCATAATAAAAACTTATATGTTACATTAACTTATTTTTATAATTTAATTGGGTTTCAACTCCGTTTTCAGTTATAAAATGTTTAACTTAATATTTTAGTTTGACTGATGTAAGTTGAGATGACTGGAAAAAATCAATTGTTTCAACAAAAAATTTAGGCTGTACAATTTTTTTACAGTGTGTTAAAAATAATGTTTTTTAAAATTTGTTTATTTAATTATGCCTTATATTATCATGATGAGACAGAGAAGGTTAAATGCTTTAAAAAACTGGTTCTCAGCCTGTATTGACCTTATTCTTGACGTACGTGTGGGCGCAGCCGTTGAAATCTTTTTGGCTCAAGATTTCTGCTCTCATTGACTTCCATTGATTTTCACATGTTAAAAAGAGCTCATTATGCTGCTTCATGTTGCAAACTGATAGTTTCTTATTATTCTACTTTTTATGTATAGTCATCAACACACTTGATTGTAGAGCAAGTAGTTTGACCGTTTTCTGCCATTTATTATGATTAGTCATTTCTCCTATAGGCTACTGAATTGCGAGTTTAGCTGATCTATAAAATACACAAGCTTGTATAGTCCCACTGCCTACACCTGCTAACTGGCAGTCTCCACAGAGACTTTAATCCCTGTGATCACTTCCTGTTTTCTGGTAGGGTTCTCTTCCTCTTTCACATTTTTCCTCAGTAACTGATAAGCTCTTATCACAGTAGGTTTGTTTTTAAATGCACTTCAGTTAATCAGTAGGGATGTTAATAGAGTTAGTGTGTGTGTGTGTGTGTGTGTGGTTGCTTGTTGGCTTTATAGATTGATGTATTCAAGCTTTGAATATGTTGTTGTGTGATATTTTGTTTGATGTTTGAGCTAACAGCCTAATGCTGTGTTTGTATCAGATTTCAAACGTTCAATTTTATGATTCAGTGTTAGACGGATTATTTTCAGTTTTCTTTTTTAAATCTGTCACTAATCATACTATTAAAAAGATGCATATAGTTTTGAATGCTGATTTTAAAGCTTTGTAGATTGTATGCAGTGTTTGTACTTTGATCAGAGAACTCTTCTATAGCATGTGACAGACCAGCTGCTGTATGCCTTGTACACAGTACTAACCTATTGCTGACTTCTTGTTGATTTGTTATTACTATTATTATATTATTATTTTAAGCAGGTCAATAGCAGGTTTACGAAACCACTTGCAGGTTTACAAAAACTTTGTATGTTTCTCCTACTTTGTTATATGGTTGACAGGGTAACCTGAGCAAATATTTAGGGGTAAAATCCAATGTTTGTTGTCAGTACTGTACTGTAGCGACAAAGCGCCACTTGTAAAGATTTTTTTGGGAACAAATGATTGTCATGTCACAAAATTTGTGTTCTAATCTTAAACCTGATGTGAAATATCCCTGTGAAAGCTTTTCCACCTTACAAAAAATCTAGATTTCTGGTTCCTAAAAAAAGGATTTCATCCACAAGATTTCCTAAAAAAAGGATTTCCTCCACAAGAAGTACTGGAGAAGATGTGATCTTTAACATTACCTTTATGTCTTTATGGGGACAATATATACTTATATCTAATATACACTACCTGACAATAGTCTTGTCTCCTCTTCAAGTTTTAGGAACAATAAATAATAACTTGACTTCTAGTTGTGCATTTGGTATCAGAAGTGGTTTATATGAAAAGCAAAGACCTCTAGATTACGCTTAGTTTACCAAAAGAAAATATGATCATGCCTTGATTTTTAATTATTTATTTAGGACAATACGGTCTGACTTTGCTTAGTCAAAAGTCACTTAGAAATAAATATATAAAGTATAGAATATAAATTCATGGTGCAGTGGAAAAATAATTAATATTGTGTATGACTCCCATGAGCTTAGATGACTGCATCTGTACATCCCTGCAATGACTCAAATAACTTATTAATAAAGCCTTCTGGAATGGAAAAGTAAGAGTTCCTGCAGAACTCCTGGAGTTCATCAGGATTCTTTGAATTTATTTTTAATGCCTTCTCCTTATCTTACCCCTGACATGCTCAATAATGTTCATGTCTGGTTATTGGGCTGGCCAATCCTGGAGCACCTTGATCTTCTTTGCTTTGAGGAACTTAGATGAGGAAGCTGAAGTATGAGAAGGAACACTATCCTGATGAAGAACTTGCCCTCTCCTGTGGTTTGTAATGTAATGGGCTTCACAAATGTCTTGATACCTCAGGCTGTTGATGTTGCCATCCCCTCTGCAGATCTTTTGCATGCCCTCATACTAAATGTAACCTCAAGCCATGATTTTTCCTTAAACAAACTTGACTGATTCCTATGAGAATCATGGGTCCATGCGGGTTCCAATAGATTTTCTGCAGTATTTATAATGATTGGGATTCAGTTTAATAGATTAGTTTTTGGAAAAATCTACCTTCTGCCACTTTTCCAAAAGCTTTCTACTAGAAGCCAAGTTATAATTTGTCGCTCTTACAACTGGGATCGACAACAAGACATTTGTCAGGTTTTGTGTACTTGATCTATAAAAACAATCTTTACGCCCACACACTCATTGTTTCATTTTATATATAGTAAAAGCTGCTGTTTGTTTAGTTTCATTTGTCTTTATTTATTTATTTATTTATTTACTTTCTGAACAGGACTTTATTTCTAAACACTTTTCTTTTCTTACAACGATCTCCTTTCTTTTCAGGGACTTGCTGTTTAACCAGATCTACCCTCGTCTGGTGGAGAACTGTGTAGCTCGGGGTGTTTTTCTGGAGAGTCTGGAGCCCTACATTCTGAGCGAGCGGATTGGCTGTCTAACTGCTCCTGTCATGAGAGACCTGCTCAGTTATTTCCAGGAGAACGGCATGATGGATAGCGTGGAGGGATGCCTGGTCCACATGGACATCACCAACCTGGACATACAACAGGTGTGATGTGCTAATGGTCTATTGTTGCAGATGTTCATTGACTGTATTTCTTCAGTCAACATACACTGTATTTACTTGAAAACATGCATTTATTTTGCAGGTGGTGCAGATGTGCTGGGATAACCAGCTCTATGATGCCATGATTTACGTCTTCAACAGTGGCATGAATGATTACATTAGCCCCATGGAGGTATGATAAGGTTTTGCTAAAATGCGATTTAAAGCTAAAGTGCACTGCAGGACTTTAAAGGCCTGAACAGATTTTTAAACACCAGACCTTAAACACTTCGTAAATTTCTAAATGGTTACAAAGTAGAAATGAGCACTATAAACAGTGCCTGGTGATCACAAGTATCAGATTTTCAAGCCATTGATCAGAATGAGAATCTAGGCTGAAGCATGCATTACAAAGAGTGATGACATAAATATACAGTGCAATAGAGGAACCGGGTGGAGCAGCTATTGTAGTGACTCTGGGCTAGATTTACAAAATTTCAGCGAGAACATATCAAAACTCCTTCCCTTCTATCTGACTTTTTCCAGTTCAAATCTGTAGACAACAGAGTGACTCGGGGTGCAGCTAAAGCTGATCATATTGTTCCACTTAGAAAAACATCTTTTGCTCAAGCTTGTCTTTCTTTTAAAGCATCACATCAGTGGAATATGATACTGCAATTCGTTAGAGAATGTGTTTTTTTAGTCATTCAAGTATCATTTTAAGAAATGGCTTCTTATCAATCAACAATGTGAGCACTAGGCTATTTGACATTGTTGTTGTTGTTGTGGTGTTTTTATGTTGTTTATTTGAGTTTTTAGTATGTAGTAAAATATGTAGTTATTTAATAAAAGCAGATATGGTACAAATATACAACAAAATTACACTTTTATTTTATTAAGGCCAATTTATTTATTGGCCAGAAAATAGGCATATTCACAAAATAGGCAAGCTTAAATGGGAAATGAAGCACTCACATTATGTTGTACATTGTATTCCACTTTAATGAAAATATATTAAACAAACTCGATTAATGAAACCATTTATAGGAAAACGACATGTTTTACTATAGCTTTTAGACCTAGGGCACCGCCATCTTGGAATATCGCTGTGTCTGAAATCACGGGGTTGGTTCAGTTCCCTCAGCTGACCAGAGACAGTAGAAGTAATGGACTGAACACGGAGACTGCAAAGCCTAATTTAACCCAATGCATGAAGTTGTGGATGTGGAGCTGGTGCAAATACAAGCATCAGATGTGTCTAATATATAAAAAAAATAATATATATTTATTCTATTTTTCATTTATAGCCTTTTAAGTACCAATCATTTGATGTGCTTTGGTCCACTCTCTGTAGTGCGCTGCCTGTCTGGGTTTCAACCACAATAGTAACGGACTAAACTGAGACTGGACAGCCTAATTTAACCCAATGCATGAAGTTCTGGATGTGCATCACAGAGCTGGTGCAAATACAAGCATCTGTGTCTTAAGTTGTGCTGTCTTCATTCTTTAATGATTTCATATCTGGTGATTGGGACATGCAAGATACAGTAATCCTCTAACATGACATGTTTTGAGGTTTAGTCTGTGCTCTAGAAACATTTGGTACATCAGCTATATTAGTGGTGTGATTGTCCTTACCATTTACTCACACTCAAGTGGTTCTTAACTTATGAAATACCTTCTTCTGTTGAACACAAAACAAAGTATCCTGAAGAATGCTGGAAAGCAGAACCCATTGATTTCAATAGAAATACTGCTGAAAAAAAATAATGGTGAACTGTCCCTTTAAGCATGTCATAGAATATCATGTTACTACTGAATGTGTTCAGAATGTTAAAATATGTGTTCCCAGCATACACCACACTATTTTCTGTGAAATCTGTCAGCTCTGACTGCCCCAAGAGTTGAGTCATTCAGACTGCAAAATGGGGTGAAAAAAAAGGACTAAGCAAATGTCATGTATTCCAACTTTTATTTTTCACCATTCACACTCTCATGGTATGATTGCCACACTAAGCAGAAAACACTAAACAGAACCTGTTAAAACTTCAGGGATACCTCAAGGGTGCATGTACTCTTTTTTTGATGCACTTTTGCCCGTGTTTTAGTGAGTGTTTCTCACCATTAAGCTAGAAGAGAAGATGAAAGCTTTGTAGTCAGAGGAATCTTCTGAACCCCAGATGAAAGGCGGCATAGAAAGGGGATTCATTTGTTTCGTGGCCAGAATGTCACACACTGACCAAACACAACAACACTCTGCTCTAGTGCTGGATTACATGACCGTGTCTTGCAGGTGCTGCTGGAAGTGTGGATGGAGAAAACACTACAGTGTTGTATACATCTTAAGTCTGGACACCAAATTACAAACTCTCTTAGCAAACGGTATATTTATGTCTAAAATAGTAATTGTCTTAAGCTAAAGTCAATGTAAAACTGTTTCCCAATATGAAGGACCCTACTTACCTAATTTTTAGGACACAAAACAATCACTTTCTCCTTAGTGATTTTGCTTGCTAATACTGAGTCATTATTAATGAAAATATGTTTTGTTTTTCTTTGTCCTGCTTTTCCAGAAACTCTTTCAGGCGATTGGTCCTCCTCTGCATGAAGGAAAGCCTCTCACAGGTAGATCAGAGAACTCAACGACTCTTTTAAATATGAAAACAACACAGCCCACATAAATCCTAACACCTGCTAAATTATAACAAGATGCTTCTGTTTTGATGGCTTGAGCTAACCTAGAAAATGCCCCCGTTTTGTACTGTGATGTTAAAAAAAGATGTTTGGTGGCATTTCAAAATAAGTTCAATAGACTATTTTTATTTGGTATCACAAAGCGACTAACAAATGAGTTCCTAACCTTAAAGAAATGTTTTGAGAAATCATGATATAGACCATTTCAATGTGGTCATGTCATTGGCCCATGAATATTTCCTGCTTTTATCAAACTATTTCATAACTGTAACAATAGGCAATTCAATCATAACTTCTGTTAAAATGTTTTCATGTTAAAACAGCTTTCAGCTTTTCAACTTTCAGCAAACAGATTATTTATCAATATGTGGCTTTTTTAGGATTCTCGGAAGCTCTAAAAATAAAAAATGTAAAACAGGAAATACGTTGGGACCATTGTTTTTGTTTACATCCCTCAAAATGGTCTATAGGTGTTTATCATATTAAAAATGCTGTGATTTAATAAAACTAATAACAATGATGATGATGTTATTATTAATAATGTTACTGATATAGAAATATTTGCAAATTGTGCAGCTCCACGTTTGACTCACTGTTTAAAATATCATTGTATTTATTTATTTAATTATTATTTTTTACATATATTAAAATAAAATATATGAAATTTAAAAAAAAAAATATATATTTTTTTTTGTCTCCAAACCTGCAGCTTTAGTTTGGTTATTTTAATTTACTCTCTTCATGTAAACTATTATAAAATCTGCAGTAAAAATCTTGGCTTCTCTATCGCCATTTGTGGATGAGAAGCAAAATTACCACTAGAGTAGTTCATAGCATAGTTTCATTTCACACTGTTCTTCTGCATCAGTGAACTTGATGGTTTGAATATTTTCTATGGTTGCCATTAATCATCATGTCTGGATCCGTGAATCTGTCATGTTGTCAAATATAATTTGACCTATTAAATATTACTGTGCTTTTGTGATAATTGATGTTTTAGCACATACTGTGTTGTGTTCCCTTTTTGGTTATGAAATTGAACCAAGATTATTAAACAATATTTTTTTCTTTGTCAGTTTATGATTTAGCTTTATGCAAGACCTATGCTACTATAATTATTACTATTATTTTTACATCTTTTGTTGACATTCTTGTTTTGATGATGATAATAATAATAATAATAATAATATTAGTAATAATAATTCTTTACATTTATATAGCGCTTTTCTGAACACTTTTTTTTTTTTAAACATTTTTTGGGGGAAATCTCCTCATCCACCACCAGTGTGCAGCATCCACCTGGATGACATGACAGCAGCCATATTGTGCCAGTCCGCACACTAGAGCTTAGATTGGGCTCAAAAAAACGAAACCCGACACTACCCGAGCTGTGCACCTTGTGTCTGAGCTCGACCCCGTCTCACACATTAACTGTAATTATGAGCCCCAGCCCAATTTAAACCTGACTGTTTTTTAATTTGTGGGCTGTTATAACAGACGTTCTCAACTACAATTCTGAGTTGTTGGAACTACAGAAATGAGTTTAGATTTATCTTAATGAATAATGTAACAAGGACGAAGCATATAAACTGCATTGTTTGTTTATTCAGAATGGATTGTAACAAAAGAGGACATTGAAGGCTGACTATCGTCCGCAAGCCTGCTTGTTGACATGTGTCTGTTCATCCTGGAAGTCCCCGTTTTTACACCTCTTTCACACCACATGCGTGAGCAGCGCTTGTTTTTTTCGGCATCCATATTAACGGATAAATATTAGAGCTTTCATACTGCACACAAAAGCAGCACGTCAGTGCAGAGCGTGAGCAGAGCTGAAGCAGCAGATCATTTCGTCGCTCGCTGGGCCTGTTTTTGCCAATGCTCAAGCTTAATTAAAGTGACAGTGCATTAATAATGACCAAAACACATCGAATAACAGTAAAAAATTACCAATTTTACTCAATAAATGCATTGATGAGATCTGCTCTGCTTCAACTCTGCTTGTGCGTGCAATGTGTGCCAGGGGAGAAGACGCTGTTGCAGGAGCTAGAGCGTTGCTGCAGGTCGGATTGGGTCAATTCGGACTCGGGCAGAGAATCTAAACTCTACCACAGAGTGATGAAGCCAATTATGATATGGGGATGGTTAGGAGGCCATGATGGACAGAGGCCAGTGGGCAAATTTGACCAGATGCCGGAGTTAAACTCCTACTCTTTTCCGAAGGACATCCTGGGATTTTTAATGACCACAGAGAGTGGTCCCTGCTGGTCTCTCTAACATCACTTCTGGCAGCAACCTACAGTAGGTGACACTTGAAAATGAGCATTAAAGCCGTGCCTTGTAATGCCGCTGCTCAAAAGGAGTAAGAACGCGTTTTTAGGTATGATCGAAGTTTGCGACTATGCCGCCAGGGGGCACAAAGGGATGGGATGCGAACAGACAGAAATAGCTTATACTTACTCTGCTACTTGTAAATGAAGATGAAACAATGAAACAAAACATTATAATTCCTTCATTAATCATTAAAACTTGTTACCAACTTTATTATCATTGTAAACTAGTTAGGTGAAATGAGGATTCATTTTGGAAAATAAAATTAAAGAAATAAAATACAACTAAAATGAATGAATAAATAAATAAATAAATAAATAAATAAATAAATAAATAAATAAATAAATAAATAAATGAATGAATGAATGAATGAATGAATGAATGAATGATGAATGAATGAATGAATGCAGTGTTTTAGCCAGTCAGTAATTTTTTTTTATTTACATTTTCATTTACAGTTTTCATTTACATTTTTGTTGTTGATTATATTTTACTATCTTATTTTATGTCTCATTTCTGTACTTAAATAATAAATGAATATTTAAATATACCTAAATAATTATTTATTTAAAGACATTAAAAGCAAAACACTGAAAAATGGTCTGGTGCTATTTTTATATAGGCCTACTATAACTTAAAAGAAAGCTGCAAAGTGGGCTATATTATTTTAATTTTAGCCTATACTATTTTAATTCATTTCCTTTCTCTCTGTTACTCACAGTTCAATGCACGCGTGCTGGGCGATATAAGAGACAACAAGGCAATATTGACCTTTTTATAGGCCACTATAGTATATAATAATTTATTTTTTTACATAAAGTATTGTATTAATTTGCATAGATGTTTTTCCCATGTGGTACTGACTGGGCGCAGCCCTGCTTAGCTTCAGTGGGCGACCATGTGAGATTTGCAGAGAGCTAGTTGCTAAAGTGCAATTTAGGTTTTTTATTGTTGTAAAGCACTTTAAAGCCATTTGGTTGTAGTAATGTGCTATTTAAATTTTAAGTTATTGCTATTTTAAGTTGATTGACTTTTAAAAGATTTCATTCACACTGCGTTACACAGGAAATTGAACAAACTCCAGTTTTGCATACCAAATGTACAAAATCTGCTAACTAACACTGTTATTAAGATTATTAAAACATAAATTTAAAATGACTCTAATTTCTGACCACTGAAGTAGCAACATTTTATTATTTGGCAAATCTAATGCCAAACTTAAGTATAAGTAATCCCATTTTCCTATTTGTGTCCTATCACAGATGAGCATGTCATAATGGGGAATAAACTGCTGGTGTACATCAGGTGAGGTGACTTTCTGCATAAATTCTGCAGTCATACACAGTTGCATGCCATATAACACACCTGTTCTTTCTCCTCTGCCAGCTGTTGTTTGGCAGGACGTGCCTATCCGCTAGGTGACATTCCTGAAGATCTGGTCCCTCAGGTGAAAAACCAGGCAAGTGGTGATTACATCCAGATTGCCTTAAAGAACATGCATTGTTTGGTTAGCATCTGCAATCGCGCTCGTGTTGCGTACAGCTCGACACCAGGATGCTGTTGTCTGTTTTGTTTGTACTGAGTCTGTATGAGTCACGCTGTATTTCTCCATTACACACAGCGCTCAAATAAGACACAAGTGTGTGTGTGTGTGTCTGTTTAGTATTCTCAGCAGTTTGCTCTCAGCAGGGCTTTTAGGGGGATTTTCTTCTTGTTGCCCATCCAAAGCGCTCAAGCAATTAGTTCTGGGATGGATGACCTCAAGAGAACCTTAAATACGGATGAGGAACACACACACATGCACACACAACCTAAAGCTACTCTCACTTTCATGCTAACACAATGAATGCTGTCATACTCTGATGCAAACATTTGATGGGATGAAATCTAGTCAGCTGTTAAGTTTTAAAAATGCTAATTTTATGTGAACAAAAAGGATAAATCAATAATTGCAGTAACAGATATAGTGTAATACCTAGAAAACAAATAACTAACAAGCTAGTGTTAGAAAGTTAAAGTGACGTATAACCTAGAGTTGGTTCGATAGATGAGACCATCATCCATCGCCGATGGCAGATAGGCATCACGATGTTGAGCTGGCATCACGATCCTCTGCCCCGCCCCTATTGCAGCAGTAACCCGCTCATAAAAAACACACACTCAGTTTACACTGACACGTCTTAGTTTTAAAATGGCATTTTAGAACGAAAATGATTCACGTCCACACTGAGGTTTCACCTAGCATTTCTAAACAGCTCTCCGCACATCACATGAACACACACACACTCTGTCATGCGGTCTAGCTTATGCACACGTCTGAAGCTCCAGGCAGTCATTTGGTGTTTTGAGCACAAAACCCCAGAGAGCAGTTCATGTCGGTCAGTTTATCAAGGATTTACCGCTGGATCCCGTCTCAATATAGTTGTTAAACGTGATACTTAATTAATCTTGTCTAATCTAACAACTCTTTGGTCTTTTGAATCTATCAGGTAATGTGTCACAGCGTCAGTACACTGCTTCAATCTTTCGCTTTCACGCTTGTACTTCCTAATTTTAGCGAAAACCTCAGATACTGTTGGTTGGTTCCTGTTGGTTGTGCACTTTTTTACCAACCAAGTTTGTTGACACCATTATAACAACACAGATCACTCTGCCTATTCATGCCAGAGTCCCGCAGAAAAAAAGTGATTGACAGGTGGTAATTTGTTTGTAACTTACCTTTATGTATTTATGTTTTGGTTATGGGTAAAACAAAGACTATGTGGGTCAGAGAGTTGAAATGGTAGGCTACAAAAGTGTATTTGTTATGAATTAATTAATCATTCATAAGTAATTAATTCATTGCCGCCTATGACGATGATGCCATCGTCCATCGCGATGTTTCACGTTAGACATTGTACTATGCCAAATCGCACTATGTACTATGTACAAATTGTACTATGCCCAATCCTAAGATAATCAAAAATATAAGTTAAGGATTTTGAAAATATGAAATATGAGTTTAATAAGCTAGACAAAGTAAAAGACATGGGAGCATGTGCTGAAACTAGGGCTGGGCCATTAAGCGATATTATATTGAATCGCTATAAAATTTATGTCAATAACAATGATAAGCTCTGGGCTTTTTTACTCTATATTGATCTAAGAGCCAATCACACAGCAGAAATGTGCAACAATCTAAAAGTGTGTTGATATTAGAGATGTACAGAATTTTCGTCCAAAGAAAAATTAGCGGCTGAAAATGTTATGCCATTAAATGGACCCTCTAATTTTTGTGGCTTCAGTCATTGTTGGGATACTCTTCTAATTATGGAAGCATTAACAACTAATATCGAAATATATATCGTTATTGTTCAATATGGAAAATAATTATTGGGATTGCATTTTTGCCATATCGCCCAGCCCTAGCTGAAACACGAGAGCAGGAGCCAGAGAGCTTCCAGAGAAGATTTTCTGGCTTATATAGGCAGGAGAACTTCCGTCTTTCTATGTCAGCAGCAGATGTTTATACTGCTCAAACAAATTGCTTCATTATATCACTAAACTACATCTTACAATATGTTTTCTTCACCTTAGTTCCAAGTTAGGTCAAAGCAAAGGCTGGGTCATGTCATGATCTGTGAAGCACAATATGTCAAGATGAATTTAAAATGTTGTGGTTTTGGCAGCCTTTAACAAAATTTGCAGAGTTGCACTTTGCAAATACTACCAAAAGCATGTTAAAACATCTGGTACAAATTTGAAGACATTGGCCGTAGTGTACGAGTGTGAATACTCTCAGACAGGATTGTTTACCTTGATGAATTGAAGAGAAGAATCTAGCTTCGGGTTTAAAGATGTGACAAAATAAAAGGATAGATAATTTGCTAGTATATCATCTGTTTATGGCCAGAAAGTACATACATATCATTAAGTATGTTGATGAAATAATAAAAGAGTATTTGGTACTATCAATTTACCTAATTTATTTTTATGTGAAAATGTTTTTTTTTTTTTTAATCATGCAGAATGTGTTTTTTGCTGTATATTTGGTTTGAATGCAGTTTTTTTTAAATAGTTTAATTAACCCATGACAGACAAAGCAGGATTTAAAAGCAATTCATCAAAAAGGTGCAGTTTTTCTGTGAATTTTTTAACACGCAAATGTACATACATAATTGTTTTATAATAGCAGCACAAAAATGTAAATTATAAGTTTTCACTCAGTTACTATAACCTACCAGTTAAAAGTTTGGGGTCAATAGGATTTTTAAATGTTTTAAAATCAGCGTCTCCTGCTGCATTTATTTCATCAAAGATACAGTACAAATTGTAAAATGCTATTGGACTATACAATAACTGTTCAAAAGTAGTTTATAATATAATTGAATAGTTTATTCCAATGATTTTAAAGATGAATGTTTAACTTCATTACTCCAGTCTTCAGAGTCACATAATCCTTCAGAAATCACTCTAATATTTATTATTAATATTATTAATAATGGTAATAGTAATAAAAGCAATAATGACTGGAGTAATAATTTAATTTGAAACTGCATATAATAAGAAATTGTAATAAATATTTAACAAGTTAACATTTTTTATTTATCTATTGCCGCCGTGATGAACCGAAAAAAAAAAAAAAAAAAAAGAAAAATGAGGAAAAAAACTGTCCCCAAACTTTTGACTGGTAGTGAATGTCTAATACAAAATAAATATCTGTATAAAAAATCCCAAAACTTGATATTCAGATGAAATGTTTGAAAGCTTGTTTTCACTATTGTCTTTCACATTTGTCTTCTTTAGGATAGTTTGTAGTGTATATATGTTAGTTTATATTGTGCAGTTCTGATTTATTTTCTCAGAAGGGCATAATACAAACTTGCATTTGTCAGTTACAGCATATTTTTTATGATAAACATTCATAGCTGTGAGAAAAAAGTTAATTAAGAGATACATAGACAGAAAGGGCAGCAATTCAGATTTTATTAAGAATTGGAAGTTTATAACTCACAATTGTGACTATAACAAACAACAGCAAATTATGTTCGAGCAAAAAAAGAGTTTGCTTTAAACTCTTGATTTTTTTTTTTTAAGGTAATCGTGAACAATTAGATTTTGTGTCATTTATGGTAGATAGAAACAAAAAACTGCAATAATGTTGCCCATTTTGCCCTATATAATATATGTTAGGGCTGCACGACATTGAAAAAATCTGACATTACAATGTTTTGTTTTGCTGCGACACATATTGCGATATGAATATAATTATATAGTTATAGAATATAGTTATATTTTGAATGATTTCTTTAATTTAGATCGACTGGGCTGAAGTCTTTTTCTATTCTGTGCATTTGCATAAAATCTCATAAATTACAAGCATATATAAATACAACAGAGCAAAAATAAAATGTAAATTAACAGTGCTTTATGGTTTTCTGAGGAGTCTAACAGTGTTCAAATACAGAAATTGAACATTCAGTCATAAAATAACATGGTCATCATTGAATAAATAATTTTATGCAATAATATTTCATAATATCTTTATCTTTTAATATTCATTAAATAATCTAATTCTGCGATGTGACTATTGTGGATACAATCATTGTGATATTGATGCTCAAACGATATATTGTTCAGCCCTCATAGGGAGTATTGAAAAGAGGGAGATTTGTGACTTAGTGCAAGTGATGTCATGTTTGGTATATCATCTTGTGGTCCCTAGGGGTTCATGTTCAAAGGGACACATGTGCACAGAAAGACTGTTTCACTTTGATCCATCAACACAATGACACAAATTCCTATATAGTCCCCACACACACTTACACAGTGTCACATCTGCAGGTCCATATCCTCGAGCCCTTCCCTCCTCTCTGCTGTGAAACACAACATTGGCATCGCAAAGATGAGCACCTCCAAATGATGTCCAATTATCTCTCTTTATGTGTGTGTGAATGGGAGATAATGGCTAATCTTTTGGTCCATGCTGCTCTCCCACAAACACACTCATACTAGCGCTGAAGTGTACCACCTGGTCACCATGGCAACTAGCCAGCCCTGTACTTTACTCCGATGATAATGGCTAGAATTTTGATTTAGTTATTGTGTTGAGGGATTGGCCCAGGAGCATGTACCTGCAGAAAAATCAGAACGAATTGAATATTATAATGCTTTTTGTAGACATTACTTGAAGCCTATATCATTCATTCACATTGTTATATGCATTATAAATTGGAAATGCATTTTAATATTTACCTGGTTTTGCAATATTAAAGGAATATTCCACACTTTAAACTGCATTACAGCCTTAAGCGATAATATATAGGTCTAAGCCATAACTAGGAATCTGATTATCATGTTTACACTGAGTATGTTTACATAATCACCAAAAGTCCGATTTTAATATGATTAAGACAATATTCTGATTAAGAGTCTACCATGTAAACCGATTTTTGATTAATTTGATTAAGATCATAATAAAACTAAACAGAAATCGAATTAAGACACGTGAAGTACGCTGATTTTAGTTGTATTATTGAAGTGCAGTATAGACATGTAAACAATAATCAAACTATTAACGTCGTGTAGGATTTTCGCCGCATTTTGCACACACAGCTCTCTGACACTATTCTCTGCACCTACCTAGTCAGTGAAGGACCACAGACACCTGCATTGCTAAATGTTAGAGGTGTAACGATACACCAAAGGCACGGTTCGGTTCGTTCACGGTTTTGGAGCCACGGTTTGGTTCGGTTTGGGATGCGTGGATGGCGGTTAAAGCCTATCCGTGGGCGCTGCGGATAATCCGTGGGTCGGGCGGGTCGGGTGATTAAAAAAAAAACATCATGATTAATTGCAGGTCGGTTACGGGTGAATGTAGCGGGACATGACAGTGGACCAGCGAAAAAGCAGAGAGTGGGCTTTGCAGAATGGGAAGATATGAGACGCCCAATAATAATGGATGAAGTGCAAGAGTAGCCTACTGTTCAAAGTTTCAGTTAGAGGAGTCGTCAGTGGAAAATCTGCTATCGTTCTGGGAGAAACAATATTGCTTAGGCTATTTCCACAACCGCAGCACCTTGCAAGGAGAATCTTGTTCTTTCCTACAACACGCGGTGCGAGCGATTCTGTTCTGTTTTTGCACAGTGCGAGGAAAAAGGCCAAGTAAACATAACAGCAGTCGTTTACGCTGAAGTGGCACCATTTTTGTTATCTTGTTCCTGTATCTGAAAAAGCTAAAAAATGTCTTATTTTTACTTTCTGTATCTATTTGAAAATGAAGAAAATGTTGTCTAAAGACAACATTTTGTTTTCATAAATTAATGAACATTTAAAAACGTTAAAGATTAACATATTATTCAGATCAGAGATGAGCAAATCTGCTGTTATTATACACGCTGACCTATCATCATTCCTAAAACAAATAATTAAATTATTAAAGTGACGATCGGGTGCGGATACATATAAGCTTACAGATAAAACTGTATACAGATAAAAATGTGCGGGCGGGTGGCGGATGTACGATTAGTATGAAGCCGCGGATTCGGGTGTCATTTCAGCTGATCTGCGCATCTCTGCCTCCCGTTCTCTTTCTCTCTCTCCATGCCTGTCATTTCTGTAAGTCTGCCTTCACGACAGCGGATTGGTCAGGAGACCGATCTATCATCATTGGGTGACGTGGCGCGAGATATAGAAAGGGCATCAGGAAAAGCGGAAAAGAGCGCTTTTTTCCTTTGATCTTGTTTTTCGTGTATTTTGCTGACATGATTATGATTTTCGTTGTTTTTGCTTAACTTTTGTTTGGGTAAAATTATTTTACATTACATTTGCCCACTTTGAGAAATTTTGTGTTTTTGTTCATTTTTATTTTGATTGATTTGTCAGTTACTTTTTGGCTCAGCTCTTTCCCGTCATATTAAGCTACCTCCTCAAGTTCACTCTTTTCTCAGAGTAAAGCTGCGGTCACATTGGGCTTTGTGTGTGCGAAATTCTGTTGTGCGGCGCTGCGAAAAGGGGCGGGATTAAACAAGATGATTAGACATTAAAAAAAGCGAGCGATTGCTCCATGCTTTAAATTTCTGTCCAGAGAGGTCCTGTTTTGATCCTCGATTGGTCTCACGCAGTCAAGTGATGTGATTTCACAGGTCAGAGTTCACCAAGCTTGAACTTTGCACTGCAGCGACATGCGAAACTTGACGCATGACCCTGCTTTTCCGGTCTGACGCATTCGTGTGCGTATGAATGGAAGTCTATGGGAGGAAAAGCCCAGTGTGACCGCAGCTTAACGTGGATAGGAAAGATGTCTTACTTACATCCATTTTGCAAACATGTAGAAAATGTATTGTTAAAGACATCAGGTAAGAGGTGAATGTCATCTTTGGCAAATACGGCGCTCGGCGCTGAAGACCTTTTCTTTTCTTTTATCAGTTTCTAGCGAGGTATTCAAAAGTTAGAATTGTTTTGTTATATTTCTTTGTTTTGTTTGGCTTCACTATCGTCCCCTTACTCGAGTTTAACAATTTTTTCCTTGATACTTTGTTTGAATTTGCTACTTTATTATATTATTTTTATTAGTGTAAATATTTCTCTTTTATGTATATTTGGGCATTATTCTGGTTTCACTTTTGTACACTTTTGTTGGCAGTTCTGTTGTCTTTTGGTTACAACCTCACATTGTGAAATTAGCACACTTTAAATGTTATTCCGTAAGTAAGTTTCGTGAAAGTTGGTACCTATTGTGGTTGGTGTGTCGCGATATTTTGGTTCGGTTTGTAATATCGTTACATCCCTATTAAATGCGAAGGTTTTTATCCCATATCGTGTGGTATTAAATTTAATTAAAACAGCAGGTCATACTCGCATCCAATATCTCATTTGTCATGGAGGACATGCATGAAATGTTCCAGAATGAAAGTGAGCGTGCCAAACTGCAGTTAAAGTCGACAAATTAAAAATGAAACACCCGAAATTACATGAAACTCCGAGGGAAATGTGGATAGCGTGGTGACGCAATGACTTTAATAGAATTATGTGCTATAACATGTAAAACGGGATCATGAAAGGAACATTCAAAAAGCAATTCATGTAAACACCTTAATCATATTGTCTCATTCAGATTTAGGGAAATTATTTAATTACTGATGTTCATGTAAATGTAGTCAATGTTGCTCATGCACTGTTCCTAACACTAATGCAAAAGTAATGCAATTCTTATCGCAAACCAGACATGAATGCATGGCTTTTGAGTGTTTCTCTAAGTAATTTTCTTGCTGAAAATTCCCATGTTTTATACTAAAATATAGTAAGTTTTGTGTCAGTAAGGTTTAATTTTTATTTTACTAGAACAAAGTGTGTTTGGATGATGTCCTGTAGCTACACACAATGATAACAAAATAGGTCTAAATACATTTTTAATTTGAGAAGATGCTTTTTAAATAACCACCAACCATTAACAATCTTAAGCATGTCATTTTTAAGAAAATCATGAAATTAAGAGGGACAATTAATTAATTGACAATGCAATTATTTGACTACCAGCAACTGTTTGATTGACAAAATATAGTAAGCATTTAGGTAAATGTATTGTTTATTTATAAATTGACTGTTTAACAAGGCATAGGTGGTGGCATGAATGCAGTGAAATTAATAATAATCAAAAACCGCCAGTAGGTGGAGTTAAGTCTCCGTCTTTGTCACTGAATGATTCATTTCATTGAGTTGTTCAAACAGCTGATTGGTTCACAAAAGTCTTTCTGAATAGACGACTGAATCATTGTCTCTTAACAAAGCTTAAGATTTATTCATAAACAAAACAAGGTATGGAGATGTACAGCAGCGGCACTGTTTGGAAGCATTTTCGAGAAAACGGAGCAACATTATTTTGGACAACAGTGAATGCATTCTGATTTTAGTGATAATAATCACAGTTCATTTTAGAAATAGGGAACGTAGAATCTGCTGTAACTTAGATATTAGCGGCGAATCTTGGGTTGCTAAAGTAAATGTTAACTGTGTTTTACAGTGAATATAAAACAGCTTAAGTTACACTCACGTCAAACCACCTAAACTGTTCTAAAATGCAGTTTTACATGGCAGGTAGAGCATAACTTATATATATATAATATTAAACAACAAAATATCATACCTTCTGTCCTCTTTGTTTTAATGAATGCAAAAAGTTGCGTCTGAACTGCTCTCTCAGACATTTTGAGAATCACGCAAAATGACACAATGAACTTTATTGCGCTTGTGCGTGGTGCCCTATTACAATACTGACTTCTTATTGGATTAATTGGTGTTCATAAGTCATAAATGACCATAAATAAAGAATTTTTATATTTAATTTGCATGATAAGTTTTACATTACACACACTGTTGTTAATCTAAAGCGGATGGTAGGGGGGCATAGTTATATGCATTATATGTGGCCTACCCTGTTGTTGTCTATTGGATGGAATGCGTCAATAGAGCCGCCATTTTAGTACAGGGTAGCGCTCCATTGAAATGAATGTGGGACCAAGCTGCAGTGGAGGACTGTGGCCATCCAGAGCCAGAGAAATACACATATACACATATATCTATGATCAGGAGTTTTCCCGGAGGTCAGTATGCAATTTTGTTTTTAAATTACGAAACTTATAATTTTACATCACTTTTCTACATTGATCGATAAGTTATCGCTCAGGCATTCCTGACAAAAAGCTTGTGTTTGTGTGTATAGAAATGTACTATACACCCTCCTTATTAAATTTGATCTTATCTGTGTCCTGAAACACACCCCCTTCTCCTGCTTTCACTTCTCATACTGACAGAGTGAGCGATTCGTTTGTGAATAAATCTCCGTTATGAACGACTCGTTCACTTGCCAACAATAATACAAGTTTCCGGCACCTCAGCATCTCTTTGTCATATTTCTTTTGCTTTGTTTGCTGATTTTATTCAACAAAACTAGCATAAGCCGAGTGTTTAGTGCGAGCTGGTGATACTTTGCCTTATGGTGAATGCAGTAGGTGACTGTATTATTCTCAATAATGCTGTTTAGCATAGAAGTTCATAACATACAAAAACGTAAAAAACAAGATCTTACCTATGAAATGTTCTGCCTTTGTGCTTTGTTTTCTTTGTTTGCTCGTTACTACACCTGTACACAGCGCTAAAGTCCAGCATCTTCACGTTGTAACACTGTCTTGACTAGTGCGGTTGAATGACACTTGTCCTGGAAACACTGTACAAATATGGTGGCGCTATTGATGCATGATCAGGGTCCGTATGTGATATCTAGTGTTTATCAATGGTAGGGGGGTAGTGGTTTTACAAAGGGGATGCTTCTGTCATTTTTTTCCATAAGGGGGCTGCCATCCCCCCACATCTCCCCTCAATTCAAGCACTGTGTACAAATGTAATTACACTTACCAAACTGTAATTGTAAAACAAAAAACAGTTATGATACTGATATACCAACTGATATGATAGTGAAATATATTGTATATCTCATTATACTGTAGTGGACATGCATGGTTTATTGCAACCAGTGTTTTATATTGTATCCCTGAATGTGTTCTAGGTGTTTGAGTTTCTCATTCGTCTGCACTCTGTGGAGGCTGCACAGGAAGAGGAAGTGTATCCCTACATCCGAACACTCCTGCACTTTGACACTCGAGAGTTCCTCAACGTTCTGGCACTGGTGTGCATAATCTAATCATGCTAACCTAATCAATAAATCAATATATATATATATATATATATATATATATATATATATATATATATATATATATATATATATATATATATATATTAATACATCAATGCTCTAATAATAAGTTCTAGTTAGAATGTAGTTCTTTTGCCTGTGAATTGGATCTGAATGTTAACATCTCTTGTCTTCACAGACATTCGAGGACTTCAAGAATGACAAACAGGCTCTGGAATATCAGCAAAGGATTGTGGACATTTTACTAAAGGTGACATATTTCTTGCTTTGTTTTTCACATACACACACTAACACATTCATGTTGGTATTGGTGGTTTACGATGACTCTCAGTAGTCGTAATGTATTTTGTACAGTAAAAAAAAGCGCTTATTATTAGGTTGTACCCCACCCCAACCTCTGAACCCAAGCCTCACAGGAAACCTGTGGGAAAATTTAGATGTTAAAAGACCTAGTTAAGTATGAATATTAGGCATTTTGTATTACAAGGACATCAGACATGCCCTTGTAAACCACTGTAATAAAGTACAACTAGGTAATACCCATGTCATTATACTAAAAACAGTTCTTGTAAGCCACCAAAACCAGTACACACACATTAATATTAGCGGACAATTAATATAAACTTTATGACAATGAACAATACACTAGCTCATCCTTTACTGTCATCATCACTCCCCTTATTCTTATTTAAGGTACAAATGTGCACCTGATAGATAGAAAAGTGTACATTTTGAAAAGCTACCTCCCCAGTGACAGCTTTTGTACCTTTATTTCTGAGAGTGAAAGATTCACTGACAGTGACATTATGTATCTCTCAGCCACTTTCAGTTTTTAAAAAGTAACTCGCATATGCAATAAAGTTGGGGAGCCGTCTATGCCTTACCCCACTTTTAAACACAACCCTTAAGGAAACTTGCCAGTCATTAATAAAAACCTGTTCTTGTTCTGCAGTTTTTTTTGTTTTTTGTTTTTTGAGAGGAGAGTACATTTAAAGAAAGTGAGATTGGCGAGAGAGAGAGGGAGGGAGATTGGAAAAGGTTGGCGAGACAGAACTATGGAATTTTGTTTTGACTATTTGTCGATGCAATCACGACTAGGTTATGGGTCCCAGTTCAATGTTTTTAAGTAGTGAAGACCAGTAAATTTTCCTCACTTATGGGTAGGGGCAGACAGAATCGGACATGTTTTGCTTTTTCTGCTGAGAATTTTGTAAAAAATCTGCACATTTATGTGGAATTATTTTGGGAGTATCGTAACTTAAAACTTTATATATTAAATAAAAATAATACCTTTTTCAACTTGTATTTAATGTTTACATTGCAAATCCATATAGATCCACTTTTTTGGTAAACAAAGTCTCCCATATATCTACTAAAAGACAGAAAATATTACTTTACAAACTGTTTTGTAAATAAATTATATGAACAATTTCATATTAGTCAATATTTCTGAATTTAATTTAAAAGCTGAATAAATATACATTTACACAATTAAATAAACAGACACAATGATGTGCTAAAAATCTGCAGATTTCTGCTCTAAGTAAAGACAAAAATACCCCTTACAAATATAGCTAACCCTTACTCCTTACCAAGCTTTACTTTGCATAAAAAGCCATGCGAATGGGATAATTTGTGGAGAACTTTTGGATAACTAAGTAAGTCTTCTCCAACAGTTGAAGATTCCTGCTTCTTCTTCCTCGGCACAGCTCATTTAAGAGTCCTCAGCAACTCAAATCATCATCCCCTCTCTTCCCTATTCTCTTTCGGTCTCATACTCATTCTCTCCCTCCCCATCTGATCATTAGTTCATTCATAAAACATGGAGACTAAGTCCCCATAGAATTCCACATAAAGGGCTTTTCACACTAAGTGTTGCACAAATCACAAACGGTGCCTTCCACTGAACACTGAAAATTATTCATTGCAAAATTCATGTCTGCACGTGAGGTGGTGGTGACCAAACCACTATAACACTCGCCTTGATCTTTTCTTTTATTCCTCACAGACGTGTTTTGACATTTTTCCATTTGGCAGTAACCTCATCCACTAAATAGTGTACAACATTAAATTAAGTAAAGTTTGGTGCTATACCAGAAACATACTGTAACTGTATCTAACATGCTTGGGGTTTTATTCACATATTAAATTACATTGACCATGCCTGGTGTGAATAATTCTAATGGGATCTATTATTTTGACTCTAAAACATCATGTGTACATTTGCTTACATTTTAAGGCATGTGTCCACCAAAGTGTTTTTGCACAGCTAAAAACACCAGTGCTCTTCCAAAAACAAATAGAAATAAACATACATTCACATTTTCACATGATATTAAAATAAATCTGTAGAACATTAAAGGTATTGCATAATAGTTTTCAACTTTCTTGATCACATACAGTTTTGTAATTTGACAAATATTGGTAAATTTGTCAAAATGAATATCTTAAAAGCCCAGGGGAGGGACAAATGTTAACTGCTTGTTATGAGGGTTTATATTGCAGTAGTTAAGTGAATGTGTTTGATAGAATGTAAATAAAACTCTTGCTACATCAATACAATTACTAGTGGACTGTAATTCAAAAAACTCATTTTTTGCCAGAGTGGATAAAATAGGAAAAATCTTTGTAAAAATATGTCCAGGACTTGTTGCATTATTTACTTAACAACAATCAAAATCAGTGTGTGTATACACAAAAAAACTAATTCCCTGTGTGTGCTCGTGTCCACTTTGCAGGTTATGGTGGACAATTCTGACTTCACCCCATCTCAGGTCGGCTGTCTTTTCACCTTCTTGGCGCGACAACTTGCCAAACCTGATAATACCCTCTTTGTTAACCGGAAGCTGTTTGACCAGGTGACATGTCTTTTTTGTCGGTTTATTTGCCACCTTTTCAGTTTTCACTGTGCTCTTTTTTTTATTCACTGCTATAATGGTAACTGCAAGATTGATTTCTGAGAAGGTGTTAGTTTTGGTACAGGCAATTAACAGCTTTTGTAAAAATAGCTCTCCCACATTAGAAGCGTTATGCTTGTTTTTCTGCATGTTAAATAGTTCATGATTCTGCACCCTGCATTGGGGCCTGTTCTGAATTAGATCTCATCAATATAAAAGCAGTTTGGAAGCTTTTCTGTTACCATCAGGGAAACTGACAGCTGTGTTTTCAAAATTATTCCACCACTCTAATAAGAATGTTTTTTTTAGTTGTTAAAGTGTCTGTTGCTTGTTGTCTTTTACAGGTTCTGGAGTTTCTATGTAGTCCAGATGATGACTCTAGACATACTGAAAGACAGCAGGTATGAACACAAAATTTTCTTCATTTATACAATTTTATTTGAGATTAGTTCAAATATTTATTTGTAGGTTATGATCTTCATGTGATGTGCTGATTTTGGTTGTTATCAGGTTCTACTGGAGCTGCTGCAGGTTGGTGGTGTGGTCCAGTTTGATGAAGGACGTCTGCTTTACCTTGCTGAGAAGGCAGAATTGTAAGAAATCCACCAGACATTTTTGCTTCATCACCTTTTTGATTTAATATTCAAACAAAATTTTTTTTTGTGTGTAAGTAATGAGATTATCCATCCACACCACACAATAAACTGTCTTGGAATCATATATCATAACTTATATCAGTTTATAAGGTTGCAGCATATGACTTGACGAGTCTGGCATTATATTTGATTATTTTCTGTAAATACGGTTGATGAATTAGATTTCGCTCATGGAGTCAACTCACACTTTAATTAGATGACTGTTCTAGAAAGTTTCTGCTACAGATACATTACTGTTTGATGTTTCAATGCCACACGTGGACGTGGGTGAGTCTCATGAGTCTTGTCAAGATGATCAGATAATACTTCATTATAAAATAAAAGGAAATTAGTTTTACTTAAAAAAGAGGCCACACAACATTACAAGCATATTGATTAAATTAAATAGATAAATAAATTCTGATTTTATGAGCTTTAAAGATTCCTGACATAAAGTGTCACAGTTTCCTTAAAAACTAATTGCATAACAATTTTTCTTAGTAATAATAATATTTAAAAAAATTTGTTATAATGAAATCATCTTAGAATGAATTCTGTATGGTTGTGTGATATTACAAAGTGCAATAATGGCTACTGGCTATAGAAAAATATAGAAATATAGAAAAATTCTTTAAATGGATTTCACAGTATCACAAATTTGACTACTGTTTAGGTTCTATGAATGAAGTCTTGGTAAAAAAGGAGACATCTTTTAATAGTATATATAGGTATAACATAGTAATATGATTGTGTGTAGATAACTATGATGAAAAGGAATTAATATAATATAATATAATATAATATAATATAATATAATATAATATAATATAATATAATATAATATAATAAAATATAATAAAATATAATATAATATAATATAATATAATATAATATAATATAATATAATATAATATAATATAATATAATGCATGTACTGTATGTCAAGCCTGGAATTATTCATGCCCCTGCATAAGTTATGATGTTTATATATACAGTTGAAGTCAGAATTATTAGCCCACCCTTAATTATTAGCTGCCTTGTTTATTTTTTCCCCCAGTTTCTGTTTAACAGAGAGCAGATTTTTTTAACACATTTCTAAACATAATAGTTTTAAAGGGCACATAGCTTACCTCTTTTTTATGATTTAATATTAATATTATGGTTCTTCTAAGTGTGCCAGTTTAGGTTCAGTTTAAAACACAATTCAGATTTTTTTATTATAATGTGTTAAAAAGTGTCATGTTGGGGGCGTGTCCACAGTTCGCTGATTTATGGGTGTGTTGCTTCACATGTAAATTAGTTTCGGCTTCCCGCCAACGTAACAAGGGGGCGGGGGCATGAGCTCACCCGCTTTGCGTTTGCAACATGGTCTGACAGGCAGACAGAGAAAAAGCTGGAGTGAGATGATCAGCATTCAGTCGTACATGTACGACTCTGACACAGACCAAGCAGAGAGTACAAAATCATTTGTGTCTTTGTACAGTTTTACAGCCAACTGTGTGCTAGTTTTAAGTGCCGAGCTTGTACACAGAAACTAATAACCACGTACACTAAATTAACTTTGACTGAGGCACCGGATGCGCCGCTCGAAGCCGCGACACGGCACACCAGACACTCTCTGTGGCGCACCAGAAACATGAAGTGTCCCGAATCGTCGCACCACGCATTTTTGAATTCTAAACATAGGTTTCTGCAGCGGTCCACGGCGCCCAGCCATCGACTTGAGTGTACCCTGATAGAAACCTATGTTTAGAATTCTAAAACGCATGCTAGTTAAGATCACAGGGAGCTTCTGGGATCGCGAGAAATGCAAACGGCTGAAGTATAAGGGGTAGACTCAATGAGAAGTAGACTCAATGAGAAGACTCAATGAGAAGTACACATGTTTGCAAACCTACCTTAAGATACAACCAATAATTCCGATTAGAGTGATAATGTGGAGAATATTGCTCTTGTGTTAAGCCCAATGAGCCTTGCATCTAAAAATAGAGCTAGGGTGTTCCTTTAGTGATATTGCTTCGACTCACACTGAAAATAGCGAATGTGAATCAATAAACTGAGGATATGATGACGCGCCTGTCAATCAATATTGGTGGGTGGGGGGACCGCACTCCTACGTAAAGTTGCGGTCGGTTTGAAAACCGCTCCAATTGGTCCACCATTTTTAATGTTGTTAAATTGAAAAAAAAAAGCACTGTGTGCTTAAATCACCCCAATTTGACAGTCTATACACCATACATGCACATATGTCTGTCCAAATAGCTTGAAAAGTAATTTTTTTACCATCGGTGCCCTTTAATAACTCTTTTCTAATAACTGATTTATTTTATCTTTGCCATGATGATAGTGTCACATCCTGTCTTCCATGTGTGTTTGTTTTCTTCATGTGCTCCTTTATTCCAGTTCCCGCCAAGTTATTATGTTCACCAGTGTCACCTTTGTTCATCCCCTGAATGTAATCAGTCTCATCATCCCCAGTGTATTTATAGTCCCTGTGTTTAGTCATTCGTTGTCCAGTATTCTGTCTACATTGATGTCTGTTTTCACCCCATGTTCTTCCTGTGTTCATATGTGTAAGTGTTATCAATAAATCTACGTGTTTTGATAATCATGCGATCCTGTGCCTTCCTGTAGTGACCCCAGGCGTTACATAATACCAGACCAAATCAGAAAAAGTTGCGCCGTGTTTTACCCTGTTTTATTTTCATAGTCTTTTTGCCCCCAGTGTTTTATTTTCCTCCCCCTCGTGTTTTCCCAATGGATTCCTTTTACACTCCTGAATTACTCATCCTGATGTTGAAGCTGGGGGAAAACAGCCTCAAGGAGCATACGGACAGTTTCCTGTTCTTAGCTACTCAATCCAGCTGGCCGGACGATGTGCTCTGTGGGTTCTACAACTCCAACTTGTCCACGGTCGTCCGAAGATGGTCCCTGGGTCAATCTCGCCGCCTATGTGGAGTGGACACTTACGAGGAACCGATCATCGTTCAACGTCAGCACCAGCGACCTGCCCAACTACCATGTGCATAGAGCGTACGCCAGAGCCCACCGCAGACGGAGAGCCACCTGCTGTGTGTGAGCCATCGCCATTGAGAGCGACAGAGCGGAACACCACCAAGCAGGAGGAGCTCAACCAGCCGTCTGACCAGGTGTGTGAGCCAGTAACAATGCTGAATATGGTAGTCCTGGTGGACATTGAGGGACCGAGAGAGAGTCCCGCCCACCTACCCACAGGAGAGGGTGAGCTGTCCCTAGACCCTGAAATGCTGCGCATCGACTTCTGGTGCAAAGTCATGCCCCTCCCGCTGTTCCCAGACAGCCCTCCAGCCCCGTTCATCCCCGAGGACGAACCCACCCAACCCACCCTCTTCACCTCCACTGACGTCAGCAACCACAACCATTCTGCCTGCTCCAGTGCGGCTACAGTCAGCTTGTCCCCCAGCTCACCCTACAGCCTCATGTGTGGAGGTATACCTGAGGGCCTGCCTACCTGTTTTGTGGGCCAAAGGTTGTCGCCTGACATCATCTACTTCACCTCCTGCGAGGGCACGCCTTTGAAGGGGGGTGGGGGGTGGTTTATGTGGGGATACTGTCACATCCTGTCTTCCATGTGTGTTTGTTTTCATCATGTGCTCCTTTGTTCCAGTTCCTGCCACGTTATTATGTTCATCAGTGTCACCTGTGTTCATCCCCTGAATGTAATCAGTCTCATCATCCCTAGTGTATTTATAGTCCCTGTGTTAAGTCATTCGTTGTCTGGTATTCTGTCTACATTGATGTCTGTTTTCACCCTATGTTCTTCCTGTGTTCATCAGTGTAAATGTTATCAATAAAGGTATTTGTTTTGATAATCATGCGATCCTGTGGTGAACCCAGGTGTTACAGACAGTAAATAATATTTTACTAGGTATTTTTCAAGACAATTCTAAACAGCTTAAAGTGACATTTAAAGGCTTAACTAGCTTAATTAGGTTAACTAGGCAGATTAGGGTAATTAGGCAAGTTATTGTATAATGATGGTTTGTTCTGTAGACTATCGAAAAAAAATCTAGCTTAAAGGGGCTAAAAGGTTTGACCTTAAAATGTTTAAACAAAATTTTAAACTGCTTTTATTCTAGCCTAAATAGAACAAAGAAGACTTTCTCCAGAAGAATACAATATTATCAGACATACTGGGAAAATGTCCTTGCTCTGTTAAACATAATTTGGGAAATATTTAAAAAAGGAAAAATAATTTTATTAATTTTTTTTACTAATAATTCTAACTTAAACTGTATATAAGTATTTTTTTTTCAACATTTTCTACATGTTATGTGCTAAAATATGTAATCCATTCTAAGCCAGACTAAGTTTTGAACGTTGCAGTTAAATCACTGATAAATCTAATGACTGCAGTTGAATGCATTTTAGCGATTCCTCAAGATGAAGTCACTGAAATTCTAATCTCTATATTAATGAACAGACCATTGTTATAATTGCTAATTGGTTTTCTCTCTTTGTTCTCACTCTTTTAGTTATCAAATCTGCGAGTTCATGTATGAAAAAAAGCACCTTTATGACAAAATTGTTGACTGCTACCTGAAAGACCCTTTGAGAAAGGTACTGAACCTAAATCCCTCAATTCTCCCTCTTGTCTTTCCTGTCGCTTCTGTTATTCTTGTACTAAATCTTCATCTCTGACTCCAGGAGGAGCTCTTCAACTACATCCATAATATCCTGTCCATGCCTGGCTACAGCTCAGAGGAGAAACATTCTGTGTGGGTCAAAGCCCTTCAGCACTTCAAGGTGAGTCAAACAAGGCTTCAAATGATTCCTCCCCTAGAGCACACTCAAGGTACCGAGAGCTTAAGCTTCAAAAAGCTCATTTCAGACCCCAGTCTCATCAAGCCCACCCTTCTCTCTCTTTCTCTGCCTATCTCATCTTGTTCAGTCAATGGTCTTTGTTCAGATGACTTCCTCTGATTGTTCAGATTGAGAGTAGTAAAATCAGTCGATATGTTCTTTGAACATGCTGGATAGAAAGACTAATCAAGCTTTTGAAAACCCTTCATTTACACAACTCAAACATTGACTGACATCAACAGGAACCACTTCAATTCTTTTTATGTTTTAATTTATATTTACTTTTTTTTTTGTTTTGTTTGCTTCTAACAAGTTTTGTGCAGTAATAGAATAACAGAATTTAAATAAGTCATTACTTTTTAGCTTGTTGCCTATTTTATTTGGTATTCAGTAGGACATTGGTATCTTAATTGATACTCACCAGTCTGGCCGATTTCATGAACAATTGTTTTGACCAGAGGAAGTTGTACATGGTACAATTATATAAATGATGCATAGGGCATGGGCGCTTGTGCTACAGCGACTCATGCAAACAATGACCTGTTTATTGAAGCCATTGTAGATTGCAACACCCTAAACTTATTCACTTAGATAAGTACAAATCACCACTTAGTTAGGAAAAAAGTGCTTTATGCAATAAAGCTTGAAGCATCAGAATTAGTACTCTGTATCAGCCAATCGCCATGTCAAATGAATTGGTACTCTGTATTATCTGCAAAAATCCTGATCAGAGCATGCCTAGTATTCAGATACAACTAATGCACAGAATAAATACACTGCATTATATGAAAACATAAATGCATATGTTAAGAGTTTTTGTTACTCTTTTTTTAAAGTACCAAATTCAATGAAATCAATCAAAATTAATGACTGGCTTATGCATGATTATATGGTGTCATTGTTTTTTAATAAAAAGAAATGTGGTTATAATGGAAGTCAAAACAGCCACCAACAGTAAATTAGGGAGAAAAAATGAAAAATAATCAAAAACAATGCATCAAAGGCAATGTTGTTTCACATGTCCAAGATTTTAATAAAAGGTAAAAAAATCCAGTCCACAATTATTTTAATTTTTAAAACGTAATTTTTATATATACATATTTTTTTACGAATCACAATTTGACATCATTCATAAATTTCTCAATTAAAGATTTCAAATCCTTTAACTTTTTTAAACAGTTTAGTAGTTTTGATCAGGACAAAGAAAAATTTAAAAAAAAAAATTATCTGTTGCATTTTTATAGCAGTTCAATTTAGTGAGTGTTTTCATCCCTAGCATAACAAAAGATTGGTACAGAGTGTATGTTAATCAAAGCATTTTCTCAAAATTTGTGTCAAAATAAGATGTGTCACCAAAAATCATTCTGCTAGCTGAAACGGTTATGGCCAAATTAAGTCTCAAAATTACATAAGGGTTCAAAAGTGTGATCTTAGTCTATAAACCTCTTGCTACCTTACTAAGTTAATAATCAGCAAATTGGTACTTTATTGAGCTAAATGGGGTATTAATAGCAAGAATTGTACCTTAAACAGGGTGTCCGCGGCGTCTTAAAAAGTATTAAAAGTTGATAAATCAATTATGAGAAAATTAAGGCCTTTAAGAGGTATTAAAAACTCTTAATTGCATTTTTACGAGGTCTTACATTTTGTGCAAGCGTTGTCCAAAGTGTTTGACTCCAAAAAAGCATAAATATATTTATTGTCCTCCTAATATTAACAACTGCATGCTCAATCCACGTGATTGGTTTGGGCCAGGGTGCGTCCGGCCAAGCTCCTCCGTCCAGGTGATGTGACCTCATTTGTGACAAACGCGGGAAGGTGATGTGACGCTCTCCACATGTAGCGAAACGATAGAGCGAAATAGACGGCAAAATGGGAAAATGTAAGTTTACGTACTCCTGGTTGGAGAAAGTTGAGTTTAAACAGTGGCTGAAGTCTGTCGCTGAAATCAAAGTCTTAAAAAGGTATTGAAATTACCTTAAGGGTTCCTGCATATACCCTGTTAAAATAAAGTTTGACCAATTTTTTCATAATTTATTTTTTACCTCATTGGATTTAAAACTGTGAATCGATATGAAATAAAAACTCAGAATTTATGAATTTTCTATGAATTAACAGTTTCTTCACAATTACTTAAATTGTTATGCATGTAATATTAATATGTAATGAAGAATGTACTGTTAACAACGAAATCGAATGTCCAAGGCACTAGAAAAGCCAGTTACTTTATTTTCAAGTGCCTTGGACTTAGGATTTTTTTGTTTATCTTTTTGAATCCCTTCACCAAAGAGCACTGACACATTAATTACCCTTGAAGCACTTTTTTGTTTGATTTTGAAAGAATGTGCTGTATTAAATGTAAAAAAGTTAATTATTTTTACTTGTAGTCCTTTACCTAACTGTAAATACTACTCCGAAATTCAGAATGACTGATGTTATAAAATCTAAAATGTACTGTTCCTATGTTCAGGATCTGGTTCGAATCAATGCGGCTAAGACAGCAGAGCTGGTGGCGGTGCACTTTGCAGACGAGGTGCACTCCATCATCACATCGCTACAGGTATGCATATGTATTAACAGCCTCTTTGTATACTGGACATTAGCTTCATTGGGATGTTTACAAACTATTTAAAAATGTAAACACATGATCATGCACAATATAAGAGTTTGAATCCATACAGTTGTTTTTTTCTTATATTATTCTTACGTTCTGGTATGTTACATCAGAAAATTACTAAACGTACTGAGAAATGCAGAGAGAATAGCATTCACTACCTCACATACACACATAATTTAGCAGGCAAAGCTGTTTAGAGCATTCTAAAGGAGCCTGTCACTGTTGTAGCGTGTGTTTGATTTCCAGTTGGTGTGTGTACAAGTGTGTGTGTGTGTGTGTGTGTGTGTGTGTGTGTGTGTGTGTGTGTGCGCATTGTCTCACCTACTATTCACTCATCTTAAGATAGTGTCAGTGAATGTCTGTGAGAGGGAAGAGGCCCCCCTGAGGCTCACAAGTGCGTGTGTGTGTGCGTGTGTGTGTGTGTGTGTGTGTGTGTGTGTGTGTGTGTGTATCAGTAAATGGATTAGGCTCTATCTTCAGTGCTGTGTGTAATTGGGTTTATGTTATCGCTCGCACAGTGTCAGGAAGGTGCTAATTGAAAAGCCTGCTTGTGCAAACATATGTGCCGATGAGAAGAAGATATGAGGGAAATGAAGGGAAATAAACAAGTGTTAAGGCTTTTTTTCACAGTCAAAGAATAGTGTGAGAAAAACATTAATGCTGTTGTAATGATTTGTAGTTCATTAAAGTCTGGAACATTTGGTGAATTAAGAATGACAATGACAAGAACAATACTGGAAGAACCTGAGGTGATTTTGATCATATAGGTCAGGCATTTTACATCATTCTCAAAGTTTTATCTAGAGATGATCGAACTTAAAAAAAAAAAAAAAAAAAAAAAAGAGGGCCTAGCCTAGGTCCGTGCGCTAAGAGACATCACTGATGTGCCTCAGTTATCGACTTCAGTGTAGAGTCATGGGCCAGGAGTAATTATTTCATTATAATAATGATATTATTGTATTATTATTTTATTATATTTAAAGGTTTAAATTTACACTATTAAAAAAGTCAAAAAAGAATTTTTTTTTATAAATTAAATGAAAATAATAAGAAGAAGAAGAAGAAGAAGAAAAAGAAGAAAAAGAAAAAGAAAAAAAAGAAGAAGAAAAATAATAATAATAATAATAATAATAATAATAATAATAATAATAATAATAATAATAATAATAATAATAAGAAGAAGAAGAAGAAGAAGAAGAATTAGAGATGCTCAGATGGATCAGCCGGAGATTGGTATTGGCCAATAATCACGTTTTATGACTCGATTGGTAAACTGATCACAAGTGTTTGTCTCTCTTTTCTCTCTCTCTCTCTTTCTCATTGTTTGATCAAGCTGTGAGACTTTTCGGTACTGCAATCATTGTGCTGCTGTCAATAGTAAAATATTTGAATTTAGGCCTTTTTACAAATAAGAACTTAGTTCTGTGTTTCAGCAATGTTGCAAGTTTACTAAAAATGGCTGGAAATATTAGGGAAATAAAAAACTCTTTTTTAAAACTTGAATATTCAAGAACATAACGTTTTGTAATATGCTTATTAATAGCAATAAACAGTAGTTTATTTAATTTACTATATACTATTTATGCATTAAATATGCGCTCCAAACTTTTCTTGATTGAGACATGTTGAATTCTTCTTTCATTTGAAATGTTTCCAAATTGCAATTGAGTAATTTTTCTTACCTTTTTTTATTATTTATTATATAAATTTGTCTGTTTTATCTATTATTTTCTGTAAAGCTGCTTCTGATCATGACATGTCTATATTAAATATATTATAAGAGACGTGTTTAAGGCATTATATGAAACATCTCCTTACTTAAAGGGAAAATGTGCTTTATGCAATGGCAAAGTTAAATAAAGCTTAAAGCATCAGAATCGGTTCTCAGTATTGGCGGATCGCCATGACAAGGAATCAGTACTCAGTATTGGCTGCAAAAATCCTGATCGGAGCATCCCTAATAAGAAAATTATTTATAATAATAATAATAATAATAATAATAATAATAATAATAATAATAATAATAATAATAGAGTAAAACCACAAACCCTTTATTTGTGTTTATTCTTTCTTTGCTTTCAAAAGTTAAACCATAGAGGTTTTCTTTTGGTGAAAAAACAGCTAAGTTTCTTTTTGGAACTGCTTTTCAACATCTTATAAGGATATTAAACTCGCAACACTTGCAGAAATTGAGTTGATGTGGTACAGCATTTGATGAGGTCCAAGCCGATCTAAGAGACTGAAAGAATCATATCATAGGTTGCTAATGCATTCTTTATTTGAAAATCTTAAACAAAGCATAAAAATTACGTAAAATGTAAAAAAAAGAGTTTATATAATTAGTAAATTGCTAAATCAATAAAAGAAAATATACATTCAGGTAGGCAGCATGGTGGCGCAGTAGGAACGCTCACGCCTCACAGCAAGAAGGTTGCTGGTTCGAGCCTCGGCTGGGTCAGTTGGCATTTTTGTGTGGAGTTTGCATGTTCTCCCCGCGTTCGCTTGGGTTTACTTCGGGTGCTCCGGTTTCCCCTACAAGTCCAAAGACATGCGGTATAGGTGAATTGGCTAAGCTAAATTGTCCATAGTGTATGTGTGTGAATGAGAGTGTATGGGTGTTTCCCAGTGATGGGTTGCGGCTGGAAGGGCATCTGCTGCGTAAAACATATGCTGGATACGTTGGTGGTTCATTCCGAAAAGGTAAATGCAAATTGTGTAAATGCAGTTGTCAACATCTGAAGTAGTTCATCACCTTTTATCAAAGTTGTCCTATAACTATTGAAAAATAATTTTGAAAAACATTCTTGATTCGCTTTGAATGTTGACTACTGTACATACAGTAGGTGAGAGTTCAAAGTGACTATTACCGCCGGTCCTTATACCGCCGCCGTTTGAAATAACTGCTGCTCTGTTTTTAGTGTAGGACCGCAGTTTGTGAAAAAGCCGCCAGGGGGCGCAAAGGGACGGGATGCGAACGGAAAGAAATAGCCTTTACAGCAGCTTTAAATATGCTACTGTGCTTGTAAGTGATATTAAACAATAAGTCAAAGCATTATAAGTCCTTCATTAATCATTTAAAATTTGTTAACACACTTTATTGTAAATTTTTTAAGTGCAAAGAGGACTCGTTTTGGAATTGAAGAAATAAAAGACAACTAACATGACACACACATTCAATACAAATAAGTAGTCTTAAATAAATAAATAAAGCAGTCTTTTAGCCTAAATGTTCAGTGTTTGCCGTTTTGATAGGACTAAGACAAGACTTTTTCATTTATGTTTTTATTTATGTTTTTATTTACATTTTCGTTGTTGATTATATTTTACTATCTTATTTTATGTCTGAATTATTGTACATAATAATAAACGAATAATGAAAATAAATTAATAATGAAAATATGCCTAAATAAATAATTTATTTAAAGATATTGCGGCGAAACACTGAGAAACGGTCAGGGGCATGGTCTAAAGAGCTTAAGTTGAATGCTGCTTCATCAAAAGCAAAAAAAATAAATTGACCTACCTTAAGCAGATCACTAAAAGTATAATAAAAACAATTTTTTGCTCTCTCTCTCTCTCTCTCTCTCTCTCTCTCTCTCTCTCTCTCTCTCTCTCTCTCTCTCTCTCTCTCTCTCTCTCTCTCTCTCTCTCTCTCTCTCTCTCTCTCTATATATATATATATATATAATTATGTAATTATTTAATTATATATAATTATAAATATATTCTTAATAAACTTCCCAGCCACAAATATGAAAAAAACACAACTTGTATTAAAACTGGGCGAGGATTAGAAAGAATAAGATGCTTGTTATATAATTTAAAATGTTCTTCCTCTTGTCCAATTTCTTTATGCACATTTTTTTACTCGCTACTCTGCCAGGAACTTCGCCGCTAGAGAGCACCTTCAAAAATCTCAATCTCATGGCTCATTCTTCACGAATATAGAATTAAAATAATGGCGCGTTTCATTGTGCATCCAGCGGGTGCAACAAACAAGAGTTGTGCATTTTAGTTTAACTTTTTGAGCGTTAAAAGCAGTTCGGTGTTAGTTTTTATTTAAATATATCAAGCCGAAACTAAACAGCGCATTCTCTCCGCCTCCTCGTTCATAACCTGCGGGACCGGGACGCAATGCTGAAGCAGGCAATAGAGAAACTCCGTCATTCATCATAATCTTAGCTGATGTTTTGGAGTCGAAAGAATATATTAAAGAGAAATGTTCTTTTAACAGTCCCTATATATTTAATCTTTTTCTTTCTTTTTTTTTCTGTCATTTCTCTTCAGCAAATGATATTTTTTAAAGCTGCTTGATTCTTTTAAAACCGAAAGCAGAGCCCGTCAATTGGTGTTTTTCCATAAGATACGTTTATCCTACGATAATTTATCCTCTGATCCTTTTGCATTAAGGTTTTAATAAAAAAAAAACAGGTCATCTAATTACTTTCGATGTGCTAAAATATTTGTTAAACGAATGTTATTTAAAAAAAGCATATGCACATATTACAATTGTAAAATAGTCTAATATGCATGGTCTAATCAGAAATAAAGGAAATTAGTTATATTTAATGCATAAAATAGGCTAGCCTTTTTATAAATTGAGTTTAATTGATTTAAAACTTTTAATTGCATTTTAACGTCCTGTATAAATAATAAAAGTTGCATCAGATTGACGAAAAAACAAATATTAATACCTGCAAACAGGGCCACAGTTACTTTTTTTTCACTGACTGGCATGACTGGCAAACGCGTCAGAAAAAAAAAACTGCTGAATCTCTGCGAATATTTGGTTAACTTATAAAACAAATGTCTGGTTTAGTGATGTTAGTAATGCATAGAAAAATGCAAAGCAGAATTCTCCTGAGCTCATTAAACCACTGATGACAGCGACGGAATCACCGGCCCACCACGTTCTTACGAACATATTTTATTTATTAAAGGTATTATTTCATTGACCTGAACATAACCAGTTATAATATAATTACTAACCCATCGTCTAAAGCAGGCAATACTCTATTCAGCTATGTTCTTTGTTTTTACTTAAAAATATTTTCTTTTTGGCGAATGCTTGGAGCGTAATATAGATATTTTAAATAACAGGTATAGGGGTGGGCGGTACACCGGTGTCATAGTCATCACCGGTGTGACATTGCGCCACGGCATGGATTTTCTAATACCGTCAATACCATAATAAATCAATTTTGCGCGGCTTGAACGGCTGCATTTACATCAATAATAGCTAATTCTAAATAATAAGGCATTCAATTTTCTTTAAACATTCAGTTGTGGTCTGAATACATGTCCTTATACTACAGGGCTCGAAATTGCAATTATTTTGGTCGCATGAGCGCCCGAAATTTAATCTATGCGCCCTCATAATATATTTGGGAGCATTTGTGTGTCTGAATATAATGAACAGGGAGATTTTGTTACTGCAGGAAATGCAAACGGCAAAAGTTATAATAATAATAATGGCGCAGATGACAGTGATCATGACATGAGGTAAATGTTGATCCACCAGCTGAGATCAATCGAGTGTTTTCGGAGAAGGTGCCCGAATCTCGATGCGTTGCATTCACCGCGTGTTCAGCGCAAATGTCCGCTAAATATAAAGTCTAATACTGTACACATCATCGCCAAAGAAACTCACCTTTACTAAGTTTACACTGAAACTACGGCTCATAACAAAGAGCGGAATTGCGCTGGTGGTCATCGCGAGAATCTTGCTCTGTCTGCTCATAAATTGGTGCGGCTGACTCGCCTGCTTTATTCCACCAACACAGAGAAATGAAGATCAGCTCATAACGAGACTCAGCATTTACAATGACCCAAACCAAAACTTTTAAAGAGTGATAGAAGTGAGACTTTCTTTTGTCCGTTCTTCCTTGAGATGTATATTATTTTGCTATTGAAAGTAATACCATGATATTATGCCGTCACCGTTCAAAAGATGAAAAATACCGTGATATTAATTTTAGGTCATATCGCCCACCCCTAACAGGTAGCCTAGTTCAGTTCAGAAGTTGTTGTGCATAGAAACATTCATTTTCATAAGGCCCCATATTTAATGCGGTTTCGTTTTTAAACGCATAGGTTTTGTTACGCCATCTGTCCTATGTCGGAGTTTTGGATTTTGTGTATTCATGTTGGTGAAAAACACTTAAGAGTGGAGACCCCTTCCCCCTTCTCATAACCAAAAGCTTGTCTGTCAGGTGTTAATGGGCATCAGTGAGGCCGAAATCATGTCGCGTTTTCACTGTCGGGCTAGCTTGCAGCATGTCACGCAAACCCTGCCCCCAGAACTTCCCCGGAATTAGATGTTGCATATTATTCTGTGATCTTAAGGAAAGTGTTAAGTAGACTATTTAAGTGTCTTTAATATGGTGTATAGATTATTATGCGTTATTGAAACATCAAGGGGGACGCAGCAAAGTCACTTATAAATTAAAATTTTATTATTTTATGCAATTTTATTATTTTATGCAACAGCCTTACATTTAAAATGGAAACTTAACGGCGATTATAATCAAAAAGAACTCAGCCTATAAGGCTAGATGTTTTCTTTCCCTTATTTATTAATTTATTTGTTCATGTGTTTGGCGCATGTAACTCGTGTGCCATCGGAAAACTAGTGTAATGACAGCAAGCCATCTTTCCCAGACTCGGGGCAAAGTCCGCCTCTCCTTTCACTCCGTCCCGAAGCCCCAGCTGGCCCTCCTGGCATCCTCTGCGTAAAACATATGCTTGATAAGTTGACGGTTCATTCCGCTGTGGCAATTACAGACTAATAAAGGGACTAAGCCAAAAAGAAAATGAATGACGAATGAATGAATGAATAAATAAATAATAATAATAAAATAAAAATAAGGTAATAATCTTTACACACAGATGCCGCGTAAGTGGCCTTTTTTAATTTAGAGATGGTACATTTGAATTGCCTCTGCCACTTCTTCCCCCACCTCAAACCTGAAAGTTGAATAGAGAACTATAGCCTATTCACACCTTGATGCCTCAGCCTCAATAGCAACAGTTCACAGCCCATTTACGCCAAGACAGTGCAAGTTTAGCGGAAGAATGTCAAATCAAAATCACGCAGATGAAGCACACCAGCAACTACTATCATGAAACTATTAAAATGGCATTGGCATTACTAAAATAAATGTTTATTTGCAGCAGCTTTTTTTCGCGCCACAGAAATGTGGCGGTGGGAAGCATTTAATAAATAAAAGCAGGGTTAATAGTGACGTGATTCAAATGATGGATCTGCGACAGAGAAACTAAGGGTTTTGGGAAACACTCATCACTATATTCTTTTCCCCCCAAAACTATGCATAGTTCAGCTGCAAGTTACAGTACGTCTTTGTTTGGGAAAGCACAGGTCCGCTGGTGCCGCGCGCCTCTTTCTCTGGGCCAAAGCAAGGTGATTTTAAAAATATTAAAGATATAGATTAATTAAATATTCAGCAAAAGAGACATTTATTTAATATTTCACTATGCATTTCATCTGATAGGCTAATCTTTTTAGCTTAATTAAACACATATTGTCAAAACCCACACATGTATGAAAATGAAAATGGCATTTATTTTATTATTAGACTCTGATTTGTTATTTGTTGCCTAGGCTATTTTCACATTTGAGGTGCTTTATTGGCATGACAAATAACTGTACATTCGTATTGCCAAAGCAGTGCAGCGTCACTGCGTACAAAGACAGTGCAAAAAGGGCAGTAGTGCAAACAATTATGGATATAACACAAAGAAAATAAAATAAAAAAATAGAATAATAAAAATAAAAATAGAATCAGGATAAAGGTAATGATATAGCCTATTATCAAAAGTAAGTCCACAAATAAAGAGTTCGAGTATTTGTGTGTTGTAGACAGTGGAGCGGGTATTGCTGGTTGAACGCACAACTAACAGCGCTCTGTGCTGGACTTTACACCTGCTTTGATCTGGTGCAGGCATAAATGCGCATGCGGTGGAGGCGCACTCTAAACTCACACTGGAGAAAACTGGACTAGTGGATATCACGAAGACACGCAGCTTAATTTATTTCATGTTTTGCTTAACTAATTCTTTGAATAAAACTATTGAGCTATAAAGGGAAAAAACGCAGAAGAAATTTGCCATTATATTAATTTTAGCACAGCTGCCAGTCATTTTCACATTAGTTTTTCAGTTAGGGATTAATATTAATGTAGCCTAGTAAAAATGTCTATACTATAATATTATAATTTGTTATATCCATTATTATTATTATTATTATTATTATTATTATTATTATTATTATTATTATTATATATATATTTTTTTATTATTATTATTATTATTAAGCTATACAATTGACAAAACGCAGAACCCTTAAAAAAATTGGCTTTCATTTTGACATAGCTAAAGCACACGTTTAAAGTTATGTAAAAAAAAACATCCCATTCTACAGCAGCAGTCAAGTTAGGACACTTAAAAATGCCTTTTGCGTTTGAAGATGATCGACCTGCGAAGTTATGTTTACAGTGTTATAAAAGAAAAAGGTAGGCTATTTAGTGCGTGTGGATTTACCATAGACAGGCTTTCTGTTTGGCTAATGCCTAAAAATGTAACTAAGTAACACATTAATTTTAGCAAATTTTTTTAAATGGCATTTAAAATTTAAATTCATTTTTTTATTTAATTTAACATTTAAATATAATATAATTTAAAACATTTATTTTTTCCTTGCTGATTTTGGTTGGGTAATAAAGCGTGATGACTCAGATATGATCTAGTTTAGCTTGCATGTGTGGGCATGCTTTTCCTTTATTTCATCCTTTCCGTAAGGTGTTTTATTTATTTATTTATTTATAATTTTTTAAATAATGATGACAATATTCACTGTCTAAGCATTCCTCGGTATACTACCAACAAATTACGCCCCTGTACCCAAGTAGCCTACCTAAGTTAATTTACATTTCATGTAAAAAATAAGAAATCAAAAAAGACCAAAGTATTATGCTAAATATCCGTACAAACGAACATGTTTGTTGTTTAACTTTCGTTGATAAAACAACACAATACAGCCTATAATAATGTAGGCTAGTTAAATAGAAATAACTTTAACTGCTTGAAACAGTAAACATTACATTTTAGAAACTTCACAAATACTAATCAATAATAATATAAACAGTAACGAAGAACACAAATATTAGCCTAGGCTTGTAACAATATAAGTCAGATGTTGAAAAAAAAACTGCGTCTCTCCGCCTTTTGTTTTCTATTCATATTTTAAATTCTTTGCCAGAAAAACGAACATGTTGACTTTGTTCGGTTTAAGCGGAGACTTATTTGAGATTACAATGTTTCCAGCAGCACTGAGACGTGTGCCTGTAGCGCATGCAGATACTTTTTCGCAACCGTGGCAAAGAGGGTATCTTGCTCCGCCGCCTGCATTTCTCGGAAACCAGCTCTACATCGCGGAGCGGCGCGTTCTCAACTACCAAATATGCTGCTCCATTTCTCATCAACGTCTACTATTTATCAGTTTCTCTTTTGTATTTGGCCATTTTTGAAAAGGCCTCTCTGCCATACCTGGCTGGACTAGCTGGGCATTTGCGTTCAGTAGATGACACCGGAGCTGGCTCCGCACTCCATGGGCTGGGTGACATGACCGCAGCTCTGGAGGTTTTTTTTTAAACAAGCCCAACAAAGAGCTTCATCCTAATTATTGATTCGCCTTTCTCGTTCGCCACGAATCCAAAATGTTTCCAGATAGGCGCTGAGCGAGCATAAGCAGAGCGTAAAACACTGGCTGCAGTCAGTAAACCAATTAACAGATGCCCCGTCTGCAGCCAAACTTTAAAAATGTATAAAGCATATTTTAATCGTTTAACTGATACCATTCATCGGTTACAAACGTGCCCTTTGGGTTATTGCTTAATCGGTTATTTTGAGCATCCCCAACTAAACCGCATGTGCAAGCTCTATTTTTTTTCTCTCACGGCCGCACGCCGGAGATCCGGCATGGTGCAGGAATACTTTAAGCCCTGGTAAGATCATGTTTATTACTAAGAAAACTAAATCAAATTTATATTTTAATTGAACACATCTGATCACATAAGGTACGCACAGAAAAGTCTGTTTAGTGTTGTGGAAAGGCAAAGCTGAATATCTGTGGTTAAACTGCCACCCAGCGGTCAAAAGCTGCTGGCGCACCAAGTACCGCTGTCGCCGCGGTATGAATGGCGCCATAAGGAACACATTGAAGTAGTAACATCTGTACATACAGGTCAATTAAATTTTGGAAGAAAATTGATCATCAAAAATGTAAAATTGATCTACAAACAAACATTCAGTGTTTAGATTTACAGAAGTCTTATTTTTTAAGTCAGAGTCAACAAAGGCCATAAGCTTAATTCTTACATTTATTTAAGATCTTGGGGTTGACTACAATCTGTGTGAATCAGAATTATGTTTTTGATGTTGAACTCTCTTTGTTTACAGGACAACTATTTGGTGTTCCAGTTTCTGAAGTGCCTTCTGGACCCCAGGTATTGTAATGATAGCTTGACATTTGTGATAATTTTTGCTTGTGCAATGCAGTAATGTCTCACTGTAATGAAGCAGCATCTAATTTGCTTTAAAATACAGAATCTGTACATTATTCCTTTCAGCATAATGCAAGACATACACTGTCTATTGTCATTAATATAAATCAGACAACAACATCTGCAGTCAGGTGGCACAGTGGATTAGTGGTTAGCACTGTCGCCTCACAGCAAGAAGGTCGCTGGTTCAAGTCCTTGCTGGGCCAGTTGGCATCTCTGTGTGGAGTTTGCCTGTTCTCCCCATCTTGGCATGGGGTTCTTCCAAGTGCTCCAAAGACATATACTATAGGTGAATTGGGTAAACAAAAAATGGGTCTTAGTGTATGAGTGCATGTGTGAATGCAAGAGTGCATGGGTGTTTTCCAGTATTGGGTTGCGGCTGGAAAGGCAGGAATAGCTGATAATCAAGAACTAAGCTGAAGGAAAATGAATGAATGAATGAATAAATATCTGCAGTCCTTTTAGCAGGAGGCAAGGTCAAAATAACACCTGTCTTTGTTACTATCAATCTCTGTTTCAAATAGCGTTCCTTCATCTGAATTCTCATATGGCCTCTCCCACATACAGATATACATTTATCCACACACAGTATGTCTTTCCCTTGTATCCTTGTTATTGTCCCGGAGTCTGTTACGCTAGACCCCCCCCCCCCACATTTTAGTTAGTGCCTTTCTTCTACCGTAGCACGAAGGAATCAAGGATTAAGATCAGTATCTGTAGTGAGTTTTGTACATGCTGCTGTTGGCAGCATGTTGTTTGACAACTGATAAGAGAACAAAGTGTATTTTTTTCACAGTATTTTTTTTTTCTTATTCCTGAACTGACATTTACAGATCAGACCTTTTTGTATAAGTAAAGGCTGAACAAAAATGATAAAGTGGTTTTAGTTTACTGCAGATATTTTTCATGATCTGTGCATGAAATGCAACAGTTAACAACATCTAAACTAATAAATTCAAATACTATTTCTTTTTGAATAATATTAACAAGCACCCATGTTAAAAAATTTAGGTAAATTGCACCTATGGCGATTTTCATATTACTTTCTTGAATAGCATCCATTTCATGAAAATAAGACATCAATCAAACAATCAAAGGTTCAGTAAATCATAATACATATATCAGTTAATTTAGTGTTAATGTGCCCCAATAATGAAATATTTCTCATCATTTACTCACCCTCTAGTGGTCCAAACCTTTATGAGTTTCTTTTATCTCTTGTACACAAAATAGGCTATTTGTTAAAGGCTGGTAATCTTGGAGGAAAAAAATACAATGGAAGTCAACAGCTTCAGGTTATTGACGTCAAACTACGTCGACAGTGATACATCTGGTACTGGTTATGTGTTTTATTTAGTGTTAATAAGTGCGATTAACACTTGCTTAGTGCGAGATAAGGCACATTTGGGGGGTTGTTATCTCAAAATAAAACCGGACAGGCTTATTAGTAGCCAGACACATAGTGGAGGATGAGCCTGTGTTATTAGTTTCAGTGGTTCTTATATAGGATTATTACACGGCTGTTTGGTCCGATGACCCAGTTTGTTGCAATTGGTGGACTGCGTTCACCGCGAGACAAAGAGAAATGCCCACCACGGCTCATCAACAACTGAGAGTGCAACAAGTGCAGAGTATATGTGTAAGCCCAATGCAGGAGTGCATTAAAGCAATGCAGTTTAACAACAGCATATTGCTCTATTTTTTAACAATGACACACCTTCAGTATTTATCCACACTGAACTATTTTGAAACTTGACCGCCACACGTGTGTAGGAAAAGCTGATGGTGGCCATAGCAATGACAAACGACTGAGGATCGCGAGCTCACAAACGCCTTTAAATCCGTAAACAAAGCGGCACATGTCGCGTTTTCAACATGATTTTAGACATGTTATGAGAATATAAAGAGTTAACCAGATACAGTACAAGCCGCTTGGAGTGGTTACAAGTAACATGACACAATTAAACACATAATTTAACAAAGTCCCATACATAAATAGTATTTTCTGATCCTTCCTTTAGCAAATGGCCGAAGAATGGCCCATTGCAAGCATGTAGATTGCTGAAGCACTCATCAGAAAAATTACTGGAACACAGCTCAAGGCTGGGGCTATAAATAAGATAAAATATATCCAGGTGAGGCATCGTGGTGGCGCTCTGGGTAGCACTGTTGCCTCACAGCAAGAAAGGTCGAGCCTCAGCTGGGTCAGTTGGCATTTCTGTGTAGAGTTTGCATGTTCTCCCCGTGTTCGCTTGGGTTTCCTCTGGGTGCTCCGGTTTCCCCCACAGCAGAAAGATCTGCTGTAAATGCTGCTCTCCGGTTGAAAACATGTAAACACTGCAATCAACCTATTACCGCAGTGTAGGATTTTCGCCGCATTTTGTGACAGGAATAACACACACAGGTTTTTGACGCTACCTACCGAGTGTATCTAAGTTACAGAGAGATGCAGAAGTTTTTTTCTATCATTCACGCCCACTTTCCTGACTTTTTCCAAACTAGAGGTGTGAAAACACCCTGCTGAAACAGGGGGGTTTCGTGGCCCTTTAACAATGACGTGCTTGATCCACACGATTAGTTTGGGCTGGGGCGCATCCGGCCAAGCTCGTCTGTCCAGGTGATGGCACATAATTTGCGATGCTCTCGACATGTAGCGAAACCATATAGCAAAACAAATAGCAAAAAGGGAAATTTTAAGTTTGTGTACTCCTGGTTAGAGAAAGACAAGTTAACTGTGGCTGAAAACAAAAACAACCATGTAATTTATTTTTTCAAGTGTTTCTTCCGAGCTTATTTGAGTTCCCCTTCAGGAGGGGAACTTCAATGCTATGTGGAAATACTTCCACCATGGGGATTTCGTTCAGAAAGCCAATTGTCTGAAAGAGTATGTAAACGGGCCAATGGAATGCCAATGAGTTGGCAGCGTCAGCCTGCGCAGCTGATGCTCTTTGCAATCAATTTGGCAATATAAGCACAGCGCGTGCAAAGCTGAGGCATCCTTTTTGCTTCAGAGACTTCAACAGCCTTCTGAGAGAGTCGATAAGGGTTCCTCCAGCTGATTTCCAGAGAAATCTTCCAGAGAGAGCAGTCTACCAGTACAGAGTGTGGTACACGCGGTGGCAGACGTTCGAGTTGGGTTTCTCCCTTGCCTGGCGTTCTTTGTGTCTGGTCCTCCAAGAGTGGTTTGTATAAGTTGCACTTCTCTAAAAGAGCAACACAGTTGCTTTTTCAAGATGTCGCTCCGACTGTGCGTTTATGGATGCTGTGGTTTCCTGTCCCCGGATGATGTTCACGAGCACTGCGTTGCATGTCTGGGGGTCCAGCATGTTAATGCTGTGCTCGCGGGCAGTTCATTCTGTCACTGCGATGGCGTGCCTGTTACGCTGTTAAGATCGCAGCTAGCCCTTGCAAAAGGGCGAACCACCCCAGCTGTCCCCTGCACTGCAGCGGGCACTCGGACAGATCTGAGGGTTCCAGTGGAGACTATCCGCTACCCCCGGGCCTGCGGACCTCCCGCTTCTCCAAGCGCTCCATCCAAGCTTCGAGCGAAGGAAGCGATCCGTCTAACCAGATGGTAGCCCTCTCGCTCGATGACACCGGGGACCATACATCCACTGCTGCATCGGAGGGTGGGCTTTAATTTTCCGACGAGGATCAAGACACGCTCCCCCTTCACCGGGCAGGTGTCATGGATCTCGAAACGGATATGTTAGCCGTGCTATCCCCGGCTGCTTCGGCCGTGGGGTTGGAGATGGTTTATCCCCCAGCTCCGCGGCCAGACCGACTAGATGGGTGCTATGTTGAGGACAAGAAGGCTAGACCTTCACGGCTCACGTCCCCTTCTTCCCGGTGGTGCACAGTAGGCTCACGCAGTCTTGGAGGGCACCTTTCTCTGCCCGAACTGTGTGCGCCTCTGCCCTCACCACTCTTGACGGTGGAGCAGCCAGGGGGTATGAGGCGATCCCACACTCCCTCGGAGCCAGAGCCTACAGAGCTGCGGGCCAGGCTGCTTCCACCTTGCATGCTATGGCCACCTACCAGTGCTACCCAGCTGCACGAGGGAGGGTCCGACCCAGGCTTGTTACACAAACTCCGCATCGCAACCGACTATGCTCTTCGGACCACTAAGTCCGCTGTGTGTGCGCTGGGAAGGACGATGGCCACATTAGTGGTCCAGGAGCACCACCTATGGCTAAACCTGGCAGATATTCGCGAAGCCGACAAAGATCACTTTCTTGACTCCCCCATATCCCAGGCTGGCCTGTTCGGCGACACCGTCTGTGTAGTAACCCAGGAATTCAAGGCAGTGAGAGAGCATTCAGACGTGATGGGCAATGTCATCTATCGGTGGGAACATAAAACTGATCTGCCCGCCGAGCCATCCACATCTGCTGCTCCACGCTGAGGGCGCCCGCCTCCGAGAGCTGCCCCTCCGGATCTCTTTACTCGGGTTGGAGCTGGACTCAGCGCGCTCAGCTAATGCTGAACTGTCTGAGAGAATTCAACAGCAAAATAGTGGTCCCACTGAAATCTTTTCAGAGGCTCCTAGGGCATATGGCATCCACAGCCGCTGTCACGCCACTTGGATCATTTCATATGAGAGCACTTCAGCACTGGCTTCACGATCGAGTCCCCAGACGCGCATGGCACGTGGGCACATACCGGGTGACTCTCACTGGGCAGTGTCACCGCGCCCTCAGCCCCTGGGAAGACCCCTCGTTCTTACAGGCTGGAGTGCCTGGACAGGTGTCCAGACATATTGCCGTTTCGCTGTGTGTTGTGGGCATGCAACTGCGGGCCTGAGGAAAGGAACCTAGTTGCATTGGCATATCAATCGCCCAGAGCTGTTGGCAGTCTTCCTCTCACTCCACCGTTTTTTACTGCTGTTGGAGCGACAACACGTGCTGATCAGGACTGACAGCACGGCTACGGTGGTGTATATCAACCGTATGGGGGGTATCCGCTTTCGCCGCATGTCTCAGCTCACTTGCCGCCTGCTCTGCTGGAGTCATACGCGACTCAAATCGCTCAACTGTGCAGCCGACGCACTCTCATGGCAGCCTTTATGTTCAGGAGAATGGAGACTCCACCCCAAGTCTGTTCAGCTGATATGGGCGCGATTCGGGGAAGCCCAAATTAATCTGTTTCTCCCATTGAGCAAGGTCAGGGAGGACAAGGAGCAGGTCTTGCTAGTTGCGCCTCTATGACCCAACCGGACCTGGATATCAGAGAACTCTCCCTCCTCACGACGGCCTTCCACTGGCAGATCTCTTTGAGGGAGGACCTACTCTCTCAGGGACAGGGCACCATCTGGCACCCTCTCCCAGATCTTTGGAACCTCCATGTGTGGTCCTTAGACGTGCGGTGGTTAATACCATCACTTAGGGTAGAGCCCCCTCGACAAGGCGCGCCTGCCCTCTCAAGTGGAGTCTATTTACTGAATGGTGCATCTCTCGCAGAGAAGACCACCGAACTTGCCAGATCAGCGTTGTGCTTTCTTTCCCTCAAGAGAAGCTGGAGAGCAGGCTGTCGCCCTCCACACTCAAGGTTTACGTGGCTGCCATCTTCGCTCACTATGACACGGTGGCTGGCAGAGCCGTGGGAAGGCATAACCTTATCATCCGCTTCCTCAGACATGCTAGGCGAATTAATCCACCCCACCCCCCTCTCATGCCCTCTTGGGATCTCGCCCTCGTTCTCACGAGCATGCGCACAAATCCATTCGAACCACACGACTCAATATCTTTAAGTTTTTTGTCCCTGAAGACAGCTCTGCTGGTCGCGTTAGCATCGATTAAGAGAGTCAGGGACCTGGAGGCATTTTCAGTCAGTGACTCGTGCCTGGAATTCGTGCCGGCCTACTCTCAAGTTGTCCTGAGACCCGGCCTGGATATGTGCCCAAGGTTCCTGCCACACCATTTAAGGACCTAGTAGTGAGCCTGCAAGCGATGCCCCCGGAGCAGGCAGACCCAGCCCTTTCATTACTATGTCCAGTTCGCGCTTTGAGAATCTATCTGGACCGCATTCAGAGCTTTAGATCATCTGAGCATCTCTTCGTCTGTTATGGTGGTCGGCAGAATGGAAGTGCCATATCTAAACCGAGGTTGGCCCACTGGATAGTAGATGCCATTTCCCTCGCTTACCAAAGCCAGGGCGAGCCGTGTCCCCCAGGAGTTTGAGCGCACTCCACTCGGAGCATCGCATCCTCTTGGGCATGTGCATGCGGCGCCTCTCTAACAGACATCTGTAGAGCTGTGCGCTGGGTGACACCTAAGACATTTTCAAGGTTTTATAATCTGCGAGTGGAGCCACTTTGCTCAATGGTATTAGTTAACCCTTGGTGATTGAGGTGATTGAAATAATGTGGTGAAGGTGTTGTAACACGCTTGCTGCGCCATTCTCCCTAACACAAAGATTTTCACTCCTGCGTTTATTTTCACTCTGTCAGTAAAGTTCCCCAGTCAGGCGCTGGCCCGTTACATTGTAGGTCTGTCCTCTGGTCAGCCCGCGTTCTGGGTATAGGTGCCCTCTATGTGCGATCCCCTCTAGGCAAACCCAAATGCTTATACAGCCGCGGTGCAGTCCCCCCTCACAGGTGTCACCTGTGTCTTCCCTCACCGCTAACCATCTTATATTCATATGCGTACTCCCCCTTCTCAGGGCTAGTCCATATACTCTTCCGCCACCGGGTCTCCCTACTTGGGTAGCAGGTGGCCTCCGCAGCATCCTCCCTATCGGGACTGCACGTCGTATTTAAATTCCTAGAAATTAACTAGACGCATTTGCGACTCCCAAAAAAATATCTAAATCCGTAAATCTTCTGTTGAAGTGGGATAAGTAAGGGCCAGGGAACATGTTGGAAGACCGTGCCTCTGGTGATGTAGGTGCGCTCACGCTCTCTTTTGCCTGGCATAACCTCTCATCTGAGGCGAAGGTAAGGTTCAATCATTATGGCGTTTTCCATACATTTCCCCATAGTGGAAGTTTTTTCCACCTAACATTGAAGTTCCCTTCCCGAAGGGGAACACTTCGGTTACTAAGGTAACCCTTGTTCCCCGAGGGGGGGAATGGAAATGCTATGTTCCTTTGCCATAATGATTGTCCCTTAGCTGTTGAGGGTAAAGTCTCTTTAGCTAAAAAGGATGCCTCAGCTTTGCACATGCTGTGCTTATATTGCCAAATTGATTGCAACGAGCATCAGCTGCGCAGGCTGATGCTGCCAACTCATTGGCATTTCATTGGCCCATTTACATACTCTTTCAGACGATTGGCTTTCTGAACGAAATCCCCATAGTGGAAGTTTTTCCACACAGCATTTCCGTTCCCCCCCTCGGGGAATGAGGGTTACCTTAGTAACCGGAGCGTTCTGTTGCCAAGATGAGTAGTACCAAGATCAGACTGTGTTATTAGTTTCAGCTACTGTTATCTCAGAATAACATACCTTGGAATGTAGCAACTGACCAATTCAAACAGCTATGTTAATTAGATTATAAACATGTTCTTTTATTTAGGAGTGAAGTGGACATTTTTCACTTCTGAATGGCTCAAATATTTCTGCCGCATAGCGTCTGGTGTAGATACCCCTATTACTGTGTTCTGTCTGGTTAGGACATGGTTTTAGAAAGTGCCTAGCAACCACATATTGAATATAACACATATATTCTGAAAATGTTTATTTGTTTTGCCACATTCACCTTTGCCCCAGTTTGCAGTAGCTTTAGTTTCAGATACCGTCACACATCAGTGCTTGCTCATTTCTATGGCATGGCAGACCCTCAGAGCTACATCGCTGTTTTTGCAGTAGCTGACCTGCTGTGCCCTTTAGAGGACATATGGCACCTCGGGCCAAAGCTCATCTGTGGAAGAACATCTGAATTTACTCTGTCCTCAGTATCATGTGATGCTGTCTGCTCTCAGGCCAGGCCTCAAAGCATTCCCACTCACCGTCCTCCCGTCCTTACAAACACCCTAACTCCATTTGTCACAGAGCTCATCTTGGACAACAGAGCTGAGTTCATTTAGGGTAGTTTGTATAAATAAAGAGCTCCTTTCCTGATAATGGCACTGTGAGATGCTTGCAGTGATGAAGTCAGTCAAAGAAGGGATGAAGACAAACTGTAGACGTCACCATTAAAATGACTAATCTGTGGCATACCCTTCTGGCAGAAACTTTGAATATATTACTTCCAGGAGAGCGACATAAGCTGTGCCACTTTTTACTTAAGGTTTACTTCCTCTAGGCAAAGCTAAATTAAATCAAGATAAGACTAATACTCATTCAAGTGTAATATGAAGAAAGCATTTAAGAAATATTACTTTGCTGTAAAATGGCTTGGCTGAATCATAGGGAAATATATGAATGATAAACATTTTAGATTTAAAAAATGTATATTATGAAGGGGTGGGTGACTGTTACAAAGCCATTTATTTGTACTTTGTATTCATACTTTAATTTTCGACTCTTAAAAACAGTCAAACCTATTCTATCTAGAAAACTTTTTGAAAAAATAATTTATGCTGTCATAACTGGACTAAAGTTTGGACTAATGTAATTCACTATATTTTGGGATCAATCAGACAACTCTATTCTCTTTTAAAATCCTTTTCTTGTTTTTTAAATCACTAAATGGCTTGGCTCCTTTTTACCTGTCAGACATGTTGACTGAACATCAGCCTGGTCAGTCTGTTCGGTCATCTAACCAGAGACTGTTATGCATGCCAAAGTCAAGGTTAAAATGCAGGGGTGACTGTGCTTTCGTAGTAGCTGGTCCTACCTTGTGGAATGCTCTGCCCCTCTTTATTAGGTCTATATCATCTCTGTCTGTTTTTAAATCGAGGTTGAAAAATTACCTTTTTGATTTGGCATTTTATCAGTGAGAATTGTTTGTTTTAGCTAAAATTTTATATCTTTCTCTTTGGGATTTGTATTGTGCAGCACATTGGTCAACCTTTGGTTGTGTTTAATAGTGCTATATAAATAAAATTGACAATGACATTATTTTATAATGTCATTCTTTATTTAGAATTTGACATGTTTTAGTTTTTTTTTTCTATTGGAATACCCCAAATGGTAAGGGAAATGGTTTAGTGTATATATTCCATATACCGTATCATTTACATCATGATTTTTCGTGGTAAATATATTTCCTGTTGACATGTTGACTTGACAGCTGTGACATGACATTTCAGCTGCTGACTGGGCTTTCCATGCTTTTTTACACCCCCTTTCTTCGTATGTACAATACTTTTTTCCCTGACATTTAATTTCAACTTTTGTAACTTTTAATAATTATTATTCATATTTTTAAACTAATTAGTTTTGTTTTATTTCTATGGATGAACTACTTTGGTTGTTACTTATATTTGGTGAAAATTTCAGGTCATTAGCACAATTAAAAATATGTTTTTATGGAAAAATTATATACTGTTATATACACTTTTCCAAGCAAATTTAAGGAACACTTTTTAATCAAAGGATAGCATTAAGTCAATTTAACTCCTAGGATATTGATCTGGTCAGTTCAGTAGTAGAGGGGTTTGTCAATCCATTTTAGCTGCTTTGGTGTTAATAGAATTAACAACGGGTGCAATAGATGGACAACAATGAGACAACCTCCAAAACAGAAAGGGTTTTGGGTGTTTTTGCTATTATTAGATTTGACTAATGTCAGTGTCATGTCTGGTACCATGAGGTGATACCTGGACCCTACTCTTCCATGATGGCACATCAATACATGCCATTGCAAAAGTTTCTCCTAGAACAAGAGCATGGAGGAGATACCAGGAGACTGTCAGTTACTCTAGGAAAACTGGACAGGGCTGTAGAAGGTCCTCTGCCCATGAGCAGGATTGGTATACTCTTTGTGCAAGGAGGGGACCACTGCCAGAGCCCTACAAAATGACCAATATTGTTATTACCTCTGTTAAAACCAATATTGTCAATGCTTCTGTTAAAACAATCAGAAACAGACTTCATGAGGGTGGCCTGACCTTCTTTATCAGACCCTGCGCTCACTTCCTGGCAGCCTGGAATAGTATTTAATATTGAACACCAGAGTTGGTAGGTCCCTCATTTTTACCCTGTGCTTTTTCACAAATGAGAGCAGGTTTACCCTGAACACCTGGAGAGATGGGAAATTGGTCTATAGAAGCCATGGAGAATATTATTCTGCCTGTAACATTGTTCAGCAGGACCTGTTAGTGGGTCAGTGATAGTCGTGGGAAGTGTATCCTTGGAGCAACACACAAACTACTACAGGCTTGACAATAGCACCCCGACTGCTATTAGGTGTCTGGATGAAATCATTGAACACCTTGTTAGACCCTACACTAGAGCTGTGGGTCCTGGATTCCTTCAAGTCCATGACAATGACTGGCTAATCATGGCAAAAGCATGCAGGCAATTCCTGGTGGATGAAGGAATTGATACTAAATTACCCCAAGGCTGATCAGAACTAAATCCTACAGAACCCATCTGGGAAGTTACGTACTATTTTCATTTTGATTCTTTTCAGCTCTCTGGAAGTTTATAATTTCCAGTTACATCAAATGATGTGGCATCCTTTATTTCCTAGCTCATCACCCAGTCCATAACAGTATTTAATACCCAGCATAACCTTTCCTCAACTGAGCTAGTAAAATCTTTCTTTAATTTTTATATATATAAATTATTTTTTGTATAACTATATTATTTGTATTGCAAACAGTCTTCAATCTATATAACAGATCGGTGCACTAATATTTACAAAAGCAAACCACATTCAATGTCACTTTGACTAGAAAATACCAGCTAGAATCTGTATGTGTATGGAATATTTAAATTTTCTGCTTCTGGTTTGATTTAATCCAAGATTATGTGTGCTTTCAAAATTCCTTATTTTAATATTCCTTTTTATGGTAGTTTATTCTTTCTTGATGATTTCATGCACCTCAGAATCAGCATCCATCATTCTCACATGTCTTCAAAGTTTTATGACAGAACCGTACCAGAGAAGAACAGTACGCTTCACACATGATGAGGTTGTGTTCTCTCTCATGCCTCGGGCAGCAGGAGCTCATGGTGGCTGATTGGGCTTTGATTTGAGAGCTCGGCCATGATTGAGCTTTGAGAAAACCACTCTACATGATAACTTGATTGAAGGAAAAATGCAGAGAGAGAGAGAGAGACACAAGGACAGCTCATAAAAGGAGACTTCTTTTCTTCAGGAGAGACAGACTTTAATGTGTGGTATGGCCCAAATGGTGTCTTTTTTCCCTCTTTTTTCACTTCAATTAATGTTTTGTGTATTTATTAGGAAATAACATAAGCCATCGGTAGGCACAGACCGAATCTGCTGACATTTTTGTTATTTCTGCGGAGAATTTTGTAAAAATCTGAGTTGTTTTGGGAGTATCTTAACTAAAAACTTAATATATGAAATAAAAAATAATGTCTTTTTAACTTTTATTCAATGTTTACAATGCAAATCCAATTAGATCCACTTATTTGGTAAACAAAGCAAGTCTCTCATATAATATATATACTAAAAGACAAAAAATATTACTTTACAAAATCTATTGTAAATTAATCAAATGAATACTTTCATATTAGTCAATAATATTGCTGAAATTAATTGAAAAACTAAATAAATATAAATTTACACACATTTTCACAAGTAAATAAATAGACTCAATTATGGGCTAAAAATCTGCGGAAATCTGTGGATTTCTGCATGCACAGATTTCGTGTGGGCCTAGTAATCGGTAAAAAAAATAGCCAGGATGCATTCAATTATTCAGAAAAGAAAAGTTGCATTGATTAAAATTTTTTTTTTGAATAAACTGAATCTGCATGAGTGTTTTTCATCACTAATGATATAATGAAATGTTATTTATGTGTGAAATAAGAATATTAGAAAGATTTCTGAAGAATCATCCTACACTGAATACTGGAGTAGTGGCTTCTTATCATCACAAGAAGAAATGCAAATAAAAAAATTATTTAAGTTATGTAAATTGCAAATATATTGTTTTAATTGTGAAAAATGAACGCAGTAAGTGCAACTGATTCAATTGCATATTTGCTTAATTTCTGAATGAATCATCGATTTAAATGAATTAAATTAATAATTGACTCAATTACTCAAGGAACACATTAAGGGCCCTATGATACACCCGGCGCAATAAGCCACAAGACATGTTAGGTGCGACTTGTTGCTATTTTTAGACCAGCACAACCCTAATTTTCACATTTTGCACCACATTGTTTAAATAGCAAATCCATTTGCTGGTCTTAAATAAAGGTGTGTTAAGGCAGTGGTTCTCAAACTTTTAAACCAGCGACCCCCAATGTAAGATCGTCAAGAACTCGCGACCCCCCACTACCAAAGCATATACAAACAATAAAAATAAACCTTTTTTCAGCTGTTCACACTATTTTAACTATATTTACTATACATTACAGGGCTCGAAATTAAAAATTCTGCTTGGTAGCACTGGTGCTCCTAAATTAAAAAATTTAGGCGCACCAGCCAAAATTTTGTGGCTGTTATTACAAGTTTTATAAACAGATTTATTGCATTTGAAATCAACACTTATCAAAACTAACAAGCAAAAAAATATATATGCATGTGTGAGGAAAATATGTCTCAATGAAATCCCGTTATCACAAAAAAATACATTTTTGGTCACAACTGAGTGACCAAAAGATATCAAGGATGGATCGCTCACCGGCCCTGCACAAACTGCATGACTTGAATGAATCTGTTAACGATAACTGTGCTGTGTTCTCATGGGTGGTGTCTGATATTGCACAGATGCTTTTGACATATACCTTATTATCTGCATACGTCATTTTAATAGCAATACCGGTCTTTTCATGAGCTGCAATATTAGTTTAATTTTAGTCAGTGCAAGCCCTTTTGCGATGGTGAACGTGGTGTTATATTTTACATATAGCTGGCACATGCACAGCTGACAGCATCTGGTGATTATATGAAGAATTAAACCTCTCGTGTTTAAAATGTGTAGATGTGGCAAACAGTTACCTGAAAATTCCGTCCCACAGACTTTACAGTGAATGCTTTAGTTATTTTCATAACGGACTTGAAGCCAATGGAAGTCTTTTATCCACTCTTCAATAAGTGTAGATGGTGGATTAACATTCACCACATGATCAGTAATCAGATGTGCCATTATTTGTAGATTTAGGTGTTTCTAAGACAAAATCTGTCAGTGTTGTTTTCATTCTCTCATCTTAAGCGCTTTACATTTTCGCAGTTGTAGCTCCTGTCATCTGAAGACAAGAGGCATAGACTGAGTGATTGACAGCTGATTTTAGCCAATCCATTTATGTTCAGTTCTTAGAGCAGTGGACCAATAAGAAGAGCGTGAAGGCGGGACAAGCGTTGCCGGCTTTGTTTACTGCAGCAAGTTGACTTGACAACAGTTTTAAACTGTTCCTGAGCGCTGCGTTTTAAGTACAAAGATGCATTCTGCCTGAATGTGTCCTAAATACTTTATGAATTTATCAGTAATATCTTTTAAAAAATCTGAAAATATTAGCTTTCACTTGTAATACTGAAAAATATTTATTATAATCACTGAAAGTTACACCATTTTTAAATCACTCTCGCAACCCCTCGAAATTATTCTGCGACCCCCAGTTTGAGAACCACTGTATTAGACTATTATTTTATATATATATATATATATATATATATATATATATATATATATATATATATATATATATATATATATATATATATATATATATATATATACAATAGATATATGATATATGATAAATATGTATGCTAATTGTCTCTAGTGGACTGCATACAACACTTGTCCACAAGCTCATCCAAACTTATCCACTAACGTAAAGGAGTAAAGAGTATAGTAAATATAAAGAGTAAAGTAAAGTGGCCGAATGGAAGAGGCTTGGTTTTTATCCTGGCACAGCAAATGTTCTGTTTAACTGTTTTCTTGGTAATGAAGCGTTCAGTTTTTCCACTTACAAATTCCACCATGTAAATAGCAAATGCACCATAGCGCAACACAACTAAATCTTAAAAGCAATGGGAGATGAGACTATAATTGGTTTAATGCACGTTATGCTCAAAACACACCCATAACTTATTAAGAGAATAAGCACAACCCTGTTCATACAACAGGGCACAGAGTATTTTTTCGTCCTTAAAATAGCAAAAGTGAATTCGGACATGCCCTTAATGCTTTTGCGTTAGACTTTGACCTTCACCTATAGTAGCAGTTTTAGTTTCTTATTTTGTTGTAGGCTATCATTTGATTAAAAAAAAGCCTAATTTCATATCAGTAATAAAGGAATTGTTCTCCTAAAAATGAAAATCAGCAGCAAAAATAGTCAATCAATTTCTTCAGTTTCTAGCTTATGTAGTTGGCTTGTCTATTACATTATTGCTGTCAGAAAACTACTGAGGATACCTTAGCACATCAAAGCAGACCTTTCTGTGTCACTTTCTTATTATGTTCCCACGGTTACACTTCCATGCTTTTGTCTTGTTTAAAGTCAGTTTGTCCTTGAATTGGGTTTGGCTGTTGATCTTGTTTTCGGCGCATTGAATACAGTAAACATCTATAAACAAAAGTTGCATTTGAAGGACTATTAAAGGTCTTTGCAAAAGCTGTTGCCTTGAGCAGACTGTTCTTATGCGCTGTATGTGAAATGTCTGGCAAGCGATGCTTACAGTTAAGTGAAACATAGCATGAATGAAATGAAAGACATAACAGTATTTGCAACATAACCTTATGAATATTTTACCACTAGTTTTACTGGAACTACTAGAAATCCCATAGCTGTTTTGACTATTCTTACTAGAGTGTACTGAATGGCATTTCTGTCAGGTTATATTCACATTTGATGATCATGTTGAGGTTAGGGTTGGAAATTTAAATGTCCATTGTTACATATTAGGATTTTTGCTGTACTTGAAGGTTTGTGCCTCGCTTTGTGTTGGACAGACAGGAGAGCTACTGTAAGTTTTTTTCAATGCAGTAAAATGTTTTTGAAATTCAAAAAGCTGAAAAAGCTGAATATTTCATGGATCAAAACATTTGGAATTTTGGAAAGTAAAACATCATGTTTTTTTTTTTCTCAATGTACTCGTAGCACAAAACTGCAAGTGGAGTGATGACACGTCGGTTTCTCAGTATTATTCATAGCAGAGTTTTCTTATCCTATAAGAAGACCTTGCTTCTTAATTATTCATGAGTGCACATGCTTTCGGAAGGCAAAGCATACCTGCCAAGCTGTGAGACCCAATGACTGAGTGAGACACGGGTCGCATGTGTTGGTTTCCATGAATCACAAGGTTTGTTGCATGTTTTTCCCTGCGATGCTGTCTGGGCCGAAACAGCAAAGGTGTTGGTTTGCAGCAAGCATTTTTATTAGGAGAGCTGTACAAGAATTGGAGAATGGTGGACTTTATCTTTTATCAGTGGAGTTCGTTACCATTGAGAAACATCACCTTTATCCATGCTGCTGTGTTCGCACATGTTTAAAATCCTCCAGATTACCGGCAGGGTTAATGGTTGAAATAGACAGGGCAAGAGACCTGCTGCACCTCTATCCACTGTGTCTGCATTCAGACTCGGGATGTCCTCCTCATTTATAGTGTTTATATAAACATGATTATCTTGATAATGATATAACAAATTGTGGTTGTGTGTATGTGAAATTAAGAATGACAAATGTAGCAGGACATTAAATTACTTACTGTTTATTTTTATGTATTTTAACTTTGTAAACTATAAAATCATGGGTCTCCTCACGGTTTTTGTCTCATTTTGTAAACTGACTGACAAGAGTTGTTCACTCCACTTTTTCCCATGCACTGTCGGCCACGCCCACTCCCCCTCTGCTCACAGCGCTGCACCACGCCTATCTAGGAGCATTTTTTGAAAAATTTCTGAGGTAGACTTGAACTGAAAAATGGGGGTTTCATGGCTCTTTAAGGAGAGGCCAGAACATGAGACTGGGATCTTAAAGGCTGATTTATACTTCTGCACACGCGTAAGTTCCGGCGTAGCCTTTATGCGGTCGCATAGCCCTCGCCGTGGCCATCGATGACGTGCACTTCTCAAAAAATATAACTACACGTCGCAATGACGCATAGCGCAAGCTCTGTGATTGGTCGGCTTGGGTAGCTGTGCCGAGTGTGGGCGGTGCTGAGAGCTGCGAGCCCGATGGAGCGAGTGTTTACAAGTGTCAAGTCCCGTGAAGTAGCTCCAGATGGAAAGTTTTGTTTTGTGTTTACCTTATGATTAAAGTTGTTGCACGTCCGCCGGTTCCCACCTTTGAATGAGCGAGTTTGAGCTACATGCATATTAAGGTAGCATTCAGAAAAAACAAAACACAAGTAAAGAAACTCGACACAGAGGAACATAAAAACCTACTGCCAGCTAGAATTTCTGAAGTGTTATTGCAGAGCAATACAAACACCACGCAGAAGTATAAATCCACAGCTACACACAAGGCAGTTGGCATGGGTCACGCCGATCACTTGATGCAGAAGTATAAACTGCATCAAGCGCACACGTATGGTCTGACGCAGCCTGCGCATGGTCGCATGACCCTTACCCTTGCTGACGCCAATGCTGACATGCACCTCTCAAAAAAATGTAACTACACGTCGCAATAACGTGTAGCGCAAGCTCTGTGATTGGTCGGCTTGGGTAGCTGTGACGAGTGTGGGCGGTGCTCAGAGTTGCGCAACAGCACGTAGAAGTTTAAATGCATGGCTACTTGCAAGGCAGTTGTGGTGGGTGTGCGTGGCGAATGTGACATCATTGCAATGTTGGCAAATGTTCGGTTTGGGTGCACATGACATCAATTCGGCTAGCGGAACGAACAAGTGTTTTTTTAACTTTGAGCATGGCTCCACATCCAAAGATGCAAGACTTGTAACCGAGTCTGACCTTAGAAATCCAAAACAACCACCTGATGTTTCTTTTGAAGCTTTGAGGAAAAACAATGCATATATTTTGTGGAAAGGTTGCCCTGGGCTTTTTAAGTAAGTTTAAGTACGAAGTTAACTTGGAAATATAAAATGTAGCCTAAGTTACTCATTTCCTCAACTGTACTAAAAGCAAACATCTGCACGAGTGTCCTCCAAAATTATCCACAACTTATATTCATTTTATTTATTGTTAAATTCATTCATTTTGCAACTCCACTCGCTGACTCCTTCCCTACTACTGTTTCGTCATGACAGTTAATCCGAGTTGCCCCTGTTGTTACAAATACTGTAATAGTACAACAGCGAACATGTCAAGTATAAAAACCTTCAAAGTTCTCACTGTGTGCGCACAGTCAAGCGGAGGCTCACGCTGTGGACCTAGACGAAAGTATAAATCAGCCTTTACTGTCAGCTGGAGGAGCCACCATCGATCATAAGAAGTCAAATGAATGGATAGATTCCACCATGATCTTCCCGACAACGGAAGGGACACAACTTACAGCCTTTCATCTGGTTAAGGACCAAGTTTGGAAAACTGAATCCAATTGCTTTCTTTTCTTTCCTCTCTCCCCTCTCTCTATGCTATTTTTCTCCATGTCTTTTCATCTTCTTTCTATCTGGCCTCCAGTATATTTTCCCATGACTGGTGGCCAGCCTTTGAGGACCAGATGTTAGGGAAGGGAGACTTAGAACAGAGATGATAGGGGTATGTTAAGGGGAGGGCGCCATGGCCAAGAGCCATGGGAACAGAGCGAAGCTGGTGGCGCGAACACTGATGAGCATCACCTGGGCTCCACACCTGCTGCTTATGTTTTAGTTTTCGTTTATTTTATTATTAAATGTCTGAAACATTTAACTTTCTCCCTTTGGCAAGAAAGCCATCAAACCTAGTTACAATAACAGCGTTAGAAGTTTTCATCATCATAAATGAGTACACCCCATTTTGAAAATGAATATTTTTATCAACTTATCGGTGAAAATAAAGATTTATTTAACAGTTATATCTATTAAGATAATAGTTTTGTCACCAAACATCTACTGAAATACAAAGATAGTTCAATTAAATTCAAACTAAATATTGCAAAGAAAAAATTACTTAGGTGAAAAAACTTTCACCAAAATTGTATATACAGTTGCCCCCCTGAATTATTCACCCCCGTGTTTATTTTTTTCCCCCAATTTCTGTTTAACGGAGAGAAGATTTTTTCAACACATTTCTAAACATACTGTAATAGTTTTGATAACTCATTTCTAATCAACGAGTTATTTTATCTTTGCCATGATGACAGTAAATAATATTTTGCTAGATACTTTTCAAGACACTTCTATACAGCTTAAAGTGACATTTAAAAGCTTAACTGGTTAATTAGGTTAACTAGGCAGGTTAGGGTAATTAGGCAAGTTATTGTCTAAGGATGGTTTTTACTGTAGTCTATCGCAAACAATTAGTAGAACTTCGGATGCTGCAGTTACATGGGTATTATTTTATTAAAGCTATTACATTGCAAAATGTAAAAATTGTCAATATGACCACCTTGTTTTTTTTAGTGTTAACCCGTTCCCCACCCTCACTCCAGATTCATTTAATGTGATTGTGTTTTACTGTATTCTTTTTCTGTCACAGCTCCAGAGAGGGTCTAAATTCTCAAACAGTCCTGAAATTTGGCCCTGATCTTCATGAGCTCTTAGTGGATCTTCTGTGCCAGTTTAGTCCTCAGCAGGTCATTGTCTTCCTTAAGACGTCTCAGGACTACAGACTGGAGGAGGCCATCCAGGTATAAATCAGTTACCCATACACACATATTCGCTGTTTTAATGCTAGAGAGCTGCCTAATGGCTTTCTGTCTTCTAGGCATGTCTTTCAAGTCATTATGTTAAATCCCCTCCACTGAGTTTCTATCCAACATCCAATGTTCCATACAGATTTGAAACACTCTTTTTAGGCTAGTTTTACATAAATAATCACACATATACCACACAATCAGAGATTTTCAAGTGAAGTGCAAGTATATGAATAAGATTCATGGTTTATTTTCAGAGTTTTGATATTTACTGAATTCTTGACTCTAAAAAAACAACGTTATGTTTAATTATATACACTGGGGAATATGTTAAGAAAATCGATATAAATTTATATATAAATAGAAGTTTTTTTTTAATTATAAACAAAACTGTTATGCAATCTGCACACTGAAATATAAGTAAAAAAAAACTGTCACGGGGTGTTCTCTCCCCAAGGGGTTTAAATAGAACATTTATTAATATGGACTTTTTAGATTTAAATGTGTACTATTTTAAGGTACTGACCCAGCTTTATTACAATTTGTGTATGATAATGGACATAGCCAATGTCATTTTTTTTCAAAGGAATAATAATTTATGCCATCCTGCACGTGTTTTGACAGATAACATGCTGGTGATTTGATGCTTTGCAAAAGTTGCAGACACCTTTACCATGCTTTTTTTATGCAAAATTCATTTAAACAGCCATTTAGTAAGAAACTTGAATAGACCTAGGCTACTATAATAAAGAAAATTTGCTCTAAAAGTAAAACTAAATAAATTGCTAAATACTCTTGACACGTGAAAGTGTAAAGCCTCCAGCCAACAGCACATGTGGAAAGTTATTGCAAATCATATTTAACAAACAGTTTAATACAAATTTTATGCAATTTTGCTCACATGGATACTTGAATATTAATTAGATGATGTCATTAATCTGCTGTGCAGTCAGCCAATCATTGCATTGCTGATTATGATTTCGAGGATCAATAGATCTGTACTTCGCAACACACGCAGAGATCTCCAATCAGTTTATCCAGACATTTTAATCTGTTTCGCAAACTTGTTTGAAGAACCAAATTAGCCAGAAATCAGTTATGAAGATTAAAAGATCCAGGATCTGCCAAATCATCTTAGATCATTTAAACAAGATACGAAGAATGGACCCCAGGATTTTATCATATACAGTTGAAGTCAGAATTATTAGCCCTCCTTTGAATTTTTTTCTTTTTGAAATATCCCCAAAATGTTGTTTAACAGAGCAAGGACGTTTTCACAGTATGTCTGATAATATTTTTTTCTTCTGGAGAAAGTCTTATTTGTTTTATTTTGGTTAGAATAAAGGCAGATTAAAGAAAAAAACATTTTGAGGTCAAACTTATTAGCCCCTTTAAACTATATATATATATTTTTCAAGACAATAATCTGCCTAATTGCCCTAGCCTGCCTAGTTATGCTAATTAACCCAGTTAAGCTTTTTTAACCCTAGTTACATCAAAAATTAGAGAAAAGTTGTTAAAACTATTAGGTTTAGAAATGTGTTAAAAAAAAAATCTTATCTCCGTTAAACAGAAATTGGGGAAAAAAATAAACGGGGGCAAATAATTCAGGGGGGCTAATAATTCTGACTTCAACTGTTTCCCGGAAACGCAAAAAACTATAACAAAAAGTGCAAAATTACATGAATGTTATGGACTGTTCTGCAATAAAGATAACATTTTACAGGTATTCTATAAAGAGAGTTACAGAAAGTGTTTACTATTTTACCATTTAACATTTGCAAAATGTTTGAAATGTATTTATCCATGCAGTGACATTCTTTATCTAAAAATAGGTGAGTTCACCCAAAATTAAATTTAATTACTCCCCTTCTAGCATTCCCTTGAGGTCCATTGAAACTTTCATTACTCTTCAGGATTCTGAAATCTGAGAGCTCCATCATCATCAATAGATGGCAATGGTCCAGACTCATTCAGACTTGAAGACATATTCAAAACAGACCTTATGCCTTTAGTGATTCAATCAGAATATTTTCAAGCTCTTTATGTGTGTATACACTGTTGACATATACCCTGGATGCGCTCGTGCTTTGCTTATTTCACACAGGCATACGGGGTATATATCAGTGCACGGGGCTCATGAACATGTGCCTTTTACTGAATCTGCGGAGAAGAAACGGTTGAAGTCATTCATTTTGTTTTACAGTATGTGCGCACAAAAGTTTTGTTGTAGCTTGAAAATATTCAGCCTGAACCACTGTAGACACTACTTTTAGTACCCTTCTGGGACCATGTCTGTCTTTGGAGTATGATGGAGCTCTTGGACCTAACATCTTAATTTATGTTTAAAAGATGAAAAAAAGGGTTCATGAGGAATGACATGAGGGTGTATTTTCTGGGGTGAGCTATTTTTTTAAATAGAGTGATGCTAATTGCTTATGAATAAGTTTATCAATTAAACACAATCTTTAATGAGGTTAATTTACATATCAAGAAGGGATGTTTATGCTGAAAAGATTGAGATTTACTTCACCACCTCATTTAGCATAAATCTATTTAAGCTAGATTTTATATGATTAGTGCATAAGACAATATTTTTGCACTGAAATACAGATGATTACCTAATTTACCCCCCAAACGGTGTGTTTTGCAGTACACGTTGAGAGCTAGACTATATCTAATCAGTCATCATAAAACCAAGTAAAGGTTCCCAATCTGATGCAATTAAAGTTATGGCTGACAGGCTCAGGCAGAGAGATGTCTGAGAAATGAATGAATGAATAATGAAGGCAGGGCAGTTTTATGCTGAGACAGACAGCCAGCCAGAAGAAAGAATCAATACTCTTACAGAGGCAGAGTGGCACCTGCTAAATATTTGAACAGACACCTTGCGCATACACATGCATGTGTACAGCATCTCTAAAGTCCAGCTAGCTCACTTTATTGCTGTTTCACTGCTCTTTGTATATACGTCTCCCTATCTAGACCCGTCTGCTTGTTACTGTCAGTCTGTATTGCCTTTTTCTCTCTCTATACCTTGTCTCACTTGCGCTGTTTTTGTATTCATGGATTCAAGTGTATTCATAGATGCCAGTTTGTGTTTTTCGGCTTTCCGCATAACCATTCAGTTTCAGAATGCATTTGAATGTTTCATTATGGAAATGTTTTCTTCGAAACGAATAGTCTCACCTAAATGCACTTTTTCTGTTAGTCTGTTCATCCATTGGGCGGCTTGGAGTGGATCATTTGTCTTGGTAATCTTGACGATTTGACTGCAACACAATTGACAGTCTTATCTTTGTCTTGTCTAATCACAGATCACAGAGAAACACAAGCTGCATGAGGCCACAGCCTACCTGCTGGAGAGGAAGGGAGATGTGCAGGGAGCTTTTCAAGTCCTGCTGCAGGTTTGAGTTTATCACACCACACATGCTTGCAGAAAAAAAAGAGAGAAAAAAACACTGAGGAAGATATGGGTCCATATCAGCTTGAAATAAATGTTTATTGTCAGCTTTGTGCTCTATTGTGATTTAAATACAATATATAAGACATAAAAAAAACCGTCTTAGACATGAGTGTGTGTAGATGTTTAAGTGGATAGTTGAAACCAAACCAAAAATGAAAATTCTGTCAAAAATTACCTGCCTGTTATTTGTTTAAAATCATTGTTTCCTACTTCCTGCTGAACATTTTAAAAGAAAATTTGAAACACTTTGCAATCCTGTAACCATTGATTTCCATAGACGACGTCGTCTTCTTTCTTCTTCTTCTCCATCTTTCTTCTTCTTTTTTTTCTTGTTCTTCTTCGATCTACTTCAGAGGTGCAATGGAAGTTAGTGGTGCAGAGGAGAATCTAAACTAAGTGGGGCATCTATGCAGTTGCAGAGGTGCAATGAAAGTCAAAACAGGTATACACGCTTCTGTGGAGGTGTTTAAACTGCTGTGGCTGTGCTGGGGTGTGTGTCAGAAGTGGTATGTTAAATGGAATTGTATGTGAGCTCAGGCAGAGCGTTACTGCAGTGGTGCTGAGGGTTAGTGTAGCTCAGTGGAGCGTCTCTGCTGCTGCAGAGGTGCAGTGGGTCGATATGGAGGCAATGTGCACTCCCGCGGAAGCATTTACTGCTGTATTAGTATGACGAAGTAAGTGTATATGAGCTCGTTTAGAACGTCGCTGCTGCTGCAATTGAAACTCAGGGCGACACCTAAATGGGTCGGAGCTGTGGTGAATGAGAGTGAATAGAAGAATGGGATAGTTCAAGTTTGGAGGGAAAAAGTTAAGGAAGTAAAAAGGGGGAAAAGGGTAGTGAAGGGGCTCCTATGGTACTAGGAGGGGAATGGGTGACAAGGCAGAGCCGTTCTTTTACCAAGAAATGCATGTGGGTGAAAGTGGGCTGGAGAGGATCAGCTGGGCTTCTTTGAGGTGGTATTGCTCTCCTGTGGTGGAAGAATTCTAAGAGGGTTTGGAATGGGTGTGTGGTTTGTGATTCAGGTTGCTGAAACAATTTGCTCCTGTGTTTTATTGGGCTTCTCCTTTTTTTCGTGCTTCACTCTCGCGTTTGTCCTTTTCTTTCTGAATGGATCAGATGACTGAAACACTTCAACAATCACACACACGTTATTATCATCAGCTCAAGAAGTTCATTATATCAAATATTGATGTGATCGCGAGCTCCCTGGAAAAAGCGAAAACCGCTCAGACTTTTAGACGGCCTCGTAAAACAACAACAGGCACAGCAGATTTTGTTCTTCTTGGCTTTGTTGCTGTTCATCAATACAATGAAAAGGTTTGTTTGAGCATCAATGGCTCTTTATTATATGCAAATATTATTTCCATGTGATGTCTCGGCTATTAAAAAAACATGGCGGTTCCTTTGTTTTCATTTTGGCTAGCTCCACGAGATTGTGACGTATCTCTGTAACCAATCAGCGTTCAGCTGCGTGTGTAGCTCCACCTTTTGGTACCCTTTCTCACGTTTGGTACCCTTTCGATAGGGTGGCGAAAAAGTGGTACAGTACAGTTCGGTTCGGTAAACTTTTTGACAGTGGAAATGGGCATAAAAGTGTTCCGTACGGAACCGTACCGTACCGTACCACTCAGTGGAAACAGGCCATAATTGGTTGGATGAAGGTTAGCTTCTTGAGCCAGCTGTCATGATCTCTGAAATGAGAAACGAGAGAGAATCAGAAGTTAAATCTTTTACAACATGTTACATGTACGGCAGACATAATAAATTGTTTTAGCTGATATCCATGCAAGGCATCTTAATAAGGGCATGGGCAACTATTAGAATGATATGGATCTGTGGACAAGCAGGAGGCTTAAAAAGTGAGTTTCTTTGGTAGAAATCACTTTATTCACGCTAGTCTGGTCTTTCAAAAGATTTATAAAATGTTTAATCTTTGTTGGAGAGTAGTTATGTTCCCTTTGAAGCTTGCTATGTACGTTACCGCGGGTGCACCGCTAGGAGAGCAGTGAGAGTTCGGCTTCACTGCAATGGCTTGGATCGCGGGCGTCTTGAGAATTTAGGCAGAGCTCATGGATGGTGATCAAGTTTTGACTGTGATCTTGCTGGAGAATTGGGTTGAAGACACGGCAGATGCGTTGTGTGAGGCATTTTGAAGTGCAAGGTTTTGATGTTGTTGTTGAAGTTGATGTTGAGATTGTTGTTGGAGTTGTAGTTGGAGATGTAGTTGTTGTTTTTGAAGTAGTAGTTGTTGTAGCAGTAGCATTAGCAGTAGCAGCTGATACGGAGCAGAGCGGTCTTCAAAACGAAGATGGCTGTGAATCATAAATTAAATAATGCGGGGCCAGCTGCAAGCAATCACAAGCATGTGATCCTCTCGAAATTAGTTTAGAAATAAACTTCACCTAAAATAATTGGTCTATAGCTTTTAATGACATCATTTTCATTGTCATTTCATCTCTAATTGAGTATAATCTTTAGGCAGCCTTTAAAACTCAACAGCAGGTATGGCAACAGTAGGGCTTTAACAAAACTTCTACAGAGAGCTAAACTGTCAAATGTTTTTACAGGTGTACTATACATTGTTATATTTTGGCCACTTCAGCCACCTGCGACCAATTTTCCAAGTCCCAAAAGATTCCTATAATCCTAGGCCAAAATCTGCAGTGTTTGATCACTAGTTTGAAATGTTTCCCAGCAGGTGATTAATGGCCACTGCGATCCAATTTTTCGTTTAATGAAATTCTGACAGTGTCAGAAAATTTGAGGCACAGACCTGGATTGTGGCGTCACCTACAAAAACGGTCATGAACAAATAGAATCAGAACTGCAGAAGAAAGCAGTGTGACAACAACTTTCTTCCACACACCATCTTTGGTTGTTCTTTTCAAGACTGGCCATAATAAACAGACAAACAACTGCATTTGAACTTATCTTTACTGTTTACCAACAAATCTGAGCGAACATCACAACACTTTGCACCCAAACTCAATTTTATCCATGCAAAGGATTGTATTTTATGTGGGGGAAATAAGTATTCAGCACACCACCATTTTTCTCAGAAAACTTATTTCTAAAGGGGCTGTTAACTTAAAAATTTCATAAGATGTTGGTAACAACCAAAGAAATCCATATATTCAAAGAAAACTATATTAATTAGTTTACAAATCATTCGTCTACAGATAAAATTAAATTACACAGCAAAAAAGTGTTGAACACATGAAGAAAAGGAGGTGTAGAAAGGCAGTGAAAGCCCAGACAGCAGCTAAAATCTCTTAGTAGTTATTCAGCAACCCCTTTATCATAGTAAATTAATATCATCTGCTTCAGTCCAACATCTGCATTAGCAGGATGATGAAGATGAAACTAGGGTGGACATTTCAGCAAGATAACGATCCAAAAACACAGCCAAGGAAACTCTCAAAGGCTTTCAAAGAAAGAATGTCAAGCTTTAGAATGACCCAGCCAATCACCTGACTTGATTCAAGAGTTTCACTCTGTTTAAATCTGTGAAAAACTCACACCTGAGCAATGCATGTAACTTCATTCTCCATATGAGAGTTGTCTTTAAACTGCCATCACCAAAAAAGCCTTTTAACTTTATTTGTTATATTTTTATGTTTTGTATTGTTTGTGTTTTTACCATAATCTGGTTCAATTCCATGTCAACAGCTCCTTTAGAATATTTTTTTTCAGAAAAAAAAAAAAAAGCACAACGTGTTGAATACTCTTTTCCTCACTGTAGATACTGGCGAGTGAGTGTACTACAAAGCCTTTTTTACAGAAATAACAGTTAAGCAAACAAATGTCACGTCGCAAATATGGGAACATTTGTATTCATAGCTACACTGTAAAAATTGCTGTAAAATTTACAATATTACTGTCAATTTTGGTTGCCAGTAACACTGTAAAATTTACAAGTGCACTGTAAATTAACAATTACAATAGTGCTTTCATTTTACAACACATTTATAATTGCTAAATTACAGTGCGCTTGCAAATTTTGCCAGTGTTACTGTAAAAATTGACAACAATAGTGTAAAATTTACAAGTGCACTGTAAATTAAGAATTACAAATCACAGCACAATTGCAATTGCTAATTTACAGTGCACTTGTTAATTTTAAAGTATTACTAACAACCAAAATTGCCAATAATACTGTAAAATCTACAGCCATTTTGACAGTGTACTTATTTTCTCATTTTTATTCTTGTTCAATTCAATTCAATTCATGTTTATTTATATAGAGCTTTAACAATGTAGATTGTGTCAAAGCAGCTTAACATAGAAGCTCCTGTAAACTGAAACTGTGTCAGTTCAGTTTTCAGAGTTGAAGTTCAGTTTAGTTTAGTTCAGTGTGGTTTAATTTTCAATGATAAAAGTCCAAACACTGAAGAGCAAATCCATCTATGCACGTCTCCACAAGTCCCCAACCAAGCAGGCCAGTGGTGACAGTGGCGAGGAACAAACTTCACCGATTGATAAAATTGAAGGAAGAAAAACCTCAAGAGAAACCAGGCTCTTTTATTCTTGTTCTGTTCTGAATACAGGCCTGGATTGGCTAATCGGGAGGACCTGGAGAATTCCCGGTGGGCCGGTCCATTTTTTGGCTGCGACGGCCGGTGTCTTTAGCTGCTTGCACTCTCAGCAGTCACACTTTTTAAATTTATTTATTTATTTGACGATAGCCTCACTCTATTTTGCTGCAGCTTTGCTCTTTTTATTTATTTTCTCGGAGCCCCGTGAGCAAAATGCAGCCTGCAGTTTAATGATGATGTAACTATCATTCGACCCCAAACAGCGGCACCTTTGTGAATATAAGAATTTAAATAATTTATATTAATGAATATTACACCTGCTAATTAAAAAATCAGATGATTCACTACATTAATATCTGACATAATTTGATCAGAAATCTAAAAAAGGGGACAAAAAGATTAAGCCATCAATAGAAAGTAATACTGTGGTTAAAAGAGTCTTGCAGATAACAGTGCAGTACTTTTTTCTTCCACACACATTGGCATAGCAGCGCCATTGTGGTCCAGTGTTCAGCACATTGCGTTATGATGCCACCGGCCGGAGTTCGAACCTCACCTGAGTAACTTTTTTTAGTTTTTTTTCTTCACTTTTAGTGTTAAGACATATATTACTGTTTGGGTTACTTATGTAGGTGTACATATTTTATTTTTATTTTTTGTGTGACCACTGTTACAACGGACTGGATATCTATAAAGAATTTTGCACAGAATATAAATTCAGATATTGCAGGAAAGGACATTGTGATGTTTTAAAGAATAGTGTTGGAGATTTAGCTACCCTTTAATGTTCTCATATTTATGAAAAACATTTGAAGTTCTAATAGCAGTTGTTTCCTTGAAAAAGACGTGATAGTGTCATTAGAAACTGAATTGGAAATGACCTTATTTTAATATAGTCAGTCGTGAACTGAGGTGGGCCGGTTTAAGGCTTAAAACTCCAGGGCTGAAAAAAGTTCGCACTGTCTGAATACTAGTAAATCTAAAATGATTTTCTTACAATTATAAAACTGAGTTTATTATCTACAGTATGTAGCAGATTAAAATAAATACATAAATGTTTAACTAATAGTATTAATTGATCAAAATATTTACTGTCATTTACTGTCATTTTGTTTTTGTTTCATGATAACGGGGTTCAGCATCATCAAATGTGTAACATACTGTATTAAGGAAGTAAGACACCCATGGGGAGAATTTGTGTATATCTTTTTTTTTTTTATCAATTTAATGACCGGAATGGCTCACTTGACTAATTAAATATGGCATCATTGACAGCTGAGAACCCATAGCGTGACGAGACTTATAGCTGGGAATATGTTTGTACAGTCTGACAAGCAGCAACCACAAATAACTATAATAAATCATACAGTCTGCACCTTAAGAGCTATAATATATACAGTTGATCTAGGACAATTACATTCCCACTTTCGTTTCATTGTCATATAAAATATTCTCAACGTATTGAATTTTACTTAATGGTAGTTAAAAGGAACTGTTGTTGGTCAAATAACCTGATTGTCTCTTTTTGAGTGGATGCTTCAGAAACTGCTTCAATGAAGTGTATCACACTTTTCACACTATTTTGCACTCAGTTATGCTCTTTTTGATTAGATGTCAACTAGTAGGAACAAGCATATCCTCTATGGTGACTCTAAATACTGGAGTCTCTTAGTGTTTGATATAAGTGTATTCCCTCGTCCTGCACCTTTATTAATCAATAATTGTTGATGTGACTGCAGTGCCATTAAGCTGAAACTCTTTACTGTTATGAACCCAGTTGGAGAGGCTACATATAAAAAATAGAAGTTGAAAGAAGATTAATCTCAAGAATAACGCTGAAAGGGCATTGACCTCCATCTTGGTAGTGCAGCTCTCTCTGGACCTGAACAGCCAAGCAAATTATCGCAGTTTATAGGAAACTTTAGATTGGCGAAGACAGACCTTTGAATTGATAAAAACTTGATTTAAGAGGGTCAGACGTTTTCGAGAACAACCATCACGGAATTTAACCTGATCTTGTCACACCAACGTTGTGGTCAAAAAAATCATATCAGCGCATTTTCTTCACATTAGAGAAGGTTTGGCATACCTTTTCATACTGGTCAGCATCTGTAAGTGCACTATTAGAAGTATCCTGAGTAGGCATATCAGAGCCTGATGTGGGAACTGCTCTGCCCTGAAGTACAAAGTGCTAAAGTGAGTGGTGGAGTCAGCAGATCTTATTACAGACACTTAATGTCAAGGACAGGATGTTTACCAATATGTGCTTTATGAAGGCCAGGACTATCCTCGTTTAATATTGCTGCAACAGAATCTCACTGCTGCTATATGCAGGGTTCATACGGGCATGAAAAACCTGGAAAAGTCATGGAATTTTGACATGCCATTTTCCAGGCCTGGAAAAGTTTCGGAAAAACTTTTTCCAGCTGTGGCGGCAGGCCTTTTGCACAGATCTACCAACTACCTATGGCATTATTACAATGACAAATGTCATGAGTGCAGCATTACAAGTTGAGATCGCATTTATGTAATACGAGCATGCAAATCTCTTTGCTTGCACGTTAATTTCCTCTGTTCGTCCACAAAACTTTTTGCACAACCTCAAACATATGCTGCTCAAGTGCAGATTTACTTGTGCACTCTCAAATAACACTGCTGAAGTGCTATTTAGTTTGTTTATGTAGTATGTCTCCAACATTTATTAGATTGGCTAGGAATATTTATGAATGTCTCCAATAGACATACAGAGTGGCATGAATGCATCCTTAAGTAAAGTCACGCATTACGCACCTGTCAGTCAGTCAGTCAGTCAGTCAGCAAGCATGTCACCTTAAAGGGTTAAACAAATAACGCACAGCACTACTACGATTACAGAAAAATTCATGCTTTTATAAATCACTTACTTTTTAATACGATTATTACCCACTATTAAAAAAATGACTGAATATTTTGATTTAAAAGCCGTAATGTAGCCGTGGCAGGATGATTTTAGTTGTGGCACCCCGCCATGGAAGAATGTATGTGGCAGAAACCTTGGGTTAGTTGTCTTGACTTCTGTTCTGTCCTTGGCCAATCAAATACTCTCACATTATTGGTGCAGTGTAAGTATTATCTAAATCAATTTTACATAGATATAAATAAAAATTGAAACTAAATAGATTGCTGCGTGTTTTATGGTATGCTGTAATAAATTTGAACATGCATTGTTTTTACTTTTACCAGGCATATGTAGACATTGCATGAAACATTAGTTCATGAAAACTTACTTGAAAGTCTTGGAAAAATCATGGAAAAGTCATGGAATTTTCGTAGTAAAAATGTTTGTGAACCCTGTATATTGCAGAGATAGCAGAAACTTAAGAACCACTGCGCAAAAATACTTTGTAACAGATCTTACCCTCTTTTAGTCACCTTTGCAAATGTCTTTAAGGTATGACTAAGCCCACACGGAATCTGCGCATGCAAAAATCGGCAGGTTTCCGCCGATTTTTAGCCCATCATTGAGTCTATGTATTTACTAATATTTTCTGTCTTTTATGAGATATATTTTATCATAGACTCGCTTTGTTCACCAAATAAGTGGATCTAATTGGATTTGCATTGTAAACATTAAATAAAAGTAAAAAATGTATTATTTTTTATTTCATATATTAAGTTTTTAGTTATGATACTCCTAAAATTCTGCATAAATTTCTTTTACAAAATTCTCAGCAGAAATAGCAAAAAATTTCAGCAGATTCTGTCTGGCCTTAGTTATGACCTTTTATAATTATCAGTTCAGCATAGGTGCCCAAATTTGGTCCTGGAGGGCCAGAGCTCCAACTTGCTTCAATTCATACCTGCCAGTACGTTTTTAGTATACCTAGGGCCTGTTAACACCTGGTCACTTCATGTGTTTTTTTTTTTTATTCCTTATTTGATTGGAGAGCTGTCTGATTTCTGAAAATGGTTCCATTTACATTGACCACATGGATGCTTCTCCGCTAAACGGTTATGACTCCAATCTTCCGATCTATGATTTATATCATCTAAAGTGTCAGAGACACCTGCCCATTTTATAAAGTACAGATAAGTAATCTATATACAGTTAAAGTCAGAATTATAAGCCCCCACCCCCGGATCTTTTTCCCCAACTCATGTTTAATGGAAAAAGGCTTTTTTTCAACACATTTCTCAATATATTTTTTTAATAATTAATTATATAAATATTTTTACTTTTTTAACCAAATTTCTAATATCTGATTTCTTTTTTTTTTCCATGATGACAGTACAAGATACTGGTATTCAGCTTAAAGTGCAATTTAAAGGCTTAACTAGGTTGATTAGACATATAATCAACCAAATAAATATAATCAGGAGTGAAGCAATTTGCTGAAAAATATTTCAGCAAGTTGCTTCACTTCTGATTATATTTATTTATTTAATTTTTTTTACTCAACTTTAGTTTGTAGGGCGACGCAGTGGCTAGCACGTTCGCCTCATAGCAAGAAGGTGGCTGGTTCGAGCCTCGGCTGGGTCAGTTGGCATTTCTATGTGGAGTTTGCATGTTCTCCCTGTGTTTGCTTGGGTTTCCTCCGGGTGCTCTGGTTTCCCCCACAAGTCCAAAGACGTGATACAGGTGAATTGGGTATGCTAAAAATTGTCTGTAGTGTATGAGTGTGTGTGTGTATGAGTGTGTGTGTGTGTGTGTGTGTGTGTGTGTGTGTGTGTGTGTGTGTGCGTGCGTGCGTGCGTGCGTGCGTGCGTGCGTGCGTGCGTGCGTGCGTGCGCGTGCGTGCGTGCGTGCGTGCGTGCGTGCGTTTGTGTGTGTGTGTGTGCGTGCGTGCGTGCGTGCGTGTGTGTGTGTGTGTGTGTGTGTGTGTGTGAATGTTTCCCAGTGATGGGTTGCAGCTGGAAGGGCATCCACTGTGTAAAACATATGCTGGATAAGTTGGCGGTTCATTCCGCTTTGGCCACCCCAAATTAATAAAGGGACTACGCCGAAAAGAAAATGAATGAATGAATCAACTTTAGTTTTATTGAGTAAAAACAAATCACCTGACGATTCATTTTCATTTTTCTTATGTGAACTTTACGATTTAAAAAAAAAATTCTTTAAGGAATATTTGAAGCCTTTTTAATAAAAATATGGTAATTTTATTCTTCACATGATATATATAAAAAAAAAAGATATGGTCCATGGTCATTAATGGAATGATGTATGAAACTGCTTACACCGAAGTCAATTTTAAATCTGGTGAACATATGTGACAAACTGTGAATCTGTGTAAAATCTGCTTGTGGAAATCTTTCACCCTTTCTAACTAAACTGTTTTAGTTTAATTGAACATGTTTTGAGTGTCATTGCTGTACTAATATAATCCTAGTTGTGCTATTTATGGATCTGAAATGAATTTCAAATAATTTAGCACATGTAATTAATTCACTACAGTTAACTGATTCAAAGCTGCATTTTTGTCTTGTAGCCATCTAAGATAAACGTCTTTGAGATATGTCCTCGGAAACTGCCAATTCATTTAGATGGTGTTTCAGAGAACAGTGTCTTAAATATCCCTGGTGAGACTGAAAGGGCAGGTGGAAATGTGCTATCGATCTGTTGATCTCTGCTTCGCAGACCCTGAAGGGCAAACTCCACAAACTTGCCCTGAAAAGCTCTGACTCAGACAAGCCTGATGGTGAGGAGGAGGAGACAGCTGATGAAGTGCAGAGTCTGTTACAAAGAGTGGAGGAAGCTCTGCATGACATCATTGCTTTGTGTCAGAGGAGCTCAAGCGGCCTCAACCAGCAGCAGAGAGAGGTGTGTATTTGTCTTTATGTGTGTGTGTGTGTGTGTGTGTACAATTCTAACAGCCTGAGCTGGGTTTTTCATGAACAGGATGTATTGATCTTTTTGATTCCTGGTTTTACATTTCTCCCTCACACTGACTGTATCAATCTTCTGTCATTCCCAGGCTCTGTGGTTTCCTCTCCTAGAGGCAATGATGTCACCACAGAAGCTACTCAGAGGAGCAGATGCCATACACACATCAGAAGGTGAGACACACATACTGTACAAGTATTCGTTTTGAGTTTCACTTTGGTCCTCAAGCTTTGTAGCTCCAAGGCCCCTAAAAATAAATTGAGATTCCTCATACTCCTACAATTTCTGCTCCTACATTTGGGGCCTGGTTTTGCTAGTTTTAACCCATAGCAGGTATCAATTTAACGTCACGTCCACATTGTTTAAATAGCGAATACACTTGCACTCACGATTGTGCTGGTCGTAAAATGAGGTTTGTTAAGGCACATTGTTGGAACGAAGCTATTTTGAGGCAACTGAAATTATCAGCAAGTTTAGTCAGAAAAAGAGAAAATATCCAGTGAGCGGCAGTTCTGTGGGCGCAAATGCCTTGTTGATGACAGAGGAGAATGTCCAGACTGGTTCGAGCTGACAGAAAGTCAACAGTAACTCAAAAACTAACTCGTTACAACTGTGGTATGCTGAAGAGCATCTCTGAATGCACAACATGTCCAACCTTGAGGCGGATGGGCTACAGCAGCAGAAGACCCCACCGGGTGGCCACTCTTGTCAGCTAAGAACTGGAAGCTGAGGCTACAATTCGCACAGGCTCACCAAAATTGGACAATAGAAGATTGGAAAAATGTGGCCTGGTTTGATGAGTCTCAATTTCTGCTCAACATTCGGATGGTAGGGTCAGAATTTGGCATCAACAACATGAAAGGATGGATCCATCCTACCTTGTATCAACGATTCAGGCTGGTGGTGTAATGGTGTGAAGGATATTTTCTTGGCACACTTTGTGCCCATTAGTATCAACTGAGCATCGTTTCAATGCCACAGCCTACCTGAGTATTGCTGCTGACCATGTCCATCCCAATATGACCACCGTGTACCCATCTTCTGCTGGCTATTTAAAGCAAGACAATACACCATGTCATAAAGCGTGAATCATCTCAGGCATCTCATCCTTTCCAACTAGAAAGTATGAAATTACTGTGGAAAGATTTCACAGGACTGCTAATAATTTTTGCCTTCAACTCTATATATGCTATTTATTTGTGGTTTTAGGTTTCTGTATTAAATTTTTTATGTAGTTTAGTATAATGTTCTAAATAAATGTGATTAACATTTAGGAAACAACTGTATACAGTGACTGTAGCTAATAGGCTAATTGTCAGTTCTAATTCTTTCTCTCCTTCCTCAGCACTAAAAGACCTCACTATGAAAGTCTTAAACAGCATGTCCAGTTTTATCGCTCCACCTGCCATCATTCAGCGCATCCTACAGGTAAGATGCATTTAGAATTTCCAATAGCTCATACAGTTTGTCTAAATACTGGGATTTTATGCCTACCTGTTACTAAATGGTAGCCATTGTTTGCAAATTTAGAGGTCCACCAGTGTGTTTTAGTGATTGCAGTACATACGAGATGTTATTGTTGTGTTGGGTATGTGGGTTTTGTTTGGAACGACTTAAAGCCTTCTGACTTGACAATAGGGTAGCAGGCTCAAGCTCAAAATCCCATGGTTCTAATTTGTGCAAAAACTGACACACTCACAAAGAGAATTGCTCGCAAACAGATACAGACTGTTCCAGAAATGTCAGTGGATTTTCCATCATAAATCTTTTAACATTTCAGGGTTATGGTTTATAAAATTGTAGTGTAGTTACGGTATTATATATATATATATATATATATATATATATATATATATATATATATATATATATATATATATATATATATATATATATATATATATATATATATATATATATATATATATATATATATACATATATATATATATATATATATATATACATATATATATATATATATATATATATACATATATATATATATATATATATACATATATATATATATATATATATATATATATATATATATATATACATATATATATATATATATATATATATATACATATATATATATATATATATATATATATATATATATATATATATATATATATATATATACGGTTTAAATATATTTGTAAATATATATATATATATATATATATATATATATATATATATATATATATATATATATATATATATATATATTTATATATATTTAAACTGAATTAAAACTGAATTAAAACCCATTTTTTATTAATCTCGTTGAATTAATGATGATTTATTGATGATCTGATTTTAAATGTTAAGTGTTTATGAATGTCAATTATGAGCTCTATAACTGTAAATTTTAATAGTATTCTGAGTTTTATATATTTGATTTAGCATATATTGATGATTATGTTCAATCACATGTAACAGCAAACATAATGAATGCATCTCGGTACACAGGAGACATTTACAGAGGTATTTACAGATGAGGGCTTTAAAAAGAATTGCTATTTTTTTGGTATGTGCTTTTACAAAATGTTCTGTTGGCCTTCATATTTAGCCTAATGGACACACTGTAAAAGCCGAACAGCAAATTTGCTTTCTAATGGCTCTTTCAGCTTAGAGCCATGTGTAGCTGTTTCAAACAGACACACACACACATGGATTTGTTTTTCCTTAGATTGATGCTGCAGCTCACAAATCGGTTGAAGCTTTGGTCAGTGAAACGCCTTTATAGGTTTTGATCTGCGCATGTTCAGACCTGTCAGCTTTCTCCTATCGATCTTTCAATTTTCCTCCTCCTTATCAGTGCTATTACACCAGCAGTGCTCTTCTTCTTTAACTAGCTTTCATTACAAATTATGTGATTTCTTTTAAACATTGTTTTAGTTATTTATTTATTTATGTTTGTGGCTTGCAAAGATATACTACCGAAAAACTTTTTTTTGTGTCAGCGAGACTTTTTTTGTAACGTTTTATAAAAAGTTTAACAAATAATCTTCAAACAGTTAGTGTCAGTCTGGACACTGGCTCTGTCTTGTCCTGTCCTGTTGTGCTCGAGTTTTCTCGGGTTGAGCACTTGTTTTCTGTCATTGTGTGTATCTCTGTGTGCGCGCCGTCGTAAGTGCGCGCAGACCATGCATGCTCCCTCTTGATGCGGACGTGCCGGGTCTGTGCATGCTTGGGACGCACGCTCTTGTACTCGTGTTTGTGTGTTGTTCTCTCTGCATTGCGCTGTTTCATTCTCAGCGTCTCAGTCTGATTAGTGTTGGTTTCTGTTGGCACTGAGATGAAACATGCGCGTTGCTTATGTGTGAGCGCATGGTAGGGTGTTTTAATTTTATCGTGTGCTCGTGTCTTGCGTTTATGTTTGTGTTGTCCAAGCACGTGGCTCTGTGTTTACATCGTGGCCACATGCTTCAGTCTTGTCCTTTATTGTGAACATGCGGTTAATGAGTTCTCTCATTGGCTGTGTGTTCTAGTCTCGTTTTATGTGAGCACATGGCTTGTGTTGTCTCTTTATGTCATGTGCTCTCCCGTCTATTGTCTAGTCCCGCCCTCCTTGTTAACCCATTATTAGTTTATTAGTTTATTATTAACCCATTATTAGTTTATGAGATCAAAAACTCTGAGTTTTCGGTTTCAGACTAGCAGGTAAATCAACTTTGAGTAGACCAACTCAGAGTTAAGCGCACACCGCAACTATAAAAAGGCATTTTCAATGGAGCACAGACATTACGAGTGACTATGGCAACATCTTAAAAAAGAGATCACAATTTCTGTCTCCAGCTGAACTTGATGTGCTCATGCAAAGTTATAGCAAATATGACCATATATTTTAAAAAGCAACACCACTGCATCAGTGAAACTGAGACAGTTAGCGTGGGAAAACAGCTGCTCAAGTTAATGGGTAATTTTACATTTAAAGTATTTAAATATTTAAGTATAATAAAATAAGTAATGTTATGTGTTATATTTCTTAAATTTTTACACACATTCCCACTTTTATACACGCTGGTAAATTTTAATAGATTTAAAGGTGCACTTGTGTGTCTGCTTTTTTTATTGATCAAGTGATAGAGGATAATATGACATTTAGAATGTAAGCAGAACTAAACAATAGTTTTTAGAAAGAATAATAATCCCATTAATCTAGTTACAGTACATGTTGAAGTTCAGTGAATTTAAGCTAATTATTTATTAAAAAAGGACAAGCCATTCTTGAACGTGACTTTGTTTTTTGTGTGACTGAAATGAAGACAATGCTGACACTGAACGCATTTGAAGCCATGAGACGCGGAGAACAGACACTCTTAATAATATAATAACACTAATACTGAACCGGTTAAGCTGTTTTAGAATGAATGACCAAAACAACATTAAGGATGTTTTATTGTGTGCTCAGCCTGCTGGTTTGTCTATTCACACACATTTCATCACCGCATGATCATCTTATAACAAACCTTTTTTTAATGCACATACTGTAATTTGTTCAGTAAAAGTGTTTCCATTGTAGTTTAGGTGCATCTTTTCTATCGAATAAAAGTTGATCCTACTCAGTAATATTTTCAAAAGTTATGTGCATCATGATGTTTCCATCAATCGTTTTTATGCGCATCTCTAAAATGAGCATTAAAATAGGTGGGTGGAAACGTAAGGCTAAGGCGAGAAATACCACTTCGTCTTTAAAAAAGGGGAGGAGACCGACAGAAACTCTGAGTTTAGAATAAAACCTGCTCCTGAGCAGGTTAGGTTCACAGAGTAAGTTACCACAGTAACTGACTCTGAGTTAAAGTTACGTCTCTTTTAGAAACAGGCTTGACTTACCCTGCTTTCTCCAGTTTAACAAACCTGCCATTTTGAGACGGAAAACCCAGAGTTTCTCTCATTTCAGGGTTAAAATACTTAGTTTTCACTTAACCTCCTTTCTAAAACAGACCCCTTATGTTGCATTTGAGTCCTCGCTTCCTCATCCTTCCTGAACTGTGACAGTTAGGGGATGAATAAGAATAATTGTAATAATAATGATAATAATAATTCAATCATTCATTTTCTTTCGGCTAAGTCCCTTATTTATTAGGGGTTGCCACAGCAGAATGAACAGCCATATGTTTTACACAAATGTGTCACATGCCTGCTTTTGAGTGAAGGTCCCGGCCGTTAGATCGCCCCCTGGGGTCTGGTTGCAGTATAAGTCATAAAACCAGCATCCTCCGTGTTAATGAACGAGACTTGAGCACAAATTAAAAAATTAAATACACTTGCAATAAAATGTCCCGAAAGATGGTTTTGGTCAATTAAGGCACTGGTTATCATGCTGATAGGTGCAGATCTTCATTTTTGTAATGTTTTTAGCCAGTAATTAATGCTATAAAAATGGGGCGTGTCATCGTGATTGACAGTTGTGGTTGACAGTTTCTCAAAGTAGACCGTCAGAGTTTCGGGATGAGATTGAAGTGTTATTATTTGATTTTTGTGTTATATTACCATGATGAAATGAGTTGTTAGGCAGTAAACTATTCTTTCTGGCATATAGAATCTGGTAAAACACTGTTTATTTGGTAAGGTCAGGGCTTTATCAAGCTTTATTATTTTGCTGATACACGCCTAGTCATGATGGCAAAAATACAGGTGATCGCTATCTAGCAGTAATTCTCTTTATGGTCTGAAATAATAATTAGGAAGACAAAACTAATGTTAGCCTATCTCCACATTGGTCTCCTGTAACGATAGCTGAACTTGATTTAAAGGACCTCTTTGCATTTTGAGTTTCGGCATATTTGAATTAATCTACCGAATTTGCTGTTATAAAATATTCATATTCTAGAAGCAGAATCTTAAATAACAAATAGAGCTGTAAATGTTTTATAATATTTATGTATATCATTTACTGTTGAATTTTTATTTGAAAACTCCTAATAAACATTCAAATGAATTTAAATTCCTCTTTGCCAAAAATAATTAAGGCTTCAAATAAACCAAATTAAAACGGAGGCAAAAAAATGACAAACATTATACAAGCGATGTTGCAGCAATTGATAGACATCAGTTGATGTATTAATACTGCTGAGTTTATTGTACAAATTGACGAGGATTATTTTATATAGCTCATGGATGAGATGTGTAAATATCCTGCGACCCCAGATTAATAAAAGGACTAAGCCGAAAAGAAAATGAGTGAATGAATGAATGAAAATAATACTAATAATGACAATCTTTGTTTTAAAGGTCCATTCTACATTAGAATTATTGCAGTTTTATATTACAGAACTAATTAAACATTACAGAATTGGTAAAGCCAGTTACAAACAATATAGCCAAAATGTATATTTATGTATAAACAGCAAAGAGAGCAGATGGTTATGTTTAAAAAGTAACATTGTGAAATTTTTTTTCCTATGAAGATTTGTTTGTGTTTAGTTTCTACTGTGTCTGTCAGCTCAGGCAAATTACAAAGAAAACATGCAGCTTCATTTTTACAAACTGTCTAAATGCATTTATGTGCCATAATTGACCTGTTTTAAATGTGTGCTGTTTTTTTTTACGTAGCTAGCTACTTTTTCACATGTGCCTAGCAAGGTGGCTAAGACAGTGTCTTTCTTTTCTCTTTTCTTCACTTTGATCCATATTCTCTTTGCTGTGTGTTCAGATGTAACTTTGCAGTTGACAAATGCCAGCTTCAGTTCAGTTTAGTTTTTAGAATCAGATCCTTATCGTCATGTGCAGAGGAATGTTTGTCAGTGTGTTTTTGTGTATATGTATGTTTATACACTGCATGACAAAGGTCTTGTTGCCTATCCAAGTTTTAGGAACAACAAATAATAACTTGACTTCTAGTTGATCATTTGGTATCAGAAGTGGCTTATACAACAAGCAAAGGCCTCTAGATTATGCTTTTTACAAAAATAAAATATGATCATGCCTTGATTTTTAATTATTTAATTAAGACAGTAAGGTCTGAATTGCTTATAGAAAAATCTTGTCACTTCACAGAAATAATGTACAGTATAGAATATAAAGTCATGGTGCAGTGGAAAAAGATTAATATTGAGTATGACCCCTATGAGCTTGGAGGACTGCACCCATACATCTCTGCAATGATTCAAATAACTTAATAATAAACTCATCTGGAATGACAAAAAACGCGTTCTTGCTGAACTCCCAGAATTCAAGATTCTTTGGACATATCTTTAGTGCCCCATCCTTCATCTTGCTCAATAATTTTCATGTCTGGTGACTGGGCTGGCCGTTCCTGGAGCACCTTGACCTTCTATGCTTTCATGAACTTGTGGAGGCTAAAGTATGAAAAGGAGTGCTATCCTGCTGAAGAAATTGCCCTATCCTGTAGTTTGTAATGTAACAGGCAGCACAAATGTCTTGATACCTCAGGCTGTTGATGTTACCATCCACTCTGCAGATCTCTCACACACCCCTATACGAGTCCATGCGGGTTCCAATAGGTCTTCTGCAGTATTTGTGATGCAGTCCAGTTCAACAGATGATTCATCAGAAAAATCTACCTTCTGCCTCTTGTCCAAATGATCAACTAGAAGTCAAGTTATTATTTGTTGCTCTTGCAACTGGGATCGGCGACATGACTTTTGTCATGTAATGTACAGTATGTATGTTTAAATACATTTTACAATGATAATGGTGGGCTCCAATGTCACACAATGATACATTTTAAGCAATGCTTATACACGCAGAAAACAGATGTTACATTTTATAATCATAATGTGGAAGCAGTTTCAAATACTCCATGCCAATCATGCGAACAAAATTCTATAGAAATATACAAAGTTAAATGACTCGCTGTAGACTAAGGTGTTTTTGACAGGGTAAAAAGGGTGCTTATTTACACTACCATTGAGAAATTTATCCACAGTAGTACATATACTTTTCATTAAGAACCTAAAGAATCATATCAACTTGTGTAAAATAGGCACCCAATGTCAACTTTACAAAAATACATGAGTATATAAGATAACTGCATGGATATATATATATAAACAGGTTTATGTAATGCAGTGACATACTGACAGCATCTAATAAAATTACATTATCACAACAATGCACAAAAAAGTTGGAACATTTCAGCGAAAATGGTAAAATAAATAAACATTAAAATAAAAAAGCAATTTAATTAATATTATTCTGAATCACAGTTTTGCGGTTACTGCTTAGTACTACACCTTCCCAGGAAACTTTAAACTGAGAATAATATCTAAAACCAAACATTTGATTTCACTTGACATTCTTCATGTTCATTTTGATTCAGGGATAGTCTCTTTTTTGTGGCCCATGTTGATTTATTAATCTCCCTGCTTCAGCATCTGTCTGAGCAGCTCTGGTTCAGCCTGGCTGCTGATGGTGACATTTGATGGCATTTGCTCACAGCGTGTAATTATTAGTCTGCTGCTGTGAATGCAAATGTACTTCTGACAGGGAAAGGGAAAGGTTATGATGAACCCTATCAACTTATACTAACAGATGATCACAATCAATATATTACATCATCAACAGATGTTTAATGTGCTCTTACACCTGGAAAGAGACACCTGCAGCTCTACGGGCTGTGCACAGCATGTAATCGTGCATGTTAAAATCATTATTATTTCTAATTCACACAGTACAGTTGATTTTCAGTTTGTGTGTACATAGGGGGTTGAAGTGTTGTGGTTTACACTGAATGTGTGGTATATTACACAACTGGTCAAAGCATGTCATCAGCTGAGGCAAACAGGTTTAGCCATAGCCATATGACCCTGCAGTCCAAGACCGTTACTTAATGAAGCTAAGCAGGGCTGAGCCTGGTCAGTACCTAAATGGGAAACCACATAGAAAAACATAGAAAGTGGTGTTAGTGAGGCCAGCAAGGGGTGCTTATCCTGTGATTTATGTGGGTCCTAACACCCCAGTAAAGTGAAGGTGATACTATACAGACCCCTAGTTTTTCATGATTTCTTTTTTTGCAATTCTTTTTTTATCATTTTTTTTTTTTATTTTTTGCAAAAAATGAGGTGGTGGTAATCCTTAGAAATTTGCAGACAATTTTGCGATTAAAAAAAATATACTTATAAAAAATCTTAAATTTTTTATATAATTTATCATATTAGGTCTGTGCAATCTGACACAATGACACAAATCAAAAAAATAAAACTTCTTTATTTTTGTCTCTTGTCAAGGCAAGATCTAAACCAGATCTAAAATTGTAGGGATTAAAGCCAAAGGAAAGTTCTATAACTCTCATTTTTATCCACGATCTGACATTACTCACTCAGGACATGCATTCGGACATGCTTCCCCTACCATAATACACCTAAACCACGGATTGCCGTAAAACTTGTCTATGGCAGGGAAGCATTTTCTCTTGTTTACTGCAGGAAAAGAGTTAAACGAAATAATTTATCAGTTTTACGAACATCATAATACCAGCCATACATGTAAAATAATGTCATTTAATTCGGTTACGTCCAGCGGCTGTCATCCTTGAACCAACCTCTATCATTGTAAACTGCTTGCTTTTCTGTCTTCCATTGCTCCATTTGTTAGATGTCTCCCACTTTCTTTTGCAGTCTGAAGCACGTCAAATACACAAAACGCCCAATTCGCACTACAGGATGTCCAATTCCATGTTTGCATTGACTTCACATGTAAATCACTTGTACTTTATCCACGTCTGCTTACTGCACAGGCTGAAAAACCTGTAATGTAATGATTGTGAGAGATTGTGTAATGTAATGATTGTGAGGGCGCAGGTGAGACGTCATTTTTTGAGAGACACTCAAATACATCACATGCGCTGCTTATGCAATGTCTATAAGTCACATAAAGCTCAAATAAATATATTTTGATTATATGGTTTGGAATTTGATGTTTTATGATATTATTTACTTTTTTGCGATTTATTTTGCATTTAAGAATTTTCAGGATTGCAAAAATTTGCGACTTTTTGTTGATTTCAGTGATCGTGGAATCCTGAAAAACTAGGAGGTCTGACTATAAATTCACTACATAAATACACATTACTTACTTACTAGCTGGGCTTGCCTTTGTAGAAGATGTACTGTACTGCTGATCACATCACTGTACTTTACTTACAAGATGTACAAGACAATCACAGCTGTTCCTAAATTGCAAATGGAATTTTATGTCAAATTGTTTTGCAGCCCTACTGGGAAACACACCCCTGGTTAGATCTTGTAGAATGTTAGACAGCTTAATTTCCATCATCTGAACCGGTTCACTCAATAATTGCAAACTGACGCAATCTGGAATGGATGGAATATTTACCTGCCACAGTAATCTGCAAAGGTATTTCTAGGAAACGTGACTGTACTGTATGTGGGCTTACAGTAGATTAGAGGTTTTTTTTAGAGGTTTCAGATAATGGCGTTCTGAAGGGAGATTGTTCATATTACCCCCAGTTAATTCATTTTCAATATATGTCTACCATAAGTATAGTATGTCTCCAGTGTGTATGGGTAATTTTTCTTAATACTGGAGTGAGAATGGGTGGAGCAGGGTAAACCACTTTAGAAGTACATAGCAGACCCAAGGAGACCAAAGCAAATATTACATTTGTGTTCCCTTTTGCTTTGAGAGCAAATGAAATAACCTACTAATACATTTCCATGACTTTCTAAGAGGATTTTCCCCGTAAAACGGATTACAGCAGTCAGGAGTGAAAAACTTGTCATTTTTCTTTTGTACTGTATTTCTGGCCAGAATAATGCTGTTTTCAACAAGATAGCGCCTCTCTGCTGCAGTTGTATTATTTCTTCTAATAACAATCCCTGTTTTTCTTTCATGTCAGTGAGTGTAATATATGTTTGGACGCAACATACAAGGACATAATTCTGTATTTTTAGAAGAGAACCTGTAAATCCTGGTATGTTGACTATATTATAATTGTTTTAGAGGTCAATTTCTGGATTTTTTTTTTTTTTTTTTTTTTTTTTTTTTGTAGGACATTAAGTTTTTTTTTATTTTACATGGTGTCGAAATAGGGATATTTGTTGTTTGAGATGGCAAATAACATATGCAGCTAAAGTGGGATTTTTAGACATTTATAAGGAATTTAGTCTAGGACACTCATCTGAGTCAAACATGCTAGAGTAATTAGTTTTCTTTTTCTTCTTTCTCTTCCCTAGGCAGTAGTAATGGTCTACATGACTTATAATAGCTGCCATTTGTGTACTTCAAATCCTGAATGGACCATGAACCATGGGATGAGGCCCCGAAAGTGACATACTGTAATTTATCATACATTTAGAAAGACAGCTCTATTTTTATAAAATGATCATAAATGGAAAGTGATATGCAATGTTACACTGTACTTTTGAACCAAGGATCCTGGCAAAAGAATCACAATTTCCACAAAAATATAGCACAATTTTGTTCAACTGCGATAATAACTGTGATAACAGTAATGGCTGATTCTGAAGAATTGTGCACCACTAAAGGCTAAAGTTGGAGTTGCTGAAAATTTACATTTTCATAACTAATGTTAAATAAATAATAAATAGCTTCTTTTGGGCAGCACGGTGGCGCAATGGGTAGCACATTCGCCTCACAGCAAGAAGGTCGCTGGCTTGAACCTCGGCTGGGTCAGTTGGCATGTCTGTGTGGAGTTTGCATGTTCTACCCATGTTTGCTTGGGTCCCCTCCTGGTGCTCCGGTTTCCCCCACAAGTCCAAAGACATGTGGTATAGGTGAATTGGGAAGGCTAAATTGTCCGTAGTGTATGTGTGTGTGAATGAGTGTGTATGGATGTTTCCCATTGATGGGTTGCAGCTGGAAGGCCATCCGCTGCGTAGAACATATGCTGGATAAGTTGGCGGTTCATTCCGCTCTGGTGACCCCGGATTAATAAAGGGACTAAGCCGAAAAGAAAATTAATGAATGGCTTATTTTATTTTTAATTAACTATTTAATTCCTTTGAAGTTTCTTTCCAGTCAAGATATTTTTGTGAAATAGTGCAGAAAGTGTTGAAATATTAAATGATTTCATTTAGAATGCTCAAAATGCTTAGCATAACAGGACACAGTAGTCATAGAGAGCTTAACGTGCTGCAGTTTAATGCTGTGTTCACACCAGACGTAGCATATGCGAATAATTGACGATATTCGCATGTAAATAGACACATGAACATTTTGAGTTTGCTTGGTTCATTCACTCGTAAAATTCACTTCACAATAAATGTGGATTTGCGTTATCAGCGGGGCTTTGTTGCTAAATGGCTAACATGGATTTTATTGAGAGAGTAGCTGCATTATGTGCATGGATTTTATGTGTGTTATTTTTGGCAAAGAGTCCACTAGATCCTTTCAGAGGTGCACCCAGCCTTGTGAGTTCATCAACTCCTCCAAAAACTTTAGATGCATCCAAAATCGCATATTTATGCACTATTCTACTCTATTTTGTATAAATAATGTAAATAGTGCATTCACACTGAAAACTCCAAAAAGACAAAAAGTGCACTTTAATTACCCGGATGATGCACTTATTTAACCAGTAAAATAATGTGTGGAATGTTGGACACTTCACGCACTCAGTGGCTTTGCTCTTGTAGTGGAAGGGGCGGAGCTTTTGAGCACTGATGTTGAATTGCTTTATTTATTTTGGATTCTGATAGCAAAATTCTCTTACGAGAGTGATTATACTGCCTCCTGATGTTGAATTCGGTTGTACTCACGGCAGATATTATTTGGTAGTTTGGTCATTTATTTTATTTCACTAATTTGCCAAACGTCATCAGGGAAACAGTTTTCCACTAAGTAAGTAAAACCATTAGTGTTCCATTTGGGACGAGACTACCTTAATATACTATGCTGTTGAGTGTGTAAGTGCATAAGTACATAGTGTATAGTGTGCCATTTGGGATGCAGTTTTTACCTGGATGATGGAGCTTTCAACGATGCTTCCAACTGAGCCAAGGCCAGTTTGATGAGCTGTTGTCCGGTGTCGAGAAGAGGATTTCTCCTCAGGACACCAACAGCAGCTGCTACATCATAATCACGCCCATACAAGAGCTAACTCCAAATTGGTTAACATGGTGCGAATCTCTGTTAAAGTTCAGATTTTCCAACTCGAGTGAATGAATCGCGTGAATGACGTCATTTGTGTCACCTCATTCATGTGAACAGCGCCGCAGGATGTCCATTCGCATCTTTGCATTAACTTAACATGTAAATCACTCACGATTGACGCTTCACCCACATCTGGTGTGAACGCACCATAAGAAAACACATGCAATTACAAAACACACCAGCAAATTAAGAAAAAATATCTTCATTTGTTTGACAGCACACAAGTTGCAAATGCTCACAACGCAAACAAATTAAGAAAACACGCTGCATTTTTTCATAACACTTGTAAATAGAATGGAAAACAATGGAAATTTTTCAAGGTGACCCTAAAACGTGACGGACCCGGCTATTTAGGTTATGGTTATTTAGGTTAATAAAATACAAAAGACAAGGGAATCAGTATGTTAAAATGTGCAAACAAAAACTAACCTTTCATAGATCCCCTACAACTTCACTAAGCACTAGTCACGGGACAATAAATATTTCGCAGCAGCGTCCATCACATTTTAGGGTCTCCTTGAAACATTTCTCTTGTGTTTCGTTCTATTTACAAATGCAGGTGTTTTCGTAATTTGTTTGCGTTATGAGAAAATGCAGCACGTTTTATTAATTTGTTTGTGTTGGGGGAAATGCATCACGTTTTTTTAGGTGAAGTTTCACAAACTAATTTCGAAAGGAGCATGTGATATGATTGACCCCAGCTGGTCCCTATCAGTAATCATCAGCTAGCCAATCATATTATTTTAAATCTAACATAAATATCCAGCCTAAATTTTCTCCCTATCTTCGCTTGGAAAGAACAAGACACCCCCCCACCCCCACCCACCGCTTCTCCTTTCTCATTTCTAGCATCGGGCAACACGACGGCTCAGTGGCTAGCATTATTATATTACTGGCCTAGCTGGGTCAGTCGACATTTCTGTGCAGAGTTTACATGTTCTACTTGTGTTCGCGTCGGTTTCCCCCAGGTACTCCGGTTTCCCCCACAGTCTAAAGACATGAGACACAGTTAAATTAAATAATAGTAACAGTCACAAGTACATTAATACTGAGCTTCTCTAGGTGAATAGGCACCAGTGTGGATGACAGCCTATAGAGCTGTCTTTATTAATCAAGGAATAGGCCAAATGAATCAGGGAGCTCTCGAAAACTACCTGATCTCGTATCCCTTTAAATGCTCATCTCCGAGCTCAGGGTTCTCTCCCGGGACACCATGCCAAACCTGCTAATATCGCCAAGCATTATCTTAGTGTGAACTCTTGAAGTGTATAGTTGAAGTCAGAATTATTAGCCCCCCTTTGAATTTTTTTTTCTTTTTTAAATATTTCCCAAATGATGTTTAACAGAGCAAGAAAATCTTCACAGTACACTGTAAACCCGGATAAGTTGAATTTACTTAAAAAATTTGAGGAAACCGGTTGCCTTAAAAAAATAAGTAATGTGTAATGAAAACCTAAGTACGTTTAACTGAAAATGTTAAGTACATTACACTCAATTCAAAATTGATTTAACTCGACATGTTTTGCCAAGTTAACTTCTTTGCACAATTAATACACTTAATATCTTAAGTATAATGTACCAAATACCTAGTTGTATCTTACTTATTCAGTTCAGTTATTATCATTAAATTATTATTTCAGTTTTTAATCTGGTGCATTATAAATACTTATTCAGATCAAGAAATCAGATGAAACATTTGTTGAAAACACCCTGGTTAGGGGTAAAATGCTTTATTGTGTTTTTCTAAAAGCACATAAAACTAGGCACCTGGTATCAGGTGCAACGATTCAGAACACCACTTAACACTGCAAACTGATTTTCCTCAGTTTATGGTTTGTTAATCTGAATGAAACCAGACATATCAGTGGCAATCCAATAATATAAAATAGAAAAAGTGCATAACAGTGCAAACAACATTTTCCTAAAAGAAAAAAAAAATTAGGCACCTGGTATCTGGAGCAGTAGTGGAATGAGTTAGAACAGCACTTTACACTGCAAACTGACTTTTTCACAGTTTGTTAATCTGAATGAAACTAGATATATCAGTGCCAATCCAATAACATAAAATACAAAAAGGGCATAACAGTGCAAACAAGTTGCTTTTCTAAAAGAACAAACATTATTTCTCATATCTGGAGAAATAGTGTAACAACACCTCTTTACACTGCAAGTTGGTTTTTCAGAGTCTGAATTTTGGGTGCCAGCTCACTTTTACCCAGGTTAAACATCACCTGCTGAACAAAGCAAAAAGTGTTTTTCACGTATCTGGGATAGTCCAGGTGCAGGGCATATATCAGTGCAAAAAGGACACAGAAGGCCTGAGGAAGGTTGGCCAAATCATCCATCTCCACGTTCCCTTCCAAGATGATTCCCACTTTGGACGGGTTCAGCTTAAGTTTCTCTTCATCGATGAAAAGCAATCCCACTGGAGTTTGCTTGTACATGTCATTGTCAGCTGTGTCCTTGCAGAGAAACAAATGTACAATCATGTGTTAGTTAGCACATTTTCGAAATGTTCACAATAAAAATACCCTAAGAAGAAACACTGTACACTGACATATAGCAAAAGACACTCTGTTCATACAAGATATGATGCCTGGCTTGTTCAGCTTCCTTTTCACTGTACAATTACAGCAAAATATTTACTGAACCCAAATTTTTCAGCCAAGTTTTTTTCAGTTAATTTCATGGTTAAACCTACAGATAATTTTAGGTTTTCAAGAGGAGAACACGTGTGTGTGAGAGGAGAGAATACGTGTGTTTGAGAGAAGAGAATACGTGTGTGTGAGAGGAGAACGTGTGTGTGAGAGGAGAACGTGTGTGTGAGAGGAGAACGTGTGTGTGAGAGGAGAACGTGTGTTTGAGAGAAGAGAATACGTGTGTGTGAGAGGAGAACGTGTGTGTGAGAGGAGAACGTGTGTGTGAGAGGAGAACGTGTGTGTGAGAGAGAAGAACACGTGTGTGAGAGAGGAGAACACGTGTGTGTGAGAGGAGAATACGTGTGTGAGAGGAGAACGTGTGTGTGAGAGGAGAACACGTGTGTGTGAGAGGAGAACACGTGTGTGTGAGAGGAGAACACGTGTGTGTGTGTGAGAGGAGAACCTGTGTGTGTGTGTGAGAGGAGAATACGTGTGTGAGAGGAGAATACGTGTGTGTGAGAGGAGAACGTGTGTGTGAGAGGAGAACGTGTGTGTGAGAGGAGAACGTGTGTGTGAGAGGAGAACACGTGTGTGTGAGAGGAGAATACGTGTGTGAGAGGAGAATACGTGTGTGTGAGAGGAGAACACGTGTGTGTGAGAGGAGAACACGTGTGTGTGAGAGGAGAACACGTGTGTGTGTGTGTGAGAGGAGAACACGTGTGTGTGTGTGTGAGAGGAGAACACGTGTGTGTGTGTGTGAGAGGAGAACACGTGTGTGTGTGTGTGAGAGGAGAATACGTGTGTGAGAGGAGAATACGTGTGTGTGAGAGGAGAACGTGTGTGTGAGAGGAGAACACGTGTGTGTGTGTGAGAGGAGAACACGTGTGTGTGTGTGAGAGGAGAACACGTGTGTGTGTGAGAGGAGAACGTGTGTGTGAGAGAGGAGAACACGTGTGTGTGAGAGGAGAACACGTGTGTGTGAGAGGAGAACACGTGTGTGTGTGTGTGAGAGGAGAACACGTGTGTGTGTGAGAGGAGAACACGTGTGTGTGTGTGAGAGGAGAACACGTGTGTGTGTGTGAGAGGAGAACACGTGTGTGTGTGAGAGGAGAACACGTGTGTGTGTGAGAGGAGAACACGTGTGTGTGAGAGGAGAACACGTGTGTGTGTGTGTGAGAGGAGAACACGTGTGTGTGTGTGAGAGGAGAATACGTGTGTGAGAGGAGAATACGTGTGTGTGAGAGGAGAACGTGTGTGTGAGAGGAGAACACGTGTGTGTGAGAGGAGAACACGTGTGTGTGAGAGGAGAACACGTGTGTGTGAGAGGAGAACACGTGTGTGTGAGAGGAGAACACGTGTGTGTGAGAGGAGAACACGTGTGTGAGAGAGGAGAACACGTGTGTGTGAGAGGAGAACACGTGTGTGTGAGAGGAGAACACGTGTGTGAGAGAGGAGAACACGTGTGTGTGAGAGGAGAACACGTGTGTGTGAGAGAAGAATACGTGTGTATGAGAGGAGAACACGTGTGTGTGTGTGTGTGAGGAGAACGTGTGTGTGTGAGAGGAGAACCTGTGTGTGTGAGAGGAGAACACGTGTGTGTGAGAGAAGAATACGTGTGTGTGAGAGGAGAACACGTGTGTGTGTGTGAGAGGAGAACACGTGTGTGTGTGTGTGTGAGAGTAGAACACGTGTGTGTGTGTGTGTGTGTGTGAGGAGAACGTGTGTGTGTGAAAGGAGAACCTGTGTGTGTGAAGAGAACGTGTGTGTGAGAGGAGAATACGTGTGTGTGAGAGGAGAGTACGTGTGTGTGTGAGAGGAGAGTACGTGTGTGTGAGAGGAGAACACGTGTGTGTGTGTGAGAGGAGAACGCGTGTGTGTGTGTGAGAGGAGAACACGTGTGTGTGTGTGAGAGGAGAACACGTGTGTGAGAGAGGAGAACACGTGTGTGAGAGAGAGGAGAACACGTGTGTGTGAGAGGAGAACACGTGTGTGTGAGAGGAGAACACGTGTGTGTGAGAGGAGAACACGTGTGTGTGAGAGGAGAACACGTGTGTGTGAGAGGAGAACACGTGTGTGTGAGAGAGGAGAACACGTGTGTGTGAGAGAGGAGAACACGTGTGTGTGAGAGGAGAACACGTGTGTGTGAGAGGAGAACACGTGTGTGTGTGTGTGAGAGGAGAATACGAGAATACGTGTGTGTGAGAGGAGAACACGTGTGTGTGAGAGGAGAATGTGTGTGTGAGAGGAGAACACGTGTGTGAGAGAGGAGAACACGTGTGTGTGAGAGGAGAACACGTGTGTGTGAGAGGAGAACACGTGTGTGTGTGAGAGGAGAACACGTGTGTGTGAGAGGAGAACACGTGTGTGTGTGTGTGAGAGGAGAATACGAGAATACGTGTGTGTGAGAGGAGAACACGTGTGTGTGAGAGGAGAATGTGTGTGTGAGAGGAGAACACGTGTGTGAGAGGAGAACACGTGTGTGAGAGGAGAATACGTGTGTGTGAGAGGAGAATACGTGTGTGTGAGAGGAGAACGTGGGTGTGAGAGGAGAATACGTGTGTGTGAGAGGAGAATACGTGTGTGTGAGAGGAGAACGTGGGTGTGAGAGGAGAATACGTGTGTGAGAGGAGAATGTGTGTGTGTGAGAGGAGAATACGTGTGTGTGACAGGAGAACGTGGGTGTGAGAGGAGAATACGTGTGTGAGAGGAGAATGTGTGTGTGTGAGGAGAATACGTGTGTGTGAGAGGAGAACGTGGGTGTGAGAGGAGAATACGTGTGTGAGAGGAGAATACGTGTGTGAGAGGAGAACGTGGGTGTGAGAGGAGAATACGTGTGTGAGAGGAGAATGTGTGTGTGTGAGGAGAATACGTGTGTGAGAGGAGAACGTGGGTGTGAGAGGAGAATACGTGTGTGAGAGAATACGTGTGTGTGAGAGGAGAACGTGGGTGTGAGAGGAGAATACGTGTGTGAGAGGAGAATACGTGTGTGAGAGGAGAACGTGGGTGTGAGAGGAGAATACGTGTGTGAGAGGAGAATGTGTGTGTGTGAGAGGAGAATACGTGTGTGTGAGAGGAGAATACGTGTGTGAGAGGAGAACGTGGGTGTGAGAGGAGAACGTGGGTGTGAGAGGAGAATACGTGTGTGAGAGGAGAACGTGGGTGTGAGAGGAGAATACGTGTGTGAGAGGAGAACGTGGGTGTGAGAGGAGAATACGTGTGTGAGAGGAGAATACGTGTGTGTGAGAGGAGAACGTGGGTGTAAGAGGAGAATACGAGAATACGTGTGTGAGAGGAGAATGTGTGTGTGTGAGAGGAGAATACGTGTGTGAGAGGAGAACGTGGGTGTGAGAGGAGAACGTGGGTGTGAGAGGAGAATACGTGTGTGAGAGGAGAACGTGGGTGTGAGAGGAGAATACGTGTGTGAGAGGAGAATACGTGTGTGTGAGAGGAGAACACGTGTGTGTGAGAGGAGAACGTGGGTGTAAGAGGAGAATACGAGAATACGTGTGTGAGAGGAGAACACGTGTGTGAGAGGAGAATGTGTGTGTGTGAGAGTGCCAGAATGAATTATGGCTTGCACGGCCCCTCATATGAATCTGCAACATATAAAAAATGAATTTACTTACAAAGCAGGTCTTGAAGAAAGCAGAAGGATCATCGCCCAAGATAAACCGCGTAAAACAGCCGCGTAAAACAGCTGCACGTGTTCCCGCGATCTTGGAAAAAACGCCGCTTGCAGCCGGCCGGGTGAAAGCCTAAAGGCAGTGAAACAGGTTAAAATCGTGTTTTACTGCACGCAATCAGCAACTATCTAGCGTTAACGCTAACCGTTAACCGTCCGTTTAAACATACACATGCTCCTCTGTAAATGGCGCGTACAGACGCTGATCTAGGATCAGTTTATTGTATGGAGCGCGTCTGTCAGTCAGCGCTTATACATGCATTCACTGGTTCAGAGGTAGCATATGAAAGGCGACGATCGACGCACAGTAATGTAAAGAAAGTGGGATAGAATGGTAAAATACGGGAGAATTTCGGCAAAAACGGGAGGGTGTACATGAGTGAAGTGAACAGGAAGTGTTTGTGGAGAAACAGTTTTGCGAGGGAACGCAAAAATTTGCGAGAGAACGCAAAAACTTTTCCTCCTATTTTCCTCCCACCCATTTTTTCCTTTCACCCATTTTTTTTTCACCCAACCAATTTTTTTCTCCTCCACTACGTCCTTTCCAGGGTTCCGTAATACCCCTCCCCTCACAGCTAAATAAACATTATACAGATAAGATAGCCAGTGTCTAAAAATGTCCGTCGAAATGGCGAAATTTTAAATGAGGTTTTTACAACTCTCGGAGTTAAACTCACCTTCCAGTTCTTTGCCAGCAGTGCCTGAATCCACACAACCACAACCAAAGGCAGAAACCGTCGACTCAGTGCGTGGCTGAAATCAATTTTACATACACACTGATACCTTAAGCAACTGCTCATTACTCTGTTAATAAGACAGTTGTCACAACTGGGAAAAAGAGGTGTGGTCTGTTCAATAACTTTTCAATTTAAGTTTATTGTACTTCAAATTATTTGCGCATTGGACTATGCCAACAAATTAGTAGAATATACTTAAAATTATAAAGTGATATCATCAAACTTTTTTGTTTTAGTGTATTATGCTTAAATATTTAAGTAGAAACTAAATCCGGGCTAACAGTGTATGTCTGATAATGTTTTTTTTTTCCTTTTGGAGAAAGTCTTATTTGTTTTATTTTGGCTAGAATAAAAACATTTTTTTTTTTATGAACTGTTTTAAGGTCAAAATTATTAGCCCCTTTGAGCTATATTTTTACAGAACAACAACCATCAGAACAAACCATCCTTATACAATAACTTGCCTAATTACCCTAACCTGCCTAGTTAAGCCTTTAAATGTCACTTTAAGCTGTATATAAGTGTTTTGAAAAATGTCTAGTAAAATATTATTTACTGTCATCATGGCAAAGATAAAATAAATCAGTTATTAGAAATGAGTTTTTAAAGCTATTATGTTTAGAAATGTGTTGAAAAAAATATTCTCTCCGTTAAACAGAAATAGGGGAATAATAAACAAGGGGGCGAATAATTCAGGGGGGCTAATAATTCTGACTTCAGCTGTATGTATTGTGAAGATTACTTTACTGGTGTTTTTTGTAATTGCATGTGTTTTCTCAAACTGTAGCACATTTAGCTTTCTCGGCCACTGTACAAAAAGGAATGTGAAACCTCCATTGTAATAGTATTCTTAATATTCATCTAAGACTTCCCTATGCAGAATTAAAAATAAACACTGTTCGTTTACATTATTATGCACCATCTGTGTGCCACATGCCAGTGGCTTAGCTTCACAGACAGTCGATTATTGGATAATGTAATATCATAAATCTAAAACAATGATATTGTAGACCGTAATAGCCAATGTAAAAATGATTGATTTGAACCATTTTAAAAATAAACCATTATAAAACCTGAGTTTCTAGTATTTGATATTCCAGATGTTTGAGTGATGGATGGTCTTTCCCAAGGGAGAGCAGATGTGGTCTTGACTGCATTTGAGATGAGAATTGACTGCATTTGTCATGTGTTAAAAAAAAAAAAGTAGGAAGAAATTTTATGTTTAAAATGCACATTTTTATTTCCATAATCTCTCTGTACAATAAATTATCAAATCAGAATCAATAAAAAAAGTTTGTTCTCTGAAGGAAAATAACTTTTTCCATGTTGAGAAAATGTTGTGTTTGCTATTACGTGACCTTGTTGTTTGTTTTCCCAATGACAGCGGTATTTCTGTACCCTTTTGCCCTTCAGAACAAACAGATTCTGTTTGTCTCTCTCTCTCTCTCTCTCTCTCTCTCTCTCTCTCTCTCTCTCTCTCTCTCTCTCTCTCTCTCTGCAGAATGATTATGTGAGGGTTGGGTTTAGGGGTAAGGTTGAAGTAAGAGGACAGAATATAAAAATCATGGTTTATGTAGTCCCAATGAAACAAGAAATTCCAGTGTGTTTGTATGTGTGTAAAGTTTTATGTGGTTTACAGAGACATGAAGTTATATAATGACATGAGTATGATCTAGTTACAGGGGTACACTGTGCAGACATCTCTCTCTCTCTCTCTCTCTCTGTGCATATGAGAGAGAGAGAGAGAGAGAGAGAGAGAGAGAGAGAGAGAGAGAGACAGGTAGAGTATTCTAGGTCTTGATGTTTGTGACTGTTTCAATCTGAGCCCCTACCGAGGACAGAATTGCCCAAGTGTGTGCAGTCCTATGATAACAGCTACAGATGACTGTGTGTGTATGTATGTGCTGTTTCTGAGACTGCACTCTTTCATCACCTGAGGGTTATCTGCTGTCATTGTGAATGCTGTCTGACAGACCTTACTGTTACTCTCTTATGCTCTCTGATTTGTGTGTATTTCTGCAGAATGTTTCTTCAAAAATTAACTTCAGAACTGTTTTTCACTGGTAGAATCATGTGAAATCCCACCCAGACCAAAGCTATAAGACTTAAAGTTCTCTCTGTGTATCCTGTTTTCTCCTTCAGGATCCTGTATATGGGAAAGGAAAACTGGCTGAGATCCAGGGGCTCATTTTAGGAATGCTGGAAACTTTCAACTATGAACAGGTATTGTATTTTTGGTGTGTGTATGTTATTAGCATGGTTTTTGCATAGAAAGAAAAACCATAGTACAATAATTTTTTTCTCTCCAAAAATAATTAGAATTGAAATCGAGAATCGATAAAAAAAGGATTCGATAAGCAGATTTAGAATCGGAACCAGAATCACTGAAATTAAAACAACACCCAACCCTAGCTTTGTGATGTTAATTGTTTAAGATTTTGTGGTTACAAGTTGAACATTTTAAATATTTTGTTTTCAGAATTCATTTATGAATGGAAAGTTCAAAACAATTCCAGTCATGCAATATGTTCATCGTGGCCTATTGTTAATAACACATATCTAATAGTAGTAATAATTTTTAGTCTTGTATTTCCCTTAGATAATGCCATTTTACCATGATACAGTGCATCTGGAAAGTATACAGCACTTCACTTTTTTTCCACATTTTGTTTTGTTACTGCTTTATTCCAAAATAGATTAAATATATATTTATGTTTCCTTAAAGTTACATACAATACCCTATAAAAAATGAAGATTGTTTTAAATCTTTGTAAATTTATTAAAAATAAATGTACATAAGTGCATAGCCTTTGCTCAATACTTTGTTGAATCATCTTTGGCACCAATTACATCCTCAAAAAAAATTCTGTATGAAGCTACAAGCTTGACGAACCTTTTGTTTCGTTTCTTACATTCTTTGTAGTATTTCTCAAGCTCCATCAGATGAGATAAGGAGAGATGGTACCAGTGTTAAATTTGACAGCAAATTATGATTCAGTTTTAATCTTAGTCTTTTAACTTAAGTGACATTTAGTTTTAGGGTGCTTTCACACTAGCACATTTGGTCTGCACCCGGGTTCATTAGATGTCAGAGTATGGTACGTTTGGCTAGTGTGAACATGTCTTCTGAACACAAGTGCGCACCCATAAACCGTACCTGAGTCTGCCTGAAAGAGGTGGTCTGGGGTACAGTTCACGCGAACTCTGGTCTGATTCACTTCTGGTATGAATACAGTCATACCAAATAACGGAAGTGAACCCCCAACAGTACAACAAACTATCGTTTTCATTCACGTGTCTGTGTGTCTGTTTGTGTGTGTTTGTGTGTGTGCGTGTGCGTGTGTGTGTGTATCACGTACTGTATCTTGGTGAAAAGCAGGACTGAGCCAGGGCAAGCACAGTGATAATGTCTTTTTGTCTCCTCCAAAAACAGCTTCTGCTGACATCCCGTTATGTTCTGAACGTTTATCATATTTTAGCGGCAGATAGACACGAGTAGCTTTCTGTATGTCCAAAACCAAAAGATTCAGTAAAAGTAGAATGACCGTGATGTGCGGACGTTTTTTCCATTTTGCTCCTTTGCTTTCGCGTCTGTCACCTGGCAACAGCCATACACGCAACAGCAGCTCGATGACGCAAGTGTACCGGGGATAAGAATATAAAAGACAGACAGTGTGGACACAAACCAACCAAGAAGGTTGGAAAGGGGGAGACAATCAAACTTGTGTACGGTCCATGCAATTAAACCAAGTCATTGTAGTTTTAGTTAACTAAAAGTACTGGCATTTTGGTCTAGTATTAGTCAATAAAACTTGCCATATTAGGAATACGTATTATTATTATTATTATTATTATTATTATTACGTATCATAATAGGAATAACTATTACCTTAAATCAGTCTGCTCTCTAGATTTTTCTTCTCATTTAAGATTTATCTCTATGTTCATATGTATGTCAGTAATGATGGTCATTAATCCACACATGTTTAATTTTGTATATGTTGTATTTTTGCTATTTTGAAAACAACATCATGGACTTAAGAGACTTAAAAAGTTCATTATTTGACTTAACATTTGTATTATGTTTTTTTTTTTGTCAAAGAAATGTATATATTAGATTTTCCACATACAGTAGAGCAGGCAAGGCATGCATGTTTATGTTTTAATGGCATTCATATTGAAAAAGGTCACTTGCACGTTTAAACAGAGATTTGTTCACTTATGTGAGCAATGTGATAAACCAAAAAAAGAATTGGAAAAAATAATAAAACTAAGAAAAGTTAGATTGGCCGTTCTTTTATTGTCTCACAGGAGAAGCTGCTGGCAAGAGCGAATGCTTTGTGCTGTGACTGCAATGCATGTCATTTCATAACCATAGGGCCTTTTGTCTGACTGAATTAAATTAGTTCTATGGATGTTAGGGAAATTAATTCACTAAGCTACTTGAAGGGCTTGAGCAAAGTACCTCAAGAGCTGGGTTGGTCTTGTAGGCTGCCAATTGAATAGCTCTATGGCTTAAAACAATCTGAAACTTGACAGGGCTACTGCACCAGTAACGTGACTGAAATCTATGAATGCACGCACTTTGATTAACTCATCTAATGAAATTAAAGGGCAATGCAATTTATTATGAACAAAAAATGTTTTGTGTTACTTTAGTCTTTTTTACTATGTTTTAGTCTTGTCTCCTCCATCAATGAAATTGCAGTGACGTAGTCACTAGCTACATTTCATTACATTTTGGATATGTGCATAAAAAAACGGTTGATGGAAATGCCAAGATGCGCATACATTTTGAAAATGCGCATAAAAAACATATGCTTCTCCTACCTCAGCAAATTCCGTTCTTACAGTTGATATTTAGCGCCAGTTAATCAGGAAGTGATGATTTTGTTCGCTTTGACTCATTGGATGGAAAGGCTGCTTTATTCACAGGTCTTTTATGCGATTGTCCAGTTTTGCGCATAATGTTAATTTGCATTTTTGGATGGAAACATAACTACTGTCAGTATCTAATAATGCCCATGTCATCCTGGCTTCATCTCATCTTAGTCTTGGAAAAAAGACTTTTTTTTAATTTATCACTATTTTGTGTTAACAAAATTAACAGTGGTCGGTCCACAACTATTTTAAGATATCCCCACAGATGTTTAATTGGGTTGAGGTCTGGGCTCTGGCCTGACCACTCAAGGGCATTCACTGATTTGTCCTGTAGCCACTCCTTTGAAATCTTGGCTATGTGCTTAAGGTCTCTATCCTGTTGCAAGATGAACTGTTGCCTCAGTCTAAGGTTGAGAACACCTTGGAGCAGTTTTTCATCTAGAATATCTCTACATTGCTGCATTGATTTTTCCTTTTATCTTGGTCTTGGTCTCCCAAAAACACCACCACTTGGTTTTCGCTAAAAACACCACCATGCTTCATTGTAGGGATGGTATTGGCCAAGTAAAGAACAGTATCTGGCCTTTTCAAGATAAATCTTTTCAGAAATCTTAGTTTCAACAGAAAAAAAGAAAAGGAAAAGAAGAAAAGAAAAGACCAGAATTATTTTTGTCCTGGTCTGAGAGTCCTTCAAATGCCTTTAGGTCATCTGTCTGAGTAAGGCCCTTCTCCTTGATCACTTGGTTTAACTGGGAAGCACGCTCATGGAAGATTCCTGGTGATTCTACATTCTACCATTCACAGATGATGGAGGCCACTTTGGTACACTTCCCCAGATCTATACCTCAATAAAATCCTGTTTTAGAGGTCTACAGACAATTCCAGGGACTTCATGGCTAAAAATTAACTAAGTTTACCACATGTATAGAAATATCTCAACAGTTATGTTTCCATCCACCTATTTTTATGCACATTTTGGATATACGCATAAAAAATTATTGATGGAAAGCCTAGATGCACATAAATTTTGAAAATGCGCATACAAAACAAATGTGCACAAGTAGGATAAACTTTTTATTTGATAAGAAAAAATGTGTATAAACTAGGATGGAAACACTGTTACCAAACTAATTCCAGTATGCGCATTAAAAAAGGTCATGTGATTTTGTTACAAGGGATCATGTGATGATAAAAATATGTGTGAATGGACAAACCAGCTGGCTGAGCACATTGTGAAACATCTGAAATGTTGTTTTGGTTATTCTAAAATGCCTAACCATCTCAGTATTGTTCAGTGGTTGCTATACGCTCATATACTCAGTATGCCTACTTTTTTTCCACGAGCTGTTTGGGTATTACGACTTCTGAGGATCAATAATTGTGTATACCCTCGGTACACTCACTTGTTTTGGAGATTAGCCTTCCCTAATTTATGTGTATTCGCGTATTCTTTAACTGTCTACCAAATGTATTTTTTAACTTGCATCTCAATCTGTTGCAATTGGTGCATTTGTTTAATTTGTGCCATTGCCTGCCCCCTGATGACCACAGCAGATGTGAGAACATTTTGTGAGTTATTCGAAGATCACAACAAATCAACTGAATGATGTCTCACTGAAGTAAAATTAAAAAACAGCATGGGCATCCCTTTAGCACTCCTATATTTCCATTCGGCCCCCCTAAAACTTTTGCGATTACCTCATGAAGTGTACATCACTCAATAACCGGCTCAGTCCCCTTTTAATTTTTATATAAAAACAGCGGCAGACTTCCGCTCCTCTGTTTTCAACTCGTTTTTCACTTCGTTTAGTCAGCAAACCACAGATGTGCAGACCGTGAGCACAAGGTGTGTTTATCGATAGACTGTTGGAATATCTGCATATTATTATATATATTTAATCAGGCTCATATACATTTAAATACAGCTCAATATAATCAGCCAATCTCTGGGTCTGCATCAGCCAATCTCTGGGTCTGCTCGTTTCACTATTAGCTAAGCATAATTGAATTGGGATTAAAATGAATAAATTTGTTTAAACATTTTTAAATGGATTGTTCACCCCAAAAAATGAAAATTGTCATCATTTACTCAACCTTTACTTGTTCCAAACCGGTTTGTCTTTTTTTATTATGTTGAACACAAAAAAAGATATTTCGATGAAAGCTGGACACCTGTAACCATTGACTTCCATAGTTTTTGTTTTTTCTTTGGAAGTCAGTAGTTATAGAAGTCAATAGTTATAGAAGTCAATAGATGTTTAGTGTATATATATATGTATATATATATATATATATATATATATATATATATATATATATATATATATATATATATATATATAGGTACAGTGTAAGGAATCAAAGAAACATTGACTTTTGTCGTTTCTTTGCCTACTATTAAAATTTGGATTGGGTGGGAAATAGTACATCACCATTTTTTTTAGGACTACACCACTGGTGTCGTTATATTAATAATTACCTCCAGAACTGTCAAGAGCGTCTATGCTCCACGTCTCATGCCTTCAACTGCCATCACGCCTTCATTGAATGTCAGCATTGTCGGCATTGAGGCGAGAGTAATTTATTAAATGAAGAAAAGATTCACGCAGCTTCTCCCACCTCAGCAAATTCCATTTTTTCTTTTGATATATCGAAAAAAAAAAAAAAAAAAAAAAAAAAAAAATATATATATATATATATATATATATATAGGAAGTGACAATTTTGTTTTTATTGACTCGTTGTGTGGAAACGCTGCTTTATTCGCCAGTCATTTATGCTATGTTCCAGTTTTGCACATAAATTTAATTCACATTTTTGAATGGAAACATAGCTATTGACAGTCAGTAAGATCAGGAGGCTCTTTTGCGATGAATGCTACTGTATAATTATGTACTGGACTTTATTTTTATTATTATTTTTTAAATAAACTTTTTAAAGATTTTTTAAGATTTTAAGATTTCAGACAAGTTTTTTTTTTTCACAAAATCAAACAAAAAGTGCTCAGAGGTAGCTCAAATAATGTATCGGTGCTCTTTGGGTTAGGGATTCCTCAGAATAAACAGCATTAATCAGTCCAAGGGTAACCTGATGAAGGCAGTTGTTTGCCAAAACGCGTAGGCGAAGTTTTATCAAATAGCCATGTCAATGAAAGCTTTTTAATATTTTTTGCACATTTTTTGAGTGCCTTGGGCTAAGTGTTTTTTCACATTGCCATTGTTGGGGTATTGTTTAGAAAATATTGAGGTAAATTCTGAATTATTAATAATTAGTAAAAAAAAATTGTAATCCACTTTGGAATTAGGCTGTGATTAAACAAAATATGGAAAATGTTAAGCACTGAAAACTATCTTGACATACTGTATCTCACTCATGCTTTGTAAAGTGCTGAAATACACAAAATTATTGTTAAATATGTCCGTACAGTAGAGCAACCCACAGTGCCTCATTAATGTCTTACTCTTCTATTTATTGTGCACTTGTGGATTTTGGACAGCAGCGTTGAAAGATATGTCATTTAGCTTTGTTAAATTATAATGAGATCTTTTCATACTGCTCACACAGTTCAAGCTACAGCAGCTAAATTCACACCGTTCTATGTGATAATTGGAATGAAATGTGAGGTGAGATTGTTTGAGCATTTTTGGGGGTTTCTTCTCCTTTTTCCGTGTTTTAAATTATTTTATTTTATGCAAAGTGACATCCAGGGACACAGTGTCAGTCAGCAAACGAGAGCTGCATGACCGACACCTGATCCCTTGCATAAAATTACACTTTTTTTTTTCTTAGCTGACTCCAATTACTATGCATGATATAATATGTTCTCAAAGTTGTGCACTGTTTGTTTATGAGAGATTTGTTGTGTACAACAGAAGTTACAGTATCTATTTAAATAAAAAAGCACATACATTTTCACACCCACTTATGTTGGGTTTTCCTCGGGACCTTTCATAGACAATGATTTTTTAAAAATACTGTACATTCTGTATAGTCTATCCTTTTACACCAACCCTTCCCTTACTCCCAACCCTCACAGAAAACATTCTGCAATTTTAAATAAAAATATAAATAAAGGAAGGAAGGAAGGAAGGAAGGAAGGAAGGAAGGAAGGAAGGAAGGAAGGAAGGAAGGAAGGAAGGAAGGAACGAACGAACGAACGAACGAACGAAGGAACGAAGGAAGGAAGGAAGGAAGGAAGGAAGGAAGGAAGGAAGGAAGGAACGAACGAACGAACGAACGAACGAACGAACGAACGTTCTTTGATTCATGGACATTTTCCAAATGGAGACCCCACAGGGACAACAATTACTGATATTGATTAATCGCCACTCTGACCCCCTAAACACACACATGTGGTTTTAAATTTGACCAAGTGCTGATGCTTTTTCATTTGACTAAACACATCAGCTGTAAACACTTATATCTGTGCATCTCTTTATTCAATTGTTAAAGGTCCTCTGAAGTGTCTTCTTTCCAAAGATACATGAACTGTGAATGTAGACCAAATTATTCAGCAGCTGATACTGTTTTAGTTTGGGAAGGTCATTTTTGAAAAAAATGCCTTTGACGGTGAGGAAAAATAGGACACCGATATAGCCTCGGAAAACTTTTTACAGAAATCTCATTTTGCATGCTTTCTTAGTCAAATTCGAAATATAAACTCATGAAACACTTGGCTTTCAAGGCATATTTTTTCTAGGACATTACGGTTATGTTTTCTTGTGTTTGTATATGGAAAAACAAATATTGAGCACAATACATTTTTTTCTCATGACTTCATAATGTATAACTTTTTATATTTTTGAGCATGAACTTCCCCTTTTAACACAGTAAAGCCCAAAGTGTCTGCCAATTATACCTAATTTGTGTTTGTGGCTTACTGGGGTCAAGAACTGTTACTATTTAAAGTTAGGTAGGTGTAAATCCCCGAAAGTGAGTGCTTGCTAACAAGTTCAGTGTTATTGAATGGGCTGATGTCATTTCCACTGAAACAAAATGACAGGGCTGGACATACTGTATCAAGCAGCTCCTTGCTCTGTTTTGTTTTTTTTAAATAGCCAAAAGTGTTTTATTTATATCACAGCATGCCCAGAGCCGCAGAGTTCAGTAAAGCTGCATTTGACAGCTTATGACAACCACAGTGAGTCTATATTATAATTTCTCCTCCTAACCTCCTCCATGTCGCTTTAAAATAGTAACCTATGTAGAAATGCGTCTGTGTGGTCTATGCCGATTTGTGCATATGATTCATTCTGTACTGTAAGGTGAACATGAAAATGAACTTCATTTATTCATATGGAAAGCATATTCACACTGTCTGAATGCTTTATTCCATATATGGTGCACTATGGGCCATTCACTTTAAAGTTTATTTGTTTGTTTAAATAAATGACTTATTTTAGCTGCAGATTTAACATGTTTTTATAGTATAAAGGTGGAATGCTTCTGACTGTAGAGAGCATTTCAGTGCTGAGGCTGAAATCCTCATGAAAAATTTGTCAGTTTTGAAGGCATGTACACTCATCGGCCAATTTATTAGGTACACCTTACTAGTATGGGTTAAACCCCCTTTTATCTTTCGAACTGCCTTAATCCTTTGTGGCATAGATTCAACAATGTACTAGAAATATTCCTCAAAGATTTTTGACATGAAAGCGTCACATAGTTGCTACAGATTTGTCAGCTGCACATCCATGATGCGAATCTCCCGTTTCACCACATCCCAAAGGTGCTCTATTGGATTGAGTGCTGGTGACTGTGGAGGCCATTTGAGTACAGCGAACTCTTGATATTTATTAAGGAGCACAGTGGTGGGTCAGGCACACGCATACCTAAATACTTTTTCAGTCACTTTAAATAGCCTTTTAGAAAGTGACGGCCAATCAGAAACTATCAAACTTAACTTATTCCACCTCATCCTCACAGCTGCTTTAATCGGGTCACTGGAGGGTGGGGTGCTATGAGAACTCATTAATGGTTGTTTTTTCATTAATTAACAGGCGCATAATTGAAGAGGCTCTCAGGACTTCTCTGGTGCCTTATTGGTTATCAGTGGCATGCACACATACACCCCACAGTTTTACTCTACGAACAACTTCTCATAAATGCTTTCCCTTTGCTCAAGTTCTGAGAGAGCCTTTTATTAAAGCCGTCAGATAATTTTAAAGTATTTCCTTCTCTTCCTCACTCCCTCTCTCTTAGATTATTATAAAGTAGGCATTGGATTAAATTCCTTTCGCTTAATTGAAATGGCTTTGCTAGAGGATTTCTGAAAGTCAAGATGAAATAAGAATATACTACTTCCACTGAATTTGCATGACACTTATTGACATCTGTTTGCAATGCAAATTTGTTTTATAGATTTTTATAGATCTTTGGGTGCAGTTGCTTTTTTTCCCTTTTGTCTTTTCTTTGTTGTCCTTGGTACTCAATTCTTAGGTCACCTGTAGGCTAATAGCATTCAGTAATCTGCATCTGACTAACATTTGTGCCTGTTTGTTTCTTTCCATCTTGTGGTATATATTTTGAAATGTAATGTTTCAAGGTGTTTTTCTTTGGCTGTAGTGTCCATGAGGTGTGTTAAGGCACATTTTTGGAGTGTTGCTATTTTGATAAAAGGAAACTAAAATCTGGTCTAAAGTCCAGCGCAAAGCGTGTAATTTATGCGACTATTGTTTAATACACACAGGATGTAAAGCAACACACAAATATCTTTACATGAGAAAAAATTTAAGCATTGAAATGTTACAAAAATTATTATATTTTACATTAATATAAAAACCACAGAGGCTGCATTGGGAAGAAACTCGGAAGTATCGCCTGAGTCACACAGAAACGTTGTGTACCTGGTTGTATATCTAATAAGCGAAGAGGAAGAGATAAAAATTTCACAACCTTCCAAGTTACTCGAAGGTCCGTTCTGAATGGATACTGAAAATTAAAAGGATCAGACCTCATTTTCAGCTAGTTAAGTGTTTAGGGGAGTTAAGGGAAATGGCACTAGTAAGGTAAAGTTTTCTTTTCCAAACACACGTTTTAGATGCCATTTATCAAATTCAAGCTAATGAAATCTTTCACTATATTCAACCTGTCACGATACTGAATTTCGGGACTGCAATTTAAAAAAAAATTTTAATTTTCCGCTAACATTTAAGCACCGTTGATAGCATTCTCAAACACTGCTGATTTGCAATAGTATTCTCCAGTGCTCAACAGAAATGACTGGCCGTGAAAGTCATCAGTTCACTGCACTTCACCCATGTTTACTGAGTGCAAACATGGACGAGCAATCGACTGATCTTCGTGGCTTTAAAATGCTCCAGTGTCCCTATATATGTGTTTGCACTCAGTGAACAGCGGTGAACTGATGACCTTCACAGACAATCACAGTCGTTTCTGTTGAGCACTGGTGAATACTATTGCAAATTAGCAGTGTTTAAGGACGCGCTCAGCGGCATTTAAATGTTAGCGGGAAATGGATGTTTTTAAAATTTCTATATCGTGACAGCACTTTTACAGACAACACGAGGATGTGCTGCAAAGGACTGCATTGTTCTGTCGCTCACCGGGGTTACATAGGCTGAAGCAGGAAAACATCCCCACTGTGTTTACCTGGTGCCATGAACTGAAGCCTAGGAGGACTCTTAAGCATATTGCTCTTAAAGAGATTGTGATTTTGTTTGATACCTAATATGCTTTTAATTGTTTAAATTAAAATTAACTGAATGATATTAAAGTTGCACAGTGGGTAGCACATTTGGCTCACAGCAAGAAGGTCGCTGGTTCGAACCTTGGCTGGATCAGTTGGAGTTTCTCTGTGAAGATTGCATGTTCACCCTGTGTTGGCGTGGGTTTCCTCTGGGTGCCCCAGTTTCCTTCACAAGTCCAAAGACATGTGATATAGATGAATTGGGTTGGCTAAATTGTCCGTAGTGTATCTGTGTGAATGAGTGTGTATGGAAGGGCATCCGCTGCATAGAACATGTGCTGGATAAGTTGGCGGTTCATTCCGTTGTGGCAACCCCAGATTAATAAAAGGACTGAGCCGAAAAGAAAACGAATAATATTAAAGTGATGTTTCCCATGGCAACAGCTGGAGGTTTGTAGTCCACAGCATGTTGTTGCAATGCTTACAGAGCTGATCCTATACCTCCAGGTTTCTTCCCACCACAGCCTCGCTTTCATGTTTTAAAATGGCAGCCACGTGAAAAAAGCATATTATTATAATTAGTATGTGCATATTTGAATTTGTTTTAAAAAAAAACAAGTTTAGATTTGTCTATAGATTAAGAATAGGATGTGTGTTTGGATATAACGTTTTTTGAGCACACTTTGTTTTGCTGGAAAAACAAATTGTTTGCTGGAAATTAGAATTGAATTTAGAAATATCTTTGCGCTTAACAAACTAAATTAAATATGTAGGCTAATAGATGTTTTCAGTGGAGTGAGGTTCCACCATGTCCTTATCCACGAAAGTAAAGGAGTAAAGTAAAGAGTAAAAGTAAAGTAAAGACAAAGTATTGAGTAAAGCATTGTCCTAATGCTTTTGTGCCATTCGCTTTAGACTTTGCACTTATATCATTAAAATAGATCCCCAAATCTTAACATAGAACTCGTATTAAACAGGTATTACAAGCAAAAAAATAAAGCAATAAATTCATTTCCAAAACAAAACACAAAAAAACATTATTAATTCAAGAACATGAAGTTGAACAAGAGAGTGATTATTTGGTCCTTTTTTTTTTCCAAAAAAAATAAATAATAATTACCTTAATGAACACATGCAGAGAAAGGACATTCTATTAGAAAACCTGCTTTCTTATTACTTCAGATTATTATATCTATAAACAATTTCCTCGATACTTGCAGCAATTTTGCTGAGCCACTCTTTTTCTACTGAAAAAAGGTTAAATGTGATTTTGTGTCATTTTCTTACACTTTTTTCCACTTTCGCTGTCTAAACTATCAGCAGATGTGCTATATAGATATGTGGTCTTTCATTTTGACAGTGAAGGTAAGCGTGTGTCAGCGTGTGTTTGCACTTTCCCTCCCGTGACCAATGGGAATTTACAGCCTGTCATTCAAAAGAAATAGCAAGCAAGGGGCAAGAAAACCACCTGATTCCCCCTTCACACAAACATATGCGCACACACAATTCCCCCTTGGCTGAGACGCTCCACTTGGCTTCACTGCAGTAAATAACATGAAGCCACAAAATTGAGACACAAATTACACATGCATAAATGCTCACATTTTGAACCTTCCCTAAGGAAAGCTTTTCCTGGTATGTTTTTAACACATAAACTTGGTGAATTGCGCCCATAGCTGATGAAATATTTTGAAATATTTTTCTTCAATCCTCAGAAACGTCCGTGGGGGTTAAATGTGCTTCCCTGTGTGCGCGTGTATGTGCAATACTCCTACCAAAATGCTGCACTAATATCAAAATAAAATTACAAACATCAAGCCTCACTCTCTCTTTCTCTCTCGCTCTTTCTCTCCCACTCTTCAGTCTTTTTAAATGACCTTGCTAAAACACATCGCCCCTAGTGAGGGCTGTGTAAATTAATTCTTCTACTCATGGTTATAAACTGAACCAATTTGAGTGTCAGCAAAAGCTCAAGTGTTAATATACTTTATACATTTCTGAAGATATTTGATTATGATGGAAAAGAAATATGAATGAGAGAGTTGAGCTGGCACTTGCTTGCATTCACGATCTGCATAGTTTTATACATGCCCTGTCCGTTTCAGTTCCAATAATTTCATTAGTTATGGGGAAAGTTTTTCAATTGCCTTTATAGTTATGAGATGAAGAAATGGTTTACTCTCTCATAAACTAAACTAGGCTGTAAACCAACTTTTTTTCTAACACAAAGATTTCCTTTTTTTTAAATACACAAGTTACAGTATGCATAAATTGTTACTTTAGTGATGACTTTAAAGCACTTTCTCACTAATTCTAAAAAGCTGTAAAATCTCCAATGTGTAAAAATGTAACCTTTATTTGAATGTTTCATGTTTCTCAACTTTTCAATGTTTTTTTTTTTTTATGAAGCATCTTTAAAGGATTAGTTCAATTACAATTTTTTACCCCCATGTTGTTTAAAACCTTTAAAGGTAAAATTATACTTTCACCTGGCTCTGCAACACAAGCCTTCGCTGACTGCACACAAAATGCAAGTAATGTAGGCTTTCATACTTGACGTTGTCACTGTTGTACTATAATTTAACAACAGGGGGGGGGGGGGGGGGGCATAACTGTTGTTAAAAATAATGCTGTAACAATTTGGAACAATTTTGTTGCAAACAAGTTAAACACTACAAACTGAATTACACTGTTCCTATTTACTGTGACCTTTTATGTGAAGCTGCTTTGACACAATCTACATTGTATAAGCGCTATACAAATAAAGGTGAATTGAAATTGAAACAAAACTAGGAGTAACTTTCATATGGTGAATAAGAAGTCAGTGCATGGAGTTGCTAAATGAATTAGTTTTTATACATGTATACAGTTGAAGTTAGAACTATTACCCCTCCTGAATTACGATCTCTTCTGTACATTTTTCACCAATTAATATATAATGAAAAGAAGATTGATTCAACATATTTCTACAAATAATAGTTTTAATAACTAATTTCTAATAAATGATTTGTTTTATCTTTGCCATGATGACAGTGCATAATATTTTCTAGATATTTTTCAAGATACTAGTATTCAGCTTAAAGTCCAGTTTATTCTGTATTTCTTCTGTAGACAATTAAAAAAATAATAATTCACAGGAGGACCAATGGTGGCTTAGTGATTAGCACTGTCGCCTCACAGTAAGAAGGTTGCTGGTTCGAGTCTCAGCAGGGCCATTTGGAATTTCTGTGTGGAGTTTGCATGTTCTCCCCGTGTTCATGTGACTTTCCTTCAGGTGCTTCGGTTTCCCCCACTGTCCAAAGACATGTGGTATAGGTGAATTGAATAAACTAAATTGGCTGTATTGTATGAGTGCAAGAGTGTATGGGTGTTTCCCAGTGATGGGTTGCGGCTGGACGGGCATCCGCTGTGTAAAACATATGCTGGAATAGTTGGCTGTTCATTCCACTGTGCAGACTCCTTACAAATAAGGGACTAAGCCAAAAGAAAATGAGTGAAATATTTCCCAAATGATGTTTAACAGAGCAAGGAATTTTCACAAGTATTTCCTGTAAAGTCTTGTACATTGTTTAAAGGAATCATTTTGGCAGTTTTTATATATATATCCATGTTAACTGCTTCCTTAATGCAAAATCTTACATAAGCTTTGGACAATCTGTGCACAAAATATATACATTTCCTCCCAGATTACTAAAGATATGGCACATGCTCATTTATCCTTTAAGTTGTGCATCTTTAGATGCCCAGCCACATGTGAAGTTACAAAAAAACAGCCATGCACTCCGGCAGCCAAAATGAGGTCATGCACACTTAAAACTTACTTCCTCCAGTGCTGTGATAACATCAAATTTGCACCCCACACCCAAGCGAACTTGTGGGCTTGTTGAGTGTCAGAAACCTTAAAAATTTAATTCATGTAAAAAATTCTAATATATGTTCTTTTGCTATACCGCCAAAACTTTATTCCATCAAAAATTTAAAAAGACATTATAAAATTAATCAGTTAAAATGAATGTTTTAATATAAATCCATTGATGAGACACACTGTTTTAGTATGCCCAAATTATTAGGATCTAAAGTGTTTAAGCATACCAAAAATGTTTTAGTATGGTTTGTATTTTTACTCAAGTGAGACAAGTGTGGTGCTAATCAACAAGAGAAGGTACCAATAAAAGGTCCGTACACCATACCAATCAAGCAATACAACTGTTTATTGCTGGTACACACAGCTGAGATCAATTATAATAATAATAACCATCATATTCATAAACCATATTCAATAATGAGTAATAAAAAAGCATAAAATTCTTAACACAAGAACCAAAACAAGTGGATAGAAGACAGATTAGGAATGAATAATATAATGTCAAACTAGAAGATAGGATATTTGCAACTTCAGAGATGTGCCATCATCTTCCTCTCCAAAGACTGGGAGCCCGTTGCAGTCACATTGGAAGACCAACACATATGTCCGAGAATGGCGGGCGATGCGCGCTTGTCCCACGGCTGAGCTTCCAATGTTACTACAAGAAGTTTTCACCTTTATAGTCAAAATTTGAGTGCCGGCCAAAGGTCGGCCTGCTAGTTGAGAGAGTAGAGAGAGTTGATCAGGCTCCTCCCTCTCTCAGGTAGCTGCAAAATATTTCTAATTGCACAGCAAAAAATCTTTTTTTTTTTTTTTTTTTCAGAATCATAGGTTCTGAACAAATAGCGAGCCAAGGCCATTCACGTTTCCACTGTCACTTCCGGGGCCTGATCGGGCCAAAGCAGAGCTTTCTCGGGCCAGCGGCCCGCCTTTTTCAGCCCGCCGAATACCTTGGGCCAAAGAGGGCCAGCTGGGGCTTCGGGGCGGAGTGAACGGAGAGGCGGACTTTGCCCGAGTCTGGTAAAGATGGCGTGCGTCATTACACTAGTTTTCCGATCACACACGAGTACATCCGCCAAACAATAAATAATAAAGGAAAGAAAACATATAGCCTCATAGACTTGGGGTATTTTTGCTTATGATCGCCCTTATGTTTCCCTTTTACATGTAAGACTGTTGCATAAAATAATAAAGTTTTCATTTATAAGTGACTTTTTCTTTGCTGCGTCCTCCTTGGTGTTTCAATAACGCATAATAATCTTTACACCATATTAAAGTCCCAGCAGCCAGTAAAGCTTGTTGAGATTTTTTGACAAGTTTAAAAGGTGTGTTTGTGCATGATACTGTACATGCACGTTTAGATGCCTGTGTGAGAGTTTGAGACCGGGCAAAAGAGCACTTGCTTGACAGCTCTGTTGATGCCGCAAGAGGCTTTTTCTGTTTTAGTTTATTTTGGAGATAATACAAAATATAAGTACAACAGAAAGATATAAAACTTTACAAATTATGTGCCCACTTTTGTAGACTCAAAACAATATTGTCATATCTTGATTAAATAGCCTAAGCTATATTTAAAGAATTATAATATCAGATGTAATAAAAGCACAAAGGCCTGTCTGAAAAAAGATGTTATATATTTTCTAAAAACAATAAACACCGGAGGAGGTTTGAAATAATATTTATAAAGTATTTGGATACGATGATATTAATCAAATCGTGCAAACAGAGAATTTTTGGGATGAGTGAAAACAGTAACTAGGCTAAGTTTTTTCTGTCATCCAGTCCTGCACAGCGCTGCTTTACAAATGCATTAGGGAAAACTGCAAATACAAAATGTGTTCTGTGTCCTCAAACAAGTGTTTATGTTTTATATGACGTGGTAAAATTTTAAAATAAAATTTTAAATTCATGTAGAACTTTAGGCTATTAGTGAAAAGCTGCTGAGTGCAACGAAATATAGGCTATATTTTATTACTTGCTCTTATGTGCTGAAACACTTAACACTTTCCTTTACTTAAGACAAGCGAATAGCCTAATATGCAACACCCTTAAATGAAGGGGAATTACCTATTAAGGAGCATAGCCTAGGGAAAAATTTATATGTTTTAGGTCTCTCTGGAGCATTTGGGCTGAATTTTTGACGACGTCTATCAAAACGAGGATGTTATAAAATGCATTTCATACCGAGTTATTACTGGAGAATTTCTGTGGTTTTATATTATGGATAGGTGCGCTCACTGCGCTGGGTCCCTCCGTTAGTGGCGAGACCACTCGATGCACGATGCCAACAGTTGGACGGCGAGAAAATGAATATAATGAAGGAAAACACACAGGCCTAGACATATAATGTAATGATGTACAGTAACGTGTCATTTGCTTGTTTCGGTTGTCTTCATTTTAATCGTTTTGTGATGATGCGATGGTGTGCTTTATCTGTCTGATTCCAACTAAAGTAGGCGGGTTGTGTGACATTTGATTTGGGGCACGTTCAGGGGGCAGGGTTTGCGTGACACGCTGCGAGCTACTAGCCTGACAGTGGAAACACAACATGATTTCGGCCTCACTACTCAACCTCCTGGGCGATTGGCATGGCCCGGCCCCATAAAAGCCCTGGCTTGCACTGGCCCGACAGTGGAAATGCAGCTAGTATTGTACTCCTGACCCTATTTGAGAAACAACATTGCTAAAGTCATGAAATTCCTGTCATGTGGACATTTGAGTACACCAGAACCTAATTCAATATTGTACCCCTGACCCTCTCTTTATCATCTTGGTTCTTTGTTGAGCGTAACAAAAAAATATAAATCTAATACACACACTATCTTTACAAAATCAATGTGTTTTTCTCTTTGTTTCCTTCAGACGTTGTTGGAGACCACCACAAATCTGTTGAACTCAGATCTTCACTGGTCTCTTTCACACTTGCGCAAGGCAGTCAGTAAAGGTCTTCATCCAAGACAGGACCACTGCAACATCTGCTTACAGCAGTACAAAAGACATCAGGAGAGCGAGGAGGAAATCATTATCTTCAGGTATGCACGTATACAGGGCTAATATTCTGCTACTTGTTATTGTTATCATCACAGAGAAGCACAGGGAAACTTTTCTTTTAAAATGCTTCTTTTTTTGTTTGCAACAGTTTTTTAAATCAGCCTCATTGCACACTTGAGAAGGTTTTTTCCCTTATGTTGAGTTTTTAATGTACTTTTATAAGTGACTCAAACAGCTTTTACTACTAAAAGAACAAAGCTGCTCTTTGACACTCAAAGCACTGGTATTATGGACTGTGTGTGTATAGCTAGATATTTTTGCTAAACAATATCACATTATCAGAATATTTTCAGTGTATATATACTGTATATAATCATTGGCCAACTGCTAATCAACAATGCTTAGTATACTGTACTCATCAGTTCCTATTTTCTTTTTCTTTGACAATTAATGAGAGATTAATGTACAGTGGGTACAGTGGGTTTTCACTCTTCGTTATATTGCAGCCATTTGCTAAAATCATTTAAGTTCATTTTTTTCCTCATTAATGTACACACAGCACCCCATATTGAGAGAAAAACAGAGTTGTTGAGATTTTTGCAGATTTATTATTTAAAGAAAGACTGAAATATCACATGGTCCTAAGTATTCAGACTCTTTGCTCGTTATTTAGTAGAAGCACTATTTTGATCTAATACAGCCATAAATCTTTTTGAGAAAGATGTAACAAGTATTTCACACCTCGATTTGGGGATCCTCTGCCATTCCTCCTTGCAGACCTTCTCCAGTTCTGTCAGGTTGGATGGTAAACCTGGGTGGACAGCCATTTTAGATCTCTCCAGAGATGCTCAATTTGGTTAGGGCTCTGGCTGGGCCATTCAAGAACAGTCATGGAGTCTTTGTGAAGCCACTTCTTGATTATTTTAGCTTTGTGCTTAGGGTCATTGTCTTGTTGGAAGGCAAACCTTCGGCACAGTCTGAGGTTTTTCCCTCGATTGAACCTAGCTGTCCTGTTCCTGCAGCTGAAATACACCTCCACAGCATGATGCTGCCACCACCATGCTTTACTATTGTGACTGTATTGGACAGGTGATGAGCAGTGGCTAGTTTTCTCCACACATACCACTTAGAATTAAGGCCAAAATGTTCTACCTTTGTCTCATCAGACCAGAGAATCCTATTTTCCACCATCTTGGAGTCCTTCAGGCGTTTTTTTTAAAAAACTCCATGCAGGCTTTTATGTGGCGGGCCACTCTGCCATAAAGCCTCAACTGGTGGTACTGGTGTGTACTGGTGGTATAACTTTCTCCCATCTCCCGACTGCATCTCTGGAGTTTAGCTTCTGTGATCTTTGGGTTCTTCTTTACCTCTCACCAAGGATCTTCTCCCCCGATAGCTCAGTTTGGCCGGTCGGACAGCTCTAGGAAGGGTTCTGGTCATCCCAAACGTCTTCCATTTAAGAATTATGGAGGCCACGTGCTCTTAGGAACCTTAAGTGCAGCAGAAATTTATTTTGTAAACTTGGCCAGATCTGTGCCTTGCTTCAATTCTGTCTCTGAGCTCTTCAGGCAGTTCCTTTGACCTCATGATTCTCATTTGCTCTGACATGCATTATGAGCTGTAAGGCCTTTTTTAGACAGGTGTGTGGCTTTCCTAATCAAGTCCAATCTGTATAGTCAAACACAGCTGGAATCAAATAAAGGTGTTGAACCATCTCGAGTATGATCAGAAGTTGACAGTACCTGAGCTAAATAAATGAGTGTCACAGCAAAGGGTTCAAATACTCAGGACCATGTTATATTTCAGTTTTTCTTTTTTAATAAATCTGCAAAAATATCGACAATTCCGTGCTTCAATTCAGTCAATATGGGGTGCTATGTGTATATTAATGAGCAAAAAAATGAACATAAATTATTTTAGAAAATGGCTGCAACATAGCAAACACTGCACAACAATATTGTTTTTGTCAAAATATTTTTTTCACACACCCAATAAAAAATGTGACTAGCATAAAGAAATAATATCTGTTGTTTTGCACTTCTTACAAACATCTTTTTTAGGGATTCCAAAAAACTCCCACACTGGTGAGCTCATTTGTTTTCAGGTGTGGGTAGAGGAGCCTTCTATCTCCTCTGACATGGTGTTGTGAAGCATTAGTTGCTACACAGTATCTTTACTTTTTCTGTAACAATGGTGCCAACACAGCACCACAACTAACTGTCAACCATATTGTAGATGTATAATAATATTGTTGCAAACTATATACATAAATAGTTTTGCTCATAATATAAACACAACAAGCTAGATTCCTTGTTAAACGGTGTCCCATCAAAAGTCATTGTAAAGAAAATGCTAATAGCTTAATGCATTAAAGGGATAGTTCACCCTGAACTGAAAATTCCATCATCATTTACCGACCCTTTACTTATCACAAATCAGTTTGAGCTTAGTTATTCTATTAAACACAAAATAAGATATTTTGATAAAGGTTGGAAGACCAATAACCATTGGCTTCCTACTATAGATGTTTATGGTTACTGGTTTCTAGCTTTCTTCAAAATATCTTCCTATGTGTTTAACAAAAGGAAAAGCTCATAAAGGTTTGGAAATGGTGAGTAAATTTCCATTTTAGGGTGAACTATCCCTTTAAAAACATTAAAATCCTTTTGTCTTTCTGTAGTATACATTTTCATAAGGTGTATATTAAATTTATATAATATTGTCATAATACATTAAACTACTTCAGTAATCTGATGTGAATCTCAAAAAACTTGCCATCTATTCACATATATTTGTTTTTCTTCATTTTGAGATGTAATCTAAATACAATATATAGTTAGGTCCATAAATATTTGGACATCGACATAATTCTAACATTTTTGGCTCTATACACCATGGATTTGAAATGAAAGGAACAAGATGTGCTTTAACTGCAGACTGTCAGCTTTAATTTGAGAGTATTTACACCCAAATCAGGTGAAAGCTGTAGGAATTACAACAGTTTGCATATGTGCCTCCCAGTTGTTAAAGGTCCAAAAGTAATTGGACAATTGGCTTCTAAGCTGTTCCATGGCCAGGTGTGTGTCCCTCATTATCCCAATTACAATGAGCAAATAAAACGTCCAGAGTTCATTTGAAGTGTGCTATTTGCAGTTGGAATGTGTTACTGTCAACTCTCAAGATGAGATCCAAAGAGCTGTCACTATCAGTCAAGCAAGCCATCATTAGGCTGAAAAAACAAAACAACCCCATCAGAGAGATAGCAAAAACATCAGGTGTGGCCAAAACAACTGTTTGGAACATTCTTAAAAAGAAAGAACGCCCCAGTGAGCTCAACAACACCAAAAGACCCGGAAGACCATGAAAAACAACTGTGGTGGATGACCAAAGAATTATTTCCCTGGTGAAGAAAGCACCCTTCGCAACTTGCTGAAAACAAAACTGAAGAGGAAATGTCCCAAGGTCAACCAGGAACTGAGCACCACCAAGAATGAAACTCAACCAAGTATTAAAAAGTGAAGGTTTGATTTATGATTATTGTTCTGTCCAATTACTTTTGGTCCCTTAACAAGTGGGAGGCACATATGCAAACTGTTGTAATTCCTACTGTGTTCACCTGATTTGGATGTAATACCCTCAAATTAAAGCTGACAGTCTGCAGTTAAAGCACATCTTGTTTGTTTCATTTCAAATCTATTGTGTTGGTGTAAAGAGCCAAAAATATTAGAATTGAGTTGTTGTTCAAATATTTATGGACCAAACTGCACTTTTTTTTTTTACTTGTTCAAACACTTATTTAAAATGAGTTGAAACAACACAATTCTTCAGATTTCATTGGGACAATTAAATTTTTTTTATGTTCAATCTGCATACATTTGTTTAAAGTGTTAAGTTAACTCAATCAATTTGTGTTGGGATAACATGAATGAATTGTGTGGAACCCTGCATTTTTTTACATTGTGCATATGGCTTGAAACTAATAAAAACTTGACTGGTTTTCTGGTCTCTGCACCAGTTTAGACTTTATTATACTAAAAATCTGTGTATTCAGTAGTGATGTATTATTTCTGTTGCATAACTTTGTCAACTCCCTGAACTCTTTTTTTTTTTTTGTATGTGTAGCTGTGGACACCTGTACCATTGCCAGTGTCTGCAGCGTAAAGAGACAGGTGTTTTGAGTGAGAGGCAGTACCCATGGAGCTGCTACAAATGCACATCCAACCAGGGCTCACGTCCAGCGGACAGAGCCAGCGCTGAAAGCTCACGATCACGCTCTGCTTCTCTGGCCCAGGTCAGTCAGACATACTTCACAATCGTGTGTTCATCCAAATACACCATTTCAATTTTTCTAAACCTCATGTCTAGATAAACAATGACAGGTTCTTAGGAAATAATTGTTTCTAAGAATCATCATAATGTATGCAAGTTCAAACTTCCCAAATCAAGCCTCAATATAGACTAAAACGCAGAGTGACATAGTCCATATAACTTATGTTCTATATTCGATATTGAAATACTGAAGACATATCATTTTATTTATTTTTATGTGACTGTACTAAAAAAGGCAGTATTTACAATATTTAATCTTAGCCAGCTTCAGGACGCTGTTTTTGCACATTTTAGTGTTTATGAATAGATTGCATAAAAAAAGAACACAAGTAATATTGACAAACTATACATCAGTCTAAAGCTACAACCCTCAAGTAGCCAATGTAGATGGTTGTATTTCAATTGGAAGCATATAAAGAATGTATTTGTTAAATTTGTGCAAGTTGTACAGAAAACACTTATTACATATGGAGTACATATCATCGTAATAACAACACACACACTCATTCATTGCTGTACATTAGGCATTATTTTAAAAGGTAAGAGTCCACAGAACAACATCCCATCGAACACTTTTAGTCCACCGACACGAAAGTATTGTATTATGAATGGTTATTCATTTGTTTACGTCACCATTTCATCCGAAGACCTGTTGTTTACATTGTTTACTATGTTACTTACGGTCGAAAACGGCATCTTTGTAGTAAAAAAGCAAGATGATATCATAGCTTACAGTTTTACAAATAAAATGAGACTACAAACTGAATGAAAAGTCAAAGTTATAGTTACTAAAATCTAAACAAAGCAGTCGAGTGTTTTGGCGTTCTGCACATGCATATTTCTGAGCTACTTTTACCCAGCTACTTTTAGCCAATCTTCCTAAAAGTGCACCAGTCATATTGACTACTTTTCATTTTGAGTGTTTTTTTTTTATCATTCAAAGGAATTGTTTGTTAGCTTTTTTTTTAACAATATTGATTGTGTCAAAGCAGCATACACTTTTTAAAAAAATCCATAAATTAGCAGTTTTCCGTATTGTGTGATTTTATTTATTATTTTATTTATTATTATTTATTTATTATTTATGCTTTTGAATTGCATTATGGGACCTTGATCTTTCTTTCAACAATTTTTAACCTAGAGTGGTTTGAATGAGTTTCTTTTAATAACATTTTTAATAGTTTAAAGTGATATATTGTCTGGGATGGTTTGCATGTTATGCTACAAAAACATTGCATTAACTGTCAGTTGTTGTTTTTTTTATTTTGCATACTTTTTTCTCTATATATTATTTCTTGTACATTATATCATTTCAAATTACTAAACTGTCAATAAAAGTCACTTAGAGTCACTGTAGAGTTTTCAACATCAAAAGTCGACATTGCAGAATTAACATGCCATATTGCAATTCACAACGGAAACTAAACCGAAAACACTTGTGAATCATGAAATAAGGAAACTGTTAATAAACAGATATTTTTTACAGTGTAGGTGAAGAAAACAGAATAAAGATCCACTTTGAAGTAGGTATGGGCCATAAATGTCTTAGAAAAAACTAAAAAAATTTGAACACAATGTATTTTATTTTAAGAAACATTTAAACTATTTTTGCCTTAATTTATTTCAAACTTGTCAGGCAAAATAATTCAAATAAATCATTGACTTCTGCTGTCTTCATTAGTTTCAAAAACACAGACTCCTTTAAAACTTGAAAAGGCATCTTTGGATATCTTCCTTTCTTTGGATATAAATCAAGCCACTGCACTGTTCTGGTCCAAAAGATTTAGAATGAAGGAATATGAGAACAATGCTTATTTTTGAAATACAAATTTGTTACATCATATATAATTAGAAAAATAATAATCTGTTAAAGTTTTAAAGTAAAAACTAGCTTATTGTCATTCAAATATCATTAATTTAAATAACAAACTGGCTAGCACATTCAACTTTCCTCAGTTACTCTGAAGTGACAACCAATACAGGATTCTGCTAGATGTTAAAGCCTTCTTTTAAGAGTTATTTTCACAATTTTTTGATGGCATAGCAATCAAAATTACAGACAAATGAGCTCATGTTTAGGACAAATTCTGGGCCTTTGTCAGTGAGGGGGTGGGTCTTTCAAACTACCAGAACGCCCCTGGCTATATAAGCAACTTGTTTTTCAGATTTTTGTTGAATCATGGTAGCTTTTGAATTGGAGGGTTATTTTACTGGAGATACTGCCCTAAAAAACTAAATGAAATAGTTGTAGAATAAAGTGCAGAGCTGTAGCCAGATAATGAAGCAATGTTCATTTCCATTCAGAAACACTAACACATGGTAATGACTTGTTGATGTGAGTGCAGCAATTTCAAACAACTGTGTAATAATATTAATATAAATAATATTAATCATAATCTAATCTTTCTGTATAGTTCACCTAAATGCACACACCAAACATCCACAAACGCATGAAAGACCGGTTAGTGGCGACTGACTCAAAAGTTTAGTTTAGTTTCTATTGCAGGTCACTCATTCCAGCAGTTCATTCCAGCAACACAACCTAATCCAACCAGATCTTTTTATAGTATAGCCCAGGGTGGCCCAAACTTGGTCCCGGAGGGCTGGTGTCCTGCATATTTTAGCTCCAACCCCAATTAAACACCTGAACTGGCTAATGAAGTTCTTCCTATGTATACTAGAATCTTCCAGGCAGGTGTGTTGAAGGAAGTTGGACCTAAACTATGCAGGACACCGGCCCTCCAGGACTAAGTTTGGGCACCACTGGTATAGACCTTCCATCCACATGCTACTGCTTTTCTGAGGAGGGAGGGGTATCGAGATCCTCGTGCAGCCACTGAAAACTCAAATTTCTGTGCCCATTTTTTCCTTATAGTTTAACGGTTCCTTCATAAATGAAAGTGACACATGTCAACGCTACACCAGTATAGATAAAGTCTCATGTAAACACACCACCAAATCTTTTAGGCAGAATAATTGTAATCAGAAAGACAAAAAGGTAAACATGGCCAATGTTTCAGATTGTGGAACATTACAGCAAAGCAGGCAGGCAGGAGAGTAGTAGTAGAATGCTGGTGTAGTTCTAGTTAAATGAAAACTTATTGAATTCAGTTTAGTATAAATGTCACAGTTGATGTTCCGTTCATTTTAGTTCATTTCAGCATAATACAAATGTTGATCAGGACTGGGCGATAATTTGATATCAATTATTATCACAATATATATTTTCCAATAAAATGATAATGACAGTTCGATAATTGTTTGATAATATTTATGCACTATGTGTAACGCTGCGCAGCCATATTGCAGCCTGCCCTTCCGGTTGCCGCACGCAAGTGTACAGCCATACAGTGTTTGTTGCACTTGGAGGGGTAAGAAAAAATAAGGTAAAAATGTAACCGTCACAGACATTGTTGACAAGGAACATCACTAAACATCAGTGGTCTGGACCTACTTCGTTTTTTGCAATCCGACGTGCAACGTGGACTGCAATCTACAGACGACTCGTGTCATAAAAAGCAGGCAACACCACAAACCTGTTTCATTATTTAAAACAGTACCCCACTGATGAAGATGCTAATAAAATTACAGACCCAAATAAGTGTTGGTAAACCAGCGCAACTACCCAGCAGAGTTTCATGTCATTATTTTCCAAAGCCGTACCTTATGAGAAAAAAATCCCAGACAGAAAAAAAGACAGAAGAAAGATATGACAGACAACACAATCTCAAACACATCTCAATGAACACTTGATGCTTGCTGTAAACTACAAGCTGCATTGTTTAAGGGCATGTGTTACGACATTGATAGGAACGCTTATGTTTCCTTTTTAAAATTAGGATATTTTCTTTGGAATTTTTAATACATGTTGTCCATCATCGACGATAAAAGAAGCAGCCTTTATGAAGGACATAATCATTATCTGACTTTTTGCACATTTTCCAAACCTGTTCTATTTTATTTATTTATTTTGATGTTGAACAATAATGTTCAATAACTTGTAGGGTAATGTCTTTGGTTGTTGAAAACTTGAACAGTAAATGCTGAATTAAGATTCTTTTGTTTATTCTTTTTTTTATTTATATGTACAGATGGCTAAAACATTTCACAAAATGTGTTAAATCAGCTGCACAAAGTGATTGGCATGCTGAAAATCCTATAAAATTAATAGATATAAAGATTTGACATTTGTTGTGATAATTATCGATATCGACTGATATGAAAAAAATTATCGTGATCATTTTTTTGGCATTTCGCCCAGCCATATTTTTGATCTATAAACTGTTCTACAGAGAAGAAAAGAAAAGCAAATGGCCTTTAAATTGCATTGTAGCTAATAAATTATGACTCAGAATAAGTGATTATTTTGGGGCGAACTATTCCTCAGTTCATTTAAACTGTTTGTTCGTGCCTTTTTCTGCCCAACTTTTTATAAAATTAGGGACTTTTGTTCAGTTCAGTCATGTTTTTATTCATCATTGGATCTCCCATAGCCTTTGTACTACAGGCTTCAGATCAGGGGTGATATGATTTTTAAGTACTTTTATGTGCATACAAGCTGTATGCATTATCTACGCTAATTGAATCTCTCTTATGAGAGATGTGATGGCTGTGGTATATGTAAATGGCATGCAAATGGGTTTCTCAGCATGCACCTGTATTAGTCATAACCACAGGAGGCTGATGGCTGCAGGCACAAAAGAGAGCTGGGCTAGTATCCCTAATCACAGAGGTGTTGCCACGGTGATTCTTTTGGAAGTGATGGAAAAAATGATGCCCAACCAGGGTGATTAGGGTATTAGCTCAACAGCAAAAACAATCCAAGACTGTACCTAGAACACATTATCTATGAATCCTGTTGACTGAATCAGCACTTACTTTTTTGTGTGTGATGGTGAGTGACGTAAATAGGCAAAAAATGCAGAATCAATGTGTTCATATAAAATGTGACATTATGTTATGTTTATGTTGAATATATAAGACTGTCTTCCCAAAAAGTTCCCCATATCATGCTAGTTTAAATGTTTCAAATTTTGTTCCGGATGTCTCAGACAGTATGTTTTTTTTAACTAATAAAACAATCACTTCTTATAATATACACTGCTGCATTACTGCATTATATAAACCCATCCTTTCTCAGAGTCTTCTCTGCTCTAAATGGCCAGATAGTCTAGTTTGTTGTGATTGGTATACCACTTTCATCAAGTTGCCATTTCAAAACGGAGGTTTGTCTGTCCACAATTACTCTCTGATTGGTCTTCTGGACTGTTGCGTATCGTTCGACTATTGTACAAGAGGTAGATTTCAAGTACTGATACCAGCAAAATATGCACATGCCCAGCGAGCATGGATGGTCACCTATCATGCATTTTAGGCTGTGTATTATAGACTGGGATTGATTATCTAAATTGCAATAAAACACCAGGCTGGACAAGATGCTTTTCATTGCAAAATGCAGTTTTAAAATGAAAATGCACTGGTGTAAATCTTGATCTCTCGTAAATCTTGAAATTTTGATTTCAGCTCCAGAATTGTCATTAGCACTTGTAAGCAAACTGGTTTGAATTATATATTAATATGTGCCCAGGTCTTCATCCTTCATTCAAGTACAGAATCAGAATCAGAATCAGTTTCATTGCCAAGTGTGCTTCACACACACAAGGAATTTGTTTTGGCTACAGAAGCTTCCAGTGTACATAAAGTGACAACACAAAATAAATATGAAAAATAAAAAAGATAAACATTAAACAGATGCAGTTAGTAAAGTAGATTTGCTTTTATAGTGCAGAAAACTACATCTTTGTGTAAGGCAATAGAAGTACTCGTATGTACTTTCAGTGTCACAAATAAATTCTGATCTCATTGTGTCTTTTTAGCATAGCATAACAACAGATGCTGAAAACCCTTTGTCACTTTCACATTCTGTAGTGAATAATTATTATTCAAAATAATTAAGTAATTAATAATTAAGTCAACATTAACATGATTGAATAACATTCAGAATAAGCTTAGAACTAAATTCAGTTTTCAGAATTGAATTAATGTCTTAAGATTCACAACTTAAGTAATACAGTTTCTGTGCATGACAACAACTAGTTGACAAGGCAAGAATAAGGTTTTTATTTCCATCTCTTTTAAAATTGTGAAATTAAAAATTAAGTATTTATTTAACTGAACCATCAACTATTATTGTCAGTATACATCACTGGAATCATAAGTAATTTAATGATCAAATAAACCCCCCCCCCCCCCCCCCCCGTATGTAATCACGCTACTATTATATTATTGTTCATCAGCGATCTGATCACGCTGATGATATGGCCAATCATATACTCGGCGCAATAAGGCAATAAGATTTGTTGCTATTTTTACACAAGCAAAACCTTAATTTTCACGTTTTGTGCCACGTTGTTTAAATAGCAAATCTATTTGTGCTTTGTGGACTGATGGGTGTGCTGGTTCATAAAGGAGGTGTGTTAAGGCATGTTGGTGCGTTGCTATTTTGAGGATCTTGAATAGACCATGCCATTGACCAACTAAAAGCTGGTCTCAAGTCTAGCGCAGAGCGCATTAGTTATGTGCTTATGCAGGTCCAAATGCTTACACATTGCTTAATACACACAGGATCTACAGCAATACACAAATATCTTTACAAATGAAAAAAATTAAGGATTAAAATGTTACAATTTTTGTTATAAAAAATTATTTTCTACATAAATATAAAAAGCACTACCTCCATGCCTTCTTCATGTCAGGGAGCTTTTTTCAGTTTATTCATGACAATTTGCATATGTGTAATGTTATTATTATTAGCAGCATTATTTATTATATGCATATTTGTATTTGCTTTAATAAAAGCAAGTTTAGATTTGTCCATCTGTCGGGTTTTGGAGACGTATGCGTCACTTTATGGGGCTTAAGAATAAGACGTGTTTGGATTTAACTAGTTTTTTGACCACACTTCGTTATTATTGTTCATTTAATCATTTGCTGGAAATTAGAACTGAATTTAAAAATGGTTTTGAAACATCTTTGCGCTTAACAAACGAAATAAAATATGTAGGTTAATGGATGACTAATGGATGCCGCAGCGCAAACTGTATTTTTCCTTCCCTAAAATAGCAAAAGTGGATTCAGACACGCCGTGCGCTTTAGACTTTGCACCTAGGTCGTCAAAATAGAGCCCTAGGGAGGACTTTGCAGACCCTTGTGATCAAAGACAGATCAATTTTTTTTTTTTTATGATGGAATGAAGGTAGAGTAGTTGGCAGCTTATTACAAGATGTCTGCATTACAGCCTGTCTGTCTGTATTTTGTCATATTCTGTGAGTCATGTTTCACCTGTCACCTTGTGTGTTTCAGAACAAAGTGACATCTGCTCATCGTGGGATCATGGCAGAGGCTCACGGGAGAAAGGTAAGTAAATGGAATTATATTGTACAGCTAGACTGGATTTGATTAGTTAAACATAATTAAATCTAATGTCAGGTGAAGGAAATGTGACGGTTTTCATTATTTTATATTTAGCTTGTCAGTTCATTTAGCCACAAACTTAATTTAGATTTAATTGAATTCAGATTTGATTTCAAAGAGTGTCAGACCTTTATAATGTATTGCGTAACATTTCTCTTTTCCAGGATGTACAAAATTCAGCACTTTAAAAGGTTTCTCTACTTCTTGGAGGGAAATCATAGTTATCTTCCACTTTGACTTTTCTGTGTTCATTCATCTATGAAACATAAATGGCTTTTTCCCTGCTGGTTCAAAGCAAATTAGCTTGCTTATGATTGCATTACATTCGCTCTCTTCTTTCATGCATTTGTTTACTGGCATGAATGGATTGATGAAACAGACCTGGCCAACTGTCTGTCTGTTTTCTTTCTTCCTGTCTCTCTCACCTGAATTTTCATCTCTCATCTATCACTCTCTTGGAAACATTATTTCTCTCTCTCTCTCCATTGAGTATTCATTGCTTGTTGGTCAAGTGACTTGGTGTTTTATGCAATGTGACAGTGAGCCTTAAAGACAAGACAGGAAGTGACATGAACCTTTTGACCCATCTCATCTCTCAAGCATCCATTCGTCCTTTCTCTCTCCAATAAACCCCCAACCATTAGCATCACTAAGCACTCCATTATCTGTGACATGGAAAATTCAGCACTTTTCTTCACTTTTGAGGTTTCAGAAAGCTGCGAACACACAGTATTATACCTGTGGAGACTCTGGCTTTAATTAACACGTAATGCTTCAGAACTCCTGCGTGCTAATGATAACAAGGCTGACAGGATGACACAAAACAGTCTTTTTTTTCTCTTCTTTTTCTTTTCATCTTTGAATGCACTCCTACTGCAGCACCAATTGCTTTTTTATATTCATAGAGAAAGATGCTACAATTCATTCCAACCTATATTAAAATTGCATGTAATGATCAAATATATTTAGATCTGGAAAACTTAATCTATTGAGTTACCTGATCTGCAGATGAATTGCATTAATCCCAAGCATGTGATGAAAACATGTAATTTACATCTTAAGGCCCAAGGTGTTTTTTTACATGCATTTTTTATTTATTTTTGCTATTTGGGCTAATTGAGCCTAATTAGAATAAAACCTAAGTATCATCTTTTGATATGATGTGCTTTTAGAGAAAAATTATGTCCATATACAGTTGAAGTCAGAATTTTTAGCCCCCCTTTGAATTATTATTATTATTTTTTTAATATTTCCCAAATGATGTTTAACAGAGCAAGGAAATTTTCACAGTATGTCTGATAATATTTTTTCTTCTGGAGAAAGTCTTATTTGTTTTATTTCGGCTAGAATCAAAGCAGTTTTTAATTAAAAAAAAACATTTTAGGGTCAAAATTATTAGCCCCTTTAAGCTATTTTTTTTTTCGATAGTCTACAGAACAAACCATCATTATATAATAACTTGCCTAATTACCCTAACCTGCCTAGTTAACCTAATTAACCTAGTTAAGCCTTTAAATGCTACTTTAAACTAAACACTTGTGTTTTAAAAATTTCTAGTAAAATATTAATTACTGTCATCATGGCAAAGATAAAATAAATCAGTAATAAGAAATTAGTTATTAAAACTATTATGTTTAGAAATGTGCTGAAAAAATCTTCTCTCTGTTAAACAGAAATTGGGCAGAAAAATAAAATGGGGCTAATAATTCAGGGGTGGCTAATAATTCTGACTTCAACTGTATGTGGACTGAATATACATAAAAAAAATTCCTGACTGTTTTTTAATGCATATGTAACATATAATTTTTTTAATGTGTTTTGACTATTAGAGAGTAAAAACAAAATTTTTCCCCATTTTGGACAGTTAAAAATCGTGTTTGGGACATCTCATATGCTGCAAAACAGTTGCAGGATGACACTGTATGTCTGAAACAAAATATAAAATATTCAAAGTATTTTAAATAGCCACTTGAGAGCTAAAATGTGCTGTCCACCTATGTGGCCACTAAGCCCTAGGAGGTTAGGATTTGTTTTGTGGCAAAGATAACAAAAATTGCCTTTAGTATAGATTGAACGTACAGTAAAGTTCCCACAGCAATCCTGTCAGCTGTTTTTTTTTTTTTTTTTGCCTAGTCTGTTTACAGGTTTTGTACGGGTGCTGAAAATCCTTGAAAATGCTTGAATTTTAATGTAGGCCTTTCAAGGTTTCAAAATATGCTTAGATTTTGAATGATGTGCTTAAAAAAAAAAAATTGCTTGAAAATGCAATTGTCTTTCTTTCAGACTAATGTACCTTATTAAACAACTACCTATTTAAATAAAAATTTAATCCTTTTGCTATTGCATACAATGAAAACTCTGCTGGAGTCTGTGCTTGTGCCTGTAGCATAAACTGCAGGGTTTTTTTATGTATGTGTACCCTTTGCAGTGAAGTTTGCCGCTTTTTGAGCACTGGATTGAAGACGAATAATATAGGCCAAATAAGTGAGGCTTAAATCCCAAAAGGCTTATTTCATTCATTCATTCCTTTTCTTTTTGGCTTAGTCCCTTTATTAATCTGGGGTTGCCACAGCGAAATGAACCGCCAACTTATCCAGCATATGTTTTACGCAGCAGATACCCTTCCAGCTGCAACCCATCACTGGGAAACATCCATACACACCCATTCACACACATACTGTACACTACAGACAATTTAGCTTACCTAATTCATATCTGATATAATGTGATGAAGATGTACATATGCAGTTTGTAAGTAAATATGTAATTATAATGTGCTGGAAAAGTGTGAAAATGCACCTTGAAAACCTTAAATTAGTCTTTCTAAAAGGTTTAAGATACCTTTGTTCGAGACAGACTGCTTTTGTAATTGTAGTATAATCAGCATCAAGTTTCATTCATTCATTCATTTTTCTTCGGCTTAGTGTCTTTATTTATCAGGGGTCGCCACAGTGGAAGGAACTGACAACTCATCCAGCTTATGTTTTACACAGCAGATGCCCTTCCAGCCTCAACCCAGTACTTAGAAACAGCCATACACACTCACATTCACACACATACACTACAGCCAATTTAGCCTATTCACTCATTACTGCATGTCTTTTGACTGTGGGGAAAACCAGAGAAGACAAGGAGAACATGCAAACTTCACACAGAAATGCCAACTGAACCAGTGACCTTCTTGCTGTGAGGCGGCAGTGCTAACCACTGAGTCACCATGCCACCCAGCACCACATTTTTAATACTTAATTCCTAAATCTTTGTATTTGCTTGAAGTTCGTTGTGGAGATACACTAATACTGTACATCAAGAATTAATATCAGATGAATATAAAAATAGTGTGTATTATTGTTTGTGTTTTATTACTGTATATCCTGCTAATCAAAAGAGGTCAGACAAAGTCATTAGAATTGTTCTGTTCATAAAGAGATTGTCTCATTTGTGGAATGACTCTGAAATGGGTCACAGTGAGACAGAATTGCAGTTTGCAAGCTCTGCAGTGCTAAATTTTTGCAAAGTGTAGGAGTTTAAAGTGAACTTTAACCAGTCTCAGTTGCTATAAACTTTAGAGTAAGTACTATCCAAAAAATAAGTGCTGACACCCATAGTGCTTGTATGGATTATTCTGTTGTTCAAATGTTGTTATAATGGTTTGTCATCTGCTGAATGTCTGAACTTAACCTGTAAGATACTGTCACACTTTAATGGGAATTACATAAACCACATTAAAAGTGCTGTTTCACATTCCTATGATAGTAATAGCATGTAGTAGAAGCTTATTTTTAGTATTACCACATCAGATGTGTAACTGTTTTTAGTTTTGTGTATTTATATCTCAGAAGCTCATTTTTGGCTTCAGGAAGTGGGGCTCATTCAAATGAGTTTACTGTATCTTAAAGGCCTTCTGAGCAGCAAAGCCATAGTACATAAATAGCTGTCATATGCATGTTCTGGTTGGGTTTTTGTTTAAGTGTTCCTTAGGCCCTGTTTACACTAATAGTTTTCATTTTAAACTGGGCTTTTAGAATGAAAACTATCCATGTCCACACTGGCGGTTCATCTAGCGTTTCTGAAAAGCTCTTCGTCCACACTACACCACTGAAAATGCACATCACGTGACCATACACAGACTCTGGCAATCGATGAAAGCTGCTTCTTCGTATTCTCATGTCTGAGCTCAAGGCAGTCAGCGGGAGCTCTGAGCACACCAGCCTGTCTGAGAGCATCCAAACGTCGACCAGTCCATCTGAAATCTGTTGCTGGATCTCATCTCTCTGTAGTTGTTGGACGCTAGCTATAATTCATATTGTGCAGACCAATATCCAATGAGTCAGTCTTTTGGATCTATTAGCCTACCTCAGGTAACATGTTTTGGCTGAGCACAACAATAAGTTAATATACCTATTAATTTCATTTATTAAGCACATATTTAATTTAAATAAAAATAATTAAGCATGGGTGACGTGGTGGGTAGCACGTTCGCCTCACAGCAAGAAGGTGGCTGGTTCCAGCCTCGGCTGGATCAGTTGACATTTCTTTGTGGAGTTTGCATGTTCTCCCCGTGTTCCCGTGGGTTTCCCCCACAGTGCAAAGACATGTGGTTTAGGTGAATTTGGTATGGTAAAATTGATTGTAGTGTATGAGTGTGTGTGTGTGGATGATAAGTTGGCGGTTCATTCCGCTGTGGTGACCCCAAATTAATAAAGGGACTAAGCCGAAAAGAAAATGAATGAATGAATAAATAATTAAGCACATATTTAATTTATTTAGCACATATTGCCAAAATCACACAAAGAGCCTAATGTTTCATATTTTTCAATGAAAATGAAAGAAGGCAGTTATTAGGCTCCGTTTTGTTATAAATTTGCATACAGTGAAGATGACGGTCATATAAATATGTACATGATGCCTTAAGATTTTTTGTTGTCTGTTATGTTATAGTTATACACTTATAGTTATAGTGTCTGTTATAGTTGTTAATATAAAAATAAAAGAGACAGTGCTTTATGCCATGTTTTCATTTTATTGTTAAGTTCATCCAGGGTGCATGACATTATAAGAGTACACTTCTATTACATTTAAAGATTTTCCAACGTGTCCTCACGTCCACGGAAGTTTGTTACAAGGAAAGGATGCTAGTCTGAACTGTGTGTACTTGATTTGGAAAAAAGCTCCAATCAGGTAGCGCAAGTGTCTGCAGTCATGCCTCCATTTTCAGATGTCTCTGTTTTCCCCCATCCACACTGACACAGAGCAGCAGCGTTTTAAAACCAAAACGGCCCCTTTAGCATTTTCAAAACTCTCCGTTTTCGGGGCTCGAAAACTCCGGGGTAGTGCGGACAGAAGGTGTACCCATAGCAAAGTTATGCGTTCTGGAACTAAAATGTGTTGGTGTAAACGGGGCCTTAGTTTTACTTAATGATAACAATACTGTTACAGTTACAGCAATGATTACTGTACTGTTACAGTTAAGCTGAGTTAATTTCCACACATTTAGTAAAGTCAATTAATAATTGTTAGCACAGTTGGTAGATTATACAGTGTATTTTAAAATGATGGCGGCGCAGTAGGTAGTGCTGTCGCCTCACAGCAAGAAGGTGACTGGTTCGAGCCTCGGCTGGGTCAGTTGGAGTTTCTGTCTGGAGTTTGCTTGTTCTCCCTGCGTTTGCGTGGGTTTCCTCCGGGTGCTCCGGTTTCCCCCACAGTCCAAAGACATGTGGTACAGGTGAATTGGGTATGCTAAATTGTCCGTAGTGCATGAGTGTGTATGGATGTTTCCCAGAGATGGGTTGCAGCTGGAAGGGCATCCGCTGCGTGAAACATGTGCTGGATAAGTTGGCAGTTCATTCCGCTGTAGCAACCCCGGATTAATAAAGGGACTAAGCCGAAAAGAAAATGAATGAATGAATGAATGAATGAAATTTTTAAATGATTGTTTACCAAAAAATACGTTTGGCATCATTTACTAGCCTTCTGTTTCTTTCTTCAATTAAACACGAAAGATAATGTTGAAAATCAATAATAATTTACTCCCATCATTTTTTTTTTTTTTTTGTCATTAGTACACATCTTTCTTCAGAGTTTGTTATTTTGTGTCCAACATAAAAAAAAAACCCATAAATCTTTGGAAACACTTGAGGGTGAGTAAATAGGGAATCATTTGGGGTGAACTAAACCTTTAAGCAGGACACTGCTGCAAATTGTTTGTATTTTGTATCTACAATATTTTGGATATATTTACAAAAATGTAGCAAGGGTCAATTTTTGAGCATGTTGACCTCAACTGTATTTAGTAGCCAGCAAAGAATTCTCAGTATTTAGAAAAATATATATTTTTTGTCTTTAAAAGCATCTTGTGAATAAAGTACTTTTTTTTACTTTCTAATTCTTATTGCTGGATTTGCTCTTCAGTGTTTGAACCTTCAGCAATGAAATTTAAACCACACTGAACTGATCTGAACTTCAGCTCTGAAATCTGGACTTTACTAAAACTTCTATGTTAAGTGGCTTTGACACAATCGACATTGTAAAAGTGCTGTATAAATAGACTTGAATTGAATTGAATTGAATTGAATTGAATTATTGACAGAAACATGATGCTGTTGGATTTAAAATGGATTTAACTTACAGATTTTTTTCTGATGCAACAAGACACATTATGTTTAATCTAAACAAAACACATGCATCTTCTGGTGGGGCTGATCCTAAGTGACATGGAAAAGAGAAAACATCTTTAGAAGTCAGTCAATCGTTCTATAAACATCAACACCATTTTTAGAAGGTGCAGAAAAGTGTTTTTGTATTTTGCAAAGAAATGTTTCCCCTTTAAGCAAGGAAAGCCACTGGTCAACAGAAAACTGTGTAATTGGTTTATTTAAATATGTTGTCCATAAATAATGGATTTAATGAACGCTCCACCAAATTATCCTACCTTTCCCAGAAAAATCTGTCACGCAAAATCTGCGTCCTCCAGCTCAGCGCCCCGTGAACGGAGAAAACTGAAACAGCGTGACAGTGTTCATCTCCTTCTTTTTGCTGAAGGGAGGGCGCAATAATTGCATTTATTCTTCTGCAGTGACAGCAGCATTTGTCCTTTGTGCCACTCAAAACAATCTCTGATTATATATAGAGGCCCAGTGAGGTAAAGTGAGGATACTCTTGATTTTACTCTGGAACATTCTGCAGAAAAGCCTCTGCTCGGGGTGGAGTTTGGCAGATCTTTAGGGTTTGTGCTTGACTTCATGCCTTTGGGACTGAAGAAGTCATTGAAGGATGACAGAGACTGAGAGGTTTTGATCACCGGAGGCTGATTTGAGCCAAGCCAAAGTGATGAAATGATTTTGATTGGTGTGGAGGACACTGGGATGTGTCTTTAAATAAGTGAACGTGTCACTGTTCAAGATGTGCCTGACTGTAATTTTAGCTGTAAATGCTACAGTAAATCAGAGCTAACAATATCTAAATATGGATTTTTTTTTTAATTATATGAGGAAAGTTTAGAATGCACCCCTTTTTTTTGAAGGTTTAGAAGTCATGAACCCTCAAATAAGATCATCCATGTGTGTGGGACTATGTTAAACTACCCAGTAGGGGTGTGACAAGACGAGACACAATATTGTATTCACGAGAATGAGACAAGAAAAGATTTTTTTATACAATTTTTTTTGGAATCCTCAATGATGGAAAATAGTCTTTTATTCAACTGAAGAAAAAAAAATCTAAATGCAAAGCTATTTAGGAGCTTTTTAAAATCAACTTGTAATGAAAGTTATTTAACTTCTATTTTAATGAATCCTATGCTTTAAAGAACATGCAAACACTGCAAAATATTTTGCTATAAACTCTACTGACTGGACAAACTCTGAGCTACTGGATGTTTTAATGGAATTTGATACTTCGTGCTGAATGAAAAAATAATTCAATTTTTTTTCCGGACTGCATAAATTATGATGATGACGACGGGTGTGCTGAGTCTCCAGGAGTTCACTGTGTGTGCGCACACTCAGAGAAGATGTGTGTGTCTATGGTGCTTTACTGACTCAGTAGGGGCAGAGAATAGTGTCAAACAGTCGTGTGTGTATGGCTTATTAGACAATGGTAATAGTTTGAGTACAGAATTTACATGTCTGTACAACACTTCAATAATGCGACTAAAATAGGAATATTTTACATCTTCGATTTGGGTTTACGACGATTGTGGCTTTAAGCATATCTAAAATGCTATTCCATCGCATGGTTAATTTGTGTGGTGCAGTTGTAACAGCCTTTGCTTTTGGACACTGCAACCCCCACAGTGGAGGCAGCCCAGGTTTGCCAGGTGTGTGCAAAGCAGTTGATTTGCGGTTCAAATCCAGTCCTGCCTCCAATCTCCAGTGCTAAATTCACCCTCACGCTCCATCATAACATCACAACTCATGAGACAACTTTTCACCTCAACGAGAAATCTTGTCGCAATTTAGTCTCGTGAGATCTTGTCACACCTCTACTACCCAGACTATGCCAGTGTCCATTTTTTTATTTCTAGCAATATTTCTACAATAGTTAAGCATAACTAAACACAACAACAGTTGATAAGTGTGCTGGTCAACACATTTTTGCAATGTAAAATTTTAGTAATAATGTGGGTCTATTTTTCTGAATCATATTTTTGATGTTATAAATTAAACTTTCTATTAATTATTATCATGTTAATGCTACTGTATGTATTTGTTTGTTTTAATCTAATTTCTTATTTATTTAATCATATGTTTGAATATTTAACATTTATGTATTTTGTGTGTACATAATTGTTGTCCTTCTTCATCTTTTTTTCGTCGTTTTCTTCTTTGTCTTCTTCTTCTTCTTCTTCTTCTTCTTCTTCTTCTTCTTCTTCTTCTTCTTCTTCTTCTTCTTCTTCTTCTTCTTCTTCGATAATTGAATTAAAAATGAAGTTTCCAGGTCACATATGTTAAAAAGTAACATCTGACTAATAAGAAATAAACAAAAAAAAAAAAACCCGGTCCTTATATTTACGGAACCACACCACTTTGGAAATGATTTTCACAACAACATAAATATACATAAATTAAATTCACAAATCATTCTAATCAAATGAGTAAAATTATGCACAAACATTATATGTCACGTATACTGTACATCAATACTGAAAAAATAAACAGTTATTTCATTTACTCATTGTTTTATGTCATTCACCAGCATGAACTTTAGTGAATAGAAAGTATAGGAGCTAACCACTGTCCTCTTGCACACTACAAGAGACAACATAACCTACCTAACTTTAAAATAAATAAAAAAAGGTTATGAAATGTAAATAGTTAAATAATTCAATTCAATTACTAATTTATCTTTATTTCTTTAGCGCTTTTACAATGTAGATTGTGTCAAAGCAGCTTAACGTAGAGGTTCTAGTAAATTGAAATTGTGTGAGTCCAGTTTGCAGAGTTTAAGTTCAGTTCAGTGTGGTTTAATTTTCACTGCTGGAAGTCGAAACACTGAAGAGCAGAATTAATCAATGCGCAGCTCCACAAGTCCCAAACCAAGCAGGCCAGTGGGGTGACAGTGGCGAGGTACACACGTTACCAATTGATGAAAGTGAAGGAAAACAAACCTTGAGAGATATCCATGTGCATCAAAACAAATAAAAATGTCAAATAACCATTGAACCATTCACTTAATATTTATTTGTGACCTCTGTTCTCACGCTAACGTACATATAACATATATTCCCACATAGACATTTGAATTCAACCAAACTCAGTACGAAATTGTTTCGCTGTTTCAGTTCATTCTGCTTGATATTGCTGTTTTTGTTTTAAATGTCACATCCATCAGGCTTTAATCACTTGTCTTTTCCACATCTTCTGCTTATGTATGAAAATGTCACACTTGATGTGAGCAGCACTCCTCCACTGACTCTTAAAGGGTTTATTTTTTTTGTTGCGCAGTTCGCTATTTATAAAGTCCATACCTGGAAGCAAAGTTTGCCCCTTTGTCTTGTTGATGTTCTTATGTTTAATATACTGTTTAATACGTTTTATGAATTTGTCTTTAGGGTCATCTGTGACCATTGTAAATTGAACAGGGGTGTTTTTGTTCTGTGAGTATGTTGACCTGTGTGTGAGCTTTTATTTAAAATTTTCTTCTTTTCTGCAGATGTTGACTGAAGCCACTTTGGATGCCCAGCAGACACAGGCCTGGGATCAGTTCCGCACTATCTACAGAGGACCATCTCGGGTATGACTGACCTACAGTAACTTTTCTTATCTCTCCACTCTTACTCTATACAGTTGAAGACAAAATTATTAGGCCTTATGTAAAAATTTTAATTATTTTACCTTTTTTTTTTTTTTTCAAAAAATTTTAAATGTTATTTTTCAAAGTGTGGCTAATGGAGAGACATAACTATTTAACTAAGTAATTGGATGGTTTTTTTTTATTATTGTTATTCCAGCCAAACTAAAATAAATATGTCTTTTTTCTAGTTTAAATAAATAATGGGAAACACTGTGAAAAATGCCACTGCTCTGTTATAAAAAGAATAGAAAATTTCAGAGGAGGTGAAATAATTCTGTCTTTTGCTGTATATACAGTTGTGCTCAATTATTTACATATCACCTAATTTGTTGTTTGTTTGTTTGTTTATTTATTTATTTATTTAATGTTTCTAACCTTTTTTTAGTCAGTGTTTTAGCTCCATCATTAAAATATTATTGTAGTCTTGAAAGTTGGGGTCAGTGTTTTTGAAAGATGTCTCTGCTGCTCACAAAGGCTGCATTTATTTGATCAAAGACATACTGTATAAAATACTATTTCTAATTCTAATAAATTATAAACAATAATGTTTACTTATGGAGCAGAGAATAAAGTGTCCTTTTTGAAAGTTCAAATATGCAAATTTGGTGATTAAAGACATTTCTTGTTAGCATTTTTAAAACAGTTTTAGCTGCATTCAATTCTTTTTTTTGTTTTTTTGTTTTTTTTTGTTTCATTGATACATTTATATTCCTCCTTGTTATATTAAAATACTGAATTATTTTTAGAAAGACTTCTCACTTTTAAACACTAGTTTTTCCCAAGACATACTTTACACACAATTTCATATTGATTACATGCTGTTTGATATTGATATCAGGTGTTGCCACATCAAGTATCAATGACTGCTTGCATACTTGTGTTATAGTGCTTAAGTCCTGAGTACTAAAGTTGACTGCTGTTCTGGAAAATAAGCCTTGGGTTGTTTTAAGCTCCTGCATGCTGTTTGAGTTCTTCCTCACAGTGGCTCAATGATGAGATCCAGCTGTAGGACAATTCAATAACTTAAATCATTGCAAAAGCTAAGAACCAAGATTACATCAACATTATTTTCTTCAGCAAGCTCTTGTTTTATTTGTGGAATATTTGTGAAACTTCTCGTATGCAGCTTTTCTACTAAACTTTTCTACTATTCTACTGTTCTATAGTTCTACTATTCTACTAAGAATAAATCAAGTACCGCAGTACTAAATATATACATAAACTAAATACAGTTCTGTTTTGGGTTTTTTTTTTACCTTTGTTATTTAAAAAAGGGTGTTAAAATGAATTGGTGCATTGTGACACAGAAAGGGTGATGTAAAATAGGTTAAGTAACAAACCATAACCATAACAAAAAACATAAAGACAAAATCACACAAAATCAGAGTTGAATAAATAATGCCGTACCTCACAAAATTGAGATCTGTGTAAATGTGATGATTTTGAAGCATTTTTTGTCATTGAGATGAAATGTTACATTTTACATTGTTGAAAAAGAAACAGTTAGTAAAAAAATTATATATTCAATGTGATTTATTTTCATTTGTGTATATATGGTAAGTAAAACATTTTTCAGTGTTTATTAAAAACTGAAAATGTTTATTAAACACTGAAAAATGTTCACATTTAATCATAGCTCACATCCTAAAACATGAAATAAATGTTATAGAGAGCAAACTTTTTACTTTCACAAGCATTAACATATTGTTACAACACCAAATTTTATATATTTTTGATTGTGTTTCTTGAAAAGTAATGTTTCAATGAATGATCTGCCAGATAGAACCTTATAATTCCAAGTGGAAAATGACTTTTTATAATTAGAAGGTTCTATCTGCATTACCGTGGTTTTTTTTACTCCAATTTGCAAATGTAAGAGAACTTTGATAATTTACATTTAGAGTACATTTAGGGTCTCTGTCATGTTAATGAATGAAAGAGAACTGTTACACACATATTGTTTGCTATATGGAATGCAAAAACGTTGCTCAATATCTTTAAATCATTTAGAATGCAGATAAAACCTTATAATTGCAAGGTGATGAATTTACAGTCAAAAAAGTAAAAACATTTAATATACTTTTTTTCAGTGTGAACATCTTAGTTAAAAATACTGGGTACTGTATATATTATTTATATCATTTTTTTTTTCCTTTAGGAAAAGTTTACTTCCCAGTAACCATTTGTATTGTAATATTGTGTTGTATTCTAACATGTTTATTGGCAATTACATTATTGTATACATTTAAACTTTTATTTATTTATTTATTTATTTATTTATTTATTTATTTATTTATTTATTTATTTATTTATTTCACATCACCTAAGTAAATTTCAGAGATTTCAGCACACTTGAATAGCATGTGCTTTAATGATTAAAAATTACGTCTGTAGGCAGACAGTTGGTGAAATGGACACAAAACGGTTATGTACTAGCAAATAAAATAATGCAGACCTCACTAAATCACATTGCTTGATTAATTTTAAATACTTTTCTCGTTTCATCTGAAAGGGAAACTCCTACAGATGGAAATGCAATTAGCTGCAAAAATCATGCCCATACTTTTTCAGTCCTAAATAAAAATAATAATAAATTATTTATGAGTAATAATTTATTTTATTTATATAGTGATTTGTGTGAATGTTTGCATTTGTAGGTGCGCGCATGTGTGTGTGGAGAAGGTAATTCTCCTCAGCTCTATATGTATATAAAGATTAGAGAGCTTTACAATTAGATCCTATTTGTGCCTTTATTTCCACTCACAGCTGTTTATCCATCACATATGGTCTCAAATGTACTCTCACCCACATTTACACACCCCCTCATACATTTACACACATTTAAAGAGCCTCAGCAGAATCAAATGAAGCTCTTTGTTGACTCAATGCTGCTGGTTAAAAAATAAGTTGCCCCAGTGTTGAAAGGCATGCAATAGCAGTAAATGTGTCCTTGACTGAGAATGGCTACATTGCCACCATTTGCACATGTTATTCATTTACTTTGATCGAATAACAGTTGACCACATTCCTCTGGCCCCAATAAGTTTAGAATTGTGCAATAATGTAAAACTGTGAAAACAGCACTTTTTAATAAAAATTGCAGGAAATTTGTACTTAACCAGACTAAACTATAATTGGTTTGTTCCATTTTAAATAGTCCATTATAAACTGAGAGAAATCTAGGAAATATAGGAAATAATGCCAATATATCGCTATTTGCATCTGACCACATTAATAACTCAACAAACTGAGTTTTTAACGATTTATGAGCTAAGCCTAAAGCAGTGGTGCTCAACCCTGTTCCTGGAGATATACCTTCCTGCAGAGTTCAGCTGCAACCTTGATCAAACACACCTGTCTTTAATTACCAAGTGCTCCTTCAGATCCTATTTAGTTGGTTTAGTAGCGTTTGATCAAGGTTGGAGCTAAACTCTGCAGGAAGGTAGATCTCCAGAAACAGGTTTGAGCATCCCTGGCCTAAAGAATCTGCTCACATATGTTTAAAATAAGTGAACATATTAAAACTGGAGGCACAGATGAACCATGACACATCTGTTTTTCAGGTTTGCTGTTGTAATGTTAAATTGTTCAGAAATAGTAAATGCCAAACACACAAGAAGCCTGAGTAGTCCGAATAGCCTGGGTGACAACCATCCACTTTTGTTGTCTACTGTAAGCTACAATCTAAACAATTTAAGGAATTTGCTCCATTAAATGTGTCTGTTATTCCTGAAATGTTTATAGTGTGTGCATTTAGGGGGTCACACACCAGATGTGCCACTCAGCAACATGCCGCTCCAAGCAGTGCCATGCATTTTAGAATTCTAAACATAGATTTCTATCAGTGTAAGCACACCAGTGTCACAAGTCGCCGGCTGTCCGTGGCACCTACCTATGACTCAGGACACTGTTCATAAATAATGATAAATGTTAATAAAAAAGTGCAAGGTAAAAATAGGCACAGAGGCTGTGATATGTGCTACCAGATCTATTTTCAGTTGTCAAACACTCACATGGAAATATACTAAATAATATAGAATAAATGCTATAGTGTTTTTTGTTTTTTTTACCATACTGACACTAAGACCTCCAATAAAGAGAGAGATTGCGCAATTAGCAAAAATGTTACTAGAATTGGTCATCAAAAATGGTTGAGGTCATATCCATATGTTGTGCAATAAGTCGATATATTGATTATTGTGACAAGCCTAAATCAGACATGAGCATTGTTATTCATTTTATTATTAAACACTACATGATTATTGTATCTAAAATAATTAATGATCATTTTAACACAAGACTCAAGTAGCTGTTGATGCTGTTGTTTAGTTAAATATCACCACTAACCAACTTAAACCAGTACAATCAGTTCATGTGATGTTACAGTCTCAGTGTGATCTCAGGAATCATTGGCTCTTATCCTCTGAAGAAATAGGAAGTTGCTGCAGTAATCCAGTATCCCTCTCACCCACTCTCAATCTTAACATCTGTCCTCAGCATTACGAGTTGAAGGAGATTGGCATTCTGAAAGAGTGATACAGAGAGACTTTTCATTGTCAGCTACCTCCACCTGTGTCATTTCTGTTTGTGAGGGGTGTTTGTGTACGTGCTGTCATTCGTTCCCTGTCTCTGTCAGAATGCACACTCTTGTTAATGAGGATCAGCATTATCAAGATGTGACGTAATGCCAAAATGATGATCAGGATGACCAGAGAGAGAAATTAATGCGTCCATGTTCTTACTAGGCATGTGTGTTTAAGAATACACAAATAGCATGTGGATGATGCAACTATAAATGGTCGGATTTTAATGACCGGCAAGTACTTATCTAAAATATAAAATAATTTTTTTACTTAAAGGTGCAGTAGTTGATCTGCCAAAATGCTAACAAAGTCTAGCCTCCTGAAGTCATGAACGCACACTGAATAGATGACCATGGACAATCTTATATAACACTAGATCGTGTCATTCACCAGTTAGAAAACTATATGGAGACATAGAATGCACAGAAATATACATTTAAATTTGTTGACTGACAGTTTGTGTTATCTATCATAACTGAGTTATTTATCGGCCAGACTAACATTTGTTCGTCTTATGCCTTACCCAGAATATAAAAATATATACAATTGAAGTCAGAATTATTAGCTCCCCCCCTTTGAATTTTTTATTCCTTTTTAAATATTTCCCAAATGATGTTTAACAAAGCAAGGAAATTTTCACAGTATGTCTGATAATATTCTTTCTTCTGGAGAAAGTCTTATTTGTTTTATTTCAGCTAGAATAAAAGCAGATTTATATATTTTTAAATTTATATATTTTTAAACACCATTTTAAGGTCAAAATGATTAGCCCCCTTAAGCTAATATTTTTCCGATAGTCTACAGAACAAACCATCGTTATGTAATAACTTGCCTAATTACTCTAATCTGCCTTGTTAACCAAATTAACCTAGTTAAGCCTTTAAATGTTACTTTAAGCTGTATAGAAGTGTCTAGAAAATATCTAGTAAAATATTATTTACTGTCATCATGGCAAAGATAAAATAAATCAATTATTAGAAATGAGTTATTAAAACTATTATGTTTAGAAATGTTGAAAAAAATCTTCTCTCCGTTAAACAGAAATTGGGGAAAAAAGTAAATGGGGGGGGGGGGGGTAAATGAGAGGGGCTAATAATTCTGACTTCAACTGTATAAATATATTTTGATCATTTACTTTAATCGTTACTATTGGAATGTGATGAGACTTTTAACCAGCATGACAAAGAATGTTCCTGAAGACAATCACCTACTGCACCTTTAAAAATGTTATTTTTTTTGTTTGTTTGTTTTTTTAAGGAAGCTCACTAGGGTTGCATTTAATTGGTCAAAAAGGAATGAAAACAATATTGGTTCAGTTAATTTTACTTCAGTATACATATATATATATATATATATATATATATATAGATAGATATGTCATAATTTGTCCTGGTAAATATATTTCTAAAGTAGCTGTCGACGTCAAATTGTGCCAGATTTTGATAAAAGCCCAAACATATAAACAATAATGATGTCAAATGATTGCCCAAAATATCATGCATTTAAAGTTTCAAGAAAGAAGCGATTTATTCAAATGCATTAGTGATGGACAATTAAATCACAATTAAATTAACAACAATGGTGTTTACACTTTATATCTGGGCCGTCTAGATAGGTGCTTCAGGCATGAGAAGTTCTGTGATCTGGAGGAATAGGTTTTTATGAGACCAAAAGATTTTAGACCTTGAGTTTGGCAGACGTAATGCATTTGGCAAAAGGGGGTTACTTTTCTAGGTCCCTGAATGTGTCCCCAAAGTCTAGAGCTAAATAAAAAGTGAATCGTTGCTTGAAAGAACTCCTGTAAAGGGGTCATTCTTTTCTGAAGTCCACTTAGTCAAATTGGTGTTTTAGTCAACTCTTTTAATTGCTTCAAGTACACTTTAAAAAATGCTGGGTTCCACACAATTGATTTGCGTAGATACAACATGAAGGAATTAAGTTACTTAGACTTAATGAAAAAGAGTTATGGTAACTCTTAAACTGATTATATTAAACAGAACTCACACCAAATAAGTTATGAGTGAATCAGTTCATTTTTTTTCTGTTAACTTAACTCTAATCCTAGAAACAATACAAAACCTTTTGCGTAGCTACAGTATATAGTTGTTTGGACTTAATTTGTTGTATTAACTGAACTCGATTTTATAACTGAACTTAAAAGTTATGAATACTCTATATGTTTGACAATATCAACACAACTAATACTGTATATGTGCATATAACTCAATATATACTGTTTCTAATTTACAGTACTCAAACCATTTTGTTTTAAAACCTGAATGGTTTGCAGTCGCTTTCCTCAAACAGTTTAAGCTAAATTAATGAGTTTTAAAGTATAAAGATTTAAGTGAATTGAACATAAATCAATTAAGTTGTCCCCATAAAAATCAAGAATTGTGTTGTTTTAGCTTATTTTAAATAAATAGTTTAAACAAACAGCAATACATTTTTTTTGAGTGTAGTTCATTTAAAATATAGTATATTAGTTAAACACCTTTTTTGCTTGTTTGGCCCCAAAAATAAACTATAAAATTGTAATAAAATGGTGCTTTAGAAAGAAAAAAGTGTATAAAGTTGTAAAAACCCTGATATGTCATCCAATTTCTTCTGTACTGTGAATACTTCTGTAGTAATGCGTGGTTTGTTTTAAGTCTTATTTGTGGCACATATTCAATGCGAGTGTTAGCTCTGCTTATGGATGAGCTTGTTGGCCTTGGACAAAGTACGTTTTTAAATGTTAATTCAGAGCTAGATGCTTCCACACAGAAAGAAAGGGAAGTTTGATGAATTACTGGTAGTTACTGGTAATAATATTACAGCTAAGTTGTATCATGTTTTTCTTTTGGTGGTTTGAAAAGGTAATATCTATTCTGCTTCTGTACATCCTATTTTTATACAAAAAGGATTCAAATATGACAGTTTATTTCTGAATAATTTAATTTCATATTTACAAGAAATCATCTCACTATTGCCCAGGTTAAGGAGTGTATATTACATATTTTTTAACCTAAAATTGAGTTAAACCTGGAAAACGCCCTAAATCTGCTTTTTTATAAATGTCCTCAATGCTTTTCTGGGTTAGTATTTTAGGTTTAGGTTATTAAAAAAACTTTAGCAATGTGCCTTTTTAGAAAGCAAAGTGTGTGTGTGTGTGTGTGTGTGTGTGTGTGTGCGTATGTATGTGCAGACTCATGAGTTGCTCTTCCTCCAGTCTAAAGAAACAGCAGACATCTTTTTTCTGTATACAGACTCAGAGTTTGATCAAAGCTGAGAAGTGGGCACAGGAATAAAGCTAGAAAGGGAGATGGAAAACAAGTGGGCTTTTAAAAAATCACATTTGTGAGAAGGCAAATAATTAACCACTTTAAATCCTCAGACCTCCCTTTCAAAACACTAAGGTACATTTTGACATCTTTCATAACAACTATTTTATCTTTGAGATTGTATGTATTGTTTTTTTTTTCATCTTCTTCACTGTGCAGTTTCTGCTTTTGAGCTCTTAGTCTTTCAACTCTTGTCTTGACCTTTGCTGTTAAAGATGTGACACTGGCAGTGCGAGTTTGATCAGCTTGACTTTCTACCCACAGTCCCTGTGTTCCTCAAGCACCCTCTGCCCCATCTCTCCATCCTAAAATATCTGAAAAAGAGGCCAGCTCCCCATCCATTTCAGTGCTTTGCTCTCTGGAATACTATATTCTGACTGGTGGCATTTCAATAATGACCAACTGGCTGTACTGTCCAATATAAATTTAGTTTTGTGGCAAACAAGGCTCCTCTTATTAAAAATGAATTAATCTAATTACATTTTGTTTACATTGAAACCTGGTCATGATGCATTTGAAAGCTTGTAACATTTAAAAATTTTTGAAACTAAATTAGATTAAATATTGAACTGTTACCACAAGAGCTGTCTTTCCCTCATCTCTGTACTGTAATTTAACTGGAGCAGAGGACACTTAAAGCTTTTTTCACCCATACTTTGTCTGCAGTCTATTTGCGGTCAGATTTTTTTCTTTGCACGTTAGCAGATATCAGCTTTCACACTGCACACAGTTGCGGCTTTAGCATCTTTTTTAGTATTTAATAGGCATGATGCTTTAGATTCTAGAAAGCATTGATTGGTAAAGATCTGATGTTATTGTTTTTAAGCACACTAGCTTATAGATAAATTTAAAAGGATACCAAAACTGAGAAATCTGTTATCATTTACTTACACTTGACTTGTCACAAACCTGTTTGAGTTTCTTTTGTATGTGAAAAAGTATTTGTTTACTTTGGAAGTCAATGATACTGGTTTCTTACATTCTTTAAAATACTGTATCTTATTTTGTGTTCGTCAGTGAAAAAACAAACACATAATTGTTTGAAGTATTGTGTAATTTTTCATTTTTGGGTAAATTGTCCCTTGAAGACTAACATAAAACTGCCAAAAATATCAATAAAAACATTCTTTTTGATTTCATGGTAACTTTAGAGGTCTTTTTTCTGTTAGTCATCGTCTAGCAGCTTCCATGCATGCTAATGTGAGTTTGATGGTGTCATTTCCACTTTTTCTCTTTGCAACACTTTGGAAAATGGAGGCATTAAACCGGCTGCATGGTATTAAACAGGAAAGTGAGAGAATTGTTGATGCAAGCTTCAACATTAAGTCCTGATAGAAAATAACTGTAGTGAGTTTGTTGTTTATCTCACTTCAGTGTAAATTCAGTTCAATGAATTATAAATCAAGTTCAGGTGGTTTTTAACCAAAGGTTTGTTGTCATTAAAGCTAAATTTACTACAGAATAATAAATGTGTTTTTAAACCCCAACTAAACAAGCCAAAGGCAACAGTGGGAAGGAATATAAGCTCCACCAAGTGATCGAAATTGAGAAAAATTCCTTGGGGGGCAGGCACATTCAGGGTTGTTGTAGCTTTGTAGTCTGTCAAGCAGGTTAAAGGTGAAGCTGCTTTTAACACGGTTCAAGTCTCTTACTTGAAAGGACATAGGGGGCAGGGACGGACGTACATTTTAACTACTTTAAAAAATAAATGGATGTAAACTGAAACAAAATCAAACATAAAGGCTCCTTCATCTTCCACTGTCGTCTCTCTTTAGAAACTGACCAACAAATAATGCATTATTATAAAACAAATGATACCAAACAAAATTAATTCCAAAATGAGAATTTTTGCAACAAACATCTATGAAGTGGTCAAAATTTGTGTCTGACCCACTCCTTTTTTTCTGCCATACTATTTACAGAGACCTTATCCGCTTGTTAAGTCGTGATGTATTGATGACGCATGGAATACTGTTTCCGGGTCCAAGCCACAACTCATTTAAATAAAGAAACTATTTGTTTATGACCACTTTTTTAATCATATCACATATTTAATGAATTTTATATAAATCGTAGTGTATACAACAGTCTCTGGACTTGCTGCATCACAAATACAAAATTTTTAACAATTTATAAAAAATTAATCACTTTCTGGCCATTAATTTTATTATTACCATTAGATGAGTCTCCCCGTTTATTATTACCATTAGATGAGTCTCCCCCTACAGTTTCATATAGTGCTTGGACCCGGAAGCCGCTTCGCGTGACGTCACACTCAACAAGCGGATGATGTCTACAAACTTAACAAATCACAAACAAACAATATTTTAAATATATAAAAGTACAGTTTGAAAGAAGGCTACAACAGTTTGCCTTTATTACAAAAGAGAATGCGCTTTAGGCTATCCCACGGTTTTTATTTGAAATTTGGTTTAATATCTGAATAATTTTAACTAAATATTTTGTTATAATTATTCACATTTTATGGACTAAAGTATATATATATTTTTGATCATTAAATCAAATTTTTAAAAATTATTTATTTGATTAATGATCGGTTATCGAACGTCATTTGTGCATCAGGAAAACTACAAAAACTAAAGATTTCTTCCCCTTCACGCAGTGTGTCCTCTGCATGCCTGTTCGCTAAGCCACTGAAGCAGCTTGCAACATTTTAATGATATATTGGCAAATTGAATGAAATCACTGAAAAACATTAATTCATCTTGATGAACAAGACTCAAGGGTCCGAGCAGCCTATTTGAATGTTATCACTCGATTGAATGGGCATTATCAGTGGTTATCAGCTACTAGATATGGGCCATTAGGGGCCTTCTGCACCTATTGGTAGGCTCAGGAGGCTGTTTTTATGTACGGTTAATCAGCTATAGATCACCTACGACTGTGGCCGGAAGTTAATAAGAATTATATATATTATTTATTACATTTCCCATTAATTGTATTTTATTAAAGTCTACCCCTACTCCAACCCTAAACCCAACCATCACAGTAAATATAAAAACAGATCTACTGTAGATCTGGAATCTTCTCTATTAGTATAGCTGATTAACCATGTGGATAGATGATAACAGCCTTTTGAGCCTACCAGTTGGCACAGAAGGCTCCTACTGGCCCATAATGCCCATTCAATAGAGTGATAACATTCAAAGCGGGTTGTCCAAGTCTAAAAAATTATCTGAATTTTCCATCCACTATTCAGTAGTTGTTTTTTTTTATTTTTATCACTGGTGTTAATCACAACGAACATCCTCCATATTAAAATTGTGTATTAAGCCCTGCTAGTCCTGGCATGACACTGGAGCTAGCCAGTCTGTGCAGGGTCATAACACAATCCTGTTTCACCCTTTTCTTCCCATAATTTCCTGTTCTTTCTCCACAGCCAAAAGCAATATTTGTGTTTAATGATTGTCACTCCCACATGCTGATGTTTAATCCCTAAGAACACTGTCACCTATTAGAAAACAGACATTAAATCTATTTCAGTCTTTCTCTCTCAAATTGCTCCATGACCTGCCTCTGTGTATGAGTGACACAAAATGACTGTATCTGCAGGACATTATGTTAGTGAATGTCTATACAGGATATGAAGAGGCTGGGGCTAGGCTCTGTCACAGAATACAAATGTTGTATTGAAACATGCTTTGTTCACTCGGGCTTATGGTCAACGCACATTTAATCTTCTTCTGATAAACACTGTTAAGCCTCACAGACAGCATTATTATTTTCACACAGCCATGTGGAGTGAGAAATTAGCTCTATTTTGATAGGAAACCAATTGATTGCTATTAATTAACATTTCATTTGTAAAGTAACACCTGTTCATGGACTTCCATAAGATTTAAATAAAAATAATTTTTATTAATATAAAATTAAGAAATGTTTCTGAACTCCAAATTAGCATATTGTAGTTATTGCTGAAGTCATGTGAGTATAAATACTTGAGTAATGGCTGGTAAAAAGATTTGCTTTGCCACCACCAAAGAAATTTGAAATAAAAAATAAATAAAAGCGAAGTGAGATTTGAAATATCTGCTAAAAAAAAACAGGTATTTTAGCATACGATAATGTTCCACAATATTTACTATATCTTTGAATAATTAAGTGCTACCTTGGTGAGCATAAGAGACTCCTTACTGACCTTAAAATGTGGGGCACTCTGTGTTCTCCCTGTAAAGCTTTTGGGTGGGACATGAATCGACATGGCCATCTCCCACGAGGCCTGAGAGTCAGGTAAACACACATCAGTCTTTTGTGCCAACCCCTCAGTTACTCACACAAGCATCCTTGGGAGTTTTATTAGAAGTGTTTGGTCAGCACACACACACATACTGTACATATTCCCAATAGGCTTCCCATAATTAACACAGCAGAACTGCACAGCCCAGTTCTGTGCTCTTTAATTAAACCGTAAATGGTTTCAGAGGATGAGATAGGGGAAAAACTGAGCGTCCAATAAGGTGTGCATTTGTGGTTTGGCTCCCGTTGTTCCTTTGTTTATGTGAAGATTCTAGAATTTTGATTTGCAATAAAAACCGAACCAAACTGATTTGTGTATTCGTGTGTATAGACTATTTTGAGGGATGTAAACAAAAACAGTGGTCCCAACGTATTTCCTGTTTTTTTTTATTTTTAATTTCTAGAGCTTCCGAGAATCCAAAAAGAGCTACATATTGATAATATCATGACAGCTCTTTTAACATTAAGATATGATTGAAATTTCTCTTGTTACAGTTATGAAATAGTTTGGAAATGTTAATGGGCCAATGACATGACCACATTGAAAAGGTCTATATGCAGTGTAAAAAAAATGTGGAATTTTACATAAAAGAAAAAAAAAGTAAAATAAAAAACGTAAAATAACGGCCATTAAATTACAGAAATTTACCGTAAAATAACAGCCGTAAATTACAGAAATTTACCGTAAAATAACGGCCGTAAATTACAGAGATTTACCGTAAAATAACGGGCATTAAATTACAGAAATTTACCTTAAAATAATGCCCGTTAAATTACAGAAATTTATGAGAATATAACAGATGTTAAATTACAGAAATTTGCCAGAAATTTAAATTATTTTACAGTAAATGTCTGTAATTTAACGGCTGTTATTTAACTCTTTTTTTTTTTCCGGCACCCCAGTTGTTTTTTACAGTGTGGGTGCATGCTTTAGAAAGAGATTCATTGAAATCAAATGGGAAGAGTAGATAGGAGTTGATGTTTTTAAAGATCCTGCATCTGAAAATACTAATTTGGCACATACATGTTTGTGTATGCATGTGTGTGTTTATAGCGTTAATGAGAAAGTTGCCAAACAGGCACTGACAATAAACTCCAGTCATGATTACTGTATGTCAGCAGTAGTACATGTGCAGTTTGAATCTTTGAAGTGCTGTCTAAGCTAACTGGAACATTCGATTTTGACCAGGAGGAAAATAAATGTGTGTTGTTCATGTGTTTGTGTATTCATTTTTTTAGTGTCTTTCTGAAATATGTGTGTGTGAACGTGTGTGCGCATGCATGTGTATGTTCGTACAGAGCTCAACATAATTGAGTACAGCTCATTTTGAAAATGAATATTTTCTCCATTTCTCAGTGAATATAGGCAATGTATTTTGGTCCATTTAAACAAAATAGTTTTATTAAACAGATGTATTTATTAAAATAATATTTTAGTCACCAAATATATTTAGAAAATGAAAGATAAAACAATTAAACTGAAGTTAAATATTGCAAAAAATATATATATATATGACCTACAAAATTTCAACAAAATTTTTCTATTTTATTTTGCTTCTCTTGATTTTTCCTCCTTTTAAAATTCGTATTTATTATTTCTCTATAACATATAAATTTGGGTGTACTAGTTTTTGGACTGTTATTGTAAATTATTTAGTTAGATAAGCTCCACATTTTGCTTCAGTACTGACTAATCTAATGTAAATGCACAAATATAATATTGTATAGCTTCCTATTAAAAATATGAATATAAAAGATTTGTGTGGGGTGTACTGAAATATGCTGAGCACTGTATGTACGTCTACAATGCATATGTGTCTGTGTTTGTGTGTCTGTGTGTGGGAGGTTGTCAACAGTTTCTCTGATGCTTTGTCAGGGCAGAGCTTTGATTGCTCTCTTTGAGGTCCCAGTTGGTCCATTTTCCTTCAATACAGCAGTTTCAGGAAGAAAGCAAGGAAGAAGAATAAAGCCACTGGAAAAGAGATGTACTGCATGTGGGGAAAGATGAGACAAGTGTGTGATAGAGTAAAACAGAACTTAAAGAAGGGGCGACAATGAAATGGCAGTTTAGAATGAATGAATAAGAAAGACACAATTTAAGTGAGATATAAGGAAAAAATGAGAGGGGAGAACAAATTAATTATTGTTTGAAACATACTCACTGTATTAAAAATCATCTTCCCTACTACATTATGGGTCACACTTTATTTTGATGGTCCGTTTGTTGAATTTAAGTTACATTGCATCTAAATGCCAACTAATTCTCATTAGATAATAAGTAGACTGCTCGGTTGGGCTTAGTGTAAGTTGACATGTGCTTGCAAAGTTTTTTATAGTCAGTTAAATGTCTGTTAAAGGAGCAGTATCAACAGAAATTAAGCAGACAGTCTACTAATACTCAAACTGGCCATCAAAATAAAGTGCTACCAAATTATGTAACCGAAAGTGAAGACAAAATAAAAAATCTTGCTTAAATGGACACATTTCTTTTCGTTGATTTACTTTATGCATCTTTACAACCTGGCAGCCATGAGCGGTTTTCTGATGATCTGAAACATTTTTAAGTGATATACAGTGCTCAGAGAAACTCTTGACAACCTCCCACACACAGACACACAAACACAGACACATATGCATTGTAGACGCACATACAGTGCTCAGCATATATAAGTAAACCCCTCACAAATCTTTTAAATTTATATTTTAATAGGAAGATATACAATATTATATGTTTGTGCATATACATTAAATTAGTCAGTACTGAAGCCAAATCTGGAACTTATCTAACAAAATAACTTACGATAATGGTCCTAAACTAGTACACCCAAATTTATATGTTATAGAAAAATATTAAATACAAATTTAAAGAAGAGTAAAAAAATTTAATAAAAATTAGGTTGAAATTTTGCAATATTTAGCTTGAATTTAATTGTATTATCTTTCAATTCATAAATATGTTTGGTGACTAAAATATTATATTCATAAATACATCTGTTTAATAAATCTGTTTTGCTTAAATGCACCAAAATGCATTGCCTATATTCACTGAGAAATGGATTAAAATCTTCATGTTCAAAATGGGCTCTACTCAATTATGTTGGAGATATCCATTCTGCCTTAATTAAAATTTAGTGTAGCTAAACAGATTCCATAACACAGCACATCTGCAATCTAACCTTCACTGTTTTGGCTTTTGAAAGAAGTCAAACAAATTATTTAAACTTGTTTGTCTTTACTGTTATAATATCATATAAATTAAGCCATGATTGTAATAATTAGTTTAACTATTATGCAGCATAACTAAATATGACATGTTTAACACTAGACAGTTACTCTAAAGAAAAACACTGTCTACACCAGTACAACCAAACACAATAAAACTTATTAAGACATATTATAGACAGTGATTTACTCTACATTGCATCTGGCTCGTCACATGTAATAAATCTCAAACTAAAGACTGAAACTGGAACTAAACGAATTTTTGTAGTCATTTGGGTATAACTAAATATTGACTTGGTAAAAAATTCTAAATAAAAAAACTAAATTTATTTAAATTAATACTACAGAAGACCAAATTCAAGAATGCTTATTAATAAGTGCATTAATAAGTATATATTTGTTTGAATATCAAATGCAATACTATAGACATTAATATATGCATTCCTTTAGACCCTTAGTATTATTATTATTTTCACTTGTACTCAGACAGTAATAATATCAACTGACCGATGTCTTTTTGAAATCATAGTTTTAGAAATGTTTGGACATAAACGCTCCAGGTCTCTTTTTATCTGTGTCTAAGTATTGGATCCTATAGTATGCACAAACAGAAATGTGTGTTCATATCCAAGTCAACCCTTTGACAGCTCTCTGCCAATGTAATTAAATTAAACCACAGTTTTCACACAAAGGCATACTTCTCATGCGGTGCCTCCATAAATGACTCACCCTGAGAAAGAAGCTTCAAGCTGACACACTCAGAAGTGCAGCACATGAAAACACATACAGATATGTTGTATGTGTCTATTTCTAAAAAGTAAACCTAGGTTTTTTTCTCATTTGCTAATCATTCCTATACTCCAATTATTATATTTTATCTTGACTATAGTTCATCGTATGTAGTCAAAGTAAAATAAAAGCTGCATTATGTCTCAAGCTGCAAGGTATCAGTCAGTATATTTCCATAGACACCAGTACTCTGATTTTAATACGATTAAGACAATACTCTGATTAAGAATCTACCATGTAAAAGGATTTTTGCTTGCCTTAATCCGACTAAAGTCCTATTAGTGTTTTTAGCAGCATGGGACACATATATGACTGTCAACAGCTCAAAAAATGTGTTTTGGTGTTTCGTGACCCTTTAAGGGAGGCGCATGGTCTAACAGGGGGGTGTTTTTTTTCTCTTAATGAGTTATGGGTGTGTTTTGAGCATAATGTGCATTAAACCAATCAGAGTCTTATCTCCCATTCCCTTTAAGAGTCAGTTGCTCACACCATGGCACATTTGCTGTTTACATGGTGGATTTTGTAAGTGGAAAAACTGAGTGGAAAAACTGAACGATTCACTAGCGACAAAACAGTTTAACAGACCATCTGCAGCACGAGGATAAAGAACGAGCCTCCTTCATTCGGCCTCTTTACTTTCTCTTTACTTTTACTCCTTCACGTTCGTGGATAAGGAAACAGTGTTGTACGCACTCCACTGAAGACATCCATTAGTCTACATATTTAATTTAGTTAGTAAGATTTGTTTAAAAACTTTTTCTAAATTCTATTTTAATTTCCAGCAAACGAATAAATGAACAATAATAACGAAGTGTGGTCAAAAAAACTGAGTTACTGTATATCCAAACACACATGCTATTCTTATGCACCATATAGTGACACATACCTCTCACATAGGTCTCCGAAACCCGACAGGTAGACAAATTTAAACTTTTTTTATTAAAACAAATATAAATATAAATATGCATATAATATATACTGCTAGTAATAATAACATCATACAAATGCAAATTGTCATGAATGAACTGAAAAAAGGCATGAAGGCATATTTATGTACAAAACAGCATTTTTTATAACACAAATTGTAACATTTTAATCCTTTAATTTTTTCATATGTAAAGATATTTGTGTATTGCTGTACATTCTGTGTGTATTAAGCAATGTGTAAGCATTTAAACCCACATAGGCACATAACTAACGCGCTCTGTGCTGGACTTTTGACCAGCTTTTATTTGGTCAACAGTGCAAAACGTGAAAATTAGGGATGCACTGGTCTAAAAATGGCAACAAATTGTGCCAACCACATCTTGCGCCTTATTGCGCCAGGTGTATAATAGGACCCATAGTGTGAGAAATTAATTGCAGTTGAACTTAAACCAAAATTAAAAAATGAAACAAAATCACATATGGTGCAATGACGAACACCAACTGTTGTTGCATGAAACGCTGGAGAAATCTAGCTTCAAATATTGACATAATGACAATAATCGAACTATGGACTAAAACATGTACAACAGGATCATGAAAGGAGCATTCAAAAAGCAACTCATGTAAACACCTTAATCATATTATGGTCTTATTCAGATTAAGGCAAATAATCAGATTTGGTCAGTGATAATGTTATACAGTACAGTTGATAATGAGAGGTACTGTATGTGGGGATGGTTTGGGTGTGCCTTATGCATGTGCTGCTGCCCATTTAGAATACTCCATATTCACTAACATTAGGTCAAATCCATATAAGTTAAGCATTATCTCAATTTGGTCTCAAAGAAAATTGATTTTATTTTCCATCACATCGCCCTGCCTATTACCTAGTACTATTGATAAAATCATCCACAGATGTCGGGCTGGGTTAGCTGAGTGTAAATTTGCTCATAGTAAAGAACAAGGACTGTTACTGGCGTTAGACGTGCCCAGACTTCATACTCAGTGTTTATCCTGTTTGCTAACAGTATGGGGGAAATAATAAAGCCAGCGTTGTGACAGAGGTGATGATTAGCCGCTAACGTGCTTTCCGTGTCTGTATTTACTTTTATCTCTGTCACTCTCTGCTGCTTTTGCTTAGCAGGTGGCCAGTTTAGATAGGAAAATGAAAGAAAAGAAGAGTGAACGAGGAATAAAACCGGGGCTAATAAATGCCAGTCTGTTTTGAAGACTGCTAATAAGCAGCATGAGTAAGCGGATGATGCAAAGGAAAAAAAAATGTGAAATTAAATGAGTAATGCTGACAGAAAAAAGTTGTACAGAAAGGGTAGGAAGTGAATGGAAATGAGGAAAGTAAATGTGAGTGAGATGAGAAAGAAAAGGAGAAGATAAAGATGCAAAGGAGGTCTTCAAAGTGAGGCTGGAGAGAGAAGGATAGATTATTCTGTTTGATTCATGCTGTTTCGTTAAATGGGCATTGATTGCTCAGGCTGTAACGAGGTCCCCGCTGAAAATATACACATTAATGAATGACTCTGGACAGGCTAATACTGCTAATGAATGGGGGGTTGGTTAGTAAAAATATGTCTCTTTTTTAAAGATCATGTCACTGTGTGGTGCAAAACAGATTCTTCTACTTGATATACTATCCTCTTCTCACAAGGAAGTGTAACTATTTTACGAATTGCAGAAAAGTGGCTAATTCATTCCACTTTTCGGAGGCGTGCCCCAGACCCCACCTTTAAAGGGCACCTATTTTACCCCTTTTTCACAATTCAAGATAAGTTTGTTGTGTCTCCAGAATGTGTCTGTCAAGTTTCAGCTCAAAACCCCCATTAGATTATTTATTAGACCTTTCAGAATATTGGACTTTTCTGCTTTGAACACAATGAAGCTGTTTTTGTTTCCTGTGCCTTTAATGCTAGTTCTCCCCACCCACCGTTGCCACGTGCCTGTCTCCATCTCCATCAGATAAACAGCACAGTGACAGACATGAAGGAAGCAGATCTCACATAACGTGTGAGAAATACTACAAGAATAGTATTTACTTTAGTGTTTAGATAGAATTACTTTGCAAACAAAATCTCGTGGTGCTGAAAAAAATATATTTATCCTGATTACCATATGGCTTGCCAAGACTTAAAAACATTTCTCAACATTTGTGAACGCTACGGTTACTAAAGTAACCCTTCGTTCCCCGAGGGGGGGAACGGAAATGCTATGTTGAAACTTCCACTATGGGGATTTCGTCAGAATCAAGTCATCTGAAAGAGTATAAAAACGGGCCAATGAAATGCCAATGAGTTGGCAGCGTCAGCGTGCACAGCTGGCGTCAGTGACAATCAGTCATGCTATAAAGACGCAGCCAGTGCCATGCTCGACATCCTTTTCTAGCTGAAGAGACTTTCACGGTCAACAGCTAAGGGACAATCGTTGTGGCGAAGGAACATAGCATTTCCGTTCCCCCCCTCGGGGAACGAAGGGTTACTTTAGTAACCGTAGCGTTCCCCTTCGGATGGGGAACTCCAATGCTATGTGGAAACTTCCACTATGGGGAAATCTATGGAAAACGCCACAACGAAAGAACCTTACTGCGTCCCTGGCGAAGGGTGTGCCACGCAGTAGAGCGAGCGCACCTACAACGCCCTGAGACACAGTCTTCCAACGTGTCCCCTGGCCCTCACTTACCTGTTCAGAACAGTTATGTTTTTCGGGGAGTCGCAATAACCCAGTAAAATAGGTTTTGATACGACAGTATGTTGGGAAAGCGTTCAGTCCCGATAGGGAGGACGCTGCGGAGCTCACCTGTTACCCAGAGGGGAGACCTGGTGACAACCTATGGACTAGCCCAGAGATGGGGAGTCCTTGCATAAGGATGGTTAGCGGGGAGGGAAGACACGAGCCTGCCCTAGAAGGGGGGACTATACCGTGGCTGAGTGAACGTATGGGATCGCCAGCGGGGATCACACATAGCAGGCACCTATACCCAGAACGCGGGCTGACCAGCGGGCATGCCGACAACGTAACGGGCCAACACCTGACTCCTCCGCTGAGTCAGGTGCTGGGGGCCTCGGAGGAACTCTGCAGGGTTCGCCAAAGAAATGGGGAGCTAAACTGACAAAGCTGAAAAAGCGCACGTATCTCCGGGTTAGGGAGAGTGGCGCAGCAAGCGTGTTTCGACACCTCAACCGAATCGTTTCCTCAATCACCAAGGGTTGCCTAATACCCTTGAGGAAACCGGCTCCACTCGCAGATTGTAACCTTGTAAATGTATTGGGTGTCACCCAACCCGTAGCTCTACAAATGTCTGTCAGAGAGGCGCCGCGTGCTAACGCCCAGGAGGATGCAATGCTCCGTAGTGGAGTGCGCTCTCACCCCCGGGGGACACGGCTCACCCTGGCCCAAAGGCGAGGGAGATGGCATCCACTATCCAGTGGGCCAACCTCTGTTTAGATACGGCACTTCCCATCTGCCGACCACTGTAATGGACAAAGAGCTGGTCAGAGGATCTAAGGCTCTGAGTGTGGTCCACATATATTCGCAAAGCGCGAACAGGACACAACAATGAAAGGGCTGGGTCTGCCTCCTCCGCGGGCAGCGCTTGCAGGCTCACAACCTGATTCTTAAACGGCGTGGTAGGAACCTTGGGCACATAGCCGGGCCGGGGTCTCAGGACAACGTAAGAGTAGGCCGGCCCGAATTTTAGGCACGAGTCACTGACCGAAAATGCCTCCAGGTACCTAACCCTCTTAACCGATGCCAACACGACCAGCAGAGCTGTCTTCAAGGACAGAAATCTCAAGGATACTGAGTCGAGTGGTTCGAAGGGATCCCCACGTAGGCTCGTAGCACTACCGCGAGATCTCAAGAGGGTATGAGAGGGGGGCGGGGGAAAACATCCGCCTCGCACCTCTGAGGAACTGAATGATGAGGTTATGCCTCCCCACGGTGCCGCCATTCACGCATCATGATGAGCGGAGATGGTGGCCACGTAAACCCTCAGTGTGGAGCGCGACAGCCTTCGCTCCACCTGTCCTGAAGGAAAGAAAGCACAACACTGATCTGGCAAGATCGGGGGTCTTCTCGGCGAGAAGCGCACCACTCAGTGAATAGACTCCACTCCAGGGCGTAGGCATGCCTCGTAGAGGGTACATTAGCCTGAGTGATGGTATTAACCACCGCCACCGGTAGGTTACCTAAGTCTTCCTCGTCGCGTCTTATGGACCCCACGTGGAGGTTCCACAGAACTAAGCGAGGGTGCCAGATGGTGCCCTGTCCCTGAGAGAGTAGGTCCTCTCTCAAAGGGACTCGCCAGGGGGGGCGTCGCGAGGAGGGAGAGTTCTGATATCCCGGTCCGGTTGGGCCAGGGGCGCAACTAGCAAGACCTGCCCCTCGTCCTCCCTGACCTTGCACAGAAACTGCGCGAGTAGGCTCACTGGGGGGAGTACATACTTACGCATAACTCGGGGTGGAGTCGCCATTCTCCCGGGGAAGGAGCTGCCATGAGAGCCTGTTGGCCGCACGGTTGAGCCCATTTGGGGTGTGAATAGCAAGCAGCGACTTCAGCCGCGTATGACTCCAGAGGAGCAGACGGCGAAGACATGCAGCGGGAGCGTATACCCCCCATCCGGATGGAATACGCTACCGCGGCCGTGCTGTCCGTCCTGACCAGCACCGGTTGCTCCCTCAGCACCGGTAAAAAGCGGCGCAGAGCGAGAAACATTGCCAACAGCTCTAGGCAGTTGATATGCCAATGCTGCTGGGTTCCCCTCCACAGGTCCGCAGCAGCATGCTGCACACGGCCCCCCCCACCCCATACTGGAGGCATCTGCCGAAACGACAACCTGCCTGGACGCCTGACCTAGGGGCACACTGGCCCGTAGAAAGGAGGGGTCCTTTCCAGGGGGTGCGGGTGCGGTGACACAGCGCAGTGACAGTCACTCGGTGTGTGCCCGCGTGCCATGCGCGTCTGGGGACCCGATCGTGAAGCCAATGCTTTAGTGGTCTCATATGGAGCAATCCGAGCGGCGTGGCCGCGGCTACGGATGCCATATGCCCCAGGAGCCTCTGAAATAATTTCGGGGGTACCACTTTTTTTCCTGTCGAACTCTCTCAGACAGTTCAGCATTACCTCGGCCCGCTCTCGTGAGAGGCGCGCCTCCATAGTGATCGAGTCCAGCTCCAACCTGAGAAAGGAGATGCTCTGCACGGAGGCGAGCTTGCTCTTTTCTCGGTTGACCTGAAACCCCAACGGGCGGAGGTGCCGGAGCACCCTGTCTCTGTGCATAATCAATTGCTCCCGAGAGTGGGCTAAAAATCAGCCAGTCATCGAAATAATTGAGCGTGCGGATGCCGGCGAGCCGAAGGGGCGCGAGGGCACCCTCCGCGAGCTTGGTGAAAACTCGCGGAGACAGAGAGAGCCCGAAGGGGAGGACCTTGTATTGCCACGCTCGACCTTCAAACGCAAACCGCAGAAACTGCCGGTGGCGTGGAAGTGTGGAGATATGAAAATACGCGTCCTTCAGATCTATTGCTGCAAACCAATCCTGAGGACGAACGCATCGAGTGATGCGCATCTGCGTAAGCATTCCGGAGCGCAGCCTGTGAAGGCAGCGGTTCAAAATGTGCAGATATAGGATTGGCCATAGCCCACCGCTTTTTTTTTTTTTTTTTTTTTTTTTTTTGGGCACGATGAAGTGCGGGCTGTAAAACCCGCGCTCCATCTCGGCTGGAGGGCCGGCTCGATTGCATCCTTTGCCAGGAGGACAGCAATCTCCTCTCGCAAGACAGGGGCGGATGCAGGACTGACCCTGGTCGCCAGTGAACCTGGGAGGCCGTTTCGCGAACTGAATCGCATAGCCGAGTCTGGTCGTATGGATGAGCCATTGCGATGGGCTGGCCCGCGCTAACCAGGCAGGCAGAGCCCCCGCAAATGGTCCCACCCGCGCGATCGCTGACGTGCCATCGGCGGGGCAGCGTGGAGTGAGTGGGCTCATCCGGGGAGCGCTGGGGTCCCACAGGAGAGCAGGAGAGGAGATGTTCTCGTCTCGCACTCAAACTCCAGGAGAGGGGCTGGGAGTGGAGAGAAAGGAGACCTTTCTCTTGTGCTCCATGAGCCATTGGCGAAATGCACCGATCCTGCGAGCTGGAAGGCATAGCGTCCTAGACTGGCAGTGTTCGGGCTGTCACATCCGGAGGAGGGGAAAAGTGCTCTTTCACTGAGGATTTTGAATTTTGATGGCGTTTTTTTTTTTTTTTTTTTTTTTTACGCCTTTAAATAACGTGCCCCGCCCTCCAGCGGGGAAAGAGCAAATTCCCTCCTCCCCAGATGGCCCGCCTCAGGGACGCTTCGCGGTCCGTTTTACCGAACTTAGCGGCGCCCTGGGCGGGGGATGCTGGTTGCCTGTGCGATGCTCGGCGCAGCCGCGTGGCCGGAGGCGCAGGCGGGGGCGGCGAAGCAAAGCTGCGGGCGGGCGTCCTCGGCGAAAAAGCAGTGGATGTGGATGGCTCGGCGGGGGGGGAGCGGTCATACAATCCCGCCGATAGAGACCTCGCCCATCGCCTCCGACTGCTCTATCACAGGCGTGAATTCCTGGGCGAATTCACCGCCAGTGTCGCCAAACAGGCCAGCCTGGGATATGGGTGAGTTAAGAAAGCGAACTTTGTCAACGTCACGCACATCATCAGGTTTAGCCTGAGGTGGCATTCCTGGCTCACGGATGTGATCATCGTCCTTCCCAGGGCACACACAGCCGACTTTTTTTTTTTTTTTTTGTAAGAGCATAGTCGGTTGCGGTGCGGAGCGCATGCTCAGTCCTGGGTCAGAACCATCCTCGCGTAGCCGGGCCAGCGCCTGCGCTTGGTAGCGCTGGTAGGTGGCCATAGCGTGCATGGTGAGGGGGAAGGCGCACGCAGCACACTGCGTGAGCCTACTGTGCCCATCCAGGAAGAAGGGGATGGGGAGGCTTAGAAGGTCTCGCCTTGATCCTCCACATCACACCCCTCTAATCAGTCCGGCCGCGGGGCTGGGGGATAAACCATCTCCAGAGCCACGGCCGAAGCAGCCTGGGGAAGCACAGCCGCAAAGTCTGCTTCTGGATTCGACGCCGCGCTCAAAGTCCCGGAGGGAGCGAGCGGGTTCGAATCCTCGTCAGACCTTGACCGCCCAACCTCCAAGGATGGTGAGGATGGAAGCGCACGCAGATCGGGCAGAAAAAAGTGCCCTCAGGACAGCGTGAGTTTACTGTGCACTTCCGGGAAGAAGGGGATGGGAGGCTTTGAAGGTCTTGCCTTCTTATATCCTCCACATCACACCCATCTAGTCGGTCTGGCCGCGGGGCTGGGGGATAAACCATCACCAGACCCACGGCCGAAGCAGCCCGAGAAAGCACGGCCATCACGTCTGCTTTTTAGATGCTAACGCCACGCTCTCCACCCCGGAGGGAGGGAGCGAGCGGGCTCGCATCCTCATCAGACAATGACAGCCCATCCTCCGATGCAGCGATGGACATCTGACCCCCGGTGTCATCAGGTGAGAGAGCGACCATCCAAGGACGGAGCGCTTCTCTTCACCTGAAGCTTGGATGGAGCGCGTGGAGGAGCGAGAGGTCCACGGCCCGGGGGCGGCGGATTTACTCCCACTGAAACCCTCAGATCTGCCCGAGTGCCAACCGCAGTGCGGGGGACAACTGGGGTGGGTGGCTCTTTTGCAAGAGCGAGCCGCGATCTTAACTGCGCAACAGACATGACATCAGTGATGGCATGCACTGCCCGCGAGCACCGCATTAACATGCTGGACCCCCAGACATGAAACGCTGTGCTCGTGCCCATCATCCGGGGATAGGAAACCACCGCATCCAGAAACGCACGGTCGGAGTGACGTCTTGAAAAAGACGCGCTGCACGACCGTGTTGCTCTTTTAGGAAAGCTTTTTTCCTATATACAAACCGCTCTTGGAGGACCGGACCCAAAGGACGCCAGGCAAGGGAGAAATACCCAGCTCGACCATCTGCCACTGCGTATACGCGCTCTGGACCGGGAGAAGCTGCTTCTCGATCTCTCTCTGTAGACACAGGTTGGAGATACCCTCAAAGACTCTCTCAGAAGCTTCGTGAAAGGCTCTGAAAGCGAAAGGATGTCGAGGATGGCACTGGCTGCGTCTTTATAGCATGACTGATTGTCATTGACGCCAGCTGTGCACGCTGACGCTGCCAACTCATTGGCATTTCATTGGCCCGTTTTTATACTCTTTCAGATGATTGGATTCTGACGAAATCCCCATAGTGGAAGTTTCAACATAGCATTGGAGTTCCCCATCTGAAGGGGAACTATACTTTGCTGTCCGTATTATGCAAGGAATATGTTTTTTTTTTTTCTTTTTGTAATCAACTACATTTTAAAAAGTTGTTTTATTTTTCAACTGCTTCTGGTTTGATAACATTAACAGAATGCTATCATTACTCCTGCCATTCCACTGCCACACTTTTTATATCTGTTTTCTTTGTATTTCAGCTTGCTGTTTTGACAGAACTCACCCATTCTCATGGCACTGAGAGAGCCGGTTTGTCGAACCCTGCCCATCCAGGAACAGGAAGCATTTACCACAGCGAGAACTTTCAGTTAAAGCTCACTCCTCCGCCACTGGTAGAGGAATAGATGACTCCGTCCACTGTTACGAATCTTAATAAAGCACTACCATGTCTGTACAGAAATAATGTTTGACATTGTGTGTTTTAACAAACTAGCAATGCTTTGTTAGTCATCATTTAGTAGATTCAAGTAACATTTACACTTTACTACCTGAAGCATACAATGACAAAAAGGTGTTTATGGATGTATAAGCCTGCGTTAGTATTGTTACATAGCATTCACTATGGGTAAGAACCAGATGGTGGTAGAAGCTTTGCATTTTTAATGAAGAACTGTTGGGCTACTGTTTTGGCCGCAGCCCATTCTGTACAACAGAACTCAAAATTAATGAGTTCTTACCTCTTTACTTTTACCTCACAGTCCCAAACCCTCAGCCTCCCTAGCCCCGCTTCATTTTCTGGACTAATATATTTTAAGGTGAACTTGCACTGACAACTAAAACTTGTTCTCACCAATTGAATGTAAGAGCATTAATGTTTTAATTAACTTAATGTTTGCCTTTATACTCACAAGGAAAACACTTTGTTTCAAAACAATCATGTTTAATACTTAATTTTAAACTGCAAGGATTTAATTTAATCATTATTCTGCAGCTTAGTCCCTGATTTATCAGGGGTTGCAACAGTGGAATGAACCACCAATTACTCAGGCATATGTTTTATGCGGCGGATACCTTTTTTTCCAGAAGCATCCATGCACGCTCTTATTCACACACACATATATTCATTCACTATGGCCAGTTTTGTTTACCTAATTCATTATATTTATGTATATAATTATAGTGTAATATATACAACTATAGTCTATATATTACTTTTTTCATTGATAGATGTGTACAAAGCATAGTTTATGGTTAAGATGGCAACAAAAATCCTGAAAACCAGATAGTATTCAGTACTAAAGGGTATGTTCACTCAAAAGTCATGTTATACATGCCATGTTTTGACTATTTTGTGGTAGTAAAACAATATCAATTATCATTATCAATTAGCTTAAGCTCTATACATGTTTACTCTGTTTTTATCCTTATTTCAGTGGCGTTTCCTTCAGCTTAGTCCCTTTGTTCATAAGGGGTTGCCATAGCAGAATCAACTTATCCAGCATATGTTTTACACTGTAGATACCCTTCCAGTTGAAGCCCAGAACTGGAAAACATCCATATACACTCATTCACACACATACACTATGGCCAATTAAGTTTATTAAATTCACCTATACCACAAGTCTTTGGACTGTGGGGGAAACCGGAGCACCTAGAGGAAACCCACGCGAACACAGGGAGAACATGCAAATGCCACGCAGAAATGCCAACTGATCCAGCCGGGACTCGAACCAGCAATCTTCTTGCTGTGAGGCAACAGTGCTAACCACTAAGACATTGTGTTATCCTCACATATCATTATACTCAAAAATAAAACCATACATACATGCTGCATGCAGATTATTGTTGCACAGTGTGCTAAATACACTGTTGTTTAACCTTTAATATATTTATAAGAAAGTGAAAAGTTTCAGGGCATGCCAACACTCCTATCAGACCCCTAAAGGTTAATTGTTTGTTTATCCTGACTACAAAAGAAGAAAAAAATGCCCGGCCTTGGAAAGGGTAGACTCTTGCATGTGATGTAAGACCAAATCTTAACTATTCCAAGCCCTAAGCCTTAAAAACAACAAAAATCCTAAAATAATCCAAATATGATCCCTGTACTTTTTTCTGTGAGGTAAAAATGTTGAGTGATTGCAACAATAAGATTTTGTCATCTGTCTACATTTGTAGCAAGGAGATATTCAAACTGTGGTTTATCTGGGTGAAGACAAATAGCCATAGAAAGGATTTCATCATACACCATCATATACATATAATATACCTTTTTGTAAGAATATTCCAAAGCACTTACTGTTACAAACACAATATTCAGCGCTTGTAGTAAGGCCTTATTTAATTAGGACAGTAAGGTCTGACTTAGCTTAGACAAAACTCTTGTCACTTAACAGAAATAATGTACAGTATAGAATATAAAGGTCATGGTGCAGTGGAAAAAGATTAATATTGTATATGACTCCCATGGGAGCTGCACGATAGCCTAGTGAGTAGCAAGAAGGTTGCTGGTTCGAGCCTCGGCTTGGTCAGCTGGCGTTTCTGTGTGGAGTTTGCATGTTCTTCCCGTGTTCGCGTGGGTTTCCTCCGGGAGCTCTGGTTTCCCCAACAAGTCCAAAAACATCTGGTATAGGTGAATTGGGTAAGCTTAATTGTCCGTATGTATGTGTTTGAATGAGTGTATGGATGTTTCCCAGTGATGGTTTGCAGCTGGAAGGGAATCCGCTGCGTAATACAAATGCTGGATAAATTGGCGGTTCATTCCGCTGTGGCGACCCCAGATTAATAAAGGGAGTAAGCCGAAAAGAAAATGACTGAATGAATGAATGACTCCCATATGCTTGGAGGACTACATCCATATATCTTTGCAATGATTAAAATAACTTATTAACAAAGTCATGTGGAATGACAAAGAACGCATTCCTGCAGGACTCCCAAAGTTCATCAAGATTCTTTAGATTCATCTTCAATGCCTCCTCCATCTTACCCCAGACATGCTCAATAATGTTCATATCTGGTGACTGGGCTGGCACATCTTGGAGTACCTTGACCTTCTTTGCTTTCAGGAACTTTGATGTGGAGGCTGAAGTATGAGGAGCGCTATCCTGCTAAAAAAAGTGGCCCTCTCCTTTTGTTTGTAATGTAATGGGCAGCACAAATGTCTTGATACCTTAGGCTGTTGAAGTTGCCATCTACTCTGCAGATCAATTCAATTCAATTCACCTTTATTTGCATAGTGCTTTTACAATGTAGATTGTGTCAAGGCAGCTTCACATAAAAGGTCATAGTAAATTGGAACAGTGTAGTTCAGTTTAGCTCAGTTCAGTATGGTTTAAAAATTACTACTGAGAGTCCAAACACTGAAGAGCAAATCCATAGATCCGTAGCTCTACCGATCACATGCCCGCATACTGAATGTAACCCCAAACCATGATTTTTCTATCACCAAACGACTGATTTCTGTGAGAATCTTGGGTCCATGCAAATTCCAATAGGTCTTCTTCAGTATTTGTGATGATTGTGATGCAGTTCAACAGATGATTCATGGGAAAAATCTACCTTCTGCTACTTTTCCAAATGATCAGCTAGAAGTCAAGTTATTATCTGTTGCTTTTACAACTGGGATCGACGACAAGACTTTTGTCAGGTAGTGTACAGCAGTAGATCAAAAGTACTTAATAATAACAGAATTGTCTTTATTTTTTTAAAAACCATCTCCAAGTCAGCAGGTTGACCTATTTTTTTAGATGACGATAAAAGCACATCCTCGTGCATCTGCAAATCAGTATCACTGACTGTAATATAAACACTGTCACATCCACATGAAACAGAGAGATGTGTGTGCTAAAAAACAGAGAGTTCTTTACCCTTCAAAGAGCAGCCATTGTTCTCCTACAAAAAAGCATTGTTCTGTTCTTAAAAGCTCATTTGAGTGTCCTGAACAGTGTAAGGCAGAGAGCTGCACTGCAAACACTGATCTGTCGATGTAGCTCTGATCATGTTGTGTAGCTACATTGATACTTACTATCTCCTTGTTGGTTCCCTATTAGCACAGAAACCAACAAAACACCTCTTGAAGTAAGAAACAGCAACACTATGTATTTTTTTCCACCTACACTTCTATAGATAGAGCACTAATGTTCCCTAAACTGTTCAGCAAAGGCCTGGCTGCTTCCATCTCACCTTCTACATTTATGCACTTCAACACCGCGGATAAAAGGCAGTTTCTAAGTGTGCCGGTGAGTGTTTATATGTGTGGGCAGCGGAAGAGAGTGAATCAAAAGGATGAAGTGTTTTTCAATGATGGCTCTAAATCCCTCTGATTGCACCGAGCCTCGGCCTGTGTCTCTGAAGTGCCGTAGGAAACATGACAAATGTGCATTCAGGGCAAAATAATATATTGCAGGTCACCTTTGAAAAGTTTTTCGACGTGAACTTACATACTCTCAGTTGTGCTGTATGAGGTTAACCATTCTTTTAAAGCTTGTGTGAGGTGTAATACATTTAAATAATTATTTTTTTTTTAAAAGGGGAGGGAAAAAGTCCTGTTCTGCTCTACAGTACAGGGATGCATTGCAAATTATGGTTAGTTAGGATCCACGAGGAGGTCAATAGTGTGAACACATTGAAAGCATAAAGATTAGGCCTTTAACTGTAAAAGAACATCTGATTATCACTACAAAAAGCAAGCTATACCATTAAAAACCTGTTTATTAAACTTGTTTCATGAGTCTTTCCATTTCAAGGATCTTCTACACTCTCAGAAATAAAGGTACGTGAGCTGTCACTGGGGTGGTACCTTTTCAAAAGGTACACATTTGTACTTAAAGGGTTCATATTGGTACCTCAAAAGTATATATTAGTACCTAAAAAAATTATTAGGAACACTTTTGTACTTTTTAGGTACTAATATGTACCCTTGAGGTATTAATGTGGACCTTTTAGGTACAAATGTGTAAAATGTGTAAATGGCATTGTATCGTGCTGTGTTGATCTTGTTTTAAGGGGAGTTTATTTTATATATACTGCTGGATATAGAATAAAGTGGAGAGAGCTGTGAAATGCAGTGTTTGTGTTTCTTATTTTGAAAAAAGCAATAAGCAAACTACTGTGACATGTGTAGTGTTGCAAGGACAAATGCAGTACCGAACATATATATTTTTTGTACTATAGATGTAGTTGTGCCATGGAATTTGAGTGTAAAAATCTTGTGTCTTGTGTGGGTCTCGGGTGATTGGCTGGGCCATTCTACAGCTTGATTTTTGCGAAATCAAGTTTTGCGAGGGAAAACGCTAGATAACGCAAAATCTTTACAAGGGAATGCAAAAACCTTAAAAAAAGTTTTCCTATGCCCACACAGTTTTTATTTTCTTCCACAGTTTTTATTTTCTTCCACCAGTTTTTTTTCCCCACCATCACCTCCCTTCCGAGTTTTCATAGCTTCACCATTTGAAGTCATTTTAAAGTCATTGAAAATTGTCTTAGAAAAGCAGTTCAGTGAAATATTTGCAAATATCATTATTTTATTTGCAGGTACTGCTTTGCTTGATTTACTTAGTCCATATAATCCAAGGACTTTCTGAAGCAAGAATGAAGTGTTTTTGAAGCACTTAGCATAATTTTTTTTTTTTTTTTAATTATTAAACTCTGTTTAACTGCAGATTTGATGTTCATTCAAAATCCATGAAACTGTTTTATTTACTTTCTAGGGGTAAATAATGCCAAAAATGTGAAATAGGTTTTTTTTTTTTGTTTGTTTTTGTTTTGTATTACCATTTCTGTATAAACGCATGTTTGCTGAAATAAAAAAAAATCAGATAAGAACAGGAGACGGATGTGAAAGTCTTAGCCCATCAACATGAGTAAAAGTGAAACTGAACACTGGCTGTTGCTTGGATACACTGACGCCAAAAGGGGAAGATCAAAGCAGAGCAGATACTCTGAGCTGAAAAGATGAAAGGCTGCAAACAGCACATCTTCTCATGCAAGCTGTAGGTTCATTCATCCTCACATTTCCATCTTCTGCATGGAGATGTTCTCCATAATCAGTCCATTCTCAATCCAGGTCCGCGTGCCTCACTGCACTGAAACTTTCATATGTTTCTCTTTTCAGGTCAGACATTTGTTCTGATTCAACAATAAGTGCCCTGTAAAGTGGATATTCCGCCATGATTTCTGTTTGCAAATGGGTGTGTCTTGATCAGCTCCTTTTTTCAGTAGTCAGGGCGCTGATCAGGAAGTCAGCCAATTGTGTCAATTGCACAATTCTTCCAGTGCACTGAAACATTTGCACCCTGAAAGTCCCAGAGATTTCCTTGCCACTGTGGCCACTGGCTTGCTTGGCTGGGACTTGTGGACCTGCACATCGATGGATTTGCTCCCCAGTGTTTAGAGTTTCAGCAGTGAAAATTAAACCACACTGAACTGAACTAGACCACATATTAACCCACACTGAACTGAACAAAACTGAACTTCAACTCCGAAAACTGGACTGACAGTTTCAATTTACTAGAGCTTCTGTGTTAAGCTGCTTTGATACAATCTACATTGTAAAAGCGCTATAGAAATAAACATGAATTAAAATTGAATTGAAATGCATTCAAAAAAATTAGGGAGCATCCATGCACACAATGCTCTCTTAATGGAAGTTTAGAAGCTTAAAACATGAATCATGTAAATCAAATAATCAAACACAACAAATAGTTTTTCGAAAAAAACAGAGAGGTTTGTGTTACCTATTTATATTTATCACGAACAAACATAAACTAGAACTACTATACATCTATAATTACTTAAAGTGGTAAACTTAAAGTTCTAAAAGTGGTAAATGCTTCACTTCTCTCAGGGATTTTTCCTAACTCACTTAAAACTGCAGTTGTTAAACCCCTCTTGAAGAAGAGCAATCTGGATAACACCATATTGAGCAATTACAGGCCCATCTCGAATCTCCCTTTCATTGGCAAAATCATTGAAAAAGTTGTTTTTAACCAGGTTAACAAGTTCTTAAACTTCAAGGGGTGTTTGGACAATTATCAATCTGGTTTCAGAGCACATCACAGTACAGAGAGCGCCCTTATAAAGATAATCAATGATATCCGCCTAAATACAGATTAAGGCAAACTAACAGTGCTGGTACTGCTCGATCTCAGTGCCGCATTTGACACTGTCGATCACAGCATACTTCTGGATAGGCTGGAAAACTGGGTTGGGCTGTCTGGGACGGTCCTCAAATGGTTCAGATCTTACCTTGAAGGAAGAGGTTACTATGTCAGTATAGGTGACCATAGGTCGAGGTGGACACCCATGACATGTGGAGTCCCACAAGGCTCGATTCTGGCACCTCTCCTGTTCAACCTTTATATGCTCCCTCTGAGCCAAATAATGAGAAAAAACCAAATCTCCTATCACAGCTATGCTGATGACACTCAGATCTACCTAGCCTTAATGCCTAATGACTACAGCCCCATTGACACCCTCTGCCAATGCATTGATGAAATTAACAATTGGATGTGCCAAAACTTTCTTCAGTTAAACAAAGAGAAAACTGAAGTGATTGCGTTTGGGAACAGAGATGAGGTTCTCAAGGTGAATGCGTACCTTGGCTCTAAGGGTCAAACAACAAAAAATAAGGTCAAAAATCTCGGTGTGACTCTGGAGTCAGATCTGAGTTTTAATAGTCATATCAAAACAGTTAGTAAATCAGCATACTATCATCTCAAAAACATTGCAAGAATTAGATGCTTTGTTTCCTGTGAAGACTTAGAGAAACTTGTTCATGCTTTTATCAGCAGCAGGGTGGATTACTGTAATGGCCTCCTCACTGGCCTTCCCAAAAAGACAGTCAGACAGTTGCAGCTCATCCAGAACGCTGCGGCCAGAATTCTGACCAGAACCAGGAAATCAGAGCACATCACACCCGTCCTCAGGTGTTTACACTGGCTCCCAGTTACATTCAGAATAGATTTTAAAGTATTATTACTGGTCTATAAATCACTAAATGGCCTAGGACCTCAATACATTACAGATATGCTCACTGAATACAAACCTAACAGATCACTCAGATCTTTAGGATCAAATAGATTAGAAATCCCAAGAGTTCAGTCAAAGCAGGGTGAATCGGCTTTCAGCTACAACGCCCCTCGCTGCTGGAATCAGCTTCCAGAAATGATCAGATGTGCTCCAACATTAGGCACGTTCAAATCAAGACTGAAAACACATCTGTTTAGCTGTGCCTTTACTGAATGAGCACTGTGCTACGTCCGACAGATCGAACTACTATGTTTTTCTCTTCTTTTTAATTCTTTTATAACACATTTTATCTGCTTTTATTTTATTTTATTTTATTTCTATTTTTACCATTTCTATTATTTGTTTTTTATTTCTCTTATACTTGTTTCTTTTATTCCTGTTTATGTAAAGCACTTTGAATTGCCACTGTGTATGAAATGTGCTATATAAATAAACTTGCCTTGCCTTGCCTAAAGGTTGAAATATTTATGATATTTGAAACAGTCAAATTATTTAGCTACATTATACTGTAATCCTCTCTAAATACATCAGACACTTTCTTGTCAATGCTTCATATTTCTAAAACATTATGAAATCATTAATGTGATTCCCGTAGGTGAGGGAGCTTGACAAACCACCTGTAAGTAACACTCTCTGTCTGCTACTTATGCACCAGATATTTCATCAACGCTTCATGCTTCTGAAAACATTTTGGAATTTTTGGCGTGCTCCACGGGTGAGTGGGCTTGACTTATAACATTTATACACTAAAGGATTATGTATACACTCTGAGGATTTGAAGTGCTTCGCTTATCCTCATTTGTAAGTCACTTTTTATAAAGGCATCTGCTAAATGTTGTAAATAATGTATTAAATGAACAAATAATGTATTTGTTGAAAATAAAAAAATACTAGTTCTGCTGTTGTTTATAAATTCCAGTTTTGATGTTGTACAAGGATGACGTTCTCATGTCACACATAGGTGTCCCAATGTGTAGTGAACTAAGCTCATCACTGTTTTTACCACCGCCCAAGTCTGCAGCAGGACCTACTGATCCATGACCTCGGGAGCTAGGGAGCTGATTGAGATGCACATTACATGTTTCATACAAATGGGTTTTAAGTGTGTGATATGTGAATTTATATTGTATTTATTTATAGAGGTAAGTTTTGTCACGCTTCTCTAGTAAGATGCTGCAGGCAGTGCTGTTTTGCAAATCCATAAATGAACATTTATAAGTGAAATAAAGGTTTCTCATGCTCAGGTGTGTTCTAGTCCTAGTGTGTGTTTAGACATGCATGTGACCTTCCCTTCTCCTGTTCCCCTTGGGAAATCCCAAACATCATTTTGAAATGCGTTTCACTTGATCAAGTGAACGAGGGAAACTTACATGGACACATCCTTGATCCTCGATTTTGACAGTGGGAGCAAGTCGGCTTCATATGTTCACTCCAGCACCTATATGTCACAGAATACAACATGATTGTGACGTCACAACAGTGTAGTTCCCAAGTGCTCTAAAATAGTACCAAATGCTTGTGTAACATAATCAATGGTCAAGTCAGCAAGGGAATGGCATTAAAGTTTCTGCATGGAGCTCTTCTAACAACATGGAAAGAATCTATATGAGGAAATTTGCGCATTTACTGTGTGAAACCTATATGCAGTATTTATGCACATATATGATAATATATGTTGCATATACAGTATGTGTATATAGGCCACATATAGGCAAAATTGAGGTGCATGTATGTGCATTGACAGGCCATAATCAATTGAAGTTAGAATTTTTAGCCCCCCTGTTTATTTTTTCCTCCAGTTTCTGTTTAACGGAGAGAAGATTTTTTCAACACATTTCTAAACACAATAGTTTTAACCCTTCTGTCGTGTTCACATTCTGCCCCTTACTTTAGTGTTTCTGTTTTAACTGCTTTTATATTAGCAAAAAAATTATTTTTCTCCACCAAATTTTTATTCAACATTCTTTAGCTGTGAACAATGTCTCAAAGTAGTATTTAACATGAATTTACAGAATTAGACATAAAATAACTGCAATGAAAATAAAAATAGGCGCTAAAATATATTACAAAATGAACAATAGATGACAGAAATCAATATACTTTGTTTCATTACTAATAGACAGCTTGCTAAAATAACTATCACAGGGTCTAAAATTTCAAATGATCAAATGACAAAGCACAAACAAAATGCTATACTTTCCTGTGTTCTGAGTGATCGAATTTTCAGTCCTTCAAGTGTACGAATATAGGGAATAGTGACTGAGGGTCTTTATACGGTGAGGATGGACACAGAACTAGCACTAGTTATACTTTGGTCATTTTTGAACAAGATAATAACGGTCTAATATATAATAAAATAATTGTTGCTAAGCTAAGCTAAAAGTGCTCTTGCTAGACTCAGAGATTGGCTGAACAGTGTTAGTTCACATAACAGACACCTGTCTAGTCTGTGTGAAGATATGATACACTGTTTTATCAGGAAGTTGATTCTTGTTGGAGGATCCAACACTTTCATGGCAATTCATAACTTATTAGTTTAGTAGCTAATCCATATGAATTTGTACGATCTCATTTATACAGTTTTGTCCAATTTGCCTATCTCCAATGACGATTGGGTTTGGTGGGGTTGGGTGCCACGCCTCCTTTTAAAAATCTTACAATTTTGTACGACTGAACTCATACGAATTAGCCACTAAACTGACAAAACTTAAAATAGTTATGTTTCATTGTGAGATCAGGCTGGTGGATCAGCACATAAGCGCGTAAAAGAGATGTGTACTGTACCTGCAAAAGACATTGTTCAGTCTGAAGTGAGTGAGTGAGTGAGTGAGTGAGTGAGTGAGTTGGGGTGGTGTGTATGGGAATGTTTTCTGTTCCTATATATGGCGGTCACTTTTGACCGGAAACACCACAGGTGTAACAAGGTTAATTAAAACACTCAAAATTCAGTGAAAGAGATGATCATCAATTTTATATGTTCAAATGCATAGTGTGGAGTAATTCATAAGGCCTTGAGGCAATCAGATGTAAAACACAATATTTATGAGTAATTTAAGTTGTAAATCGTTCAGATTTGACCCGAACACAACAGGAAGGTTAAAAACGCAATTCTAATAACTGAATTGTTTTATCTTTGCCATGATGACAGTAAATAATATTTTTCTGCATATTTTTCAAGACACTTCTATACAGCTTAAAGTGACATTTAAAGGCTTAACTAGGTAATTAGGTTAACTAGGCAGGTTAGGGTAATTAGGCAAGTATAATGTATAATGATGGTTTGTTCTGTAAACTATCGAAAAATAATATAGCTTAAAGGGGCTAATCATTTTGACCTTAAAATTGTTTTTAAAAAATGTTTAACTGCTTTTATTCTAACCGAAATAAAACAAATAAGACTTTCTCCAAAAGAAAAAAATATTATCAGACATACTGTGAAAATTTTCTTGCTCTGTTAAACATCATTTGGAAAATATTTTAAAAAGTAGAAAAAAAATTCAAAGGGGGGCTAATAATTCTGACTTCAACTGTTGGTCTCCTATATTCCTTCTTTATATCCGCATATAAGCCCTATATGTCTATACAAGATATGTCTCCTATATAGCTCATATCTCAAGGCAATAACTAAGAACTAAAAATGCAAAAAAAATGTATGTATGTGCGAATACTTGAACTTGGTATCACATGAAATTGGCATGTTTTGGAATTTAACTGTGGCAAATAAATAAGAGATGGAAAGCTATAATGTCTACACATTTTCCTGAAACATTTACAAGGTTGATTTTTTTTCTTGTATGAAGATGGTAAAAATGTAGGAAATGTAATTTTATTGTTCTTTATTTGTTCAGTTTTTTTTTTTTTTTTGCCTTACTTTAGTTCTTGTATTATATTTTTTCTTGTACTATTTGATTGGTTTTAAGTAAAAAAAAGAAAATTTCTAAATTTTGGCCTTTTATTTATGTTGTCTAGCAGCTATGGATTTTAATAATTTTACTAATATATAGGCAAACATATGAACATATACATACATATATATATATATATATATATATATATATATATATATATATATATATGTGTGTGTGTGTGTGTGTGTGTGTGTGTGTGTGTGTGTGTGTGTGTGTGTGTGTGTGTGTGTGTGTGTGTGTGTGTGTGTGTGTGTGTGTGTGTGTGTGTGTGTGTGTGTGTTTATAGGTACATGTACGCACTTATATATGTACACATATATGTGCATATATGTACATATAATATAGAAAAACAGGCAATTTTATATATGTCACATATATTAAAAACCTATTTCAAAACCTACACTAAAACATATAGGTTCTTCCCGTGTGGGTAATGGGCTGGTTTTCTAAATCAGGTGTGTTAAATAAAAACACATGCAAAATATACTAATGGGAGGGACGTGATGGGAAACAATGCTCTACACAGGTGTCAAACTCGGTTCCTGAATGGCCGCCAGCCTGTACAGTTTAGTTTTAACCTAATTAAACACACCTGATCCAACTAATTGAGTCCTTCAGGATTGTTCGTAAACTACAGGTGAGTTGAAGCAGGGTTGGAACTAAACTCTGCAGGGCTGCTGCACACAGAACTGAGCTTGTGAGTAATTACGGCCCTCTTCCTTTGCCCAATCACAGCTGTGTTTATATAGAGTCATATACTGTACACAATTGTGCTATTGTGATTTATTAAAATGCTCCACAGCACAAGTCTGTAAACCAAAAGAAAATAATGAGTGTCTTAAAACACCCCATTTCCCCTTTATTGCCTGACTGAGCAAGATTGATTACTTGCATTGTCTTCATTCTTTAGATCATAATAAAACATTAGCTAGAATGTTCACTGTGGGTAGTGATCTTAATTTTTGTATTGGCATGGTATACTTCCATGACAACACCGATCAATCAATTGGTTCAGATACAGATTGAATCATATTTAGCATTCGCTTTACCACTATAGAGACATGCAATATTTACCTTGTAAACTGAATGCTGACATTAATGCTATTAGCTGATTGGCTGAGGTGTTTCACAGGGTCTGTGTTAGCCCTTGTGGTCTCTCCAATAGTAAATAAAACAGAGCTTTTTCACCCTCATTTAGTAAGAAAATCTCTGTAATTTGCACATTATGCATGAAGAACTATTCAAATCAAAAGAAAAATCAAAGCAGGTTAAATAAGACTCGTATCATAACCAGCCACAATATTTCATGTTTCAAATAATTTCCTTTTTTTATTATTATTCTTTCTCCAGCAGTTAAATGACTGATTAGTGTCTTTTATTGTCGGCCATGAAAGGCCATCCACTTAAAAAAATGTTTGTTGAAAATGCATTTTCTAATTTCTTCAACAATGACTTTCACACAACAGCAATTAACACATCCAAAAGGATTATGATTCATCTTTAATAACACTGACAAACTTGACTTGTAAATTAATCTGGTTAGATGTTTTGTTGCCCTCGTGATTGGGTTGATTGAGCTTTGTGGAGGAGTGTTTGGTCTCCATTCCCTTCTTTCTTCCTTTTTTAATGATCTGACTCAACCACAGCTGGCCTCTCTCGAGTATTTAAACCCTGCCATGTCTCAGCACTGAACAGCTCTGCTCACACTGTGAATATTCACTCTTATGGAAAGAAAAAAGCTCCATAGGCTTAAAGTGATAGAGCAGGCAATTACAGAGTCTTCACAAGTTGTGAAATTGACTGAATGTGGTGTTAAATAATTGCACTGCCAAAGCTGCTATTGGCGGTGGCTGCATTTATTAGTGTCATTCTAATTCCAAAGTCAATCTTCTAATCAGGGCAATTTACCTGAAACCACCCACACCAACAGTACAACGAGATATCTAAATCTATCACTGCATTAAATGAGAAGCAGGAGTTCACAGTGGGCTTGAAGGCTTCATGTTTCATTCTGGATTATGCCTTCATAAAGCTACTGTATGAGAGAAATTTTAGTGTACTTGGAAACAATTCTCCAGTGATCTTCAAGGAATTTTCTGTGGTATTTAATATGGACGTATTTGTATTTGAGGAAAAGGAAATAATTCCTTTCTTTTGCTGAACTCAAAATCCTATTGTTGTCATTGATTTGTTTGCTCCTTTCTGCTTTTATATGGAAAATAATACTTTTAGAACATGAGCAATTCCAGCATTATGGATGCTACATAAAAACTTGAAACACAAACTCATAGAGAATGTATAGACCAACAGTTTTTAAATATCTCTTTATTTTTTCCAAAACAACTAACCACAGTTTAATCATTTGCTCCTGATTGCAGTTGTTAACTTAAACCAGATTATTCTTTAATGGGAATGCTTGTTTTTGTCGTCTTCTTTAAAAATGATTTGTTTTATGTAAGGAGTGTAAGTGGATCAGTTAGTCAAAGCCACTCATTAGCATAATAGCTTTGAAAACCCAGTCCTTCACTGCCATCCGAAGCCACGCCTCCTAAAATCACGAATGCGCACTGTAAAGATGACAGTAGACAACCCACGAAATCATGTCATTTGCCAGATAGAAAGCTCTATATTACTTTATAATACTACAATTCTGAATGAAAACCTGTATTATATCTAGCACATTTTCTGTTGTGCAGCAAACAAAACTAGTCATTATATGCAATATTTCATGCATGCAAGGATCGATGGTCTCACACTTCCAGTCTCTTTATCCTAAAGCGACTATGGTGCTTGGCCAACAGGGTGCAGGAATTACACTTATTACTAAGCCATACTTACAGTGCATCTGGAAAGTATTCATAGCGCCTCATTTTTTCCACATTTTTTTTTTTGTTACAGCCTTATTCCAAAATGCATTAAATTAATTTATTTCCTCAAAATTCTACACACAATACCCAATAATGACAATGTGAAAAAAAGGGTATTTGAAATCTTTGCAAATTTATAACAAAATAAGAAACCTGAAAAATCACATGTACATAAGTATTCACAGCCTTTGCTCAATACTTTGTTTATGCACCTTTGACAGCAATTACAGCCTCAAGTCTTTTTGAATATGATGCCACAAGCTTGGCACACCTGTCTTCGGGAATTTTTTGCCCACTCCTCTTTGCAGTACCTCTCAAGCTCTATCAGGTTGGATGGGATGCGGTGGTGTACAGCCATTTTCATATCTCTCCAGAGATGTTCAATAGGATTTAGGTCTGGGCTTTGGCTGGGCCACTCAAGGACATTCACAGAGTTGTTGGGAAGTCACTCCATTGATATTTTGATGGTGTGCTTTGGATCATTGTCCTGCTGGAAGATGAACCGTCACCCCAGTCTGAGGTCAAGAGCACTCTGAAGCAGGTTTTTATTTAGGATGTCTCTGTACATTGCTGCACTCATCTTTCTCTCTATCCTGACTAGTCTTCCAGCACCTGCTGCTGAAAAACATCCCTACAGCATGATGCTGCCACCACCATGCTTCACTGTAGGGATGCTATTAGCCTCGTGATGAGTGGTGCCTGGTTTTCTCCAAATGTAATGCCTGGGATTCACTCCAAAAAGTTCAATTTTAGTCTCATCAGACCAGAGAATTTTGTTTTTTATGGTCTGAGAGTCCTTCAGATTCCTTTTGGCAAACTTCAGGCGGGGAGTGGCTTCCGTTTGGCCACTCTACCATACATGCCTGATTGGTGGATTGCTGCACAGATGGTTGTCCTTTTGTAAGGTTCTTATCTCTCCACAGAAGATCGCTGGAGCTCAGACAGAGTGACCATCAGGTTATTGATCACCTCTCTGACTAAGGTCCTTCTCCCCCGATCACTCAGATTAGATGGCCGGCCAGCTCTAGGAAGAGTCCTGGTGGTTCCAAACATCTTCCACTTATGGATGAAAGAGACCAATGTGCTAATTGGAACTTTCAGAGCAGCAGAATTTTTTTTCTGCAACCTTCCCCATTTGTGCCTACAGACAATTCCTTTGTCTTTATGCCTGGTTTGTGCTTTGACATGCACTGACAACCCTGGGACCTTATATAGACAGGTGTATGCCTTTTCAAATCATGTCCAATCAACTGAATTTACCACAGGTGAACTCCAATTAAGCTGCTGAAGCATATCAAGAATGATCAGTGGAAACAAAATGTACCTGAGCTCAATTTAAAGCTTCATGGCAAAGGCTGTGTATACTTATGTACATGTTATTTTTTAGGTTTTTTATTTTTAATAAATTTGCAACAATCTTAAATAATCTTTAGTCACATTGTCATAATGGGGTATTGTGTGAAAACTTTGAGAAAATAATGAATTTAATCCATTTTAGAATAAGGCTGTAACATAAACACTAAATACTTTCTAGATGCACTGTCCATGCTATTTCAGACTGAATATTCAATATTTAAAGTAGCATGGTAAATAATATAGAGACCGCGTCTTTTTTTTTTTTTGCTTAAAACTGAACCAATGTGATGTGAATATAAAATCAACTTCACCTCAGTAAAGCAGGCTAGGCAGAATAGTGCTATTTACTTATGTTTTGTTATTAAACAAAATAAAAATCAACTGAATTGTGTAGCTAAATTGTCTGTAGTGTATGTGTGAGAATGAGTGTGTGTGTATGTTTCACAGAGATGGGTTGCAACTGGAAGGGTTGGGGACTAAGCCGAAAAGAAAATGAATGATTTGAAAAAGTTTTTATTCAGCATTTGTTTTCACTGCTGTCACTCTCTTGTGTGCAGGTGAACGTGCTTGCATGCGCAAACGGTGGATCTGTCTGTGTGAAAAGGGTGTGCAGAGGTACAAATAAAAAATAAAATAGATTTAAATACATTTAGATCATTCATCTATTAATTTTCTTTTCGGCTTAGTCCCTTTCTTAATCAGGCGCCGCCACAGTGGAATGGACCACCAACTTATCCAGCATAAATTTTATGCAACGAATGCCCTTCCAGCTGCAACCCATCACTGGGAAACATCCATACACACTCATTCATACACATACACTACGGACAATTTAGCTTACCCAATTCACCTATAGCCCATGTCTTTGGACTTGTGGAGGAAACCGGAGCACCCGGAGGAAACCCATGCGAACACAGGAAGAACATCCAAACTTCACACAGAAATGCCAACTGACCCAGCCGCAGCTCGAACCAGCAACCTTCTTGCTGTGAGGCGATGGTGCTACCCATTGCGCCACCGTGACGCCCCCTACATTTCGATCATTTAATTTAATCATTACTGTAGGAATGTGAGATTTCCAACCAGCGCAACAAAAAAATGTTTCCAAAGACAATCACCTACTGCACCTTTAATTTTTTAAAAATTCTCTAATTGTCTTATCATGTGCTGTTAATATGTTTGTGTTTTTAACAGTTTGTATAGATGTATTTATGTCATCCGTGTTAAAGACAAATTTCCAAACTGTGACAAGCAGAACGGACAAGTTTAAATAAACAAACAATAAAGTACAAAACAAATATTTGTAAAATGGTTTTATATTTGAAATGAGTGAAATAAGCATGTGTTTTGGTTTTGATCAAAATTATGAGTTTACATTATCAGCAAACGTTTATGAAATTCTGTGAGTTACTGTAAACTGCACAACTAAAAAGAAATAGTATTAAACAAAATTATATCAGTTTTTCTCTCTATAGAACAGAAAAGGTTTCGAAATGGTTTCACTATTTTTGTGAAAACATTTGAAGGGAATTGCTCATATCAAATGGTTTTCAGCATTATTGTTTGTATCAAACTGAGGTGTGAAGCATGCAATTTCTATATCACTAACGTCACAAAATAGAAACATGATGGCTTTTTCCTCCCAAACGGCTTTGAGAAGTGGTCTCTGCATGTCAGGCCTAGACAGGACACAGCGTTATAAAAGAAAACTGCACACACTGCATTCAAAGAAATGACAGATTTCAAGCGCTAACTGGAATGTTTCAGTATCAGCTTTCACTGAAAAGTGCAAAGATACATGAGACAAAAAATAAAACTATAAAACAGCCTACAAGACAGAGCTTTTATGTTCTTTTATGATTCTTAAAGCATGTCAACCGATTGTAAGAGAAATAGTTCTGAGGCATTTATACTGATGCTCCTTGAATACAAAGTAGGATATTTGAAACCAAATATTCTTTTATCTACAGCACAAGCCCGTGGTTTGATTTGGCATGCTTTTTATGCATAATACTCATCTAATGTATCAATTTATACATGCATCTGCAATGTAAAAATGAAGCTTTGTATCTGATGTGAAGGTAATGTTTTAACAAAATAACAAAAGCAATCTTTTCCAGAGGGCTGGGCAGCATGAAGAGTTACAATGGTGCCTCAAAATCTTGAGTCTTGAATTTGCTTAGTTTTGTGTTGTAGAATGCATTTTAATGGCTGATTGTTTCAAATCACTATTTTATACATGTTTTACACTGTTGTAGAACCTCTCTGGCAGTTTGTTTAGCTCCTGTTTGGATGAATGCCCTTCCAAAATACAAACAGTGCTGGTATTGGTTAGCTGGCCCATTGTGGTGATTGACACTTACAGCATGTAAATGAAATGTCTCGTCCGTTTGGCATAACCATAAGCTTCATTTGATCAGCTGTAAAGTCCCCAAGAAACCAAAACTATATGATGGTTGTTTATATATGATATTATTATGACTATATAATTTTGTTAGCTCGCATTGCTAGTTTTGGAGTGAACAATACATTTGTGCATGTCATTAAGAAGAAAAAAAAATTGTTTGTCCTTCTAATCTTCAATTGAAATCTGAAAATGCTTGTTTACTTTTTTCAGTTAAAGTGTCAGATTACGTATATCTTAATAAAATGGGCATAACTAACATATTTAATCACGCTGCTCCAACAGTCAGTTTTGACAACAAACAGAAGTGGTGGTGAGGAATGTTGTAATAACTCCTCTAAAACCATTTTCCCTGATCTTTCCGAATGAAATGCCAACTTTACTACATTCAATCAGCTTGCAGTAGAAAAATCAAACCACACCCACTTTTGTCTTTTTTTTAAATTAATTAATTTATTGTTTTTTTTTTTAATTGTATTTGCTGAACTTTCCTATCAAATGCATACCTTACAATAAGATATTAACATTTTAGCATAAAACATGTAAGTAAAATAACAAAAAGAAAGAAGGAGAGAAAAAAAACGAATAAAGAATAAGAGCAGGTATACATAACAATTACCATAGAGAAGAGGAGTTATGTTTTGAAGTATATTTACAGTTCTGGTTGCTTTAAAATGTAAAAATCCTTTAAGGGTTTCAAAATAAAATTTTAATGGAAGATGTTAGGCTTCCTCTTCGACTATTTACACTTAATATTCTTATTATACACTTATTATACAAGTTATGTCAATTTTACTAATTGAGAAGTTAGCCTACATTTAAAGTTGAATTGGTCAATTAGATTCACTGTACTTCTTTATTTAAAATGTGAATACATTTCATTATTATTTTTATGTGTTTGAATGTAACATTCAGTAATTGGAAATTGCTTACAATTAAATTCAGAATGTCAAACAACCTTGCGACCCATTCTCAGAGAGGAACTACTGTAAATATTGAACAGCACTATGTTAGACATCCAATAGTAATTATAAGTTTGGAAATGTTTTGGATATATTGCATAAGATTAAAGCAAATTGTACTTCACTGTCACTTAGTGTCACTTTTCTAAAATGAGAAAAGCTCTCAGCACAGAACGCAGTATTTAAAAGTTTCACCTTTCACAATGGCAGTCCAAATATTTTTATATATAAGAAAAGCTCATTATAAGCTCAAAGCAAAAGTCTGCTTTGAACAGTGATGTATTTGTAAGCTGGTTTATGTTTTATTTTTTTATTTTTGCCTTGGGTTAGCTTGGATTAATTAGCTGAATTGTATGGATGTTTTTTCAGTCTAGCTCTCAGCCCGCTGTGCTGCACTGTTTTCATGAAGATTAACAACAACAGACCTCCTCAAACTGAGTGAACCCCACCACCACATTCTGACAATGGAAGAAAAGGCTGTTTACTTTCTGCAAATGATGCCACCCCAGGGGTAATGGTCTAATTCTCCTCTAATGGTTTCAAATAGAGTGCATATCTAATGAGATGAGCTCTGTGTTATTAGATGGTCTGCGTTTAAACTCACCATGAAATCAACTTTGACAGTTTCGATTTTTTTTATGGAATACTGCAGCATTTATTATGCAACCTCATATTCTTTATGCAAAATAAACCTCTTCTCTTCTCTTCTCTTCTCTTCTCTTCTCTTCTCTTCTCTTCTCTTCTCTTCTCTTCTGTAGCCAAAACAAACTCCTTGTGTGTGTGAAGCACATGTGGCAATAAAACTGATTCTGATTCTGATTCTCTTCTCTTCTCTTCTCTTCTCTTCTCTTCTCTTCTCTTCTCTTCTCTTCTCTTCTCTTCTCTTCTCTTCTCTTCTCTTCTCTTCTCTTCTCTTCTCTTCTCTTCTCTTCTCTTCTGTAGCCAAAACAAACTCCTTGTGTGTGTGAAGCACACGTGGCAATAAAACTGATTCTGATTCTGATTCTGATTCTGATTCTGATTCTCTTCTCTTCTCTTCTCTTCTCTTCTCTTCTCTTCTCTTCTCTTCTCTTCTCTTCTCTTCTCTTCTCTTCTCTTCTCTTCTCTTCTCTTCTCTTACTGGGCAAGACATCTTATTACTTACAGCAGTTTCTAGTCAATCCAATCTAACATACATACATACATACATACATACATACATACATACATACATACATACATATATACATACATACATACATACATACATACATACATACATACATACATACATACATACATACATACATACATACACTACCTGACAAAAGTCTTGTCACCTATCCAACTTTTAGCAACAACAAATAATAACTTGACTTGTAGTTGATCATTTGGTATCAGACGTGGCTTATATGAAAGGCAAAGGTCTCTAGATTATGCTTATTTTACCAAAACAAAATATGATCATGCCTTGATTTTTAACTATTTAATTAGGACAGTACGGTCTGACTTTGCTTAGACAAAGTCTTGTCACTTAACAGAAATAATTCATTGACCATTGCCATGACTATTGAACTAGGGAGCTGATTGAGAAACACTCAAAGTATTAGTAGATTAAGTAGACAATCTATTAAAACCACAAAGACTGCTAGCTGACATTTAGTTGCATATTAAAACTTTCACTAAGTAGGACATGTACCTGGATTGACATCTACGTTGATCCTGGAACAACATTTCAATCAGCCAATCAGAATTAAGGCATATGTTTACTGTTTATGTTAGATGTAGGCTTACAGTTAGATTTATGCACTTCTACATGATTGTTATCCAACTATTACAGTTTTTCCCAATTGTTTACACACATTTTCTGAAAGCATGTCTCAAATTGTCAGAACTCTACACACAAATCAAAAAATACACACACATTGGGCAAAACCCTTCAATTCTCCTGCAAATTAAACTTTACTTTCAAAACAATGTGATTTCCCCTCAAAATGATATTTTGTTTTCAAATGACACACACAAACCATCACATGAATAGACATTTATAAGAGCCAGTTGATCACTGGTGTGCTTAATGTAAAACACTATGACCACTTCTTCTCCAGTCATCATAATGACTTACTGTAAGACTTTTTTTGTTCTGTGTTACACTTACTACAGACAGTACATAGGCCTACATAAGTGCATAGTAAAATATTTTAGAATATTGTTTTTGTACAAAACACACAAATACAGGGTACCAAATATATTTTACTATATTACTGTATTATATACTGTAGTGTACACAGTGTTCATCCCAACCCACACAAAGTGCACATAACATGGTCTACATATACCATCAACAGAAGTATTTTCTGAATACAGTTACAGTAAAAATAAATAAATAAAAAAACAGCTATACTGCATCCTCTTTTCTGTTTTGGTCCGGCCAAGCAGTGGGGGAAATGTCACCTTGCATGGTGTATCCAGCCATGAAAAGCATCAACTGCTATAGCTTGGAGAAGGGGTATACGTGTGTGTGGATTTCGGTCATACACTTTCCCACTCCAGGCAGGAAAAAAAATCCTCAATAGGTTTGAAGAATGGAGAATATGGAGGGAAATAAACAACTGAAAAATGTGGGTGGGCAGTGAACCAGTAATGAACCAGATGAGCTCTGATTCCTAAATTGCACTTGTGTGTGTCAGGTGTTTACCTATGTGATGAGTTAGTATGCAAAGTAGGGCAACTGACTTTACAATTTTGAATGACAGTGTGTTCCTTGTGAAAACAAGAGATTTTCTGCATGAAAATTGTGCCAAATGCAGAGAATTGTGTGTAGTGTTTAAACCTGCAATTTGAGTGTAAAGCAGGAAATGTGTTTGTAGTTTCGCCAAAATTGGTTAAGGGGGTTGGTGCATCAGTTACATGTTGCATTGTGTCTGAAGTACAAGTAATTGTGTGTAAACAATTGGGAAAAACTATAAACAAAGCACACAGGTATATGGTACAAAATATATTTTACTGTATTTTCCCACACAAAGATTGTACACAGTGGTCATTCCAACCAACACAAAGTTGCACAAAACATGGTCTACATATACCATCAACAGAAGTATTTACAGAATATAGTTACAGTAAAAAAAAAAAAAGTGTAGATTTCGGTCATACACTTTCCATCCCCAAGCAGAAAAAAAAAAAATTAATCATTGAGTAATGGAGAATATGGAGGGAGATAAACAACTAAAAAATGTTGGTGGGCAGTGAACCAGTTATAAATATATTTACAGTACTATAGCTATAAATATTAGGCTTCAATAAATATATTTACAGTAGTATAGCTATAAATATTAGTCTTCAATAAATATGTTTACAGTAGTATAGCTATAAATATTAGGCTTCAATAAATATATTTACAGTAGTATAGCTATAAATATTAGTCTTCAATAAATATGTTTACAGTAGTATAGCTATAAATATTAGTCTTCAATAAATATGGAAGGCAATGTCCAAGTAAGAGGAAAAGGAAGCACGAAAGGGAGGAAGATTGGTAAACAGGAGACGGGATGGGGGGAATTTTTTTTTATATTGAAATATCAAAAGTAAAATCACTAGAAAGCTGCATAAATAAACTTTACATTGTTGTATGGTTTGTTAGGATGAACAATGTTTAGCTATCAGTCTATCACTGCTTGGTGAATACAGTATGATCATGCACTTTAAAGCAATACCTCTGAAACAAATCAAACCCAGATTATATCAGTATTAGTCAACTAGAAATGATACGAGAGTTTTAAGTTTAATAACAGCACTGTGTAAATGAAGCAAACTAATTTATATTGAATGAAGTGTGTGGGTTCCGTATGGTGTCAAAATTGGGTTTTGTTATATTGTTGTAAAGTTTTGGATGAAGAGTTTCATTTGGCAAAAGAAGTGATGTATTCTGCTGTTTGTGTGTGTGGATGTGTGTAGTGTTTTGACAAAATGAGCCTTAATTTCAAAATTGTGCTTAATCAATCATAAAAAACTGTAAGTACTAATTCCCTTTATAAATGACAGGCTTATTATTACCTTCTTATTATTTAGATATTGACTGTATATTAGTTCTTACATATTTTATTCTTATTCTACATCCGTAATCCTACCCAACACCTAAACACAACTACAGCCATACTGACTATTACAGTTTTTCTCAATTGTTTACACACATTTTCTGAAAGCATGTCTCATATTGTCAGAACTCTACACACAAATCAAAAAACACACACATTGAGCAAAACCCTTCAATTCTCCTGCAAAATAAACTTTACTTTCAAAACAATGTGATTTCTATTCAAAATTATGTTTTGTTTTCAAATGACACACACAAACCATCACACGAATAGACATTTATAAGAGCCAGTTGAATACTGGTGTGCTTAATGTAAAACACTATGACCACTTCTTCTCCAGTCATCATAATGACTTACTGTAAGCCTTTTTTGTTTAGTGTTACACTTTCTACAGACAGTACATAGACCTACATAAGTGCATTTTTTAGACCTACATAAGTGCATTTGTGTGTTTTATTTTATACAAAACACACAAATACACGGTACCAAACATATTTTACTGTATTTTTCCCATAAAAACAGTGTACACAGTGTTCATCCCAACCAACACAAAGTTGCAAATAATGTGGTCTACATGCCATCAACAGAAGTACTTACAGAATGCAGTTACAGTAAAAACAACAACAACAACAACAACAAAAACCACAACAAAAACAGTTATGCTGCATCCTCTCTTCTGTTTTGGTCTGGCCACAGCACCTCATCCACATCACAAGCAATGTTTGCTTGGTCAAGCAGCAGGGGAAATGTCGCCTAGCATGGCGAATCCAGCAATGAAAAGCATCAACTGCTACACTGTATATCTCCACATGCATCTTCCATAGCTTGGAGAAGGGGTATACATGTGTGTGTGGATTTCTGTCATACACTTTCCATCCCCAGGCAGAAAAAAAATTCTCAATAGGATTGAGGAATGGAGAATATGGAGGGAAATAAACAACTGAAAAACATGGGTGGGCAGTGAACCAGAAAACAACCAGATGAGCTCTGATTCCTAAATTGCACTTGTGTGTGACAGGTGTTTACCTATGTGATGAGTTAGTATGCAAAGTAGGGCAACTGACTTTACAATTTTGAATGACAGTGTGTTCCTTGTGAAAACAAGAGGTTTTCTGCATGAGATTTGTGCCAAATGCAGAGAATTGTGTGTAGTGTTTTGGAAAAAGTGTGTTTTAAACCTTCAATTTTAGTTTAAAGCAGGAATTGTGCTTCAGAATTGCTTCAGGGGGTTAGTGCATCAGTTACATGTTGTAGTCATTTTGTCTGAAGTACAACTAAGAAAAACTGTAATGAGCAGCAAATCAGTACTTTATTTTACCTTAAATAAATCTAAATTTTCAATGCTTATTTTGTTACCACACGTTATTATACTTTAGGTGGATCAATTAATTAAAAAATTAGTTTTGGTAATAATCCAAATCTGAATCATTCAAAGAAGTAGCGGTCCTTCTCTGTTGTCAGTTACAATATTCTTAACCACACCTCTCTTACCATTAGTTTCCTATGAGGGAATGATGCACAAGTAGAAAGCCCCACCATCTACTCAATATTCCATTGCAGTTGGATGTACATCAACATACTGAAATAAAAGACTCAGCAAAGTCCGGTTCATGGAAAAGATTGTAGTTGTATTTGTTTACATCTCTGTCTCCTCTGATCCCCAGATAAATGTCTCCTTGACAACCTGTGGGGTTGAATGCACATGTTGGATGCCACATTTCTGTTTGCTCATTAGTACATGTTTCCTGTGTGCTGTATCATTGAGAGGTTTCTTCAGATTTGCAGACAATGATGTGAACATTACACTCAACAGGCTCCCTCATCACTAGGAGTGTTTTCATCCTGTTATGTACTACTGTACTCATTCTGTTCACTAGACTAATGGAGCCAGCAATCAGCCCCCACTAGTTGTTGAGAGGGATAGACTACCCTGTTTTCTCTCCCCTGCACTCGTAAGGCTGTGCTCTGTTGCAGGTGTCTTTTCTAGTTTACATAGCATTGCATCATTTATTTTATAATATGTGAAAGCAATGACAGTGTCCGTGGCCTAGCATGTTAGTTTATGTACTGTAGTAATACATTCAGTTTCAGCAGAAATAGCAGGGGAATATGACACATATACTGTATTCCAACATTTGGGATCAGTAATATATATATATATATATATATATATATATATATATATATATATATATATATATATATATATATATATATATATATATATACATATATATATATATATATATATATATATATATATATATATACATATATATATATACATATATATATATATACACACATATATATATATATATATATATATATATATATATATATATATATATATATATATATATACATATATATATATATATATATATATATATACATATATATATATACACATATATATATATACACATGTAGGGGATCAACCTACGTTTTAAGATCGATCAGGGATCGATCATTGATTCGACTCAATTGAGTCAGACTGAATCAGATTAAACAATTCACACTATATCTACCATTTGTCCTGCAAACAGAAGACATCGTATCTTACCAATCTTGTTAATATTATTTACATGGTCAATGATAATAACATAACACAGTATTGGGTTAACTTTTAGCAAGGTAACAAGATCTACAGTTCGAGGCAAGGACTTAGAAGCATAAACAAGAACACATTTCTTACAAAATGAGAACAAAGATTTATTGAGCTACACTACGATACATGAAACTAACTACGTAATAAGCAAACAACAAACAAACGCACAGACACATTCACACATATACACAGAGGCAGTTCAGAGGATGTAAAATGAGTTGAACAACCATCCCAAATTAATTCTAATACTTCTTGCAAGATCTTAGAATAACACCTGAGAAACCACAAAAGCAGAAATAGGGCTTATCTTTAACTGCTTAAGATCAATCTGCACCAGATCAGCAAGAGACAACGTTTGTTTGTTACTTGCGAATTTGCTGGAGTCAATTTTCCCTCGCCGCCTGGCCTTCGGGAAACACGGTGCTCCTGATTGGCTGGTGGCTTCAGCGATGTCCTTGGGATTCGCTCGTGGGCGGCTGTCGGTTACCGAGATGACGGACTGAGTCGGTTTGCAGAAGTTTGTGCAGATTCGGTGGTCCCAAAACTTAAGAGGTTTACATGGAGAGTTCGTGGTGACCCAATCGTGTGGCAGCGCCGTGTCCGGGCAGGCGAATCGGGGCAGAAAGCAAGTGCAAGCCAGCTAATGCAAAAAGCAAAGATTCTTTGTTGCAGGGTGTTTTTAAGTGACCTGGTTTGGTCAATCCCCATGGCACTGTCTTCCAATGAGCAGTTGCTATGAAGGGTGGGGCCACGCCCTGTACCATCGTAGGAAGGGTCAATAATTAACAGACTGCATATAGATTTCAAGTGGCAAGTTTGTAACCATATCACATCAAATGTTACAAGATGAATACTGTTTGTGCTACTAGTTTTTCATTTATACAAATGTATTGCAAATGTCACTATCTATCGTTCAATACCAGACATCATACATTTCAAACACATACAGATCATTTTAATCTGCTATAAGGGTTAAAACAACACATTGATTAACCTGGTTGGTTGGAATAACAGCATATGAGGAAAACATTTTAATAGATTGTCTTTCATTCGTATGCATTAATTTCTTCTAGAGATCTCTTTGTCTCTACGAAATTGTACATCTGGCAGGATGTCCCATATGACTAAAGGGTACCAGAACATCTGCGGCCAAAGTATTGGTCAAAATAGTCAAAAATCAATTGCCGCTCTGTTATCCTGGTGGTATAAGCCCTCAAGCCAGTTCAGTGACAGGTAATTTGGCGCCCAGTTTCCGAGATTTCAGATTTAACTCGTGTTGTTCACTGCAATATGCCCATGAGTTACTTCATATCCCCCTTTGATTGCCGATGTTCCCGGTGTGAACATTGGCAGGCACTGAAACAAACAGGCAGAAGCAGAGAGAACAGGCAAACTCAAGACACAAACAACATCATCACTAACTGAATCTTGGTGCAGGGTTTAGGCACTTTGGAATGCTCGGGTTAGCAACGCTCAAGGTGTAGAAGAGCATAGTTCAGTATGATCAGAATTTAGGCTTTTAGAACTAACCAAGGTATTGATGGTTCAACAAAGATGTATAGGCATTATCTCAATCTGTAAAGAATTTAAATTTTAGTCAGCGTTATCGCATCTAAGCATGCGCAAGATGTGGGGCATGCACATTTGAACAACTTTTGGATGGCCTTTACTCGCTCGTGGAGGAAGAAGGCAAGTGTCAAAGTCAACATACACCCTACAATGCTGTTTTGATGAGAGTCAAAACCAATAAATTTCATTCTTTACCTTCAATCCTCTTTTCGGTTCTGGATTGAAAATGAAGAAATGTGTTCAACAAAACTAAAACATGTCATCAGACAGGTGTTACAACATTAAGTTACCAATACAGCGATCACACCTTTAAGGCATTGATCCGTGAGGGTTGATGAAAGGAGTCAATCCTAATTCTGAGCTCTGAACTTAAACATCATCTGTGGGGGGTCCCTGATGAGGCAAGAGAAACGAATTGAAAGACATAGAGAGAGAAAAAGTAAACAACACTGAGACATAAGGACATTAAGTGAGGTTAGCACAACAAACAAGTGTCACATATGTGTAATAGCTCTTCTCTACTAGAGATTGGTCCTAGCAGTGCAGTGGAGGGGAGAGTGTATGTATTGAGTTTAGGAAACATAGCTAGGGCTGGGTGTCTTCCTAAAATGACAAAAATGACAAAAACATGTTAGCCGTATATTAAGAGTTTAGGATAGTGGGTCTGTGTCAGCAGGTTGGTTCCTCCCCCTTTCTGGTCATTTGGAGTTGAGGGACTGAATTTGGCATGGCACAGGTAGGATTTGGATTGATTCTGAGTTCAGCTGAGTGGCTAACGACCAAGACAGCACTCTTAGGAATTGGAAGGGTTTCATCCACAAGTGTTTGTGTGATGCAGTGGTGACCTGAGGCATCAGGTGTTGAGTTAGCGTCCAACTCTGGTGTTCAGGTACGGTCTATTGAGTCTTTGAAGTTATGGTGCTTACAGTTCTCTGTAAGTGAGGTGAAGAGGTGCTGTTTTGTGAGGTCGTTGCTTGTCAGGCAGAATCAGGTTTTCCTTTCTTTCCCACTTCCGATCCTCTTCCCTTATGTGGAAGAACTCTTTCAGGATCATTTTCATCAGTTCTTGAGGGTCAAAACATGGTGATGTTTTCCCTTCTGGGGGTTCAGTTGGAGCTCGGTCAGCATGGAATCTTTGTGGGTTCTTTCGTTGACCTCTTGGGCTGGTTGCGTCAAGGTGGTGTTTTACCTTGGAGATACCACTGGATTCCCACAAGCTTGTCTCACTTTGGTTTGCAAATGAGGTGGACCTGTTCCACGACCCCCCCCCCCCCCCCCCCCCCCCCCCGCAGCATGACAGACTGTCAGCATGACAGTCTTGTTGTCTGTTGTAAGACAACACACTCCACTTACTGGGAGGTAGTTTAGCATTGTCTGGGCCTTGGGCACCCTCAAGGGCCAGATCTTGACTTTGGGTGTTGAAGTCATAAACAGCAGGGATTTTGGAAGTCTTTTCTGAAGTCGTCCTTTGTTTGAGGTAGGCTTATTGTGCCAAATCTCGTAATTGCTGAGTGTTCATCGTGTGGGGGCATGCAAAAACCCCAAGATGGTGGTTTACCCCAGGATGGAGGTTTCTCAGGAAGATAATTTTAAAGTTCAGGTCCTCTTATATCTCAGGTTCATTGCGGGTAGGCTCATCTGAGTCTGCTGTAGTAAGCTTGAGAAGACTTATGGTGACCTTGTTTCGTCTCCAGGGCAGCTACAAGTCCTTGTTCAGACTCGATGTCATCAAACTCTCTGATGAGGGCTTCTCAGAGCCTATCTAGTCAGTAGTCAGTAGGTGTGAGTAGGCTGACGGTCCAGGTAACTGCGCACTTCAGGGCTAGAGGTTGCTCGGAGCAAATACAGTCTATCTTTGTCAGTGACATTGGGTCTCATTTCCAGATGAAAGTCAATGTCTTGGAGATAGGGGATAACATCTTGGCTGCCTGACGAATTCGGCGTGAACATGCCTAGGTTCTTGACTAGCTTGTCAAGGTCTTTAAGGTCCAGGCCACATGGTGATACCTGGCTGGCTGGAACAGAGGGAGCTGGTGAGGGTTTTGCCGGCTAGAGTCTCTTTAAGTTTATCGATCTCCTTTTTGGCAGCTTGATCAGTCTCATCTGGCTGTTCCAGTCGTTCCTGAGCCTCCAGTTCTAGCTGGTTGATGCGGGATTGCACATGTGTCAGCTTGTGCTGGAGCTGGGTAGAATGCCTGTCACTCAGCTTGAGGGTGGTGATGAGAATGTGACTCAAAGTACCTGTGATCTTTGCTAGATCTTTGTGATTGTAGCTTTTGCTTGGGTCTTGCGTCATAAGGCTGCTTAGGGAGGAGGTTGTCCTTTGCAACACTTAGCCATGCTTCTAGGTCCTTCCAGTGGCCAACAGGGTCTTTGGGGCGAGCTATGTTTTGTGGCGGTGAGGGGGAAGACCTAAAACCGACACTGACACAGACCTAGAGGGGAGAGAGATAGAAAAGAACAAAAAAAAAAAAACCCAAAACAAATAGCAAACAAAAAGTGTCAGGGTGTAATGTCAGGTGTGAGTTACTGTTGAGTGTGGAATAAACAGGTGGGTGTTGTTCTCTGTGACTGTGATCCTCTAGTTGGCGTGCATCTACGTTGTAGTCTCTGTGGGGACAGTCAGTAAACACACAGAGTTAGGACAGCTAGAGAACAGAGGAAGAGAGCAAGACTGATAAGGAGTAGAGTGGTAATTGGCTGCTTTCAGGTTCCTAGAGAGAACGATTCCTTTAGCTTTTGTCAAGCATGAGAAAGGATGCTTCATGGCTGGAAGCTGGAAATGGGGAGCTCTAAACACCAGGACTGTGATTGTTATTAAATTTCCTCCGCTGTGAAAGAAAGTACAATAACAATGACAGTGCTGGTTTCTTACTCATAAGGATTGACACCCTACACTGAGTAAACCACTTTTGGATGCGAATCTGAAATCAAATTTGAAAACACCTGTCTTCTGGTTGACTCGTTTCATCCTTGATTGGGTAGCGTCCTATGGCGAGAAAGGGTAGAGAGAGAGTCAGATCATTTTAACATAAAATGTTTAAGTTTCACAAACATCTGTTAAATGTTTCTAACATTCTCTGTTTTTATGATTCACACAGGTACAATCTCAAAAGGTGAGCGAGTTTTCAAATTACAAAGTTGACAAAGTGGTGGCACTGTTGAGTCAATACATCAAAAGGGGTTGGTTTATTATGTTATCAAGGTAACTAATCAGCCTAGTAGACAGGAAAATCCTAATTTTCCTTTGGGTTTGGCTAATTGGAGGCTACTGCTTTGGTATGCTAGGTTTAATGACTTGAGTTCAGTTGCAGCCACTTACAGGCTAAACTGTGCCATTGCATCAACCAGACACCAGGGGAGCACTGTCCTGTGAGGTAATTTAATACCTGAAGGATAATAATAATAACAAAAGAAAAAACTTGATTGCAAATTAATTTAAAACTAGTTCAAATTAGTAATGACATTACGTGATTCAGATGTCTGATTTTATCAATACCCTTGATTAAGAGATGCTATATTTAAAGGGCACATAGTTTACCTCTTTTTAATGATTTAATATTAATATTATAGTTCTTCTAAGTGTGCCAGTTTAGGTTCAGTTTAAAACACAATTTAGATTTTTTTATTATAATGTGTTAAAAAGTGTCATGTTGGGGGCGTGTCCACAGTTTGCTGATTTATGGGTGTGTTGCTTCACATGTAAATTAGTTTCGGCTTCCCGCCAACGTAACAAGGGGGCGGGGCCATGAGCTCACCCGCTCTGCATTTGGAATGGAGTCTGACAGGAAGTCTGCGAGAAGGAGCAGGAGTGAGAGGTTCAGCATTCAGTCGTACATGTACGACTCGGACACAGACCAAGCAGAGAGTACAAAATCATATGTGTCTTTGTACAGTTTTACAGTCAACTTTGTGCTAGTTTCAAGTGCCGAGCTTATACACAGAAACTAATAACCACGCACACTGAATTAACTTTGACTGAGGCACTGGATGCGCCGCTCGAAGCCGCGCCACGGCACACCAGACACTCTCTGTGGCGCGGCAGAAACATGAAGTGTCCCGAATGGTCGCGCCACGCATTTTTGAATTCTAAACATAGGTTTCTGCAGCGGTCCTTGGCGCCCAGCCGTCGACTTGAGTGTACCCTGATAGAAACCTATGTTTAGAATTCTAAAACGCATGCTAGTTAAGATCACAGGGAGCTTCTGGGATCGCAAGAAATGCAAACGGCTGAAGTATAAGGTAGACTCAATGAGAAGTACACATGTTTGCAAACCTACCTAAAGATACAACCAATAATTCCGATTAGAGCGATAATGTGGAGAATATTGCTCTTGTGTTGAGCCCAATGAGCTTTGCATCTAAAAATAGAGCTAGGGTGTTCCTTTAGAGATATCGCTTCTACTCATGCTGAAAATGGCAGACGTGAATCAACAAACTGAGGATATGATGACGCGCCTGTCAATCCATATTGGTGGGGTGGGGGGGGGGGGGGGGGGGGGGGGACCGCACTCCTACGTAAAGTTGCGGTCGGTTTGAAAAACGCTCCAATTGGTCCACCGTTTTTTATGTTGTTAAATTAAAAAAAAAAGCACTGGGTGTGCTTATATTACCCCAATATGACAGTCTATACACCATACATGCACATATGTCTGTCCAAACAGCTTGAAAAGTTGATTTTTTACCATAGGTACCCTTTAAATTAATCAATAATTGTTATAGAAAAGGGAAACCAAACATCAATTAGCTATTAAATAGTAATAATGTTGGTTAAGACTTACACTCAGTGAGGTTGTCATTAAAGTCATAAACACAATTATGATTTAATTAATCAGCAAGCATTCCTGCAAACCATAGTTATGAGAATAAATCAATATCAAAATCAATGATGATAGGGAATGCGTGGTATTCCTGATGTCATTCAATTTGATCAAAAGTATTTATTTAAAATGAATCAATAACTGTTATTGGGATAGGGCAGCCAAGCATCATTTAACTATTAAGTGAAATTAAAATTTCAGAATAGTGATTGTGTTTGTAAAGTCCCAGGAACAATAAATGTTATGATTAAATTAACCAGTAAACACTGTGCCTATAAATCAACTTCAAAATATCAACAGTCATAGGAAATGGTTGTTCCTATAATGTTGATAAGTTTCAGAAGAGAAAAGCATTAAATCATTAATTAAGCATTAAGCATTCATTTGATTGAGCAATTTAAAGCATTAAGTTATAGTCATACACTATAATTCATTGCTAATAAACCAACAACTTATGAGCATCTGAAAACAGGCCACGTTAAGCAGGAAAAACATTTGACAAATGTGATTAAACCAGCGATGAGATCGCGCACACTAAGGGTTTATTGAATCTGCATTAATCAAAGCCTTTTCCAAGAAAGGGGAGAAAATGAGAAATATGGCAAATAGCCTATAAAGAGTGAGAAATCGACATTAAAATTCTCACTAGCGTGAGTAAGGGTTGTCACTTCAACTTAACACACTGCATTCAAGACCACAAGAGCGCTAACCACTAGCCTTTAATGCTATAGCCATACCACACACTTCAATGCAACAAGGTTAGCTTCAGTTAGCTTAGCCTTGTGCTAATCTCTACAGCCGATTCACGTGTGGAGGACTGCGCCTGCGCACTTGAGAGTTACTTCGAAAAGGTATCTCGAGACTTCCGGGATAGGGCTGTTACTATGACTATGTACACAGAATGAACCAGCTATGCACACAAGTTAACATGCATCATGTATTAAAGCATGTTAACATGCATTATGCAGCATTTCACACTGCTCAACAGAACATAGCACTATTAAGATCTCGGAGGATCCCAGTGATCTGTGTCGAGACTATACACAGTCAAAGACATGTGTGGATTCAACCACAAACACTTGATCAAGAGAAGTTCTCCCGTGAGAATACGCTCAGCCAATTTCTCGATCGCAGCGCTCAGAGTTCACTAACTCTTGACGTTAGTGAATTAAATGGTAAAAAGACAGTTAGCTACTCTGTGCTTATTGTGACCAGGGAGAAATGTGTAAAGGCCCATCTATTTTTCCTATGACGGAACTAACAGCATGGGTGAAGGTTAAATGCATGTAAGCCTTTTAGCACATGTGAAAGAAATATTTTTATTCATTAAGATTTATTTTAATTTGTTTCCAACTCCGAATTTTAATCTGACTCCAATTTATAATAATTTTAGATTTATCTAATTCAAGCTGATTACCTTATAGGTTGTGATTCGGTCTAATTTAGATTGATTAACCTAATAAATCCTTATTCTCAAGTAATGGTTCATCATTTACCCGAAGTCGCTTAGAGTCAGTATGCTGGCCAGTTACATCTGCTCACGGACACAACCTCGCCAGTTCCGATTCTTAGCCGATAAGCTAATTTCCTTTAAATAATAATAGGCCGCCCCATGCTTGCACATATTTAAAGAAAAGTTTAATTTAGCTTAGTCAAAGAATATAACTGAAAGCTACTTCCTTTAAGCAATAATTGGCCGCCCCATGCTTGCTCATATTTAAAGGAAGTTGTATTTAGCCCCCTAATTTATATTATACTAAGTCAGTGATTGTCAGAAATCATCAGGTCTCTAATGCTGTGCCCATGCTCCATCCATTGATCCTGAATGTATGACAAATCCTGGTCGTAAGCTGCGGAAACATCAGCCTAAACAATCTACTAGATTTAAATGATTTCAGGAGATATTAGAGTTAAACAAGAATTTTACATTTATTTGTCAGGCAAAGATTTTCTATTCCAATTCACATAATTAAACAAAATAAGCCAATCAAGATTGTACAACATCAATTATTCGAAGATACATTTAAGTTAGAGATTAATACCTGACCGTGTAGAAATACATTGCAGCATATAAGTCCTGATGCAGAGCTCAGATACTCACAAACTGCAATGGGGTATCCTGCCTACAGAATCCCACAGACACTTCTGCACCCTTTGCCTAAATACTCAAATCGTCATAAATTCAAGACAATAAAAGCTTCACCAAGACACTTGCCTGGTCATGAGTTGATGTAAAGACCATTTGCCCTGGAGTGGAGCATCTGGCAAAGATCTTATCAAAGTCAAAACCCAAATTAACTGATATACGGGAGATTGTAAAATATTACAGTGAAATTAAGACCACTTTACCAATCACACAGAGAGATTTAAAATGACATCAAACATGAATATAAAGCCACAAGATACACCATATTAAAAACTTAAACATTCTGTGTGGAATGTGAGTGAGCTGCTCTGGTGGAGAAGGTAAAGTCCAGGGCAAAGAGGGGGGCTCAGGATGCATGATCGAGACAACCCGAACAACTGGTTTTCTAGCTGATCTTCTTCTCAGATTAGAAAGTTTATTGTTTTAGTGCTTGACCATTTGGTGGTCCTGTCTCGTGTGGAGCTCCTTAACCGTTTTCAGGGTTTAATATTATAGAGAGATATAGCCATCCTTACAGATTTCCTCCCCTGGTCCCTTGGAGCAATTCTGAGCAGTCTCTCAAGGGGCCACAAGATCATAGTTTTTGGATGGCTTTGGCAAGCGTTGGTGTTGATTGTAGAAACAATGTCATCACCTGAAATCACAACATTAAAAGCAGCTTCAACATTAAGATGGAGTTATATCGCTGAACCCCACAGTCTTTTTAGTTGTAGGCATGCTGTGTTGAGCTTGGGCTCAAGTGGCTGCTCAGGCATTTTTGCCATCCGCTTCGTTGTATTTGTGTCCATCTGTGGTGGTATTCAGTCTATAGAATGACAAAGTTCAGTGCATTGATCAAACAAGTTGCAAATCTCATTGCACTTTGAGAAACATTCATGTGCATTAGATCCTCCCCAGGTCATTATCAGTTCCACTGGAAAGACCTTTTTCAGCGTCAGACATAAGGTGAGGTTCACAGGGCAGTTCATATATTTACAGGTTAAGGACCAACGTCACTGATGATGCTCCACTTTATGTGAGACAGCTGAATGACCATGCAATAGTTGAATATCAATGAGCTTTGCATCACTGTAGAATGGGTAAACACAAAACATAATAACCATGTTCAAAGTGTGAGAGGTAAATAAGGTCTTAATAAGTCCTAAATTTAGTGCTAGTAAATTCCCAGATGCTTCACTTCCATGATGAATGACAGTATGGTATTTAAAAATATTTGATAAGAGTAATTTAAAGGAAAGGTGCAAAAACCAATATAACCAGTATTTTTACTAGTGGTATGCATAATAAAATATAATGAAAAATACACAATTTCACAATTACAATCATAAAATTGTCTATATAAATGGTTCAATTGAAAAAAAACATTAATGCAGACCTAAGGTTAGACTAAATCAACAAGAGAATGCAAATTCAGACAAAGAATGATTTACAATCTTCAGGTTATTTTTTCTCATTCTTTGTGTATCTGATGTACAGGCTAAAGTCACATTCAACAATGCAGGTTTAATTTAGAATTTTGTTAAATTGCTAGTGCCTGCATTTTTAGATTTTAGTTGTTCTTATCAATTTTGAGTTTTCAAAAGTCACTGTTGTAAAATAGTGGGCCCTACTATTCTGCAACAGGGCTAATGAATAAACATGAATGAATTGAACATCTAAATAGACTAGTAGTCTCATTTAGATTTTGCTAATTAGTTTGTTATGTGATTGTAGCCATGCATAAGTCTTCTGTACATGACTATAGCAATACACAGCAATTTGAAAAACCACAAAGTTGCAAAATTGTTTACCACAATTGATATTTTAGTAATTTTCCACATTGTCCTATATGTATGAAGTGAATAATGTATGATAGATTTGAATGATGTAAATAATTTTAACCTGGATAGTCGACATATACCAGTTAAAAATACTGAGGTTGCAATAATGAATGTATGTTGTGTGTGTTTGTGTGGATGAGATGGGTAAGGTTTAGTTATAATTTGTGTTGCAAAATTTAGATCCAGCGCTACACTGGGAGGCCATGTAGACAGGCAGTGTTAGTGTATTTATTGGGTATGATTGGCCTCTTTAAGTACCTTTATAACCCATCTTATGTCAAGCTGTGTGTCCTGTCTGAATACAGGCAGGTCTGGGCAGACGCCAACCTGAATGGCAGAATATGCAGAGAGAAAAAACACAGTTTTATCTGAGCCTTTACACAAATTATATTAAAATAGATAGTACTACTTTAATTTCCCATTTATGGTCTTAGCTAGACATGTTTTATAATTGGTATCCACTTACATGCAATTATAATTTAATTTGTGTTGGTTTACAAAGACATCTTATTATCATAATCATGTTTTTGCAAAGCAAAAGGTCAGATCAACTGAGCATTGATGGTCAAATTTGAGCATATCCTTTTAAATATCTTTAGCTTTTGAACTTTCAGTCTGCCATAATGTGAGTTTTATGTGTGTGAAGATTTGAAATGTTCTCTGTGTGGCAGTGTTTCAGCTGAGGCTATGTGTTTGTGTAAACATGCTCGCAACAAAGGGTGGAAGTTTTACGACAGTGTGTAAAATTTAGTCCTGTGGTAACAGGGAGCCAGGATGGAATTTGAGCATGAGATGTGACTGTGATCTGGCTCAAAATACTTCCAAATCAATGTTTTTTAAGGAGCATGATAAAATGCAATGTTTAAGGCTGAATCCTGTAAGAAAGCATTTCCATAGTTACTGCAGTTATTACACTGGAGCCACAAGGCAATTCTATACTCCTGTTTGTAGTTTAAACTACAGCTATATTGAGGATAGCAGAGTTTACCACTTTTAGGAGATGAGACTCATCCAACATATAAACACAAGTACCTTAAAATTAATGAATTTCAGCATACAGTTAATTCCTTATTTATACATGACATGCGGTCTAGAATGCATCTGTGGCTTCTAAAACCTCAGACCTGAGTGTTTTTACACCTACAGTACATTAAGAAAATCATGTTTTAAGGAATTACTCAGTCTATGTGTACATGTAGTATCACACAATACCATTGTGTTCTGTGGAAATGAAAATGTGTATAACACAAATATAACAAATTTGGAAATGCAAACAGGATCAGCAATTGTTAACTTTTATTGCCATTGCTACAGCGTTGTTTTTCACTGAGAGTATTTTCATTCCAATCAGATCGATTAGTTTAGTTGATAATTTTCGGGCATGTCAATTTCTCTCATCACAGATTTTTGCATTATTAGAAGATAAAGAAATTCCTTCTTATTAATTTGATTATTTTTCCTTTCCGTTTCCTCTCTTAGCTACTTACTGTTTTCCATCTTTAACTATCTGCTGACTTCTTTTTAATGTTTTAACATTAAGAAAGATCCTCATTTTCTTGCTACATGCATTTACTCTCATTTTCACACCTGCTTTGTCCATTTTACACACTTCAATTTTCTTTTCCTTCCTAAATCATGCTGAATCTTAATGAGATTGGACGCCATTATTGGCTGTGATAATATACAATATCATAATGTTCTTACGATATAAATCATATTACCTTAAGATAGTATAAATTTTAAAATCATTTTATTACTGGTCTCTGGAGTGGCTGTTTAGTAATTTGTCTAGAATGACTGATTATCATCTTATTGATCTTTTGGAATGTCACCTTTTGATTTGGCTCTGGGCTACGGTTGTTCTTACACGTTCACTATCAATGCAGGATCAAGTCACACTGGAAACCAGTCGTAAACTTTATTGCCTGGACATTTAGTGAATTGCAAGCACATCTCCAAGTCAATCATTGCTCGGTTTAAAGAATTTTGTGGGTTAGTCACTTAGTTTTGAGCTTAGTTGTTATTAGGTGAGCTTTCTTTTGTAAATCTTTCTTCATATGTGAATGTTTGAAAGTTTGGCACGTAAGGGCAAATGCAGAATACACATCTTGTAGATGTATGATCTTATCATGTCCAGTGTGGGGTGTAATTAGTTACTAAGTAAATAGTCACTGCAATTTAAAATTACCTTTTCGCAAAGAATTAAGTGAGGGATTATTTCTCATTCTTAGGTAGCTTAATTACAGTGACTTATAATGTACTTGCCTTAAATGCTATATAAAACTTTAATGGTTCTATATAACTCAATTCCGATAAGTAGGGTGATACCTATCTCAAACAATGAAATGTGAATTTATGAAATATAGTGTCATTTATTTGAAACATATTGTCTTTTTCTCAAAACAATACAGAAATTCCTGATTGTTTATTTTTTATTGCCGATGCAATTTATGTGGAATTTTAGTCTTTAGTCAAGTAATTAAATTACTTATCGAGTAACCAAGTTACTTTTCAGGCAAAGCCATTGGAAACATAAATTAACTACAACTTTAGTGATGTAATTAATAATTTTTTTCTTCTGTCTTTAAAGTAACACTCCAACACTGACCATGTCCTTATCTGCCTTACAGCTTTGAACCTCATAATAGTGTAATAATTTAACTATTTAGACAGAGTCTTAAACAGCATTTAAAAAACTATTTTCAGTGTTTTTATATATATCTTGGAAGACTTTCATTACATTTAATACAAAGATTACAATAAGAATTTCCAATTAATCTAATTACAAATTTCAAAATTCTTAAAATATAAATGCTGCTTGTTTGCAGTGTTGCAAAGTTATTGTAACTTGCGCAATAAGCAACCCTTAGTGGAAACAGTTATATTCAGAATTTGGATGTTCATTTGCCGCTCTCTGTTAAGTACCAGAATAAAATTTGGATGATGTTATTCCATCTTAAAATTTAATCTCTTGAAGAGATTTTGAGAATTTTGGGTTTAGAGCTTTCATTCTTCTCCCACTCTGCTGCTATTATGTCCCTGACGAACAATGTGGTTTTGTCTAATTCTTAAGCCCAACCAGATTTTTACGGTCTCTGGTCTATCCTTTTTGAGTATTCCGACTCATTCTACAAAATGTGTCTATATAAGATGCATTTATCTTTCCCTCAACACTTTAAAAGGCAAAATAATTGACTTACCTCAACAGTTGGAAGAAGAAGAAGAGAAACTCGAACCTTTTTTTTCGGAGCATTTCTTTTGAATCTTGCGCTGAAAGAAATCACTCGCCTGAAACTTTATGGGAGATCACTAGGGTCTGTCACCAATTGTAAAGGCCCATCTATTTTTCCTATGACGGAACTAACAGCATGGGTGAAGGTTAAATGCATGTAAGCCTTTTAGCACATGTGAAAAGAAATATTTTATTCATTAAGATTTATTTTAATTTGTTTCCAACTCCGAATTTTAATCTGACTCCAATTTATAATAATTTTAGATTTATCTAATTCAAGCTGATTACCTTATAGGTTGTGATTCGGTCTAATTTAGATTGATTAACCTAATAAATCCTTATTCTCAAGTAATGGTTCATCATTTACCCGAAGTCGCTTAGAGTCAGTATGCTGGCCAGTTACATCTGCTCACGGACACAACCTCGCCAGTTCCGATTCTTAGCCGATAAGCTAATTTCCTTTAAATAATAATAGGCCGCCCCATGCTTGCACATATTTAAAGAAAAGTTTAATTTAGCTTAGTCAAAGAATATAACTGAAAGCTACTTCCTTTAAGCAATAATTGGCCGCCCCATGCTTGCTCATATTTAAAGGAAGTTGTATTTAGCCCCCTAATTTATATTATACTAAGTCAGTGATTGTCAGAAATCATCAGGTCTCTAATGCTGTGCCCATGCTCCATCCATTGATCCTGAATGTATGACAAATCCTGGTCGTAAGCTGCGGAAACATCAGCCTAAACAATTTACTAGATTTAAATGATTTCAGGAGATATTAGAGTTAAACAAGAATTTTACATTTATTTGTCAGGCAAAGATTTTCTATTCCAATTCACATAATTAAACAAAATAAGCCAATCAAGATTGTACAACATCAATTATTCGAAGATACATTTAAGTTAGAGATTAATACCTGACCGTGTGGAAATACATTGCAGCATATAAGTCCTGATGCAGAGCTCAGAGACTCACAAACTGCAATGGGGTATCCTGCCTACAGAATCCCACAGACACTTCTGCACCCTTTGCCTAAATACTCAAATCGTCATAAATTCAAGACAATAAAAGCTTCACCAAGACACTTGCCTGGTCATGAGTTGATGTAAAGACCATTTGCCCTGGAGTGGAGCATCTGGCAAAGATCTTATCAAAGTCAAAACCCAAATTAACTGATATACGGGAGATTGTAAAATATTACAGTGAAATTAAGACCACTTTACCAATCACACAGAGAGATTTAAAATGACACCAAACATGAATATAAAGCCACAAGATACACCATATTAAAAACTTAAACATTCTGTGTGGAATGTGAGTGAGCTGCTCTGGTGGAGAAGGTAAAGTCCAGGGCAAAGAGGGGGGCTCAGGATGCATGATCGAGACAACCCGAACAACTGGTTTTCTAGCTGATCTTCTTCTCAGATTAGAAAGTTTATTGTTTTAGTGCTTGACCATTTGGTGGTCCTGTCTCGTGTGGAGCTCCTTAACCGTTTTCAGGGTTTAATATTATAGAGAGATATAGCCATCCTTACAAATGCACAGTTAGTCTTTAAAGCTGAGACACGCACCTTTAAATCAACTTTGGAGGCCTTATAGAAGAAAGAATAAGGAACATGCTTATTGTTTCTGAATCCTTGTGCTTTACAGCGACTCATAGCTTTTGTCTCATGGACAAAAACTATTTACTGAAGTTCCCCTTCTCTAAAGCACTCGAGTTGTGCATTCATGCGTTTAAACACACTGGTACCACAATAAATCATACAGTAACACAACAACTTTTTTTCTCTGTCTCTGATCTATTCTTCCGGACAAAATAGAAAAGATAAACAATGTTTTTGTGCTTAAAAGTCAGATCGTGCTGTGCCCGCATTCTCCACCATTATTATGTAGGGGATCAACCTACGTTTTAAGATTGATCAGGGGTTTATTAGCTTATTTCAATGAACCGGATCTTGAAGATTCGAATCATTGATTCGACTCAATTGAGTCAAACTGAATCAGATTAAAAGATTCACACTTTATCTACCATTTGTCCTGCAAATAGAAGACATCGTATCTTACCGATCTTGTTGATATTATTTACGTGGCCAATGATAATAACATAACACAGTATTGGGTTAACTTTTAGCAAGGTAACAAGAGCTACAGCTCGAGGCAATGACTTAGAAGCACATAAACAAGAACACAGTTCTTATTTATTGAGCTACACTACGATACATGAAACTAACTACGTAATAAGCAAACAACAAACAAACTCACACACAATTTCTCACTTATCCCTACTGAAAAAAACAGCTTAAACCAGTTTTAGAGGGGTTTTGACCATTTCGAGGCTGGTCTCCAGCTATTTCCAGCCAGGTCTTAGCTGGTCAGGCTGGGAGATTACCAGCTTAAACCAGCTTGACCAGCCTAGCCAGGCTGGGAGCCCAGCCAAAACCAGCTATGTCCAGCTTAAACCAGGCTGGTCAAGCTGGTTTTAGCTGGGTTTAGCTGGTCATTTTCCAGCCTGACCAGCTAATACCAGGCTGGAAATGGCTGGAAACCAGCCTGGAAATGGCCAAAACCCCTCTAAAACCAGGCTGGTCAACCAGCTAAAACCAACCAACCAGCCTAGGCTGGTTTAAGATGGATTTTTTCAGCAGGGACACACAGAGGCAGTTCAGAGGATGTAAAATGAGTTGAACAACCGTCCCAAATTATTTCTAATACTTCTTGCAAGATCTTAGAATAACACCTGAGAAACCACAAAAGCAGAAATAGGGCTTATCTTTAACTGCTTAAGATCAATCTGCACCAGATCAGCAAGAGACAATGTTTGTTTGATACTTGCGAATTTGCTGGAGTCGATTTTCCCTCGCTGGATGGCCTTGGGGAAACACGGTGCTCCTGATTGGCTGGTGGCTTCAGTGACGTCCTTGGGACTCGGTCGTGGGCGGCTGTCAGTTACCGAGGTGACGGACTACTGAGGGTCGGTTTGTGGAAATTTGTGCAGTTTCGGCGGTCCTGAAACTTTAGAGGTTTACATGGAGAGTTTGTGGTGACCCAATCGAGGGCGGCACGGTGTCCGGGCAGGCAAATGGGGGCAGAAAGCAATAGCAAGCGCAAGCCAGCTAATGAAAAAAGCAAAGTTTCTATGTTGCAGGGTGTTTTTAAGTGACCTGGTTTGGTCCATCCCCATGGCACTGTCTTCCAATGAGCAGTTGCCATGAAGGGTGGGGCCACGCCCTGTACCATCGTAGGAGTGGTCAATAATTAACAGACTGCATATAGATTTCACGTGGCAAGTTTGTAACCACATCACATCATATGTTACAAGACGAATACTGTTTGTGCTACTCGTTTTTCATTTACACCAATGTGTTGCAAATGTCACTAGCTATCGTTCAATACCAGACATCATACATTTCAGACACATACAGTTCATTTTAATCTGCTATAAGGGTTAAATCAACACATTGATTAATCTGGTTGGTTGGAATAACAGTATATGAGGAAAACTAGGGCATATTATTCAGAGATACATCTGCCTTAGTTCTAAAATTTTAAGAGATTGTCTTTTATTCGTATGCATTAATTTCTTCTAGAGATATCTGTCTATACAAAATTGTACATCTGGCGGGATGTCCCATATGACTAAAGCATGACCAGGTGTCATTCAAAAGTCTCGTGAGGCGGTTCCTGCTGAAAATCCTGTAAAGCCCAATTGTTTAAGTTTATTAGTCATTTACTAGTTAGCTGAAGGGTACCAGCACATCTGTGGCCAAACTATTGGTCAGAAGAGTCAAAAATCAATTGCTGTTACACGGTGTAATAGCATACATTGACCGGCATCCGGTGGGGACGCTGTCCTGCGGGATGCTAGGCACTTGTTGCGGGAGAATACCTGGCAATAAACACAGTTCTAGTTCAGCTCATGTCTGTTTTATCGTGTAGAACACAAGCATGGTGTCAGAAGTGCACTAAATTCTGAATATGTCCATGAACAGCATTCCAGCACCCGAGGGCATGCGGATGTCCGGGGATATATCAAAGAATTGGGACATTTTCAGAGCGGAATACGAGGACTATGAGCTAGCAACTGGATTAAGTGAGAAACCCAGCGAGGTGAGAGCAGCAGCACTACGCCGCCTTTTGGGCAACGAATGTCGGCACGTCTACAATCATAATATCGTGTTGACTGAGGAACAAGCTAAAGATCCGAAGGCCATACTCGATGCCCTGGGGGCCTACTTCAAGCCTGCAAAAAACGTGATCTACGAGAGATACATGTTCGGGTGCTGCAAACAAGAAGTGGATGAGCCTATTGACAGTTTTCTCACAAAGCTGCGGGAGCGAGCATCAACCTGCGACTACACAGAACTCAAAGACGAAATGATTCGTGATAGACTTGTCTTGGGTTTTACTAATGAGAACACCAGGCGGCGCCTATTGCGTGAACGTGAGCTGACCTTGTCACAAAGCGTGGAAATATGCCGATTAGCAGAAGTGACGGAGCAACGTGTTAAAACAATTGACAGCTCAATCACTGACAGTGTGAACGTCGCAGTAGCACAGAGAATGAAACGCAAGGACGGTGAAAATGAGCAAACATCCCGTAATGCATTTTGCAAGTATTGTGGGGGAGGTCACACGAAAGGCAAAGACCTGTGCCCCGCGTATGGGAAGACCTGTCGATCATGTGGTGTATTAAATCACTTCGCCAAAGTGTGTAGGGCACGACAGAGAGCCTACAGTTCAGGCAGAGTCAACGTAGTAACGGATGATGCTCGAGACGAGCAAGCGCCATACAATGAGGGTCGGCTTTTCACTGCAGAGGAATGCGTTGACACAGTAAAGTGTCCAGGTCCAAAATGGTTTGTGAACTTAACAATTAATAAACAAAAGCAGGCCTGTCAGCTAGATACAGGTGCTACTTGTAACGTTATGAGCAGAACAATCAAAGAGAAACTGGACTATAAATGCCCCTTGCAGCCGAGCACGACAAAGCTGAAATTATATTCGGGCGCGACAATGCTTTCTCTGGGACGATTCCACACAGAATGCACGGTAAAAGGCACCAAACACAAGTTGATTTTTGAGATAGTAGAAGCCAATCAGGATCCACTACTTTCGGGTGACACATGCCAGCGGCTAGGGCTCATGAAACTCACCATCCCCGAGGAGCTTCACAAAATTGTTGATTGCCCGGATATACCACTCACAAAGCAACAGCTGATTTGCAGTTACAAGGATGTGTTTAATGACCCAGTCGAGTCTGTGCCGGGTGAGGTTCGATTCGTGCTGGACAACAGTGTGTCGCCAGTGCAATGCGCGCCACGGAACGTACCGGTGGCCTTAAAAGCCAGAGTTAAAGAGCAGCTTGACAAGCACATCAGAGAGGGACACATCACATCGGTCACCGAACCCACTCCATGGATCAGCAACATGGTAGTTATAGCGAAGCCTGACAAATTGAGACTTTGCATAGATCCAAAACAGCTGAACCAAGCACTGCAGAGATCTCATTACCACATGCCGACACTCGAGGACATTCTGTACAAATTACCAAAAGCACGTCTGTTTACACTGGTGGACGTTCGGGATGCCTTTTTACACTGCAGACTGGACAATAACAGCAGTTTAACGACAACTTTCTGGACGCCATGGGGGCGTATGAGATGGTGCAAACTGCCTTTCGGCGTCTCGGTGGCGCCCGAGATCTATCAACGCAAGCAACATGAACTGCTAATGGGACTCCGAGGCATAGAGCCCATTGCGGATGACATACTGGTAGTTGGCTGCGGTGACTCGGACGCAGAAGCCGAGTCGGATCATGACAAAAATCTCCGCGCACTAATGGAACGCTGCAGCGCCGTGAAGCTCCGACTGAGCGAGAAAAAACTTCAATTCAAACTGAAAGCAGTGCATTTCCACGGGCACATATTATCAGCCGAAGGCTTACGCATCGACCCGGAAAAAACGAAAGCGGTCCTGGCAATGCCGGCGCCTCAGGATGTGAAGGCTGTTCAACGGTTCATTGGCTTTGTAACATATCTGGCCAAATTTCTCCCACGGCTCTCAGATGTGTGCGAGCCTCTGCGCAGACTGCTGGACAAAGGCGTGGCGTGGCACTGGTTGCCCAAACATGAAGAGGCTGTCCAAGTGATAAAACGTATGGTTTCTGACACACCCGTGTTAAAGTACTATGACATTGATAAGCCAGTGACAATCCAAAGCGACGCCAGCAAAAACGGTCTGGGCTGTTGTCTGCTGCAGCAGGGACAACCTGTGGCATTTGCCTCACGGGCACTCACTAGTACGGAGCAGAACTATGCCCAAATCGCATGTCAAAGGTTTCATCACTACCTTTATGGCAGGGAGTCAATCACGGCTGAGACCGACCATAAACCCCTCACGACAATTTGTAAAAAATCACTCTTAAGTGCGCCCAAACGTCTCCAAAGCATGATGTTGCAACTACAAAACTATAACCTGAATGTCGTGTACAAGCCCGGCCCTGAGATGTACATAAGTGACCCGCTGAGCAGAGCGGCGCTTCACAAACAGGTGTCCAACGAGCCCGGACTACTGTCACAGATGGTGAACGCCACGGACAGCTACGAGGCCGCGTTTACAATTGTAGATCAAGCGCTTCACCTCAACGTGACTGACGCCAGCCTTCGTAAAATTGTTAAAGAGACAAAATTGGACGGCACATTGCAGGAGCTGGCGAATATAGTGTTAGCAGGCTGGCCGGAGCGCAAAGAGGATGTGCCGCTCTCAGTATGCGAGTACTGGGCATTGAGAGATGAACTGAACATTCAGAATGGCGTACTGTTCAGAGGTCAGTGCGTTATTCTACCTAAAGCACTGAGAGCCGAAATGTTGACTCGCATTCACGCAACTCATATCGGAGGTGAGGCCTGTTACAGACTGGCGAAGGAAACACTGTTCTGGCCGAATATGAGGAGCGAAATAAAGGATTATGTGACAAACTGCGCTGCATGTAACGAGTACGCACACAGGCAACAAAAGGAAACAATGATGTCTCACGAGATCCCGGTCCGCCCCTGGCAAACTGTGAATATGGACCTGTATGCGTACAGTGGTAAAGACTTTCTTATCATTGTGGACCACTACTCGGATTACTGGGAAATCGATCAGTTACCAGACTTGACAGCAGACACGGTCATCACGCGTTGCAAAGTTCAATTTGCACGTCACGGGCAGCCGGATAAAGTAATCACTGATAACGGACCGCAATTTGATTGTGAATCTTTCAGATGTTTTGCTAGACAGTGGGGGTTCGCTCATGTAACATCCTCACCTCAGCACCCACAGTCTAATGGAAAGGCTGAGTCCGCAGTGAAGATCGTAAAATCCATATGTAAGAGAGCAAAACTCGATGGGTCAGACCCATGGCTTGCAATTCTACACTGGCGAAACACACCGACAGAGGGATTAGACAGCAGTCCCGCGCAACGACTTATGTCCCGTAGACTTAGGACGGGACTTCCGATGGCAAACAGTCTACTTATTCCAAGCGTGGTGGAGGGAGTTTCAGAGAAACTGAGATGGAAACGGCGCATGTCTAAATTCCAGTACGACTTAAGAGCCAAAGATCTCCCAGAGCTTAATGTTGGCGAATACATCAGAATGAAACCCCTACCTGGAGAACGCACGGGCCGGTGGCGGAGAGGCCAATGTTTGGGAAAGGTGAATCCGCGATCTTATGTAGTCGATGTTGAGGGCACATGGTACAGGCGCAACCGCGTGGATTTGCGAAGAGCTGAGCGCTTTGACCAGTTTAATCATCAAGAGGCAGAATCAAAGGAGAACAGCCAGGGCACCACCGGCGGCAGTGAAATAATAATCACAAGAGGGGAGAACACATCAGATATTATAAACTGTGAACCAGAGCAAGCTCAGGACCAAAGACTGATAGTGACCACCACGGGGAGCGCCGATCATAACTCGCAGCGGCCGTCAGTCACGACCACCACAGAGACTTAACCTGTGAGTTCTAGTTGGCTATTAGGCTAGCATCAAAGGAAAGTAAAAAAAACAAACAAAAAAAACATATAAAGTTATTCGTTAGTTGGTGTTTGATAACCTATTGTTTCTGTCGAGTTTGAGTGTTTGTGTCTCTCTGTGAAGTTAAGCGACTCTCTAAAGAAAGGGAGATGTTACACGGTGTAATAGCATACATTGACCGGCATCCGGTGGGGACGCTGTCCTGCGGGATGCTAGGCACTTGTTGCGGGAGAATACCTGGCAATAAACACAGTTCTAGTTCAGCTCATGTCTGTTTTATCGTGTAGAACACAAGCAATTGCCACTCTGTTATCCTGGTGGTATAAGCCCTCAAGCCAGTTCAATGACAGACAACTTGGCGCCCAGTTTCCGAGATTTCAGATTTAACTCGTGTTGTTCACTGCAATATGCCCATGAGTTACTTCATATATATATATATATATATATATATATATATATATATATATATATATATATATATATATATATATATATATATATTAAGAAATATATTTGGCAAGTTTTTCCATTACATTTTCATAATATTTTCCATAAAACATTAGATCCTGTGTGGAGTTTGCATGTTCTCCTTGTGTTTGTGTGGGTTTCCTCCAGGTGCTCCGGTTCACCCTACAGTCCAAAGACTTGCGGTAGAGATGAATTGAATAAGCTAAATTGGCCATAGTGTATGTGTATAAAAAAGTGGGTATGGATGTTTCCCAGTGTTGGGTTGTGGCTGGAAGGGCATCCGCTGTATATAAAAAATATATGTCAGGATCTGTCATTTTATGACTTTAGTTTTTACATGTTATGAATTTGTTTCTCCACTAGATGTCCTCATTTCTCCCCATGGGTTTGAGTTCAGTAATTACGTGATTGTTTATACATGTGTCCTGTTATGTCATGTGTATTTAAGTTGTCTAGTTTCCCCTGTTTCTTTGCTTGGTTATTGTTGATACTAGCCCTTTGTTATCGTGAGTCTTGTCCTGCTTTCTTAAAGTCTGTTTATGTCAAAGTTCTATGCGACTTAGCTTTTTACTTTGTTTTCTGGATGCATTTCTCCTGCTCTAGTTTTTCAGAGATATTTTGCCTGTTGGCCTTTTTGTTCCTCCGTTAACTCAGTCCTATTTTATCTCTGCATTTTTTTGTTCCAAATCTGGATTTTTGTTTTTATAAATAAATCTCTCTCAGTCCAAGTTCCGTCTCGCTTCTGGGTTCATTATCCACCTGTGGCTGAATGTTTAAGCACTCAGACTCTGACACTGGAGACCTGGGTTCACACCCCGTCCCTGACAGAATAACCAAGCCAAGAACAAACATGAACCCAGAATCACACAGCCCTCAGGATCTTCTTGCCCCAGTAGCCCAGCAGGCTTCTACGGTCCAGCGACATGAGCAAGTCCTTGTGCAGCAGGAAACACTCATGGCCAAGCATTCGCAGGTTCTGACATAATGACTTCTATTCGTCAGCTTTTCGACAGGTTACCTTTTAGCCCTACTCCTGCCTCCTCTGTAGCCTCAGTACCCAGTGCAGAGACTCGAGTAACCTCTCCACTGACGGAACGTCGCCTGCCACCACCTCAATGCTTCTCAGGTGATCCTAGTGTATTTCATGGGTTCCTAACTGCTTTTACTTTTGAATTACAGCCATCTACCTTCCCCTCAGATCGGGCCAAGATTGAATATGTAATTACCCTGCTGTCTGGTAAGGCTCTTTCATGGGCCACTGCAGTTTGGAAAGCTAAGGCCCCATTCTGTTCCAGTTTAAGCAGGTTTTTGATCACCCCCACAGTGGCCGGCAAGCCTCTAAGAAACTCCTCACCCTTCAACAAGGTAGTGGTAGTGTGGCCGAATATGCCATCCATTTCCGAACTGTCGCAACAGGGAGTGGCTGAAATAATGAGGCACTCATGGTTTGCTTTCAAAATGGGCTGTCGGAGGTAATTAAAGACGACCTAGCTATCAGAGAACCTGCTCTGGACCTTGAGACTTTGATGGACCAATCTATTCGCCTCAATAATTGTCTGAGGGAAAGGAAGCTGAACTGTTCCTCAGCCCCCACACCATTTTTCACACCAACATCCCCTCAAACTTTACAAACTGCTTAAGAAGTTTTAGAACCCATGCAGTTGGGTAGAACTCGTCTCTCTCCTACTGAAAGAGAGCGCCGCATGAGAGCGATGTTGCCTAGATTGTGGTCTGCCTGGTCACTTTTGATCTACCTGCCCTCAGCTCCGTACAGGCAAGGAGGGACTGTAACAGGAGCTACAGTCACTACCGTACCTTCCAAATCTGGGTGATTTCTCCCCATCACACTCACGTGGGCAGACCAGAAATGCCAACTTCAGGCCTTTGTAGATTCCGGGGCTGCTGGAAATTTCATGGATCTCACCTTAGCCAGAAACTTCAAAATTCCTAATGATCCCCTTCCTGACCCACTATATGTCACTGCTCTGCATGGTAGACCGTTAGGTCCAGGAGAAGTCACCCACCTCACCTCCCACCTTGGTCTCTCTGTTTGTCAGCATTAAGAGAAGATTTGCTTTCACTTAATACACTCACCAGAGTTTCCAGTTATCCTTGGGCACCCCTGGCTGCTTCAGCATAATCCTCAAATTGATTGGCCCACTAGCACGGTTTTAAGTTGGAGTCCCACTTGCTAAACCACCTGCCTGAGTCAGAAACCCCTCAAACCTTTTCTCCAGTCTCAAGAACCCCTAGATCTGTCTCTAGTCCCAGCTCCATACCACCACCTTAAGGCTGTCTTCAGCAAAAGGAGAGCTACCTCCCTGCCCCCCCACCGCCCCTATGACTGCGCCATTGAGTTGCTCCCAGATTCCTGCCCCCCTAGAGGCAGTATTTTTTCACTCTCTCTCCCCGAACGAACAGCCATAGACAACTATATAGATGAATCTCTTGCAGCAGGGATTATCCGGCCATCCACCTCTCCTGCAGACGCTGTTTTTTTCTTTGTGGGGAAGAAAGATGGTGGACTTCGCCCCTGTATTGATCACAGGGGTCTCACTAAAATCACAGTCCGCAATAGCAATCCCTTGCCTCATGTTTACCGCTTTTTGAAATTCATCAAAAAGCCTCCATTTTCACAAAGCTTGACTTGCGCAACGCCTACCATCTTATGCGCATTAAACAAGGAGACGAGTGGAAGACTGCTTTTAACAGCCCACTGGGCACTATGAATATCTGGTCATGCCCTTTGGTCTCACCAATGCCCCTGCTGTTTTCCAAGCTCTTATTAACGACGTCCTCCGAGATATGCTCAAGTTTGTGTTCGTCTACTTGGATGACATTTTCTCAAGTTCCCTCCAAGTGCATGTACAACATGTCAGTAAGGTTCTCAGGTGCCTCCTTGATAACCACTTGTATGTAAAACCTGAAAAATGCCAATTTCATGTGTACCAAGTTAAGTTCCTGGGGTTTGTCGTCAAACCTGGAGAAATTCAGATGGAACCACAAAAGGTCCAGGCAGTTAAAGATTGGCCTTCCCCTTCATCTATAAAGGAGGTACAGCGTTTTCTTGGTTTTGCCAATTTCTACCGGAAATTTATTATGAACTTTAATTCTGTGGCGGCCCCATTATCTGCTCTCACCAAGGGTAACCCAGCAGGTTTTCTATGGGGGCCAGAGGCCGAACTGGCCTTCAACAACCTCAAGAGTCGCTTCACCTCTGCACCTATCCTTCTCCTTCTCAACCCAGAGAGATCCTTCACAGTAGAAGTGGATGCATCAGATGTAGGCGTTGGGGCAGTATTATCCCAGACAGGAGATGACAATAAGCTACATCCGTGTGCTTTTCTCCCATGCCTCACTCCCACTGAGTGGAACTATCACATAGGTGACAGAGTTACTACCCGTCAAGTTAGCCCTGGAGGAATGGAGACACTGGCTGGAGGGTGCCAAACACCCTTTCGAAGTGTCATGGACCACAAGAATCTTGAGTACATCCAACAGGCAAAGCGACTCAACCCCCGCCAAGCACGTTGGTCTCTATTCTTCAACCGCTTCCATTTCACTCTCACTTACCGACCAGGCTCCAAAAACCTGAAACCAGATGCTCTGTCCAGAGTTTATGTTAAATCTCCTCAGGAAGATGGCATTGCCACTATCATACCCAGGTGTAAGATCATTGCCCCTATCCAGTGGGACATGGAGAGGATGGTAAGGAAGGCCCAAGATCAAGAACCTGATCCTGGAGGAGGGCCAAATAATCGTCTGTTTGTCCCTAAAACTGTAAGAGCTAAGATCCTTCAGTGGGGGCATTCGTCACAACTTGCCTGTTTCCCTGGGTCTTCTCGCACTCGAGTTTCTCCTGAGACGGTTTTGGTGGCCCACTATCAAAACTGATGTGGCTACTTTTGTTAAGGCTTGCCCTACCTGCAACCAGAGTAAGGTCCCTCACTGTTCGCCCCAGGGACACCTACACCCACACCCACTTCCCATACCTCACAGACCATGGTCACACATCTCAATGGATTTCATCACTAGACTCCCCTTATCTCAGGGGAACACTACCATCTTAGTCATTGTAGACAGATTTTCCAAGGCAGCACGATTCAATCCCCTACCCAAACTACCCTCTGCTAAAGAAACTGCGGAACTCATGAATTATGTATTCCGGGTCTTTGGTGTACCACAAGACATTGTCTCAGATCGAGGACCCCAATTCTCTTGATTCTGGTGAGCCTTCTGTCAATCCCTGGGTGCTACTGTGAGTCTGTCCTCGGGGTTCCACCCTGAATCTAATGGCCAGACAGAGAGGCTTAATCAGGACCTGGAGACTACCTTAAGGTGCATGGCAGCTAACAACCCTACTACTTGGTCTCGCTTTATCATGTGGGCGGAATATGCTCACAACACGCTGTGTTCAATTGCAACAGGCATGTCTCCATTTGAGTGCCAGTTTGGATATTCTCCGCCACTGTTCCCTGAGCAGGAGGTAGAAGTGGCAGTACCCTCTGCTCTCCAGTTCATTAAACGTTGCCGTCATACCTGGAGGAAGGTCTGCCTCAAGCTGCTCAAAGTCTCCCAACAGTACCAACATCAGGCCAACCGCAGACTGGCACCCATTCTGCGTCCTGGGCAAAAAGTCTGGTTCTCCACAAAAAACATCCCCCTTGGGTTGGAGTCAAGGAAACTCTCCCAGAAGTACATTGGCCCCTTCAAGATTGCCAGGAAAGTCAACCCTGTTACCTACTGTCTATACTTACCCAAATCCTTTAAAATAAATCCCACTTTTTATGTGTCTCTGTTAACCTGTTTTTTCTTCTCCCTTTTCCGTGACAGATAGACCTCCTCCTCGTTACTTTGGGGGCCAACCAGCCTACACAGTCCGCCGAATACTGGATGTCCATCAAGTGCGTGGATCCCGGCAGTATCTCGTGGACTGGAAAGGCTATGGTCCTGAGGAGCGCTCCTGGGTTCGGGCCAGAGATATTTTGGACCCCAATCTGATTCGAGACTTTCACTCACTTAAGTTAAGGTCTCCCAGCAAGAATGTCAGGAGCCATTCCTAGAGGGGGGTGTCCTGTCAGGATCTGTCATTTTATGACTTTAGTTTTTACATGTTATGATTTTGTTTCTCTACTAGATGTCCTCATTTCTCCCCATGGGTTTGAGTTCAGTAATTATGTGATTGTTTTCACATGTGTCCTGTTATGTCATGTGTATTTAAGTTGTCTAGTTTCCCCTGTTTCTTTGCTTGGTTATTATTAATACTAGCCCTTCGTTATTGTGAGTCTTGTCCTGCTTTCTTAAAGTCTGTTTATGTCAAAGTTCTATGCGACTTAGCCTTTTTCTTTGTTTTCTGGATGCATTTCTCTTGCTCTAGTTTTTCAGAGATATTTTGCCTGTTGACCTCACTTCTGGGTTCATTATCCACCTGTGGCTGAGTGTTTAAGCACTCAGACTCTGACACTGGAGACCTGGGTTCAAACCCTGTCCCTGACAACATATGCTGGAAAAGTTGGCAGTTCATTCTGCTGTGGCGACCCCTGATTAATAAAGGGACTAAGTCGAAAAGAAAATGAATGAATGAATCAATGAAAAGCAAATAAGTATCTTGAAGGGTGCGAGGGACATCACATACTAGAGAGCATTTGATTGGTCAAGATTTGATAAGAAACTGAGGTGATGTGAAAAAAACCCCCATTGATCCATTTAGGCGAAAGTGACAAATCACATGTTTTTATCAGGTTTTATATCTTCTGAATTTTGTCATTGTTTTGCACCACAATAGCTTATATCATTGAAGACTGATACTATCATCAAAAAAAAACTTATTTAAAAAATTATTTTAATTTCACTGCACCAGTGAAAATGGCACAAATCCTGCTGGTTTGCATTGCCTGTCAGCAGTGTGTTCTCTATCTGTAGTTTCCAGAGAAACTATGAAACACAAATGCTCATCATGAAAGGAGTGCAATTCTAGAAGCCACTCAATAATTATGTTTTTTTGGGAAGTTCTGTCACTAAAAATAACTTGCCCAAGAAGATCCTGAGACAAGAGAGGTGTAAAATGAGGATTAATAGCATGTCACTTATTCCAAAATGGAGAGATTGAAATAACCTTGGACTAGAGAGAAATTGATTTTGCATTGACAATATAGAGTAATGTAGCCTACTGTAGTGTGCAGCAACTGTCTCATGCCAGCCAAGTTAATTCATACAACAAGCTTAAAACACAGTTCAATACATGCAAATGTATTTTAAACTTCAATTCAATTTATTTGTTGTTGCTGTTTTTTAAATAACATACCATTAGCAATGAATCTTTCACATCGAGCCTTTGAACTAGTAAGTTTTGTTACCAAAAATAAATAAAGTATTATAAATATGAATATTATTTGCTCAAAAGATGTCACTTCACTTACAGTTATGTTGAAAACGATATTTTTTTAAATAAATCAGATAGACAGTTCTGGTTATTGGAAGCTGTAAATGACTTTAGAAACACACAGATGTGACCTCATTACAACATTGTTGTGCCACTGCATCTGGCTGCTTGATATGTTTTTTCCTATTGCTTGGCAGATGATGATCAATATCATTGCATTTTTGCAGTCATGTGTTTATTTCTGTTTCCTGCCTAACCATGCTGTTCTAAATTCACAATCTTAGGACTTATTGCTTTCATTTGTAGCTTGTCCACACCACTTTGTTTGCTGTAATGAGAGGATTCATAAGTGGACGGCAGAACTCAGCAATGACCACAAACTCATGTAAAGAATTGAGTGTATTCTGAGCATATGAAACACCTTTGATTGTTAACTGGTTGCAAGAAATCAACAGACTGTGACTGTGGTTTCATTACTCAATGTTGTAAAATACTGTTCTCAATCAGATACTGTGTTTAATTTGTTAATCTTCCACCTAACCCAAATATAGATTTATAAGAAGTGTTAATTTATTACATTATTTAAATCTGATAAATTTTGCTTTATTTATTTTATTTTTCACGCAATATCTTGATTTTTTTGTATTATTCACACATATTCAAGAGGTGTACTCATTCATTCCATCCACTTACATCAGTTTTACTTTTGCCAGTCACTGAGGACCTGTCAGCTCAAGGCTTCTAATACTTGGATACCCCTGGCAAAATCCATCCATGATTTTTTTTATTTGTATCACTCCACTTATTTACAGTGTAAACATGCTGTTCTGAGTAAGTGTCTTTTCACCATTTACTTTTTTTACATACTCTGCAGTCACATGGATGGATTGTGTTTTGTTTGTGAGAGTTACTCTACCTGATTCACAAAATGTTTGTTCAATAGAATCATGACTGAGGAACAAGGAAATTAATATTATTTTGTGTTTTCCAAGTAGCAGGCCCGTTGCCAGGGGAGTTCAGGTGGTTCGGGAGACCCATCCCTCACTGACAAAGGTCCAGAATTTGTCCCAAACATGAGCTCATTTGTGCTATTTTGACTGCTATGCCATGATGGTGAAAATAACCAATCAAAAAAGGCTTAAAGATGAAGCAAAATCCTCTGTTGGCTGTTGTGACTTCAGCTAATCAGTTCTGCCCGATGCTAACAAATATTTTTCATGAGTCCAACATCCAGCTGTGCAAGAATACTACTGTATTGTTGAGAAAATGTTTTATTATATATCTTGGACCTTATTCTTAAAACAAAAAATGATCAATAAAAAGGTGTGAAGCACAAAAAGCATACCATATTAAAATTTATTTCAAGACTATTTTGGCTTAAATAGTCAAAAAGTGTGGTTATGATGACCATGCAATAAGCTAATTCAGAATACTGCTTAAAATGTCACTAAAATTCAGTTTTTAAATTCCATAATTAAATAGAAAATGAGATGTATAATTGCAAAAAGGTCCACTTGTGGAGAAAAAAAAGAACCACCTCTTTCACCAGGTTGGCTATGGGCCTGGGTAGGAATAATATCTTACTGCTTCAGTTTCTGCAAACAGGTTTCTATGCTAAGTGGTCCTCTATAATTCCCAAATATCCTCTCTTCTGAAAATGAAGGTAGTAAATTGAATTGTAAATTCTTTAGGATTATCTAGAATTAAAAGGCCAATGCAGTTAGCCTTTAATGGCAAATGAATCACACAAGAACATTGCTGTAAAAAAGACCTCTACCTTTATTGTGCCATCTGAGATTTCTCACTGGGAATAGTATAGTCATATTTTGTGTAAGCATGTAAAATACAGTATGCATATTTTCAAAATAAAAGACAGAGGAGATTTGATATTTTTTATAGTTCTTTATAAGAAAAAAATAAGAGGTGAGTTAACAATAAGTGATATAAGAAAAAAGGGGTATATTTTAATATCTGATAAACCTTTGTATAATACAGTATATATTTTTAGCTACAGTATCAGTCCCTGATATGAAACTGCAGAGACAGGATAGTCATATTCCTTCATTCATTCTCTAATCAATCATGGTCCTTCAGTGATTATCAGATTTTCTGTCTGCGAATTCAAAAATGTATATTTGTGTCCAGGCAGTGAAGTTACATTTGTGCTTATATATTACATTGGTTTGGCAACCCTTAAGCTAGTGTAATATCTTTGAGCCATTACTTGAAATAAACTGAGTTGGATCATCAAATTGGTTCCCTTGGTTTTCATCCAGTCAGTACATTCTTGGCAGTCTCAGCTCATAGACCTTTAATTAGCTAATTCTCTGTCATAACTTAAATTTTTGGTTAACAAAGTTGTAATCATCAGTGAATATTGTGCAATTTTGATATTTGATTTAGGTCTGTATTCCTCCTCAGCAAGTGGATGCCAAGAATCAAACATGGCTGACACCTAAACAAAAACACTGGAGGGGTTCACATAAAAAAAAAAAAAACACACTGGAGGGGTTTCATGTGCTTGATAAACCAGGAAAAAGTAGCACTTCTTGACACACAGGCCTTTTTCTCATTCAAGGGCAGTCTATAACTGTACTAGGGTATTTTAAGGTAACATTCATAGACATAATAGAATAAAAGGAATTTGGATAAAATAAGTACTGTAGATGCTGTATCAAGTCAAATGGGGCAAATATTCTTGAACCTTAAAAAAAAACTGAAACTGTTGCATCCAGTGAAGATCTCAAAGATGTATTTTCAATGACACTAAGGGGCCCTTCATGCACAGTGCACTCTTGCATTAAATACAACTAGACAAGGGCAACAGAACTGACCTGGCTGGTTTATAGCATTTCTGTAGTAACACCAACTTAATGGGTTTGATTCTCTAGGAATGCATCAGCTCATAAAACATATATCTAGAATGCAATTTCAAATCGCAAAAATGTTAATAACTACTGCATTATGACTTACTACTGTAAACACTCAAAACACTTGTCCAAATGTAATTGTTCCTATCCTGCCTAATTCTTATAAACTCTGTGTTTTAAAACAGTCATCACCTGATGTAGAATGAATAGGGAATTTGTGGCCTAAAATGTTGAAAACCAGCAAGATGTGCTGCAAGGGCCAATATAAATCTGTTTAGAACAATGTTTCACAACCATGTATTGGATGCACATCAATACCACACATTTTCAAACTAATTAAACAGAGCTGATTTAATTAATCTGCTTGGTAGTCGAGAATATAAGGCTTTTTCTCAATACCAGGAACACAGTGAATGGACTCGCGTTCTCGTGAAGACGGGTCTTGTTGAGTTACCTTGGAAGAAAGAAGACCACGAGAACACATGCTGTGAGGAATGAGATGCTGCAATCTTCCTGATGGTTACATGACCTTCACAAGTTTTCACTGAAAATTATTAAAACATTCATACACTGTTTTATTCTACTTGTATTTGAGTTTTTCTTTTCAATATATAACATGTACTAAAGCATTACAAAGTTGCTTTACAAAATGCAGCAAATAAACACCTTTCCATGTGTTTATGCCTTTATTCAAATTTTATTCTGAAAGTTTACATTATCTCATTTAAAGAAGCTCCAGAGATAAACAAGTTATATCTCTGAACTGTAAATAATAGTAAATATAAAATTCTGAGCTTTTCTCTTCCTTTATATAGCTGCAAAAACTTCTGGGACTTTAAGCGAGTGCTGCACTCACAAGCCTGCAATTGATACGTCTTCAATTTCATCTGGGTTCTTTAATACATCCAACTTCGGCGTTGATGATGACGGTAGATTAGATTTATTTGAATTGTTTAATCTGACAAGTTTATTGTTCTAAAATATATTATATGTTTCTCAAAATAAACTATATTTTTCAAAAAAGTTTTTGTTTTTTACGCAGATATTTAAAATATAAAATATATTTTAGAGCAGTAATCACAATACTGTAAAACTGTGATATTTTTATCCAAGGTCATTATACCATCAGAATCATATACCGGCCCATGCCTACGTTGGATGAGAACGCATATTGAACATGCATATTGAGAAACAGCCCAAGAACAGAAATAGATGGATAAAGACATCCAAAATGTGGGTTCTATTGGTGTGCCTCCAGGAACATAGTCTCAAACCAACATCAAAAAACTAGTTTAAATGGAGACAAGTACACAGTTTGTTTGGCTGGCCCTTGAGCAGTTTTCTAGCTAGTAATGACAGATTCTTCAAAGTAGCATAGGCGCATTTACGGTAATGTTCCAGGGAGACGAAAGACAATTTTAGCTTTTTCTCTTTACTGTTGAATTTATTCTAAACTTAAGATCAACTTTTGCCTATAACTGATTGTCAAACAGTTGTACTCCACTCTTAAAGAAGCCACAAAGAACTATGAGGATGGGAGGATTGGTTCTCCCCAAACAGACTGGTGCCAGACAAGAAATGTCTGGTAGTGCACCCTTGGCTGCGCCTCTGAGGAATTTGTGTGTGTGAGAGAGTGTGAGTGAAGGGGCATTCCCTCAAGCACAGAGCTTCAATCTCGTTTCATCGCAAGGTTTCATTACCATCCTCTGAGCTCATGCATGATTTAGCCACTGTTCTGACTAATCCTGCTAACAGGATGTTGAAAGCCTCCCTACTTCACTTTTTTCTCCTATCTTTGTTGCTCTCTCCATCCTCCTAACACACACAGACTGTCTTAGTCTAGATCTCTCTATATTGCATCAGCCATTTCTTCATCCGCTTATATGCAATGGACAGAGCCCTCTGGGGAGAGACGTATCCTGGGTACCCTCAGATTTTTGAGTTTGACTTTGATATATCTGTTCTGCCGTGAAATATTCTATCAAGTATTGTGTCCCGTTTGGTCATAGTTCTCACGATATGTGTATGTCAGCGCACTTAAATGCGTGTAACCTACATTAGCCTCACCATGCGTAAGGGACTATAGGGAAAATGAGAGCTGTAGTAAGTACAGGAGAGAAGTCCCCGTGACTCATCTCTCGAGGGTTTTTCTGGGACAACCTCAAATTGCATTGCCATAACAAGGAGTGTGTGCTTGCACTGGCTCATTGAACTCATGCACCTGCAGACAGGATAGTGGAGGGAAGTGTTTCTGTGACTGAGGAATTCCAACTGTGCTATTGACTGACAGGCACATCAAACCGTAGTCTCAATCTTCTCAATGATCTCAACCATTGATTTAGATGGTGATAGTAAAGTGCACTCGTCCTGGTCCCAGAAGCTACCGGGGCTGGAATTTCCATCAGTACTCAGCTCATCATCCTCTTCTTCCTCATCATCGTCATCTACGCATGATTCCTCGTCGCATGATTCCAAATAGTGCAAACCCAGTGCATTGATTCCAGAGTCCTCTGAGCTGGAGGGAGAGGAGCAGTGGTCCATTTTAGGGGCTAAAATCTTCTCCTTTGGTTGGCCATGTTTAACAGTTGGGCCCACTTGATGACTGTGCTTGGAACGTTGGGGTGCAGGCTGAGGTGCCTGTGTTTGAGGTTGGTGTGTGGGATTTGGTGTAGGCGGCGGAGGCCTTTGCACATAACACATTTTACCATTGATACGCTTGACCATGTAATCATCCACAAAGAGGTCAGAGATGACACAGAACTTGGGAGACTCTGGGCAGGGTGGAGCCTGGAACTTGGGAGCCGTCCTGAGAAAACGTTCAGCCAGCGAGATGGACAGGTTCATAGTGTGCGAATGACCTGAGGGAGCAACTGGAACCGCTGTGCTGGGAAGTTGGCATACACTGGTCATAGGCTGGTAGACGTATTTACCTGCAAAGATGGGGAAAAAAGAAGAAACATTTTGATTTAAAAACAATGAATAGCCTTCGTAATTTCCATTGAAACTTATTTAATACAACAGATGGTGCAAGACAAAGAATATGCCTTGGACACTGATATTACTGACTGAATTTGAGAATTTTGAGTTAATTTAGAAAAGTGAGGTTGAGCAGTAATAAGTTCTTGTTGAAAACTTAAATCACATTGTGAATTTGTCATAGTCTTGAGCTCTGACTGATCTGGCAGCTGTACTACAGATAGCTGTGACAGATGGTTATAAGTTGTTTTAAGTTATAAGTTACTGTACTAGATACTTGTAATGCACAACACAGGGTGCTAATCTGAAAATGTCACTTTTTCCATAACAGACAGAAGGGGTTATTTTACAAGCCAGCAATGTTTGCATTGCATAGAGAGAATATTTCTATATACACTACCTAACAAAAGTCTTGTTGTCTATCCACGTTTTAGGAACAACAAATAATAACTTGACTTCTAGTTGTTCATTTGGTATCAGAAGTGGTTTATATGAAAGGCAAAGGCCTCTAGATTACGCTTATTGTACCAAAATAAAATATGGTAATGCCTTGATTTTTAATAATATAATTAGGACAGTAAGGTCTGACTTTGCTTAGACAAAAGTCACTTAACAGAAATAATGTACAGTATAGAATATAAAGTCATGGTGCTGTGGAAAAATTATTTATATTGTGTTTGACTCCCATGAGCATGGAGGACTGCACCCATACATCTCTGCAATGACTCAAATAACTTAATAATAAAGTCATCTGCAATGGCAAAGAAAGAGTTCCTGCAGGACTCCCAGAGTTCATCAAGATTTCTTGGATTCATCTTAAATGGCTCCTCCATCTTACTGCAGACATGCTCAATAATGTTCATGTCTGGTGACTGAGCTGGCCAATCCTGGAGCACCTTGACCTTCTTTGCTTTTGGAAACTTTGATGTGGAGGCTGAAGTATGAGAAGGCCATCCCCTCTGCAGATTTCTCGCACACCCCTACACTGAATGTAACCCCAAATGATGATTTTTCCTTCACCAAACTTGACTGATTTCTGTGAAAATCTTGTGATGATTCATCAGAAAAACCTGTCTTCTGCCACTTTTACAAATGATGAACTAAAATTAAGTTCTAGTTATCGAGAATTAATAATTAAGTTATTAATTTTTGCTCTTACAACTGGGATCAATGACAAGACTTTTCTCAGATAGTGTTTATTTTTGTGCTCTCTAAAATTAGCCGAATAAAGAACAGTTTAGAAATACAAAAATGAAAACCACCAAACACACAGAAGAGATGCATTTCCAAATCACAGATGATCTGAAAATGACACTTTAATCATTAGGGATGAGAGCAAGTATGCAAGCAAACTTCTTTGTAGAGTTAATCTCTGTATAAAGTTTGCAAGGTTTTTTTTATTTTTATCTAAATCCAATTTTACTGCATTTCCCCCAGAGTTACAGTTTGATAGCCAGTATCACAAAGGCAGAATTCCCTATAGTGATGGAATGGATTCTTCACTCTGGAACATTCTAAGGCCCAGCTGGCTGTCAGGCTGCAGTAATAGCTATTTCCATCCAAATCAAATCTCTACTCTTATTTAGATATGACAAATCTGTCTGGTGTCTCATATCTAAAACAAAACAAAGCACAATATGTTTTCTGTAACATCACATGCTAACATATCTAATATATCATGCATCTTATATCCTTTAGATTTAGATAGGTTTGGATTAATGTACACTTCAAATACATGAAAATTAATCAAATTGATAAAATGTTAAATTAAACAAAAAATAAATTATACAATTAAACAATAAACAACTGACTATTACTAAAGTGTACATCAAATACCCTGAACAAGGAAGCATAAATGAGTGTAACGCCCTAGAACAGACCTTCGCTGCGTCCAAAAGATTAGTCAGCTGACTTGATCCCTCACTGCCCTAACTGGCAGTCACTCTAAAGGCATTGTTGTGCATAAAGGCACCTTGTAAAACTGATTTCAGACAGACTTCTGAGACACCATATCAATTTAATTAAGTACAACAAAATAAAGAGAGCTTTGATGATAACTCTCGGAATATTTGCTTTCTACAATTAGGCGTGGGCCAGTATAGATTTCAGATGGTATGATAACCTTAAAAATATCACAATTTCACAGTATCACTGTATTGTGATTATTGCTCAAATATAAGTTCTTTTTAAATGTCTGGGTAAAAAAAACTAAAATCTTTTCCCCAATTTAACAAAATACATTTTAATTTAGAAAACATTTTTAATATTTTGGAACAGTAAATAAATAAAATAAATAACTGACTTCTGCTCTCTTCTTAGTTTAAAAAACACAGATTTCTGTACAACATGTTTAAAAAAACATTTTAAAAACTTACATATACAGTATAACAGTTAACTCTTAGCAGTTTTAAAACCTTGACTTTTCCAAACTGCGGTAAACCTTAAAACCAGTTATTGTCCCATGCCTAACTACAATACTAACTTCTTGCTAGAAGTGCCATCAAAAGTGGAAAACATTGGTCAAAATACAGTATACATTGACACCCAAACGGCGCTTCTACCAAAAGGTTGACTGTCAAAACTTTAATGCAAAGAATTGTAATATATCAAAGGTTGTGTAGGATACACAAACATCTACTGTTTGCTGCCTTCAGAATTCAATCAGAAATGATACCTCTTGACAGAGGAACTGAAGAAGAATTTTCATTTGAATGTGACATATTATGCCTTTCTACCTTGGAATGCTGCTCCGAGACAGCTTTTCGAACACAACCCCATTTCATGGGCCTCATACACACATTTGAGCATCTGTTTCTCCTTTAAAAAGTGTGGGCAAACCTGCATAAAAGTGAATAAAACATTGGGATAATGAGAGCTGATTCTGATCAGTTATGCTGGGCATACACTGCAATTTCTGTTTGATTTCAGCAAGGTATCAACTCACACAGTGTGAGAAAATGGCATGCCATGTAATGGCAAAGCTCACAATTTATTTCCTTACACTATATGGTCAGACTGTTGAGCTGCTACTTGACAGCTCACATTACATCACATTACACATTAACACTTCACAGCCCTTTTCTTTTTTTTTTCCTTAAATGTCAAAAGCGTCTGCTAAATGACTAAATGTAAATTGCAGCTGGCAAAACAACATTAGCTATTTCCACCACCAATTGGGGTTTGAATATCCAACCCAATCTAACAAAGAAACGTAACTATTTTACACATTGTCACCAAAGTGGCTATTTCATACAAATTCATACAATTTCATTCATGTTAAAATACTATTTTTAAAAGGAGACTTTTCCCAAACTGCTAAACCTACCCCTCATTGGAGGATGAGAAAATCGTACTTAAATATATGAATAACATTGTACAAATTAGTATGAATTACCCACTAAATCAAAAAGATGGAATATTGGAATATCGGACGTAAAATAAATTTATATATCACAATTCCGAAAAAGATTCTAATCAGCACTGTATCTCACAAAAATTTTATTACAATATCATTCAATTGTTCCTGTGTGTTCTATAATATATCCTTTATATCACACCCTCCTGAACCTGAAGTGGTTGTCTGTTTTCACACAGTTTCAGTGCCCATCGGTTTGTATCTCAGATTCAACTGTACAATACTCTGACAAGGGCTGATCACATGTTCTGACATGTCAAAAATTCATCCAACCATTGCCATCATAGTAACACTAATAAAAAGGCTGTGGTGATTATAAACAAAAAAACGATAGAATGATAGAATAAGCTCTTATTATACTTAAGTTGCCATAAATACCTACAAAAATAGGCTTTAAAGAAGACTACTTTTTGACAAACACATATCTTTCTGTGTTCCTGTCTCTTTTTCATAACATCCAGTGTATAATGTGTTTATAAGGCAATGAGAGTCTGAAGTCAGATAATCATCAGTTTCTCATTATGTTTGCACTTCACTATGCTCCATCATTTGGTCTCTCAATCCTGTTTTAGATTTAGGCAGGTTAAATTACATACGAGGCCAGGCTCATTGAAAATACATGCCTCAGCCATCATTTTTTGTGAAGCTTAAAATATATTCCTCTGGGTACATTTCGTTGCACATTTACAATGACAAATCCACTAGAGGGTGCTTTCAAAGTTCCTTTTAAGGCAAGCTATTTTACCCGGCAGATATCTTTAAAAAGCCTCTTGGGCATGCAAGTACAAAAGCACAAGTATCTCTTCAAATTAAACTCTCCAAACCTTTTTGCCAAGCGATTACATTTTATATTTGGAATCACCAATGAAATTTAACAACTGACTCGTAAATTTAGTTTCTAAACATTCGAATCACACACACAAAAATATTTTTTTTCAGGTTGTCCAAGCTAATGTGCATGAGTACTAGGAGGGAAGATCATGACACAAACCAATCAGGTGTCATCCTATCAAATTGTGTTTCTACCTTAAGCATCAATGACTTAGACTACTTACTTACATATATATACATACTAAACATCAGTTACCTTATATATAAATACTAGCCTATACTCAAGTACATTTTTATCCATGTATTAAATAAAACTGCCACTTTTTAAATTCATATTCATATTTCACTATCATTATATAAGTTATAATAAGAAATAATTTTTTATTTGATACATCACATGATGTTAGATATGAAGTTACAATGAGTACATTCATTAAGTGTTTAATCCTGTGCATGAATGTATGATATAGTTAATGCACATGCACTGTGTTTTATTTTCATTGTTAATTGTGAAATAAACAGCAACATGTCTGTTAAGAGTTACATTTTCACTGGAGAAAACATCTGTGCTGATGAGGGGAGCGCCAAGGAAACAAGTGTTTCTATAGCAAAGAACTGCAAATATGCGGATATTCTAACAATCTATCGATAAACACACACCTTGTGCTCACAGTCTGCACAGCTGTGGTTTGCTGACTAAATGAAAAACAAGTTGAAAACGGAGAATCGAATTTCTGCCGCCGTTTTATATCAAATTTAAAAGGGACTGAGGCGATCATTTAGTAGTGTACAGTTCATGAGGTAATTGCAAAAGTTTTTGGGGGGCTGAATGGAAATATAGTAGGACTAAAGCGACGCCCATACTGTTTTATAATTTTACTTGAATGTTTTAATGAGACATCATTCAGCTGATTTGTTGTGATCTTTGAGAAACTCACGAAATGTTCTCACAGTTGCTGCGGTCGTCAGGAGGCAGGGAATGGCGCAAGTTAAACAAAAGTGCACCAACTGCAACAAATTAAGATGCGAGTTAAAAAACATTTGGTATACCATTAAAGGAGACGCGAATACACATAAATTAGGGACATTTAATCACCAAAACAAGTGAGTATACCGAGGGTATGATCCTCAGAAGTCGTAATACCCAAACAGCTCGTGTAAAAAGTAGGCATACTGAGTATACGTGAGTATAGCAAGGACTACACCACTGTTCGCGCGGGTTTCCTCCAGGTGCTCCGGTTTCCCCCACAGTCCAAAGACATGCGGTACAGGTGAATTGGGTAAGCTAAATTTTCCATAGTGTATGAGTGTGAATGACCGTGTGTGGATGTTTTCCATTGATTGGGAATCACTAATGCGCATCACTAATGCGGCCATATTGACGACTACACTTTTTCCCATTCAAACTATACAAGTGACATGTCTTGTGTATTCTAAAGCCTTTGGTGCTATCGACATTTTTTTGCAAATCTGAAAAACGTTTAAACTTTTTTTGTATGTTTCAGATACTGTACATGTCCTTCTTGTACACTTCCATGAAAAGGTTTGTCGTACAGATCACCTAGTGAACCACTGATCTAAACAGTTCCCTAAAACGAACCTTTAGTGTTTTTTAAAGTAAATATAAGAGAAAAGTGCACTGCAACCACATAGTTTTACCTTCATTTTACATTTCTTTTACCTCTTGGTGGAACTGTATTTCACCGAACTCAAGCCCTCTACATCACATATACAAAACTGTACAAGGTGAGCTACTGAGCAAACTGACCACACCAGAAAAGTTGTCCAAATGGAGAGGTGAGGCATAGGTGAGGCACATACAAATTATATATACTGTTAAGTTGTTTGTGTGATTTGTTTGTTTTTGTTAAAAGCTTTGTCCCTGTAAATATCATTAGTGTGAAACGGGACAAAAGTTGTAGGCTTCATACTGCTTTGTACCATTATTTTTTACCTTGAAACTGCAGTCAAAAGTCTGTTGAAGTATGTTTTTACAGTTTCACAAAAATGTAGGCAGAAGCCCTTTTTCCAATGAGCTTGTGTTGCAATATGCAGTTCTCAGTTTGTACTGATTAATTGTTTGTACTTATTAATCGACTGGTTACATGGCATAGGCTGAACAAGATGGATCTAATCACAAGCACACAACAATCACATGACACCCCATTTAAATAGCATCAATTAACCTGGCTAATAACATATACATTAGAAAAACAAAATTGAAGATGCATCAGCAGGAAAAAATGCTAACTTAAGCCTAATTCACACTGCATCGACAGAGGCCAACAAATGAAAACAATCACAAGCTTACAGTTCATCACTACTCAGACATTCCACAACCAGACAAGCTCCGCGAAAACAAAATTTCAAATACCCCTACTGACACAGATTGGGTATTGCACTGACGTAATAAAATCTAACAAAGTCTCTGGATTATTCATTCATTATCACATCCTATTTACCCACATGGCGATGACAGGGTTTACAATTTTTTCACTGCAGCCATGCATGTTGGGGTGATCAAAATAATTGGGCTTAACTTTTCAGGACATGTGAGGAATACTTGGTATATACAGTATATAGGCATGGGCCAGTGTAAGATTCTGACCGTATGATAACCTTATAAAAAAAAATCACGGTATTCTTCACGGTATCCTGGTATTTTGATTACTGCTCTAAAATATCTTCTCTATAAATGTCTGGGTAGAAAAAAATTACTTTTTCCCCTTTGAACAATATATTTTATTTTTTTGAAAGATTTTAAATATTTTGGAGCAGTAAATATCAGGTTAAATAATTAATCAGGCTAAATAATTCAAATGAATTCTAGACTTCTGTCTTCATTCGTTTTAAAACACAGATTTCTTTACAATTTAAAACGGCATCTTTGGATATCTTTTCTGCTGGAGATACTGTCCTAAGAAACAAAAAAAAATGTAAATAAAAAAATCTTACACATACCTTAGGAACGGTTTTGCAGAAAATTTTGCCGGTTTTAAAACCTTGACTTTTCCACATCTTGGTACACCATGAAAACGGTTATTGTCTCATGCCTAACAGTATATAATAAATAGTGTGTTCTTGGAGCCAATAGCCTTGTGGTCTGTGCTCTGACATATGGTGCTGTTGCGCTTCGGGCAACCAGAACTGAGTCCTGCCTTGTGGTACTTTCCAATCCCTTTCCATGTCTCTCCTCCTCACACTGCTTCCTGTCAAGTCTCTATTGTTTTATTCAATAAAGACATGTCAAAAATGAAATGGAGCATTCGACAAACCTAAAATATTCTCCAGGCAATTTGAATGAATCAGAATCATCTAAATATATCAAGACATGCATTTCTATTAAAACATATGATGTAGGGGATCCACATAATCTTCCTACATGGGGAGATTTGTCATGTTAGCTGTGGTAGGCTGAATTCTAATCTGCTTCTGATGGAAAATGAACAGAAAGCAGGCCTACCTCACTGACATTTCATAAAAGAATGGAAAAACCTTGCCCCAGTTTACAACAGAACAACAGTCAATGCCTCTAATCCCGCCATTTAATGCAGTCATTGACAATTTTGCGACTGTTAGGCTTTCACCTTCTCTACTGCCAAGCTAAAGAATTTTTAAAAAGAATGAATCTATCTACATAACAATTGGCTCCACATTACTATGGATCTGAAATACAAGGATTTGCAGTCAAGTGTTAAACATGAAATGTGAAATGATAGATGCTTAGAGCCCTGCAAAAAATCTCTTAGCCATCATGAAAAAACTGTCCCCTGTAATAATCACATCAACATCCTGTCGAGAAGCATTCTTGCTTCTGTAATTGTAACCGTCATGTCTGTCTTTTTAAATTAGGCCTCGAAAACACAGTCTTTCCTGGGTATAAGGGAACAAAAACATTCCCACCCTTTAAAAGAAATGTTTATAATAAAAAAATGTGTGCGTATCCCCAAGTCATTTTAATGAGACGTCAGATCTATTGATGTGTGTAATGCTAATTACCAAGAGTAAAAAATTTAAATAGGAATGTAATAGTTAACATGTTAAGTAATTGTGCCAGGGACCTCAATGTTTATGCAAGTTAGTCATTTTCATGCATGAGCTGAGGTTCAGTGCTCATTAATTCATGAACACAGCATATTTGCACAACTGTTTAAACTCTGCTAACATGCTAAACATTTGACAGGCCTTTTTATTTGAAGTATTACATCCTGTTAATGTTGTTGGTACTTCTATAGATAACAGATAATGATGTGCCACTAAAGACTCGTAATCTTATGTTACAGTTTACCATAAACCCAAATTATTGACCAAGTCCATCAGTGGGTTAGCAATCTGTGCCAAGTGCTACAAAAGGAGCTTTACGTCTTACTGAAAACTCATTCATGTCGTGTTTTTCTCCCAAGGAAACTTTAAAGCTGCTGTTATCTGTTCTAACCATCCTCATGTTTCATTTAAACTTGATAAAATGATGAAAGCTAATGAAACAGGATACTTCACTTTTTGACATATCTATTACACTTATGACCAGTGTTTTAAAACAAATTTAAGCAATTCAAAAATTCCACTAGTCAGATAAATATATCATAAATGACCAAAGTCAGGTCTTAGAATTGAATATATAAAATTTTTTTATTTGATTCAGATCAAATTTCATTTTAGGCTTCACCACAACCACAACATCTGCAGATTTATGCTGAAGGAATTTGGGAGTATCATAATTAAAAGCTTAATTTTTCAAATAAAAAATAACACCTTTTAAACTTTTATTTAATGTTTACAATGCAAATCCAATTAGTTCCACTTATTTGGTAAACAAAGCAAGTCTCATATAATATACATAGTAAAAGACAAAAATTATTACTTTACAAACTATATTGTACATAAATTATATGAACATCTTCATATTTGTCAGTAATATAAAAATGCATTTAAAAACTGAATAAATATAAATTTACACACATTTACATAAGTAAATAAATAGACTCAATGATAGCCTAAAAATCTGCATAAATCTGTGTATTTCTGTACACACAGATTCTGTGTGGGCCTATCTTTGAGTCACTATTGACTGCAAATCTTTTTCAATGAAATCCATTTGTTTACCTCAGTGGGTAAAAATAAAGATGAGGGGCTGTCAATGTGTTTGACTTAAGATATTTGATAAAACGGCAGGGAAAAAGTCGTAAAATGTCTATTTATTGTTATTAGTGGGAATTCATTTTAAACCATGCTTGACATGCATAATTAAGATTTGAGTGATCCAGTGAGTACTACTGTGGCTTTTATTAGTGAAAAATCAAAAAAAGTTCCCATTTTTGGATAACAGGGTTTTTAAAACCTCTGGTGACTAAGAGAGACAGAATGAGTGTGTCTGCTGATAAGAAGTAATCCTGTGATTGTTGGTCTTATTTTTAGGCTTTGAGTTTTTGTGCTCATAGAAATATTGTGCAAACAAAGCCTGATGTACAGTTGGGGTTTACAGGCGGACGTGACCAGGACTTTCCACATCCTGTTATATGTACTTGCAGTCTTAGCTATCAGAAATCAGAAGTTAGGACTAACCTTGGTTGAGAATCGATTAAGTTACACTTGGGTAATTATGATTTGACATTTACAATAATTTTTATATTGAATAAACTGGAATATGAACTGTTTTTAATTGAACAGATATAATGCAAACTGGTCACTTTTATTCTGGAGAATTGAGAACTACATTTTAACTGCAAACAAAAGAGTTTAGTCCGCCTATGGTATTTCCTATTGCATTTTGTTCTGATTAGACAGTTTTTTGTATTTTCATAGTTTTGTGTTGGTCCTGTTGGTTCATGCTCGCTTTGTTCTGATCACCAGCAAAATACAGTTAGTGAAGCTGATTAAAAAACATGATGTTTTGATTTTTTATTTTGTATAACCAAGGAAATCTTTCTGATTAAGGTTGCTAATCCAATTAATAGTAATAATTAAAAAACAAAAACAAAAAAAAACATAAAACTGAATGCTGACCAGCTAATATGGTGGTCATTCTTAACAGGTCTTACAGACTATGTGGTGCTAAACAGTTATTTATCTTGAAAAATCTGCTATTTTACATAAACCTTCATATTGTTTCAGATCTGTTTTACGTTGTTTCTTTTATGGAATAAATAATTTTTTTATTTTGAAGAATCTGCAGATTCTTGTGTTTCAGATACGTTTGTTTCTGAAAACCAAAATCAAAATTACAGTGCCAATTATAATACCATGCACACAATTGGCATGCATAAATTAATTATTAATGTTTGAAAATGTATTAATGAATTGCTTAATTGGTGGCTGTGTGTTTGTGTTTGTTTCAGCATGTCTTGTAAAGGGCTCTGTAGATTTGGAATGGAAGTGAGTACATTCTGCAGTACATTCCCAACTGTATGGAAAGGAAAATCTTCAAAATTCAATGGACTGACATCATGGTGGAAAAGATAAATACAGTTTCTTTTTAAATGACTTGTGTTTTCTTCCACTTTCAAAATAAATCTTGAAGAACTTTGGTGAAACTAGTGCTGAGACAACTGAAGCTTTTTCTCAAGCTACATTTGACCAACATTTTGAGAAAAGTTTGACAGTGAACTCTGATTAGAAAAGTAGTCACAGATGACAGGAGTTGATTCTACACTCCAGCAATCTCTATCCTGCAATTACAGATTGGATCAGGCACTGAGATGTGTGAAGGTAGGCTTGCCTGAAGACTGAGGATCAAAGCCTTGAAAAATCCCTTAGTGTGAATCATTCATCAGGATTAGATAGATAGGCAAGGCCATTCACATTTGCTTCTTGGTTCACCTCAAGTAGAACAATCACTTTCAGTCTGCCTGACTCTTTCTGTCATGCTTGAGCCCTTACTTATTCTCTGTTTTTTGTAGAATTTACAATAAAATTCAAAAATCTGATTTAGGCTCTTGTCAAAATCACTTCTCCTCTTTATCTAATAACATGGAATACCCACAAGTTTAAAACACTTTAAAGGGGTTCTAGTGGTCAACTTACAGACTTATGCTGCGGTCACACTAGAGTTTGTGCGTGCGAAATTCTTTTGTACAGCGCTGCGAAAAGGGGCGGGATTAAACAAGATAATTAGACATAAAAAAGCAGGCGATTGGCCCATGTTTTAAATTTCTGTCCAAAAAGGTCATGTTTTGATCTTCGATTGGTCTCACGTTGTCATGTGATGTGATTTCACAGGTCAGAGTTCACCAAGCTTGAACTTTCCAACGCAGTGAACTCAGAAACGTGTTGCACGAGCTTGCGTTTCCAGGAGAAAAGTCCAGTGTGACCGCAGCTTTACTTGTAGTCGTACTCACACTATGTACAGTTGCTTTGAACCGGGCCGAAGCACGCTTGCCCCCTCCCCTCTGCCTCGACGGCCTGCACTCACATTGCATCCCAGCCAGAGCACGCTTACGTCATCAATGATGCGCTGTTCAGTTTAACAAAAGAGAAGCGCTCTTGCTCAGCACAGTGGAGATTGCTTTGGTTATATCGTTTTAGTCGTTTGATATGCAGTGACACACAGTCAAATAATTTGCCGAACTGATCAGTCACTTTTGACGCTCATAAATTATCTTAAAGTCCCCGTGCTGCAGGTTTTAGGAGGTTTGCTGAAGGTACAGCTGACGTGTAGCGAGGGGTTTGCACCTATAATAATTTACGACAGTTTGCATTCATTGAACATTAAGAATGATTAATAAATCCATATGATAAATCCAAACAGTCCCTTAAAAGTCACGTCTCATCTTCAGTTTCGAACTCAGTCGCACTTTGCACTCACTACAAGCGTACAGCGCCAAAGCCCAAGTGAACCGTGCTCTGGCACATGTCTTACAACCGAGCCTGGGCCTGTCAACTGAACCGCGCCTGAACCCAATTCAGAGCACTTACACTTCTCAAACAAACCGGAAAACGCACCTGGGCACGGTTCGGATAGCATAGAGTGAGTGTGCCCTTAAACTGTGTCTTCTGAGAGGCCTGGGGTCACAAGTAATCACCTTAAGTTGTACTGTATGTGGATAGACTCAGGGCCCTAGTACTCATCCTGTACTGTACTGTATAATATAATCTGTTGGGCTCCTAGTATTTAACATTAGCTGAAGCTACACATTTTTTGGGAAAACTCAATCGTTATATTTTCAATCCACTTAAATTTGTTAAGTTAATTTAATCGATTTGTGTTGAGACAACATCAATAAATTGAGGAGCTTTATTTTCTACAGTGTGTGCTGAGTGTCTTTGGGTCCAAGGCAATAAACCATACAGCCTGAGGCCTCTAGTAATCAATATACATGCATGTGCTGAGGGTCCTAAGGCCCTTAGAAATTATCTTATACTGTACTGTATGTGCTAATGATACCAAGGGCTCCTAGTGATGACCTTGCTCATAGATTCTCTACTGGTCAGCTTTTATTGTACCTGTTATAATCAACAATCACTGTTTGCTCTGTTGGTCCTGGGGCCCCTAGTAATAATATTACACTGTGCAAATTTTGCTGATAACAATGGGTACCCTACTGTAGATTATCCATCACCTTTCGCTGTAAACACTGGGCCCCTAGTAATCAACTAAAGGCTCATTAAGGGGCCATTCAAATCAAATTATCCAGAACTGTATTACTTTACAAATCTTGAATATCACAATATTATTAAATATTACAATTATAACAATATCAACAGCAACACTCACGCACAAAATGCAGCTGATTGAGTCGTTGCCTAGTGACTTTTAAAGGGTAAAAGGGCGTTTGGTGTGATCGGCCTCTTATACATCTGCATTGAGTGATCAGTGTGACCTACGGCGTGTGCCTTGTGGGTAGTCGTGCATTCTTACTTCTGCATGCTTTTTTTGTTGCTCTGCAATAACACTTCCGAAATGCTAGCTAGCAGTAGGTTTTTATGTTCTTCTGTGTCGAGTTTCTTCGCGGGTATTTATTTATTTATTTTCTGAATGTTACCTTAATGCAGGGGTTTTCAAACTATGGGGCGCCAGCACCTATTAAGGGGGGCGCGAGACATTGAGGTGTGCACTAGATTAAATTATGATGCTGATTTTTATGTGCTCACTAGAGTGAATCTGATACACTAGAGTGAAAGCATACATCACTTAACGGTATGATACATGAGTGTGCTCCACACAGGTTTTTGCATCTCGTTTATATACACTATGAAAAGCAACTATGCTAATTATTCTCTTTATTCTCTATTTCCACCTGGGAATACTCATCCAGAGGCCCTCAGACTATGTAGTGCCACTGATTCGATCCAAGACCAGCGACGAGATGATCCCAAGGTTTCCATATCCTGGACCAGGCCGTATCCTGAGCAGCAGCTCATGGAGGATTGGAGAGCATGAGACTGATTCCATGTAACTCTCCAGGGACAAATGAGTCTCACTGAGGTCCAGCTTCCAGCCTCCGGCGCCTAGACTGCAGCTCTGCACAAGACATTTGGCCAGAGGAGAAATGGTCGTGCCCAACTGAGCCTGGTTTCTCTCAAGGATTTAAATTCTTCAGTTTCGCCAATTGGTTCGCTTGCATGGTTCGGGATCTGTAGAGCTGCACATCGATGGATTTGCTCTTCAGTGTTTGGACTCTCAGTAGTGATTTTAAACCACACTGAACAGAGCTAAACTGAACTGAACTTAAACTGAAATACACTGTTTCAATTTACTATGATCTTCTATGTGAAGCTGCTTTGACACAATCTACATTGTAAAAGCGCTATACAAATAAAGGTGAATTGAATTGAATTGATTAATGTTAGCTCCACATCTAACTATCAGGCACATATAGAATTAATGTGTTCGAGTAAAATGCAAATAAAATGGACTGGGTGCTTTTTAAAATGAATGACGAAGAATAAAAGTTAAACCGGTGAGCCAAAAGTGCCCTTCTGATTCAAATCAGCAGGAGGCTTTTCTAGATCTTTTACTAACGTTGAAGACATACTACCTAACTAAAATTCGCTCATTCAGAGGTGGGAACCGGCGGATGTGCAACAACTGTAATCATAAGGTTAACACAAAACAAAAGTTTCTGTCTGGAGCTCCTTCACGAAACTCATCACTTAAACAATCCCTCCATCAGGCTCGTGGCTCTACTGTGGCTCTCAGCACCACCCACACTCATACCCACAACCAAGCCGACCAATCACAGAGTTTGCACTACGGGTCATTGTGTAGTTATATATTTTGATTGGTGTCAGACATGGCGAGGGCCATGTGAAGGCTGTGCCGGACCATACGAGTTTACTTGACGCAGAAGTATACATCAGCCTTTACAATGAGGGTACCAAGGTCTCTGAAAATCAGCAAACAGTACCCTGTACTTAGTGTCCTGTAGCTTCTATTAATCAGGTTTTTCTGAATGCAACGAGGGCCCCCTGGTCTCTGGTAATACACACACTATATGATTCCTGCTTCCCCAATTGATAATCTTACACTGCAAAGTGCTGTTTGGCATGTGACCCTAGTAATCAGCTTACACTACAGTATGTGAGCTGTATATTCTGGGGCCCACGATGATCATCTTCAGTGCACTATAAAAACTGAAGTCCCATTAATTACCTATTGGTCAGCTTACACAGTTTCTGCTTACACTCCAACTATTAGAGAAAAATGGCATCTTACTGAAACTAAACAAGGTTAAGTCATAGATAGTACTGACTTGCTATGGTCTGCCCCACAGCCTGCTGGAAGAAACTTAGCTCTCTAACTTCCTTTTCCATCAAAGCTTGACAAGTACAGAACAGTATTACACCCAGAACGCCAATACACTAGTGCCTCTGGAATGAAACATTTCTGAAAGACATCTGGTGGCTGCAAAATAACAGTTTTAACAACCGTAAATAAAATTTCATTTCCGAAAAACTCAAAATCTAACCGCACACACAGTAGATTTACTGAACTCTTACAGGCTTCCTCTACAGTTTGAAGTCCCTGAACGGCATATCCTTTCTCCTAACCTTTAGGGAGGTAAACAAGAACAACGACTGCTGTGTTTACACACATCCAAACAGCAAAGACAAATAAAAGACAGAAAAGGAGAAATACGAGAGTAGAAAACAACATAATTCCCTAGGGACTGCAGAGAACTGCTCTAAAAGGCTTATCTCAAAGGACAAAGCCAATCTTTATTCAGTTATTCACTCCTGCAAGTGTGTATAAATACATTTCTAACTGCCTCTGGGCTTTATAGTGTACAGTGACTTCTTGTTTCCATGTTTTCTTGTACTGTATCATGGGATCTTGGGATCAGTTTTTGCAGGCCATTTTTTAAAGGTGTCTACTGCATTAAATGTTTTTCCTAAAATTGGCTATAATCAAATGTATATATATATAAAAAAAATGTATATTATAAATGTGTACCATCTGTATAAGATGTTTCTTCTTTTGTATCTGATCTCCTACAGTATTCTAGTTTTATTTCTCATTCATTCATTTTCCTTCGGTTTAGTCTCTTTTCAGAGGTCGCCACAGCAGAATGAACCACCAACTATTCAGCATATGTTTTACGCAGCGGATGCTCTTCCAGCTGCTACCCAGTACTGGGAAACACCCATACACATTCATTCACACACACTATGGACAATGTAGGTTAATCAATTAACCTGTACAGCATGTCTTTGGACTGTGGGGAAAACCGGAGCACCCAGAGGAAACCCACACCATCATGGGGAGAACATGCAAGCTCCATACAGAAATGCCAACTGTTCCAGCCAAGACTTGAACCAGTGACCTTCTTGCTGTGAGGTGAAAGTGCTAACCACTGAGCCACCCTTCCGCCCATTTTATTTCCCTTTTATTAAGGAGCCCATATTATACATGAAATAGGGTCATATTTAGGTTGTAAGGGTCTCCAACAACCGTCTAATATGCATGCAAGGTCATAAAACACTTTTATGGTCTTATAATCTGCATTTATTTTTACCTAATTATCCCAACGACTCCCATATGAATCGTTCAGCGATTCATTTGTTCCCAACCCCCTCCTCAGCGCGAAGCTAATCTGCGCTGATTGGACCGATGACAGCCTGCTGCGATTGGTCGACAGTGACAGGCTTCAGCGCGAGACAGAGTGAAATGCCCAGCTGGTAATCAACTATATAAAAGTAGTCACAGTGCACACGCGCTTCATAGTGTAAGGCTTTTTTCACACACACACACACACACACACACACACACACACACACACACACACACACACACACACACACAACCCTCCTCAGAAGAACTGGGGAGATCGACGCGAGTCTCCTAGCCTCTCCCTCTCCCTCTCCCTCTCTCTCTCTCACACACACACACAACGCTCCTCAGAAGAACTAGGGAAAGCGACGCGAGTCTCTCTCTCTCTCTCTCTCACACACACACACACACACACACACACACACACACACACACACACACACACACAACGCTCCTCAGAAAAACTAGGGAAAGCGACGCGAGTCTCTCTCTCTCTCTCTCTCTCTCTCTCTCTCTCTCACACACACACACACACACACACAACGCTCCTCAGAAGAACTAGGGAAAGCGACGCGAGTCTCCTGTCTCCTAGCCCCTAGGCGTCACAAACTCGACCTGTTCTTTTTCTCTCTCTCTCTCTACTAAAGAGTAACCGCGTGTACTGTACCAGGTTAACAAGTAACAAAACACAATAAATACATAATTTGCAAGTTAAACGAGGCAACAATTTTAATCGCACTTACTTACACTAGTGAATAAACCTCAACCACTGACTCTTAACAGTTCACAACTCATCTTTGGGTAGAGACTGTCAATATTATCCATCTGAGCACAGCGTGACTTCATTCGACCGGCGGCGTCTGTGTGTGTGTGTCTAGTGTTTTTTCTGTGTTAGTGGGCGGGGCTGCAGGTTTCAAATCTCCCTGGTTTGCGCGCGTAACTATTGGCGAGGCTTGTGTTTCGTGGCTGCGTCATCGCGAAACACCTAATGACTCGTTATCAAGACGACTCGTTTGAAGCACTTTGAGTCGACTCTTTTATAGATGAATCAATAGTTTTAAACACTGTACACTTACAGATTTAAGCCTTAGCTGGATATTTCACTTCACTTAGAGCTGTGTTACACACTACATGGAAGAGCATTTTCAAAAACCCATAATATGGGCTCTTTAATATTATTTGTTTAGATTATTTATCTATTTTAGGAATCATTTATTTTATAAGCAGTTATGTAATAAATGAGAAGTTGTATAGTCAGCTGTCCATTTTCTCTAAATAAAGCACCCTCAAGACCTAATTATCTTGCCTGTAGTGTATTTTGTGATATGGATATCTGTTGGTATGGTATTCATCAATTACATGGGCAGGTCCTGATATTGCCAAGTACTAGTTGTCCTGAGACCATCATTTTTTATGATGACCCAGGGACAACAACTCCATCAGCCAATCAAACGTCATGACGTCATTATTATGTGCCCCCTGCATAGTCTAAAAATTCAAAAAAAGAACAAAAAAAAACCCAGAGCTGCCATTTTTTTTTACCAGTGAAGATGACAAGTAAAAAGGTAAGATCATGAATTTTCTCCTATCAATTTACAGAATAGTAATAATCAAAAAATTTAGACTTGTTTATGCATTATACGGTGCATAAACAAACTTATAACACCTATTAAAAGTGCTAGGTTTAGCAACTATACATGTTGCCTGCTTTATTTTAATAATCACTAAAATGGCAAAAAATAAACAAAAAAAAGTACATTTTATTATTTTTTTTACCTATTTTTTTGTATGTAATACTTTTATCAACTTTATTGGGGCATGAAAGGAGATAAAACACATGCAATTCCGCTCACAAGTAGGACAAATGTCAGTCAAGTTCCCAGGAGGATCCTTGTCGTTCCATTTTAAACAACACTGGTTCCGCCTGAGAGCCTGTGCAGCATTGCATGAAGAATCAAATTAATATTCAACATGTTTACATAATGCTTCTAGAATTGCAAGCATAAACATCTTCCCCTTAATTAGAACAGATAATGGCTTAATTACCGATGACTTAACTTTACGGTTATGTAGTGGGTGTGTTTATGTAAACACAGCTTTGTAATGTTTTATTGTATTCCTTTATTGTTCAAACCTTACATTTTCTTAAACTGAATGACAGCAAAAGGACACAAAACATGATAAGAAACATCCCTGATTTAGAATTGGTACGTGCGTTTATTTTCTTATATGTACTGTATAGCACAACTACAGAAAACATTTGTCTTTACATATTCATCTAAACTACTGTTCAAGTTTTACACCACACATAAATGTCCTAAAACATTGTTAACAGGAAATAACTTTTGAATATTTTGTGGGAAGGAAAGGCATGTTAATTACTTCATTTACTCAGTCTTTCTTAATTCTGTTTTCTTAAATTGTAACTGAAATTTTGCATCCTGATGCTGTTGAACTTCAGGAATCTAATTGGTATTGGAATGTTACTAGCATCATAAGTGTTGGATGAGTTTGATGTTGTACTTCTACTTAATTCTGTTGAAATTCAGGAATTTAATTGGAATCGGAGGTCAACAAGCATAATGAATTCAGCTTCAAGTGGTTGATAGGTTTGATAATGTACTTTGTTGTTTAATACTGAGTGAGTCTAGAAGCTCAAAGACTTGACCGCTATCATTTTTTTTTTCTAAAAGTGAAAGGTTGAACTTTAAAAAAGCAAAGCCAAAGCTAAGACCTTAAAGCTTGGAATAAATTGTGCTGACCTTTAAAAGCTGAGATAAAAAAGCCCAACTTAGCAATGAGGTCAGTTTAGTGCTTGACCTCTGACAGAGCTATGTGAACTTCCTGTCATATCCTGATTAATTTCCTTTTCAACATGTCAGTCAGGAAAAGTAGCAACATTGTTGGATATATTTTTCATAGCTCCAAGCCACAGTTACTCAAAGGGTTATGTGTATCTAATATAAATAAATAAATAAATAACAAAAGGTTTTTCTTTTAGTGTGGTTTTGCTTGACGGTGGATTTTTCACAGAACCTCTCTTTCAAAATTGATCTGCGTTGCTTCACAAATTTTAGAACAGGAAGTGAGACTTAAGAATCAGACAGTATTTTGGCAGAAACCCAGTACTTTCGCAACTGCATATTGAAACTAACCTATATTGACCCAATTTTACAATCCCTTGCCCTAAAGAATCTGCATTTAGTGTTAAAAAAGCTCCTTTCTGCTAACTGCGAATGGGATGATAACCGGTTTCAAGGTTTATCGCGGTTTGGAATAGTCAAGGTTTTAATTTGTTATATGTTCTGTTATACCGTTCCCAAAATATATGTAAGGGTTTTTTTTTATGTATTTATTACGTGTTGTAAATAAATCTGTGTATTTTAAACTATGAAGAGAGCAGAAGTCAATGATTTATTTTAACTATTTAGTCTGACATGTTTACTGTTCCAAAATATTATAAATGATTCTTAAAATGAAATATATAGGGTTCAAAGGGGAAATATTTAAGCCAGACATTTAAAAAAACTATTTTAGAGCAGTAATCACAATACCATAGTACTGTGAAAATGTGGTATTTTTATCCAAGGTTATCATACTGTCAGAAACTTATACCAGCCCATGCCACTTACTTGTTAGTTTATTTATATATTCACAAATAAATGTATTACTAACAGAAAAATTTGACTTCTGTCACTGGTTCCCCCTTCCTCCACTTTTCTTTTGCTCTCTTAGACACACGCACGCACGCGCACACACACACACACACACACACACACACACACACACACACGCACACACACACACACACACACACACACACACACACACACATGCACACACACACACACACACACACACATTTGGAGATGATTATCAGAGGTCGCAGGAATCTAAGGAATCTGCTCCCTCCTTCACAGTCATATGACATCTGTTAGCCTCACAATGACTGCCATTTTTATCTGACACCAGAAATGGCCTGAACGTATCACTTCTTCATAAAGATATCTTAGTGCTCAGCTTTGTTCTGCTGTTGACTTCCTCTATAATGATCATTCTTTATAATCATGGTAGAGTGTTTCCCTTTTACTAGTACAGTCTTGGTCATTTTATACCAAGAAAAAGCCCCTAAAAGTCTGTTTGTGTTAGATCCTGTAATTGCTTTGGATCATTCTAGAGAATTTCGATCTTTTCACTGGTGAAGTTCTGCATATATTCTCCTTCTTATTAAAGCTGATGACTTATTTACTTAATAACTTTTTATACAAATAACATTTGTTCAAACAAAGAGAAAAAAAATGACTTAAGATATGTCAAAACGTATCACTCATTTAAAGTCAGTATACTATAAAATACTTTTAAATAATAATAATAAATATTATTGTTATTATTAATATTATTTAAAATATGAATAAACTTTTAAATAATTTTTTTATAATTTTTTATTACAATTTTAATTAAATGTAAACTAAGGTACTTAAAAAAGAACAATAAATAAATGACGTATCTTTAAATGTCAGTATTATTTAATTAATTCCAGTTATAGATGTCAAAGAGCTTTCTAAAAGGCATGTTTTAAATGTTATATGAGTATCCGTAAAATAAAAAAAAAAGGCTAAAATAAATGAAGTCTAAGAAATGGCTCCCTCCCCCGGTGCATCTGATCATCTTTGGAAATTCCTGTAATAACTTTAATACTAACTGCTAGGCTGAACCATAGCATTTGATGGTATCTATCTTTATCATTTTGTATCTTCTGTTATGACAATTATAACGACAATGTTTATTCCCATTTAGCCCACTTCTAAAATTGATTTAAAACTGTTTTTATAAAGCTTCCTTAGAGGGACTATAGTCATATTCACAACCAGTGGTAGGCTAAGATGTTTATGCATCATTTATAGAACTGTTTAATATTTCACGAGTGACACAAAAGCAAGATTTCCATCCATCTGAGAATATGAGATAAGCAGATGCTGTATAGCTACGCAGATGCAGATGATAAACTTTGCATGGTTATCAGATTAAATAACATGTTTGTCTATTTGACTTTTTCATTACCAATTACTGCAACTTTACAATATAATATTAAAATATAATTATTTTATAATATACAATTTTTGCCAAGTTAAATTTGCAACAGTCTCGCCAGGCTTCGAATGTTGTGAAAAGAACTAAAAGACGGTTCAATTAAGCCTGGCTAAATCTACCACCTTCAATCTGGTTACAGACTAAAAATAATACTAATAATAATAATAATAATAATAATAATAATAATAATAATAATAATAATAATAATAATAATAATATTATAGCCTAAACTAAAAAAAAAACTATCTTTTATCTTTGAAAGGGGAAATGAGAACAAAAGAATTTTCACGAGACTCTGCACTAAATCTTTGTTTTATTACATCACAAGTCTTGACCGAAAATCAATCTGTTCTAAGCTTGAAATTGGTCTCATTCACCTACATTTCCCTAGCATAACGTCTTCAATTGGAGACTGGCCACTGGTGAACTGTTAGGGCGCTGCACTCCTCTTTGTCGGTGATGTTTTAAAGTCTTTTCGTGGATCATCTGTTTATGTGCACCTGATAGCAGCATGTACCCCGTCTGTCCACATCTAAACGGTGCTGGAGAAAAACAATACAAATACTTACAGTGGCACCAACCCAGATGACAGCACCAGTGCAGCTTGAAACATTTCCCGTGGCTGTGTGTGGCGCAGATGGATAGTCCATCGCAGGGCAGAAAGTCCGGTCGTCCTGCGCAACTCCTGGCTAAAGCCTGAGCTTCATCTAACTTCTCACTCTTCTGTCCGCCCGAAGCGGCCATCGCGCATCGATCACACCGACAAAGCCCTCATCAGCACCGGGCGCTCGGGGGAGATTTGATGCGCTCAGCGTCGGTTGCTTTTCAATTCGACAATAAAGAACAAAAGTGGAGAAACGCCCAAGACTTCGGCTCCCCAAGTTCCACGTCTAACTCTTAAACCAAAAACATTTCGTTACCACCCGAATTGCCTCTAAAATAGTTTTTCTCCTTGCAAATGAAATCGGCGCACCGAACGCGTCCGTAGAGCTCCAGATACGGAGAATGATCTTGATTCTTATTGTCGAAGACGGATTTTCCGTTTTGCCGTGCGCCGATGATCCCCGCCTCTTACTCTCTCTCTCTCTCTCTCTCTCTCTCTCACACACACACACACACACACGCACACACAAACTCTCCCTCTCTCGCGCGCTCTCTCTCTCTCTCTCTGTGTTCCTAAATTGATTTACACGCATTTACTGAATACGTGTGTGGAAAACCCAGCCTACTATACAGTACATTTTACCTGCTTTCTGGGGAAATTTGGAACTTCGTTCATGAACGCAGTTCATCAAGTAACTTCAAAACAAAACAATCAAAAAAAAAAAAAAAAAAAAAAACATGGAACAGCTTGAATGAAAACACTTTGACCAATACATAGGCTGTGTGACATAGCTCAGGCTACATGTATGATGTACTGTAACTCAGGGGCGTTGCTAGGGTCGAAAGGGATAAGGGCTTAACCCCAAAGAACCCTCACCTTCTTCCAGCGATCTGAGGTATTTTCATAAGATTATAATAAAATAGATATAGAATTTATAATCCGATGCTAACTGACATAGCATGTTACAGTAGAATGTAGCTATAAAATAATAAACTAGATGCATGAACTCACTGTGATTTAACTACAGTGACAGTAAATCATATCTAAATAAATGTCTTTCTATAACAAATCTAAAAGCTAATACAATTTACCTTTTTTATTTTTAAATAATTCACATTAATATGACTGTAACCAGAGGATGACAACAGAGTTCGGATCCACATGCAGGTTTATTGAGGAGGTCAGGCAAGCAATAGTCAACAGGGGCAAACAGATATATGCAGGCAATCCAGAAACGTATAGTCAAAAAACAGGCGAGAGGTCAGAAGGCTGGCAGCAGGCAAGGATAATCGGAATAACAAGGTGAGGGTAAACACAATGCAAAACAAGACAAAGGAACTACGTTGTAATGTCACAGGATGTAAACAAGACCCGGCAACTGGAGTGAGTGTATACACTTAAATAGTGTATGTAATCAGTCCTTGACAATCCTCCAGTGGTGTGTGTATAATCAGTCAGGATGAGGAACATGTGTGTGAGCGGAGGGCATGTATGGAGATGTAGTCCATGAAATGTCAGATTTGTAGTCCGTAAGCTATAGGGCATATTTCCAGCGATCTAAGGAGTTAAGATAGCTGGTAATCGCTATGTTTCCAAAACAGTTAATGGAAACGCCATGATGCGCATAAATTTTGAAAATGCGCATAAAAAAACTTATGCGCAAAACTGATGAAATTTTTATTCGATAGGAAAGATGCGCATAAACTACAATGGAAACACTTTTACCTCACAAATTCAAGTATGCGCATTAAAAAAGGTCATGTGATTTTGTTTTAAGAGATCATGTGATGATGAAAATGTGCGTAAATGGACAAACCAGCAGGCTGAGAACACTGTAAAACATCTGAATTGTTGTTTTGGGCATTCTAAAAGGCCTTACCGTTTAAGTATTAGTGTTATTATATTAATCAAGAGCGTCGGTGCTCCGCGTCTGACACCTTAAAACGCCACCGCGCGTTCACTGTGTGTCAGGATTGCCTTCTGAGGCACAAGTCATTTATTAGATGAAGAAAAGATTGATGCAGCTTCTCCTACCGCAGTACATTCAGTTTTTTACTGTTGATATTTGGTGCCAGGAGGTGACGATTTTGTTTGCTTTGACTCAATAGATGGAAACGCTGCTTTATTCGCACATCTTTAATGCAATAATCCAGTTTCATGCATAAAGTTCATTTGCATTTTTGGTTGGAAATATATGGTGCACATTTTATTGATACATTTTATTTCACTAAAACTACACATATTTTATACGGACAATATTAAGCTTGATCAGTTAGAACTATTCAGTTTTAAAATTCAGAAATTGAAAGATAATACAATTAAATTCAAGCAAAATATTGCAAAAAAATAAAAATTACACACGTACAAAATTTCAACTACTTTTTTCCACTTTGTTTTTTTATGCTTCTCTTGATTTTTCCTGGGTGATGCAGTGGCGCAGTAGGTAGTGCTGTCACCTTACAGCAAGAAGGTCACTAGTTCGAGCCTCGGCTGGATCAGTTGGCATTTTTGTGTGGAGTTTGCATGTTCTCCCTGCGTTCGCATGGGTTTCCTCCAGGTGCTCCGGTTTCCCCCACAGTCCAAAGACATGTGGTACAGGTGAATTGGGTATGCTAAATTGTCCGTAGTGTATGTGTGTGTGAATAAGTGTGTATGTGTTTCCCAGATATGGGTTGCGGCTGGAAGGGCATCCGCTGCATAAAACAAATGCTGGATAAGTTGGTGGTTCATTCCACTGTGGCGACCCCAGATTAATAAAGCGACTAAGCCGAAATAAAAATGAATGAATGATTTTTCCCCTTTTTTATTTAATATTTTTCCATTACATATAGATTTGGGTGTATTTTTTGAACTGTTATAGTAAGTAATTTTGTTAGATAAGCTCCAGATTTGGCTTCAGTACTGACTAATCTAATGGGTCCGTGGTCCGTGTACAATCAGGGTATCTTCCGTCCAATCCATATCTGTTTTCAAACAAAAAACGAAAAAATGAGATTTTGGCTTGATTTTAGTTTTTTTTTTTTTATTTAGGGTAGGAAAATGGATAAACGACTTCAAAATACATTAGACACATAGCCTAGTCAAAATCAATAGGAGGAAATTTTTTAAATCGTACCCTTTGTTATAGCAACTGGGCCCAATGTGTTTTTATTCTGGTCCTACTAAAAACAGTTTAAAAAACTAACCAATAAAAAAAAATACTAAGTGAACAATAATAATTACTATTATTAGCCTATTATTATTATTAGTATAATAATAATAATAGTAATAATAATAATAATAATAATAATAATAATTATTATTATTATTATTATTATTATTATTATTATTAATTAGGCCTACAGTAGCTCGGAAACAATCATGCAAACCAGGTGCTGTTTGCAAATGGCTGTCTTTGCTCAGCATCAGGTGCACAGCAGCAAGATGTTTGGTAGTGAACTATAGGCATATATAATAATAATAATAATAATAATATTAATAATAATAATAATAATAATAATAATAATAATAATAATAATACTACTAATAATAATAATTATTATTATTATTATTATTATCATCAAACCAGGTGCTGCTCTGAAAGGGCTATCTTTGCTCAGCATCAGGTGATCAGCAAACTATGACCTTATCTAAATGACAAATGACTAATAATATTGCTAATTTAGGTTTTTATTTAATTTATGCATACGCAATGAATGTAAGCCTGATAACTGATCAAATGACAGAATATGTAAGCTTAGTTTAAATATATATATATTATATAAGGGCGGGATTAAACAAGATGATTAGACATTAGAAAAGAGAGCTATTGCTTCATGTTTTAAATTTCTGTCCAGAGAGGTCCTGTTTTGATCCTCGATGGTCTCACGCAGTCAAAAGATGCGATTTCGCAGGTCAGAGTTCACCAGGCTTGAACTTTGCACTGCAGCAACCTGTGAAACTTAACGCATGACCCTGCGTTTCCAGTCTGACGCATTCGCGTGCGTATGAATGGAAGTCTATGGGAGGAAAAGCCCAGTGTGACCGCAGCTTTATTTTGAGAGCTACGTCATGAGCTCAGATTTGGTTGACCAATCAGAGGAAAATGGGTGTTTCAGCACCGCCTACATATGTATAATGAGTTTTGAAGTCATTTATCAATTTTCCTACCCTAAATTAAAAAACAAAACAAAAATTGAGCCAAAGTCTTGTTTTTCAGGGTTTTTTTGTGAGCAAACGAAAAAATGGCTGTTTTCTTAATTTTCCTGTTTTTTTTTTTGAAAACGCATATGGATTGTACAGAAGGTACCCTGATTGTGTACAAATCTATGCTGAACTTGAGCATTCCAACTATAGAGCTGGGCTGTAAAAAATGTACAGATAGCCCTGTTCTGATTTTGAAAAATAAATAGAATGAAAAAAATATATATTACTCAAGTTTTTCTTTTGATGAGAAATTTGGAAGGGTTCCAGTCCCAGATATTGGCTGTGGAGATGAAAATGTTCAGCTTTCAAAGAGAGCCTACAGAATGTCACAGTCATAGAGGGCATCTGTCCTCAAAGTGTTCCGTTTTCAAAGCTACTGTATTGTCAGCAGTTTTCCAGAGCAGCTCACCCAACATTTTCATCCTTCAAAGCCAGTGTTGACAGCAGAGTGACTGACTTCACATTAGACCACCTCAAGAGAAATGCCTGTCTTTTTGAATTGCTCAGTAGACTAGTTGGTGTGGAACAATATGGTCAAGGCCACATTGTGCTATGCATAGAAGATATGCTCTATAGTAGCTTGCAGGCAATCTTTTATCAAAGATAAAAGGAGAAGTTGGATTGTATAAATTCCTTATGGCATGAAATGTACAAAGCATACAGAATAACATCAAAGGAGCAATTGATTTTACATCAATTAAAAAAGGGAGGGAGGACTATGCCTTTAGCACAGTAAACAATTGGATTTATGTGTTTTGTTACAGTACAGTATGTGTGTGCCTTAAGCATAAAGCCCAGGCACCTATAGGTATATGTAGCTTTGTCCAAGCAAATATTTCTCTCAAGATTTTGATTCAACAACAGGGACGAGGTGGCATTTGACTAGGTACTTTTCAAACTACTGCTGTAGTGTGCAATTCATGGAATAAAAGTCCAGTCTAACTTTTTAGTTCAGTTAAATGGTTAATAGGGCATTATGAGTTCAGCAATTCGAAAAATGTAGACAAAATTGCAAAATTTGCCAGTGCCGAATGTCACTGAATGTATTTCTGAAAGTAGAAAGTGGTAGTAGCAATAATAATAATAATACTTAATAATAATCTGAATAATAACAACAACAACAAGTGTAATAATAACTAATAATCATTAATGTTTACACTTTATTTGACTTAGTGTCCTTGTTACAGTGTATGGTTTGTTATGGGTGAGTGTTGTGAATGTTTAGGGCTGATTCTTTAAGGGTCAGTTGCATACATATCTGTAGACGTTATTTTGCATTCCTAAGTATAGGAACACAAGGAGAGTAAAATAAAATGTTACCTAATTAATTATTTCGTTTGAAGGCATACTAACATGCACATCTTTTCATTTTTTATGTTAACATGAAGGAAAAAACTTGGGTAAAATTTCTTTCAAAACTTATTTTTTTATACTGCTCCCAAAAAAGTACCAAATGTTTCAGTCATCTCAAGAAAATAAGTAGAGATGGTAAGAGATGCTCTTTTCTGAAATACAATATTGATTTTTCAGACAATATTTTTTTAAGTTTACTCATTGCATTTTTACACAGATATCTGTACATTCTACTCCTTACATTTTAAAACCAGGCTCATTACTTTTGTTTTAATGTGTATCACAATCTATATTATTTCCTCTCATTCCACAATTAGAATGCCTTTTTGATTCAATCAATCAATCAATCAATCAATCAATCAATCAATCAATCAATCAATCAATCAATCAATCAATCAATCAATCAATCAATCAATCAATCAATCAATCAGATTGTCTGTCCGTCCGTCCGTCCGTCTGTCTGTCTTTCTATCTATCTATCTAGCAAAAACTGGGCACGTGACTAGGTAAATATATTTATATGCAGTGTGCAAACTAGGATTTTGCATATAGGCTAATTTATAATGCTTATAGCATGAAAATGGTGGCTATAAGAGAGGGAATCATGTTAACCATGAGTGATAACATGCATAACGTAATGTAATAATGTGTAATAGCATGTAATAACACAGTCCCATTTAAATTTGGTTCTGGAAAAACAAAACAAAACAAACAAACAAACAAATACTGAAATCACAGGAGCAGAGAGCTGCTATTTGAAGAGAATTAACCAGATTGCCTAATGCAAATCTCTGATATTTTAAATTCTTATTTTAAAAAGGAAAGCAAAACAAAAACAAATATATTTGGGGCAAAATTAAGTGTTGTATTTAAAACATTTATTATTAATAAAAATATAAAAATTTACATTTATAAATAAGATGTGGAGTCTAGTTATCAGCATGAAACTAAACTAGGAAGTAGTAATAGATACTTTTGAGGCTGTACTTTTTTACTTTAACTTTTTTACTTTTGTCCTTCAAATAATCAGTCCTTTAACTTTTACCAGAGTCATTTTAAACATGAGCATACTTGAGTAAAGGATGTGTGTTCTGAAAATATGAAACATTTATAATCAATATGGTCAAGTTTTAATTAGCAGAATAAATCGATAAGAGAATAAAATTAGCCCTGTTTACTGGAAAGGAGAAGATGATTTACTCCTTGTTTAATTAATGAATTATGCTTCAGTGTAAAAAATACATATAATGTAACTGCACAATAATATATTTTAGACTCTAAATAATGCATTTTTATTTCTCCCAACTGATTTGTAATTGCTAAAGAAAAACATAAAAACACAATTGCCTTACAATTAAATTATAGTTGAAACACTGAAAAGTAAAAATGGTACTGTATGTATGCAATAGTTTATATATAAAGAAGCTAGATTTGTGCAACTTTAATTGCATGCTACAATAAAATGACAGGACATATGTATCTATAAATCTGAATAATGGCTTCACATGTGTTTGGCTTTGCAGAGCAGAATTAATGCATGGATTTACGTTTGATCCTATGCATTGTTTATGACCTTTCTCTTGACCTCTTCCAGTTTAATTACAGTTCAACCTTCAGCTGAAATGTCAGTACTCACTGTCTCCATGGCAACAAGGATGTTATTCATCATTCAAAGGTTTCATTGGCGTTAACAGTATTTATTTGTTTTTATTGTTCTGTAAGTGAGCAAAGTCTCCTTAATGTTAGTAAAGATTGGTAATGTCATGTGACTACAACCTCGTTTCAATTTTATCACCTCCCCAGACCCATATTATTGTCTCTGACTCTCTAGAAAAGACACACACACACACACACACCTACCATTAAATTGGTAACATCCATAACCACTTTGTCAGAGGCTGCAGGCAGGCCATAAATGAGCCATGTTTCACTGGAGCGTAGAGTCAAGCGTCTGCTGCCCCCACATGTGTCACAATAACTATACAATCAATGAAGTTAGTGCTGATCGTAGGGAAAGGATTGATTAGATTTTCCATAGAGATGGGACTTGTAGTTATCAGTCGGGGTGAAGTGTGTGCATACATTCCCTCTATGGTTGTTTGAAGAGTCCTGTGGGGTCTGTCAATATGATCTTGAAGTGAAGATCTGTGTAAAACAGCTTAACTCTGACAGCATTGGTATACTGATGTTTTTTTTTGTTTTTTTTTTTTTGCCTGATGTTTTAAATGATGCCCTATTATATATATTTGCATTTGCATGTCACATACACTGTAAAAAAATTCTGGCTTTCACAATTCTTTCATGTTGTCCCAACACAAATCGATGCAATTAATTTAAATAGTTTTTACAAATTAAAGTGGATTGATTGTAAAACAAATTTTTTTATTTAAAAAATCACATTGTTTGCATTGTTTCAGCTCATTTAAAATAAGTAGTTTGAACACGCATCAAAAATATTTTTTAATGTATATTTCATTAAAGTAGTTTTTTTTTAACCTTAAAATTATGTTAATAAAATGATACCCCTTCCCATTCCTCCCACAAATCATCAGATTCATTGAAAATACATGCTTCAGCCTACATCTTTGTGAAACCACAAAAATGTATACTTCTACATAGGTCCGACTGCAGTTTCTAGATTCTAAAAATGCTACAGGGCAGTATGACACCAGCAACTTTTGTTTCTTTTCAGACTAATGATATTTGATAGGGACACATTTTTGACAAATATAAGATTATTTTCATGCAGTTCTTTGCACAACACCACATAAATACTACAAAACAACTTTGTTGCAGGACAGAGATCACAAGGACACAGAGACACAGTGAAATCCCTAAAGTTGTCTATATGTTTCCATATGTTTCAACTATTTTTATACATAATTTGTGCTTGTGGAAACACCAAGATACATTTTAAAAATGTACATAAAAATGTATGCAAACAACTGAGTAGGATAAACTTTTTATCTGATAAGACAAAATGTGCATAAACGCCAATAGAAACACATTTACTGAATAAAGTCTGGCATTTTGTTATAAAGAATCAGGATATTATAAAAATGGGTGTGATGGACAGCATTAATGAACAAACCAGCAAACCGATTACAATGTAAAACATTTGAAATGTTGTTTTTGTCATTCTAAAATCCCTTAGACAAAATCTGTCATCAAAATAGTTCGATATTATTAGCTTCTGAACTTGAACCAGTGTATCAGGAATTGACGATTTTGTTCTCTTTGAATCATTGGATGGAAACTGTGCTTTTGCAATATTTCTTTTATACTTTATTTGAGATATTCCAGTTTTGCCCATAAGGTTAAATTTGCATCGTAGGATGGAAACAAAGGTTAAGATGTCTTATCAAATACATCTGCTTCACCTATGTATTACCATATGGACATGGACAACTTTTCTAGCCTTGCCACAGTTCCACAAAAGAAATTAAATCAAGATGCAATTATAACCAAATGCACTTTACTTTTCTGTTTGCCTTTGAAAGCATTATTGGTTAGTGTACAAAAGGGTGAAGGTGATCTGTACAATAATCCCTGCTTCCTCATGAATATCTACAAGAAGGACGTGAACTATAACACAATGCACCCTAATAACGTATTTCAGAAACACAAAAATGCAGACAGCTGTGCTAGTGGATTGTGAACGAAACTGGAGCAACGTAGTTTGTTTTTCTTAAAAAAAAGTGATTTTTATAATGCACAACTAAAACAGTTTTATGTAGATAAATAGCTTTAAATAGAGGTTTCACAAAAATGTAGCCTGAGGCACAGATCTTAACCTTAGAATTGTAAAGTTCTATCTGAACTTTTTGTCAAAATTGAGTTATTAACATATTATTATTAAATGACAACTTATTTACATCAAAGCTCAATATCTCAAAATCATTCAGAACGCAGATAGCCTTATAATTCCAAGGTGACGATATCTCCAATGAGCCTGGATTGAGAAATGCCTGGGACTATAACCGTAAGTGAACATTGAATTTTGTTGCCTTTAAAACAACAATTTGGCCAAAAATGAAAATTTATTCATTATTTACTTGCTATCAAGAAGTTAGAAATAAAAAATTCAAAAAAATTTTTGATTAAAAGGAAAAATATACTGTATACTATGGAAGTCAAGGATGACCGGTTTCTAACATTGTTCAAAATATCCTATTTTGTGTTTAACACATGTGGTAACAAGTGGAGGTGAGTAAATGATAACAATTTTTACTTTTCGTTGAACTATCAATTTATGTAATATAATGTTAATCACATGAACCAACATTTTTTTAATGTACCAGTCACCACAACACTAATACAGGTGACACAACAGAAAAGTTTGAATCAGAGATCAACTTAAATAGCCTGATCCTAAATTTGGGCCAATTTTTGATGCGATCAAAAACTCAGAAACAAAAAATTATTAGGTTCATACATTTTGTATATTTCCTAGTGGTTTTAAATGGGGTTTAGAATGAAAAGAGATGTTTAAAAGTCACATTTATACTGTAGACTTTCCTGCCTAAGCCTTCTAAAAGTCAATTCACACCGCACAAACAAACTTTATTTTTGAATGTAATTGTATTCTTTATTTATAATGTTCTGAAAAAATTACATCATGTCATATTTACACTATCCCAACAATTGGCAATTCGTTGATTATCCCTTACTTATACTACAAGGCTGTTGGATGCTTGATTCTAATTTGATTCATATTTTAATGTCTGCTATTATTTTCAGGGATCCACAAGGCTAGTTCGGGGCAGGTTTTGATTATCACAGTTCTATGACACCACACTGGATGATTTCAATTATTACAACAGTCAAAATGGTCTACAACAATCAAATCAAGTCAAAACTAAAGTCTTTGGATGAGATGTGCAATAAATTACACAGGAGCTGTGTGAGGACAAAAACTAAATGTCCAAAACAAATGTCTTGAAATACCAAATCTGAACAGTGTTTTTAGGTTTGCCAACAATAACTAAGTCTGATCCCATTAATTATTAGAAATTAATGCATTATTTTTCTACATACTACATACTTCAATAATTTGATTGGTCATCATCAGTTATTCCACTAGTATGTATCATGTATTTCCTAACGGAATGTGTCATCGTTTTTTGCAGGTCTATTATTCTCACAGGTTTAGGATAAGCTAAAATTATAACTTAAACTTTAGCCCAAAGGACAATCACCTTCTCTTTCTCTTTCTGAATAAGTCCCGGGCCACAGGCATTTCTTGTGTTATTGCTTTGGTGCTCTTTGTGGAAGATAGCTTCTGCTAGCGGCAGAGAGATGGGGTACTTTCCCTAATTCATTCAATTTCCGCACAGACAAAGTGCCCTGTGAGATTGCACACTTTCAGGATGGGGGGTTGCAGAGTAGGAAGCAAGTGACTGTTCTATTTGAGGTCTGGATAAAACTGAAAATATTTTTTTTTGTTTATTTGTTTGGTTGTCTTACAGTCTACTTAACCCCACGTTATCACCTTTTTGAACTCAGCTGTTAACCCTGTATAACAATGTTCCACATACGTAATTTCAAGACTGTTTTTAACCTTTTTTTAGCACTTGTGTTGTGCCACTGAGGATGCAGTGTGAAGCAGTTTCAACCAATCATAAACTGAACAGCTTGCCAAATGAAATATTCATGGGCTTTATACAGTCAGTGTCTTTCACATGTTGTATTTTAGCATTTCAGGGGAAAAATGTCAAACTAAATGTCAAACAGTGATGGGAAATGTGTTAACTGGTGTGAACAAATGACAGTTATTCCTACATTTATGGTGTGAATTATATTCAGGTTATTTTTAATAGGTCATGAGCTTTGTTCTTTAATAATTTCCAGCATAAATAATCCCAGCATATGGAACAGCACAAAACAAATGGGTTTAAAATGAGAAGCTTGTATGGGGTTCATTCTGCTGTGGCGACCCCTGATTCACAAGGTGAATCAAGGTGGTGACTCACTTAGTCCCTGAGTAAAACTCATGGAATGTTAACACATACAGATACACTGCAGTCGCTGGTGACAATTGTGGATGTTTACAGGGGTAAAACGGATACATGTTTGTCGTTAAATCATACCTGCCAAACTCTGTTTTTCCCGAGAGTCTCTCGTCTTTCACACTCATCTTCTGCCATCTTCTGCCACCCTCCCATCTTGTAATTTCTCCCAGAAAACGTCCATAATTTCATCCCCATGCCAGGTCCTCAATTTTGGTATAGCATCTGATCGCTGCTGGCCATAAACATGGTACAGTTGATAACACCACATACACCCGCAGCCCATCCACCCCCCTGATTCTCAACTTTGTTACTCAGAGACCACCACACCAAACCTAACCCCCCACACCCCCCGTTCTCAGGAAACTCGGGCACAAATGTTGGCAGGCATAAGCTAAATTGCAAATAATAATTGCTAGTGACAAACCCTGTTTCACATTGTTTATATCCTTGTTTACGTCCTTACTACAACATAGCCTACAATGAACGCTAGAAACTATTCATGTAAGATATACATTTTAACAAAAAAATGTACTTACAGATTAGGGCTCAAAATCCACAGCTTCTTCTTTTATCGTAGGCTGAATCCAACACTTAACTGCGACCTATTCCGGAAGCTGTCCTTTGTAAAATGCTTTGCACATAGAGTTATATATTTTTTAGAATATTCTGAAACATAATTAAAAATTAATTTTAACTACTTCTCTCTTTGTGTCACGTTCACTGGAAGGCCAAATAGTGAAACAGGACAAGATCCATGAAAATAGCAGCATTTGGACGGCATTTTCCTTTTTCTACAAACGCATGTCTGGCCATGCCCCTTTGCTGCGCGAGGCATATGCGTGGTGAATGCACATAACCTGGAACGTTTGTAATCTCATTTGCCCGGATGTATTTTTTTGTAGTCCCCAAATTCATTCGCTGTAGGCTTTGCTAAACTAACTCTGTAAAAGCCAATGTCTCCCTTTGCATTGAAGTTTGAGCATCTTACATTCTGAGATGTTGTTTACGTTCACACAGCTACTGTACATTACACATCAACTAAAGGTAGTGGACCACCCCTTTAAAGACCAGGACCAACATATATGACACAGATGAATCTCAAACTACTGCAAAACAGCATTAAACTTGAAAATACAAAACAATAAACTAAACCTCATCCATAATATTTCAATTAAAATCAAGGTCTTAAAGCAGTTTTCATCTTGCGAGAATGGGTTTGTCTCTTCTGTTGTGTGTTGAGGTAGAGAGAAGGGCACGGTGCCATCTCTGCTCAGCACTGCTGCATATGCCTCTGCCAGAGACAATCTGCGCACATACGGAACAAAACCGATCCTGTTATAAACCTCTTCTGCTTTCTCTTTCACTGACAGAAAAGACCTGCTGTGTGGTGTTGTGCCATTGTGCTGACTTTAGAAACGCTATACGGTCTGACAGAAAACAGAGTACACACATTCTTTTGTCCACATTCACTATGTTTTATTACAGAATTGTTGGCTATACAGAGAAACTCAGCCACATGCACATTTCCAACATACAGCGCTTTGTGAATGAAGCACCACAATCAATGAATACAATAATATCCTTAGAAAAAAAAATACTTGTACAGTGCATGCATTTATTTATTTTACTTTTTTTTTACTTTTTTTTTCAAGGTGAGTACGTAATAAAACAAAGTCTTGTGATACAAAGAGTTTTTAAATTTTACAAATGTGGCTACAATTGACATGCTGTAACAGGATAGGAAGTTTATTTGAGTTTAATTTATTATGTTCAATATAGGATGTATTATATAAGCATAGAATAAATTATAACCATTGTAATAAAAAGTTACAACTTGGTTATTTCTCTTGAAAAGATTTTTATCTAAAATAAAGAATAAAAAAACATGAGATTATAATGTTTACCCATGTCATAGGATGACAGTCCTTTTATAATGACAAACCAAAGAATGTACATTAACTGAAAGTTACAGAAAAACATTCAAAAGAATGAAATAAAAAGCTTAGTAAAAATAAATGCATCCTTTTCATTAGGTGTCATTATAAGATTCAACACCACTGACCCTGAATCATGCATTCAGTCTAAATATTTAACAGACACACAAATGTATCCATTGCATCTGACACATTTTCCCACAGACCTTCATACCTTCAAGACAGAAACTTAGACTGAATATGTAAGATTTCTTTTATTAAAGTATTCTTTTATTAAAGTAGAACACTAGAACAGTAGGCCCACAGTATAGTTGAATTCAGTATACAGAATTATTAGCCCCCCTTTGAATTTATTTATTTTTTTATTACCCAAATGATGTTTAACAGAGCAAGGACATTTTCACAGTATGTTTGATAATATTTTTTCTTCTAGAGAAAGTCTTATTTGTTTTATTTTGGCTAGAATAAAAGCAGTTTTAAATTTTTAAAAACCATTTTAAGGTCAAAATTATTAGCCCCTTTTTTCGATAGTTTACAGAACAAACCACTATTATACAATAACTTGCCTAATTGCCCTAACCTGCCTAGTTAACATAATTAACCTAGTTAAGCCTTTAAATGTCACTTTAAGCTGTATAGAAGTGTCTTGAAAAATATCTAGTAAAATATTATTTACTGTCATCATGGCAAAGATAAAATAAATCAGTTATTAGAAATGAGTTATTAAAACTATTATGTTTAGAAATGTGCTGAAAAAAAACTTCTCTTCGTTATAAAATAAACAGGGGGGGTAATAATTCAGGGGGCTAATAATTCTGACTTCAACTGTATGTTTTGTTGACTTCATTCATTCATTTACTTTTCGGCTTAGTCCCTTTATTAATTATGTACATACATTATTCCAAAGGTTTCAAAGAATGTTAAAATCCAAAGAAATAAGCTATTTGACATGGACCATGTAATTGTGGCACAATCCTAATGATGACATAAAACCTCGATTTTCAGTGTGGTTTTGTAGAAAACAGGGAGACACCAAAACACTTTAAAAGCATAGTTCACCCAGAAATGAAAATTTACTCACTATTTACTCTCTATTTACTTCAAATCCTTGTGGGTTCTTGCTTTTGTTGACTTCCATATTATTTTTTTTTCTAATATGGAGAGAAGGAAGTCAAAGATTACAAGTTTCAAGCTTTCTTCAAAATATAATCTCGTTTTTTTATAGAAGAAAAGAACTCATCAATATTTGAAACAAGTACAGTATAGGGTGAATAAATGATTAAAAAATGTTTAGGTCAAATATCCCTTTTAAAATGTTGCACGATCTAATAGACTAAGCAACATTATAACAGAACCTTAAACTGTATATAGCATGATAAAGCAGCATTGCTTCTTCCCCAGGCGATTTTGACCAAAAGAACCGAAAGCAGTCAACTGTGGCAAAAAGCTCAGTTGCTTTCATGCTGTGTTGTACTGGCCTCTCATCGGCAATTGCTTCAGAGGTCTCATATTGCTTCAACAGATTTCAGCCTTACTCTGCTTCATACTAGCACAATACTACTTTTTTGAATAGCCTACTTTAACTCATCCATGAACATGACTTCTGCAGGAGTGCCGTATGTAATGACAACTACTTCCATACTCAGTCACTCCTTTGTCAAACGATGGCTTTGTTTTCATGCATAGTCATCTGGAGGGGATAATTGCATAATGTGCCCTTATAGGTGCCATTTAATGAAGATCTGGATATAATGTATCCATAGACATAGCTGAATAATAGGAGAACAGTGCAAGTAAATGACCATACCCTGTGAGCCTCAAGCATCATTGTTTAAATGTAAATCCTGTAAGTGTAAAATATTGGTAAAAATCAGGCCAATCAGAACAAAACACACAATCAATAATATGCACACCCTAGGCTGCATTTGACTGGCCAAAACATTTCCTAGTGAGGTTACAAGGGTATATTTTTCACTTTTAAGCTTATCTTAGGGTGTACTCGTACTAGGCATCATGCGCGATTGGAGGTCAAGCCTTCTCATTTGTGGCTCCTAAACTCTGGAATAGCCTTCCTAATAATGTCCGAGGCTAAGACGCACTCTCGCAGTTCAAAACTAGACTAAAAACTAAAAATCTTTTTAGCAAAGCATACACTCAATGCATCACATAGCGGTATGATACATGAAAGTGCTCCATGCAGGCTTTTGCGTCTCGGTTATATACACTATGAACAGCAGCTACGCTAATTATTCTCTTTATTCTCTATTTCCACCTGGGGATACTCATCCCGAGGCCCCCAGAGATTATGTACTGCCACTGAAGTCGATCCAAGACCTGTGAAGAGATGATCCCAAGGTTTTCACATTCCTAGACCAGGCCGTAGCAGTTGCTGTGGTGGTCATGGAGGAGTAGAGAGCCTGAGACTGATTCCTGTGAGACTCCAGGGACCGCAGAGTCTTCGCTGATGTCCTGCGTTCTCCAGCTTCCGCCGTCTAGACTGCAGCTCTGCACAAGACATTTTGCCATATGAGAAATGGTTGCGCCCAACTGAGCCAGGTTTCTAACGAGGTTTTTTCCTCCACTTCACCCATTGGTGAAGTTTTTTACCTCACCTCTGTTGCCACTGGCTTGCATAGTTCTGGACTTGTAGAGCTGCGCATTGATGGATTACTCTTCAGTGTTTGGACTCTCAGAAGTGATTATTAAAACACATTGAACTGAACTAAACTAATCTAAACTGAACTGAACTTAAACTCTGAAAACTGAAGTACACTGTTTCAATTCACTTTAATCTTCCATGTGAAGCTGCTTTGAAACAATCTACATTGTTAAAGCGCTATACAAATAAAGATTAATTGAATTGAATTGAATATTTTGAGTTGTTTGAGATACAGTGATACACGGACAAATCTTTTTCTGAACAGATCTACTGTTGATGACATCATCAAAAAAAAGTCATCATGTTGCATGATTCTGAAGTAGGCAGCTGAAGTGCAGCATGTTTGATAAACTATGATAGTTTGCGTTCATTGAAAAGTAAGAATGAGCAATAAATCCATATCAAACAGTCCCTTAAAAGTGACATTGCGTGTTTGGTTTTGCACTCTAGCCCACCATTTTCATTCGGGCCAGGTCCGACCAACTGAACCACTACAGGGCACGGCACGGAGGACTCAAACTTGTCAAGCATGCCCAGGCACGGTTCGGACAGTCTAAAGTGTGTAAATCAGGGATCTCAAGCTCAATTAATGGAGGGCCGCAGCCCTGCACAGTTTAGTTCCAACCCTAATTAAACACAGCTGATCAAACTAATTAAGTCTTTCAGTCTTGTTTGAAACCTGTACAGGTAAGTGTGTTGAAGCAGGGCTGGAACTAAACTGTGCAGGGCTGCAGCCCTCCAAGAATTGAGATTGACATCCCTGGTGTAAACTCTTTAAAGTTTATACTATACTTACTATACATATGTGTGAACATGTATGTGTGAAACGGAGAACCATAAAGCCATGCCACTGTTATTCTTCTGAAATGAAACGATGCCAACAAACATCAAATCCTCATTTGTTCATGCAAAGATTAATAATAAATCTTGTCTGTGTTTTCTAGTACATTAAAGCTTCAAAAACTCTAAATGATGTTACAGCTTGACGTGTGGATTTTACCACCATGATGTCTATCAGACACTACTTATTGGTTGCCGTACCTGATGAATAAATGTCAGTATTTGACATCAATATGGCGTTGGTTTAAGATGTTGGCTCAATGTTGGATTTTGGTCAAATTCCAACACAACCTAAAATCAACAAAATATCAACGTCATTTCACATCATTATTGGACGACAAAATATCATTTTCATTAGACACTGGTGACCATCTTACAACTGCTGCTAAAATATTTCTTCTTGAATATTTCATTCACATCACAACTCTAGAGATAAAATCTGGTGGCTTTAAGATATCTCTAGCTAATTAATCTCTCCATTACTTAAAGGTGCAGTATGTAAGTTTGGCACCCAGTGGTTGAACTAGGTATTGCATTCCTGGATCAAAACAAACGCAAGTGCAGGTTGCCAGATTGACGACCAACAGCGAGACTATCTTTTATGTGATGGTTGTGAACAACGGAGGTGCGGGTCCAAATGCAAGTTTATTAGGAAAATGGTCAGGTAAGCAACGGTTAGCATAGGGACAAACAGATTTATACAGGAATTCTAGAGTCGTGGTCAGTAAACAGGTGGATGGTTAAAAGGTAGGCAGCAGACATAATAAACAATAAAGAAACAAGGCAAAAGTTTAACACGGCAAGGCAAGGGAAATGCATCATAATGTCGTAATGATGCTTTTAAGCTTTTTTCAGCTGTGTGTGTGTTAGCAATCCGTGTAAAACTGGAACAGTTGTGAGTGTGTGGTGCATGACAGGATTTGTAATCCATACGTTGATAGATTTGTAGTTCTGAGTGAAAGTCAATGATTCCCTGTGATCTACAAGCCTGGATCACTGGTGATTGTGACACAATGGAGCCTAAAGGCTGATTTAAAATTTGTTCTAAATTAAAGTAACGGCACGCGATAGAAGGAATATTTTCTGTTTAAAAGGAGTTTTTGTTCTAACCAACAACAAAATAAACTGATCACCTCAGGTAAAAGCAGTGGCAGATAGTTTACATAAAATAAACCGTTTGAAAATTAACTTTAGAACTGTGAATCACTATCAGTGATTCAGCATGTACATTTAATAATGTGAAAGAGGTTTAATATGTATTAAATAGATTGTAAACCTTACCATTTCGTGAGTGAGTGCATATTCTGTGCTTCTGAATGGCTGTATTTAAATTTCTGTTGTGTTTCGTCTGATGCATACAACCAAATTGCTTGTCACTGCAAATCTCATCATGTAGTGTGTTGTTAGGACACAGGGTTTACAATGTAACCTGCTCACCTAATGTTTACATTCATAATATTTATATTATTTGCTAATTAATAACCTCATGTGGAACTCTGAATCTTCGGTCATGGACGCATGCTTTGAGAGTCTTCCTGACTGAATGAATGAAATACTTTATGTGTTTGTTCAACAAAGCAACCTGGGGTGCTGAAATATAATTGGCTAAACTGGCATTGGGCAGGTTAAAAAAAACAAAAACAAGACAACGTTCCGGAATGTCCATTTTAAAAGCAGAATATCTGACTTCAGCATTGTTTTTCAGATAAACAAGAATGTTCACTTGGCATGTTACATAACTTACAACTTACATACAGTACCTTTAATATTGAAAGATTTCTCAAGCAGTCTACTCAATTTAAACTATTGTTTGAAAAATGAAGTATGATTATTTTGTGCATGTGTATTTTTAGAGTTCATCATGGTGTGTGTGTGTGTGTGTGTGTGTGTGTGTGTGTGTGTGCGTGTGTGTGTGTGTGTGTGTGTGTGTGTGTGTATGTGCGCGTGCGTTCGTGCGTGCATGCGTGTGTGTGTGTGTGTGTGTGTGTGTGTGTGTGTGTTTGTGTGTGTAATGAGAGAGAGAGAGAGAGAAAGAAAACAAAAAAATCCGTTTTAATATATGTAAGCCAGCTCGCTTAAGTATTTAAGTTACAAAACATCACTGATAACTAAATGAAGCAACTGAGAAGAAGCAAGTCTCATAAGCTATGAAAGAATTATCATTGAAGTGTTCTCCTACAGCTTCAGCTCGTCCTCATGCAGCTCATGCTTCTGTATCTCAGCAAGGACACTGCTTCTAAAAGTCATTCATTTATGATGAAACAACAGCAAAGCTTCATCTTTATTTTGCATCTCATGCCCTTTATGCTGTAAAATGAACTAGAACAATGATTTCGGGTACCCTGCACACAAATCTAGAAAATGTCATACAGAGGCAGCCTGGATGTGTAGAGCTTTGCCTGAGGGTTCATGGAAATAATAAATCATGAGATAAACTTGCCCTCTGATGTGCTGGTGATGAAAGCACAGAAGCGGAGAGTAAAATTAGACCAGGATTTGTGACGTAGATGTTGTGTCTGATAGAACATTCCCCCTTTGGATGCTCTTTGAGTCTGGCTCGTGAACTGGGGGGACGTTTTCAATATATCCTAAAGCCTGCAGCTATACTGTAACTATATTTAGGTTGGAAGCACCCCTCCTCCACACACTCACAAAGCGCGTGCACACATTTTTATTTAACATCTGAAAAAATCCTTCTCACACTCAAACATTGAGCTTTATTGAGCAACTTAAATATCACATTTGCTATCATCCACCAAACAGACACTGCCCCAGGCACTGAGATTGTTATTGGCAGGATGGTGCATTTCTGAAGCTGTTTAGTGTGTGTGAGAGGTTGTCTTGCTTTCTCTGTGTAATGAGATCTGGGCAGGAATTGGACTCTCAGCTTGATGCACTGAGTTATATCCATCACCGAAACTGGGTTACTCTTCCATTTCAACAGTGCAGCATCCCAGCTGGGGGAAAACCTCAACAAACATGATCCTGCAAATGATTTTTACATGCCTGCAATGCATGGCTGCTCAATTGCTTTCTTCTGAGTCTTTCTGAACCAACTGTTATTAATTGTTATTCATTCATATTTAGCCAGAATGATTTAATTATAAAATCTATATGCTGAATGTTGGACTTTTTTACTCAGATTAATGTATTATGAATTTATTATGTTCATACATTTATAATGTTATGTTTGGAGACAGTTATTGTACAGTTACAGTTATTGTAATGTTTATATTGTGTAAATGTCTTTCTCTCTGTTCTTCTTTTTTTTTGCCTTTGACTCCTCCCCTCCTGAGTTTCTAGCAGGTTGCTAATTGCTTCCTTCAGCTGTGTTCACTTAGCATGGAGGAGTGAGAGGGGATAAAACAGAGACCAGACGCTTACATGTTGAGAAAGGAGCTAGAGAGGAGCCTTTCTCCAGAGTAGTAAAGTTGCCCTTGAGTTGCCCTTGAGTTTATTGCCTTTTGAGTTTATTGTCTGACTTGTTGATGACTGGTATTTTAGCTCTGTTGTTGCTAAGAACATTACCACTGTTTAAACTTTAATTTCTTTCATTTGCCTTTTTCTCCAGGAAGCCATAAGGAGGTGGACTGTGGTATTGTGACTGGTCCCAGTTTAGTGCCCTTTTACATGAATTAAACCAATATTGTCGCATTCCATGTATTACCCTAGCCTTGCGTTAGACCTAACCATTAATAAACTAAAAATGTTTTTTTTTTAAGAATAGTTTGTTTTAATTTATATGTATAATAAACGCAAGACCTGGTTGGGTCAGTTGGCATTTCTGTGTGAAGTTTGCATGTTTTCCTTTTGTTCACGTAGTGCTCCAGTTTTCCCCACTGTCCAGAGATATGCATGGGTTTTTTTTTTTTGTTTTTTTTTTAAATTGGTAAATTTGAATAAGCTAAAATTGGCTGTGTGCGTGCATGTGAGTGTATGGGTGGTTCCCAGTGCAGGATTGTGGCTGGAAGGGCATCCACTGTATAAAACCTGCTGGATAAGTTGGTTCATTCTATTGTGATGAACCCTGCTTGACAAAGGGACTATGAGCCATAAAGAAAATTAATGTAATATAATCAAATCTTTCCCATTACTGGATTGCAGCTGAAAGCTGAAATCTGCTGCTTAAAATTAGTTAGTGGTTCATTCCACTGTGGCGACTCCTGATAAAGGGTAATAAGTGGAAGGAAAATGAATGTATAATCATAATATACATAGTTTGCATGTTCTCCCCGTGTTCATGTGGGTTTCCTCCTGGGGCTCCGGTTTCCCCCACAGACATGCATTAGGTGAATTAAGGAAGCTAAATTGTCCATATATGTCCTGGTCCTCCAGGTTGGGGGTTGAGCCTTGGGTTAATGACCCACCTCGTTAAAACTATATGTTAAGAAACACCACTATGGTGTGGCTAAATATCAACATCGATATAAATGCCCCTGGAAGTAAGAAACATTTATTTTAATATTAGGATCAAATTTACCTAGCACAAATCATTCTACACGTGCATTGGTTTCTTCAATGAGAAGGAACAATGGTCATTCTTTTAACACAGTCACAATGAAAGAGAGACTGAGGCTTTTAAGTTTCAAAATTTAACATGAAAGTGGTCTTCTGGAGCCATACAAAAGCTTTGTATTCACCTTTTTCCTATGGCACTTGCATTAAAAGAAAGTTTAGTAACAAATGACTTTCAGCAAATCATAACTCTGAAAGCTTATTATTGCAACGATATATGGATGTGTTGAATGTAACTGTTGTAATATGAGTATATATTATTAAAAAAAACAAAACACTGAGCGATATTTCAGTATGATTTCCATCGTTTTGACAAAATAACAAATGTTGTATTCATCTGCTAGAAAAACATTCCAGTAAGCTCTGTTAAATAAGATTACATTTTAAAGCATGCGTTAGACAAATGCAGAGAGAGATGAGAGGATTTAGATAGACAAACAACCAATTTTTTTTTCCCTTATTTAATAAGTATAATAAGTTAAATCATGAGAGCAGACCATTAATGCGCAGTTTATTTATTTCTCCATATTGTTATTAAAAGAACCAATGAGAATGCAAGCAAGCATGTTTAAGTGTCCATTTACCATATTGGATGTGCTTAGTGTAGAAGTATATGAAGATTTTAGATGCAAAATCCTTTTAGTGCCATCTGCCCTTTTTTTTTTTTTTTTCAAAATATGCATTTTCTCAGGCTCCCATGTCTTGATTTGGTCATTTTTGTGGCAACGAATAGGTTATTTTCACAGATTTTTATATGAAATAACTGAACATAAACATAAGAGGCTGAGAAAAAGGCTCATTGTTGAAAAAATTTTTAGATGGCACAGGATTTTTGCATCTGAACTCTTCATAAATAATATACAGTTGAAGTCATAATTATTAGGGCGTTTAACAGAGCAAGGAAATTTTCACTGTATGTCTGATGATGTTTTTTCTTCTGGAGAGTCTTATTTGTTTTATTTCGGCAAGAATAAAATCAGTTTTAAGTTTAAAAACCATTTCAAGGTCAAAATTATTAGCCCCTTTAAGCTATATATTTTTTTTGATTGTCTTCAGACCAAACCATATACAATAACCTGCCTAATTAACCTAGTTAAGCCTTTAAATGTCACTTTAATCTGTATAGAAGTGTCGTGTAAAATATTATTTACTGTCATCATGACAAAGATAAAAGAAATCGGTGATTAGAAATGAGTTATTAAAACTATTATGTTTAGAAATGTGTTGAGAAAATCTTCTCTCCGTTAAAAAGAAATTGGGGGAAAAAAAATAACCAGGGGGGGCTAATAATTCAGACTTCAACTATATATATCTTGGCTCATATATATATCTATATCTCATTCATTAAAAAATTGCTTCTTTGAGTTGGATCCTTTCAATAAATCCACTAATTTAGTTCAGACTTTACAGAGGAGTTCAGCTCTTTGATTTAGCAAGGCACACAATTTAGCATGTGGTTTATATGGACAGATATTTCTGGTGTATATAACCCACATAATAAAGTCTGAAACAGCGTGACTGGTAAATAAGAGTAAATAGAGTAAATAATGTCATTATTGTCATTTGGATGAGCTAAATCTTTAAGATAATATTTCAATTCCACTTTTAACTAATTAAAAAATATTGAAGGGATGCAGTGGCGCAGTGGGTAGCACAATCACTTCACAGCAAGAAGGTCGCTGGTTCGAGTCCCGGCTGAGCCAGTTGGTGTTTCTGTGTGGAGTTTTTATGTTCTCCCCGTGTTTGCATGCATTTCCTCCGGGTGCTCTGGTTTCCCCCACAAGTCCAAAGACCTGGTACAGGTGAATTGGGTAAGCTAAATTGTCCATAGTGTATGTGTATGGGTGTTTCCCAGGGATATGTTGCAGGTGGAAGAGCATCCGGTGTGTAAAACATATGCTGGATAAGTTGGATAAGGTTCATTCCACTGTGTTGACCCCAGATTAACAAAGGGACTAAGCTGAAAAGAAAATGAATGGATGAAGAATATTGGAGAAAAAAAAGTTTGTCACTTTAAGTTTTTCTCCTTTTTACATAACTTTCTCTCATCATCAACATATATTCTCTCTCTCTTTCAGTGTGTATGTGTGTGTGTGTGTGTGAGAGCATTTTAAATGTGCCCTTAAAGAGGACCATAAAAATGATCTAAAAGTTAACACTTAGATCTATTTAATTAATACAATTTATTTTGTCTTCCTCTCTATTTATCATCAATGCAAAAGGCACCTACTCTTCCAGGGTTTGGACATGCTTTTTAAAACCCTATAAATCTCACACAGTCTTAAAGACACACTTTAACACTAATGATGGACATAGCACAACAATTGAGACAAGATGGCGGCGCATTCGGTTCGCGAGGCTCAGTGTCTCTCCAGTTTCTGCAATTTTGCAGTATTATTCCTGCTCATTTCGGGTCTGTTCGTGCAGAACAGCAGTGCCTTTACATCGTACACCCGACAGGACATCTTGGATATTGGATTGTGCATTCCGGACAGTTTTATTAACAATCTTCGACTCATCCCTGAGATCGCCAGAACACCCGGGCCTGAGAGCCCTACCCTGCTGGGCGGAAGTGCTCGGAGGCGGAGCAGAGAACGTAAACAAAGACGGGGGAAGCACGGCGGGCTAAGAGCTAAGCTAAAGCTAACACCACACCGGCTCTCTTTACCCAGCATCTTTCTCGCCAATGTACGGTCACTGGTGAACAAAATGGATGAGATTCGACTGCGCATCAACCACAGCAAAAGATTATGGAACTGTAATGTCATGATTTTCACAGAAACATGGCTAAACAGTGGGATACCAGACAACACTGTATCGCTAACTGAACATCAAACATTCCGAGCAGACAGAACGGCGGATGACTCCGGTAAGACCAGAGGCGGAGGATTATGCATTTATATTAACCACACTTGGTGCACAAACTCTTGTCGTTGTTGGGAGACATTGCTCTGTTAACCTGGAATTTCTAATGGTTAAATGTATCTGCCATGGGAGTTCACCTCCACCATAATAACTGCCGCTTATATACCTCCCGACGCTGATGCCAAGCTCGCTATGAATGAACATCATGCAGCCATCAGCAAACAACAGACTGCTTACACGGAGGCTGCTTTTATTGTTGCGGGGGACTTTAATCACTCAAACTTAAAGACAGTACTCCCTAAATTCCATCAAAACATTTTCTGCCACACAAGGGGAAACAAAACTTTAGACCAAGTTTACACAAACATGGCTGAAGCATATGCTGTGACCCCCCTCCCCCACTTGGGTCAATCAGATCACCTTTCTTTGTTTCTCACCCCCAAGTACTCACCCATCGTCAACCGTGTGAAGCCATCAGTAAGGACCATCAAAGTGTGGCCAGCGGGGGTGGACTCCACACTCCAGGACAGGTTTGAACACACAGACTGGAGTATGTTTGCTTCCCAGGCCACATGTGGCTCTCACACAGACATTGACAGTTACACTTCCTCTGTTCTGGAATATATCAACACCACCATAGACAGTGTTACAACCCAGAAACAGATCACCACATACCCAAATCAAAAGCCTTGATGAACAAGGAGGTGCGCCTCCTGCTGAAGGCACGCAACACTGCCTTCAGATCAGGGGATGCACAGGCCTACAGCACTTCCAGGGCTAATCTGAAGAGGGGCATCAAAAAGGCCAAGCACTGTTACAAGCTAAAGCTAGAGGAGCACTTTTCCAACTCTGATCCTCGGCGCATGTGGCAGGGCATCCAGGCCATCAGCAACTACAAACCCAGCCAGTCCACCCCCACAGCCACAAATGTCTCCTTCCTGAACGAGCTAAATGACTTTTATGCCCGCTTTGAAAGAGACAATACAGAACCCTACACCAGGAACACTACCTCAACCGACCACTCAACTATCACACTCACCTCCTCAGAAGTCTACACCTCACTGAGTCGGATCAATGTGCGTAAGGCTGCTGGACCAGACGGTATTCCTGGGCGCGTCCTCAAAGCATGTGCAGAACAGCTCGCTGGAGTATTCACAGACATTTTCAACCTGTTGCTTAACCTAGCAACTGTGCCAACATGCTTTAAAACCACCTCTATTGTGCCAGTGCCCAAACACTCCAGCCCAACATGCCTGAATGACTACCGCCCTGTAGCACTCACACCCATCATCATGAAGTGCTTCGAGCGGTTGGTCCTGGCACATCTGAAAGACTCTCTGCCAACCACACTGGACCCACATCAGTTTGCCTACCGTGGCAACAGGAGCACAGAAGATGGCATCTCCATAGCACTGCACTCTGTCCTCACACACCTGGACAATAAAAACACTTATGCACGAATGCTGTTTGTTGACTTCAGCTCAGCATTCAACACTGTCATACCCTCTAAGTTACTGATCAAACTCAGAGACCTGGACAACGACACGTCTCTCTCTGCAACTGGGTTATGGACTTTCTGACTAACAGACCTCAGAATGTTAGATCAGGCCACATCTGCTCCACCACCGTCACTGGTGTACCACAGGGCTGCGTGCTGAGCCCCTTCCTCTACTCCCTTTTTACCATCGACTGTAGGCCTGTGAACAGATCCAACACCATCATCAAATTTGCAGATGACACCACAGTGATTGGTCTAATCAGCAATAATGATAAAACTGCCTACAAGGAAGAGATACAGCATCTGGCCACTTGGTGCACCGACAATAATCTGCTCCTTAACACCAGCAAGACCAAGGAGCTCATTATGGACTTCAGGAAGGGACGAACAGGCTCACATGATCCCATCCACATTAATGGGATGGCTGTTGAGCCTGTCTCATCCTTCAAGTTCCTGGGGACCCACATCTCTAAGGACCTTTCCTGGACCACCAACACCTCCAGCCTGGTCAAGAAGGCTCACCAGCGCCTATTCTTCTTGAGGCAACTAAAGAAAAAACAGCTTTCATCAGCCGTCTTGGTGAACTTCTACCGATGCACAAAGTATCCTGAAAGTATCCTGACCAACTGTGTCACAGTCTGGTATGGAAGCTGCTCTGTTGCTGAGCGTAAGGCACTGCAGCGGGTGGTGAAAACTGCCCAACGCATCACAGGGACTACACTGCCAGCCATAGAGGACATCCAGAAGAAACACTGTCTGCGCCGAGCATGTGAGACACCTCTCACCCTGCTCACAGACTGTTTTCTCTCCTGCCTTCCGGCAGGCGCTTCAGGCTCCCCCGGACAAAAACCAGCAGACTGAGGAACAGCTTTTTCCCCAGAGCTATCTTCCTTTTGAACTCTGCCCCTCACTGACTCTTTTGCCCCCCCCAATACACCCCCCACACTCCTCTAACTTATACTCCTCACAATCACTGCACTATTTAACATTTGCACATTTAAAGTTTGCACATATTCATTGCACTGATTCACTTATTTGAACTGGACATACCCACTGCACATGGACATTTGTAATTATGTTTATCTATCTGCACACTTCTGCTATTAATAGTATCCTGTACATATATTCATTTATTGTAAATCTGTTCATAGCTAATACAACCTGTATATAATGTTGATAGTACATCCATCTGTAAATATCACCATAGTTTTTCTATAACTGCACTTTATAACTTATACCTGTATCCTGCACTTGCTGCTATTGCACTGCTGGTTAGACCTAAACTGCATTTCGTTGCCTTGTACTTGTACATGTGTAATGACAATAAAGTTGAATCTAATCTAAATCTAATCTAATCTTTACTTTCTTTCATGAAAAGGTTAATTCCTTCTTTTAAATCATTTCTTGTGTACTTGTAAAATCACTGTTTTTTCTCTCTATAGTTTTGATATCAATGACAAACCTGATACTGACTCCACAATGCAAAATCAATACATCAGTTTTGTATCTAGCACAGCCTGCAGTGTGGGTATGTGTGTCTGTTCACCACGTGTATTCATGCTGCCCATCAATGAATGGGTTCAATTGTTTAAAGATATTCCACGGAATACATATCACTCAATCATCAACCAATCTTGAAAATGTGGAAACAAATGTGCTTGTTATCAATTTACAATTCCCAGCCATGGCATCTCTCTGGGGCACTGCAGTCTACACACATAGGAATTTTATCAATGAATCTGGCTCTGCAGTATGCTGGGAAGGTTTATTTTAATCTTTGATGATGAAATAACTTCCGCAAGGGGAACATTAATTAAACATTTATAAGTATCTCTCTCACTCTCACTCTCTCTCTCTCTCTCTCTCTCTCTCTCTCTCTCTCTCTCTCTCTCTCTCTCTCTCTCTCTCTCTCTCTCTCTCTCTCTCTCTCTCTCTCTCTTTTGCTCTCTCTTTCTATCTGTTTGAGGGGAAATGCAAAAAATCCCCATAAAAATTAATAAACAGACAGGCTAGCCTCCATGCTGTACTGGTTTGTGCCTGGGCCTTGACATTGTCCTGAAGTAGTTCTATTTTACCTTACTCTAAAATTAAAACCACATTGTTAAAAAAAAATCTCAGAGCTGTGCATAAAATTAAAATGATTGACATACATGTTACATGACAATATTATGTTATTCTTTATACTTTAAAAAAGCACTTTTAATTAAAAGTTACTTAACTGTTTCTATACAAATATTTTTTTGTTCCAGTGTACTCCTAAAGTTAGCTAATCAGAAGTTTATTCAAGCCTTAAAACCTCAGTTAGTTTCAGGAATATTATTCCAAAAGAATGTCAGTACAAGAACATCTTTTTATTACTGTAAACCCCAATAAGTAACTCAAACCATTTGAGTACTGTAAAACCCAATAAGTTAAGGTAACTCAAACTGCTTGAGGAAACCGATTGTTACAAACTATTTGAGAAAAAACTAATCTATATTAGTACTATGAACTTACTCCATTTAAGTTGAAGTAATGAGATATTTAAGTGATGGTCCTTGTGTGCTTCCTTCCCTTCATATTGTGCACTCTTCCCTCATTTCTTTATTGTTTCATTTTGTGCTTTCATGCTTCATGTAATTTTTGTGCTTGGTGTGTGTTGCTTTGTTCCTGAGCATCTTGTCCAGTTTATCCTTTTTTTAGTATCATTGTCTTAGTTGTTATATTCCACTTCTATTTTGCTTTTGTTTAGTTTATTTTAGTTGTGGTTTGCTTCCTTTTTTACTTTTAGTAATTGTAGTCTTTGTTTTTATTTCTTTGTTCTTTAATTACATAACACTATCCTTTTGTCATTTAGTTATTTAGTTAATTATTTTGCTTTGGTTTTCTAGTTTTTGCTTTAATTCTCCCCTGTTTTTCTTTGCATGTTGTGTGTTCGTCTCTATTTCACTGGTCGTGTCCTGCCCTGCCTCCTGTGGGCCTATAGCTGCTGGTAATTCCATTGACTCGTCCCAAGACTACTAATCTTGATTGACTGTTCTCTGCTGTGCCTTGTCCAGAACATCCACCACCTCCTGCCAGTCCTGGTCATTCCTGACTTGTCTGCCAGCTTGTCGCCATCCGTGACTGCCATCCACACCATTCAAGGCTAACCTGCACTATCTACAATCATCACCTGTGGACTGTTATTGTTTCTCACCCCTGTTTCCCCCTTTGTCAATAAACCTTGAATAAACCTTTTCTCTTCCAGAACTCTGACATTGAGCGTTTTACAGTGTTGCAATATGTTCTTTCTTATCACAAGATCTTCACAAGGCTGGCTTCGAATATTGATTCTAATCCTAGTCATCTTTTGAATCATGAATTTGTGCCATTAAAATCCCAAGATTTTATAGAGTGAAATGAAAACATTGACTTGTACACCAGGCTGTCTATTAACGTCTTTTTTGTCTATATGAATTATGTCTTGTCTGTTTGTAACACCTGTTATGCAGGAGATCAAACTGGTACAAGTCTGACAATAAATGTATATCAAAAGAAACAGAAACTGCACTTTCACCTGCAAAAGATTTCAGAAACAACACCTGATACATTACACAAGATGTTTTTGTTCATCTATTTTTTTAAACAGCAGTTTAAGCTATTTTCTGTGATACAAGGGCAGTTAATAATTCCAAATCCTTCCAAAACCTTGCCTGTGTTGACAATTTTTAGAGCTTTTAAGTCAACTCTGCCATCAAGTGGTAATGGAGTAGAACAAACCTTTCCAGTCTTCTGCTAAAAAGAAGGTTGTTAAAAAGCAGGTTGAGACTGTATTAAAGACATTGTAAGACATTGTTTATTTTCACAATTTTATTTTTCACTGTGTGTGTAAAACTGGCATACAGTTCTATTTTATAGGTAAATAAACATTCTTGACCAACTTTTTTGCACATTTATAGACGTTTCTAACCAGAAGTTAAGATTATAGTGAGCACATATTCCCTTAGTTATCATGCTCTCTTTTCGTTGTTGTACGTGAATAAACTGTCATGCTGTTCCGGAAGTCTGACTGAAATCTATTTTGTGAGGTGACAGTGCACAAATGCATCCTTCAAATAATCTGTCTGATAGGGCAGCAAGGCAACAAGTCATCTGGCCAACCTTTCAACACAACCAACAAACGTGTATTGCACAAGACAGTGATCTACTAGTTTTATTAAAAATAAAAAATAACTTTTAAAAATTTTTTTTAAATCCACATTTTTTGAGATAATCAACTTCTGTTCTTTGTTGCTGTGTCAACACTCGTTCTATATCTGTGGGTGTACTAATTAAACTGATAGTCTATTAGAAGTATTTTGTTATATTTTCTTTAATCAAGTGATTTTTTATGAAGTAAAAATTTGTTAAAACATTAACAACCAAATAACTAGGGAAGCATCAAAGTTCTGGTGAGAATTATTCTGCTTTTATCACATTCAATGAAATGCCAATTGAAATGTGATAATCTATTGGTTTCACCTTGATGACAAGGATGTTCTTGTCCTCATAATTCACCACCATCTTGCAATCACCACCTCATCATACCTATGTCATTATGTATGTTCTGACTTCTGATATGTCACAAAAACATACAGACACACACAGGAGAAACACATGTTTCATGTTGGGAGATGGTTATCAGCTGAAGTACTAAAAACATCCACGTGAAAAGGTTAAATAAATCATTTTTTTTTTTTTAGTTTTTTTTTAGATGAGCAGAATAAATGATTCAGTGACACACTCATTACGTTCAGGCATACACTGTTCAATGTGATTTATGTAGGCTACTCATACTATAAGACCTGACTGTTGAGCAGCAACGTGACTGCTCACACTTTACATGTGAAATCAAGGTCGCACCCTATTTCTTCTTTTTCATGGTTGGCAAACCAGCACAGGGTGCATTTACACCACCTACTGAAACTAAATTCTTCTCATTAGATCTGTATCTCACAAAATATTTGAAAATTATACTTTTAATAGTTTGTGTGCATTCAGGATTAAATCCTTTAAAGGGCACCTCTTTTACCCCTTGTTCAAGATTTAATATAAGTCTTTTGTGTCTCCAGAATGTGTCTGTATAGTCCCAGCTCAAAATACCCATCCGATTATTTATTATACCTTTCTGAACATGGTGATTTTCAACTCTGAGCACATTGGTGTTGGTTTTGTTGCCTGTGCCTAAATGAGCTGGTTCTCTCTGCCCAGCATTCCCACGGTGCGTGTCAGAGCCACAGAGATCGTTTTCTATTGCTCTGACACATGTCTCCATTTTCTCATGTCAGATCAACAGCACAGTGACAGATACAAATGAGAATTACTACAGTAATAACTTATAGTTGTTTTATGTGTTTGTTGTGGAGTTATTTAAAGCCTTTCTGGAACAAGGAGTCACACACACACGTTCGCGTGAACACACACACATGTTTAACTTTGCACTGTTTTCATGGTAAATGTGATAGGATACATATTAATATCCACTGCTGTATGGATATGTAATGTACAAAATAAACCAGATTTTTCTTTTCTTTTAATAGAAACATGCACTGTTTTAAAGTATTTTAAACTTGTAAAACTTATTCTTGAGCTGAACAGATTTTTTATTCCCAGTTGCTTTGCGCAAGTCCTGTCTTGTGGATATGCATGTTAATGGAGACATGTTATGCGGCTATCAGTCAATTCGATTGGCAGGAAAACCCACACTCCTGTCACGCTGCGGTGGGCCTCAGAATTGCAAGGTTTTGGATCCTATTTTAACATCAGGAAATTTTAAAAAAGAGACTTACTGTGTTTCCATCAGTCCAGTATGAGGGATGCACTATACCTACACACAGTTCTGTTCAAACAGCTTACAAAAGTTGATTTTCATCATAGGTGCCCTTTAACACACATACACAGCCTGTCTGTCTTATTCTCCAAACAGATGGCTCATTTCCACTGAGCGGTATAGTGCGGTACCATTCACTCTTTACAGTCCATTTCCACTGTCAAATGGTACCAAAAAGCAAACCGTACCACTTTTTGGGTACTCTTTGCAAATGGTGTCAAAACAACAGAACAGTGCCAAACATGGTCACTGTCACCGGACGGTAGCTTCGCTGCGTTTGTTTGGAGTTCGCTGCGTTTGTTTGGAGTTTAGATTCGCAGTTTACATTTTTATCATAAAATACCTCCTCATTCACTAAATAATTATCTCTCCTACTTGGGGTGAACAATCCCCTAACACACTCATACAAACAAATCTACTTTTAAACGTTTGGTCTCTCGAGCATCCGCTTGGTGTTTGTAGCTTTAGCCTACTAGCACCGCTGGTCAGCTAAAGCTACCAACCTCTTTCACTCACTTATTTTCTCACTTTCTGGCTTTGCTCTTCACCTTGTACAATGTCGCTTGCGTGTCTGTCCTTGAGTGCAGGAGAGGCATCGATGGAGGCGCTGGAGCTGGAGCTGGAAGCGGTGGAGTCCCAGATTCGCTCGCTGGAGACGAAGCGAGAGGGCATCAGGGCTCTGCTCTTAACCCGTACTCGCTCGTCTGAGGTAAGTGTTCGATACAACGACAATCTCCCTGTTTCCTCAACCCCGTGTGCTTCTCTGTCCAGGCCCACCGCACCGAGGACGCGGTTCACCCAGGCGTCGTTCACGCCGACTCCCGGCTACCACAGCCCCTGGGTGCAGCCGCGTAAGGTGCTTACCAGGTCCCGGGGCAGAACGTCTCCTCCTCCAGTGTTCGAGATCCCCACGGAGAACCGCTTCGCCCCTCTCCGTGAGATGGGTCGCGATGTTGCCATCATTGGCGACTCAATCGTGCGCCACGTCCGCTCCACTTCCTCCAAAGGTAACAAAGTACGCACTTTCTGCTTCCCTGGTGCCCAAGTTAAGAATAATTCTGCACAGATACCTACTATCCTGAGCGCTGCCGAGAGCCTTGGTGCCGTCCTCCTCCACGTGGGGACGAACGACACCGGGCTCCGGCAGACAGAGATCCTGAAGAAGGACTTCAGGAGCCTGATCGAGACGGTTCGACGCACCTCGCCCGCCATGCAGATCATCGTTTCCGGACCGCTTCCTACCTACCGCCGAGGAAATGAAAGGTTCAGTAGACTTTTTGCTCTGAATGAATGGCTATTAACATGGTGTGAAGAACAGAAATTGCTCTTTGCCAATAACTGGAATCTTTTCTGGGAGCGTCCTAGGCTTTTCCGCGCTGACGGGCTGCACCCCAGTCGAGCTGGAGCTGAACTCCTGTCGGACAACATCACCAGAATACTTCGCTCTATCTGACTAGTAAGTAAAAATTCACAAAATTCACAATTTAGCCACACAGACTCCTATTCGTCCCACATAAATAACAGTAATGCATACCTAGCTAACCACGTATTATTAGATCAAGAAACAAACATACTGTGTGCTCCAGAAATAATCTATTAAGAATTAAACCAGAAAAAACACTAAAAAGTGAAAATACAAATTTCATGAAGCTTGGTCTCCTAAACATCAGGTCACTAGCACCTAAAGCACTTACGGTATCATAAACGAAATAATAACAGATAACAATCTTAATGCACTCTGTCTCACTGAAACCTGGCTGAAACAAAATGACTTTATTAGTTTAAATGAGGCAACTCCTCCAGGATTCTTATATAAGCATGAGGCTCGTCAAACTGGTGGTGGTGGTGGAGTCGCGTCAATCTTTAGTGATATTCTTAATGTTAATCAGAGAAACGGACTTATGTTTAGCTCCTTTGAAGTACTAGCGCTTAATGTTGTCCTTCCAAACACTATGCAAAAACCTATGTTATCTCTCGCTCTAATCACCATATATAGACCCCCAGGACCCTATGTCAATTTTCTAAAAGAGTTTTCTGATTTTATCTCTGACTTACTAGTTAAAACTGATAAAATACTAATTGTAGGAGACTTTAACATCCACATAGATGATGCTAACGACACATTAGGGCTCGCGTTTATGGACTTGCTGGTCTCACTAGGAATAAAGCAAAATGTTATTGGTCCAACCCATCGCCTAAAGCATACACTAGATCTAATTCTGTCTTATGGAATTGAGGTCATTGATGTAGACATTATACCACAAAGTGATGATATTACAGACCACTACCTCTTACTATATAAGCTGTGTTTACCTGAAATTAGCAGATCCGCTCCGATATATCGCCCTAGTAGAACTATTGTTCCATCCACTAAAGATGAATTTATAAATAACTTACCTGATCTTTCTCTACTTCGAAATGCACCCGCAAACGCAAATGACCTTGATGTAGTAACCAGCAGTATGGATGCCATCTTTACTAGCACTTTAAATACTGTGGCACCCATCAAACTAAAAAAGAGAGAGAGAATAAAACTACACCGTGGTATAATAGTCATACCAGCGCTCTCAAAACAGCAACCCGTGCCCTGGAACGTAAATGGAAAAAAACTAATTTAGAAGTCTTTAGAATTGCATACAAAGACAGTATGTCCAGCTATAGGAGGGCTTTAAAATCTGCCAGGGCTGAGCACCTCCGCAAACTGATAGAAAATAATCATAACAATCCTAGATTCTTATTTAACACCATTGCTAAATTAACAAATAATCGGTCATCTTTGGAACAAAACGTTCCACCGCAAATTAGTAGTGATGACTTCATGATTTTTTTCAGTGATAAAATAGAAGGCTTTAGACAGAAAATAGGAGATATTAAACTTTCTGCACCGCCTTATACTTCAGATCCAGTAAACACGCCTCTGAATCTAAATAACCTACAGTGCTTTAAAATCATAGAACAGGAAGAGCTAGACAAAATTATAAATAGCTCTAAATCAGCTACGTGTATATTGGACCCAATTCCAACAAAGTTACTGAAAGAATTGCTACCTGTTATAGGAGAACCTCTTCTTAACATTATCAACTCTTCTTTATCTTTAGGCCATGTTCCAAATCCTTACAAGTAAGCTGTTATTAAACCTATTATTAAGAAACCACAACTGGAACCCAGCAACTTAGCTAATTATAGGCCTATTTCAAACCTTCCATTTATATCTAAAATACTAGAAAAAGTTGTTTCTGCTCAATAATGCTCCTTTCTGCAGACCAACAATGTTTTTGAAGTGTTTCAGTCAGGTTTCAGAGCTCATCACAGTACAGAAACTGCATTAGTGAAAATAACCAACGATTTACTCTTAGCTGCTGACCAAGGGTGCATCTCGCTATTAGTTCTACTCGATCTTAGTGCGGCATTTGACACCATTGACCATGGTATCCTTATTAATCGCTTAAAGTCTACAGGTGTCCAGGGACAGGCCCTACAATGGTTTAAGTCATACTTATCTGACCGTTACCAGTTTGTGAATATTAATGGACAGCCTTCACAAATCAGCCCAGTAAAATACGGGGTGCCTCAAGGATCTGTTTTAGGCCCTTTGCTGTTTACAATATACATGCTACCCCTGGGAGACATTATTGGAAGACATGGGATCAGCTTTCACTGCTATGCAGATGATACTCAATTATATATTTCAGCTAAACCTGATGAGACGTCTAATCTGTCCAAGCTAACTGAGTGTATTAAAGATGTTAAAGACTGGATGACCAACAATTATCTTCTTTTAAACTCAGACAAAACAGAATTATTACTTATTGTGCCTAAATCCTGTACACAGCAGATCTCACAACTCGACCTACAATTAGAGGGATACAAAGTTAGTGTTAGCTCTATTATAAAAGATCTGGGTGTCATATTAGACAGCAATTTAACTTTTAAAAATCATATATCCCATGTCACAAAAACTGTTTTCTTTCATCTGAGAAATATCGCTAAGTTACGAAGTATGCACCTTGTTGATATACACTTTGAACATCAGCTACGCTAATTATTTTCTTTATTCTTCATTTCCACCTGGGGATACTCTTCCCGAGGCCCTCAGACTATGCAGAGTCACTGATTCGATCCAAGACCAACGACGAGATGATCCCAAGGTTTTTTATATCCTGGACCTGGCCGAATCCTGAGCAGCTACTGTGATGGTCATGGAAAAGTGGAGAACATGAGACTGATTCCTGTGACGCTCCAGAGACAGACGAGTCTTCGCTGAGGCCAGCCTCCGCCACTGAGACTGCAGCTCTGCACAAGACGTTTGGCCAGCGGAGAAATTAAAATGGTCGTGCCCAACTGAGCCTGGTTTCTCTCAAGGTTTTTTTTATTCACTTCCGCCTTTAGTGAAGTTTTTTTTCCCTCTCCGCTGTCGCCACTGGCTTGCATGGTTCGGGATCTGTAGAGCTGCGCATCGTTGGATTTGCTCTTCAGTATTTGGACTCTCAGTAGTGATTATTAAACCACACTGAACTGAGCTAAACTGAACTGAACTTAAACACTACAAACTGAACTACACTGTTCCTATTTACTGTGACCTTTTATGTGAAGCTGCTTTGACACAATCTACATTGTATAAGCGCTATACAAATAAAGGTGAATTGAATGGTGTAACTAGGCCAGGGGCAAACTTGATCCACGAGTGTCTGTGTATAGTTTTGATCCAGCACTAATCAAACACACCTAAACAAACTAATCAGTGACTTCAAGATCACTAGAAAGCTACAGGCAGGTGTGTTTGATTAGGGATGGAGCAAAACTATGCAGGACAGCGGCCCTCCAGGATCGAATTTGCCCATGCGTGCACTAGACTCACAGCTGAACGCTATTGGTTTACAGAGAAACGCCAACCATGTTCAACCCAAGCACAAACAAATCTTGTTGTCGTCTTGTGTCAAACAGCCACATGCCAAAAACAAGAACAGATTCTGCCGTGTGTCCTGTTGTTGTTACGAGGTGGTCTGGAAACTTGTGGAAAGCACGAGTGGTTTCACTTTCTCTGGAAAGCTCTATTTGCTTGCTGCGCATCTATTTGAAATATTTAACTTGAGCTCATGATAATAACATATGTGTGATTACTGAAGTGTGGATTCTTACATCCTTTCTGATACAGACAAAAACAAAAGCACGAAAAAACAAAGAAGCCAGAAAAAACAAAGGAGCAAATTATTCTTTCAGCAACCTAAAACATAAACAAACTGCCATATTTAATTATTTTCATTGCCTTTTGGACTATTATGAACTTGGAATTACTTTTAAACAGGGTGTTACATGTACTGGTGAAGAATGAAGATGAATGAGAGGTTTGTTCAGACTGTATATGTTTCGTATTGCTTTTGAACCAAAATAAGGTCAGTAATTGGTAGCATTTCAGAGACTGTAAGCCTTTGTATGTGTTCATGTGTATTTCTTTTATTATTATTTCATATACTTGCCAACATTAAAGTAGGTTATTTTCACATTATCATCGGTCTGCAGCTATAATCAAATCCTGTTCATAGAAAGGTTAGTATTTAACATTTAAGCATAAGTATTTATGTATATATAGCATCTGCTTAGATCGGTGGTCTGAAACTCAATTCCTGGAGGGCCACAGCTCTGCAGATTTTGGCTCCAACCACTTCTGAATCACACCTGCTTAATAGTCTCTAGTAGTCTTAAACATCTTGATTAGTTGGATCAGCTGTGTTTGATTAGGGTTGGAGCAAAACTGTGCAGAGCTGCGGCCCTCCAGGAATTGACTTTGAGACCCTTGGTTTAGATGAACATTACCACTCAAAAGGTGTTGCCCCTTTGAGGGAACCAGGTGTTTGTTTTGTTTACTTTTGAGTGTGCTTCATTCACTGTCTATCAACTCAGATGCAGAGACTGACGGTTTCTAAAATAAGTCTGTGTATTAATTTAAACTGTTGTTATCTTGAACCTTGTACTTGAAAGCCACATTGTTAACATCTCACAACTTCTTACATTACTTTCATTTAAGTATATTTATTAATTGTGCAACTCATTTTGCCATAATGTACAGATGCAAACAGTGTACATGTGCATTTTTGGGAAAGCAGGTTTTATACACATAAAAACATTGAATACCAATCTCCTCAGTTACACTTGACTTTTCTTCCCATAGACTTCCATTCATACGCACGCGAATGCGTCAGACCGGAAACGCGGGGTCATGCGTTAAGTTTCGCAGGTTGCTGCGGTGCAAAGTTCAAGCTTGGTGAACTCTAACCTGCTAAATCGCATCACTTGACTGCGTGAGACCAATCGAGGATCAAAACAGGACCTCTCTGGACAGAAATTTAAAACATGGAGCAATCGCTCGCTTTTTTAATGTCTAATTATCTTGTTTAATCCCGCCCCTTTTCGCAGCGCCACACGACAGAATTTCGCACACACAAAGCCCGGTGTGACCGTAGCTTAACTGTGCAGAGCTGTGGCCCCCAGTAATATGTTTTAGTAACATATTTAATTGTATTTAAATGTTTTACATCCTGTGTGCTATACACTGCACATGTTGTTTATTAGTTTAACCTTTTTCTTTTCTTTTAAATAAAAAATTCATTCATATCTGCTGATATGTTTAATTTTGTTATACATTTACTGTTGTATATTTACTGCCAAAACAATAAATACATTTGTCTGAAGAATTTATATGCTTTCAATTTTTAATAACAGATAAGAATTTTGATTAATTTTAGTAACATTACAATAACTATATACAGTGCATCCGAAAAGTATTCATAGTGCTTATTTATAGCGCTTCACTTTTTCACTTATTCCAAAATGCATTAAATTAATTTATTTCTCAGTTCTACACACAACACCCCATAATGAAATAAAAAAAAGTTTTTTTAAATTGTTGCAAATTTATTAAAAAAGTTAAAAACCTGACAAATTACAAGTACGTAAGTATTCACAGCCTTTGCTGTGAAGCTCTAAATTGAGCTCAGGTACATTTTTTTTCCACTGATCACTTGAGATGTTTCAGCAGCTTAATCGGAGTTCACCTGTGGTAAAGTTCAGTTCAATTCAGTTGATAGGACATGATTTGAAAAGGCAAACACCTGTCTATAATGTCCCAGGGTTGACAATGCATGTCAAAGCACAAACCAAGCATGAAGACAAATTAATTGTCTGTAGACCTCCGAGACAGGATTGTTTTGAGGCACAAGGCTGGGGAAGGTTACAGAAAAATGTTTGCTGCTCTGAAAGTTCCAACGAGCACAGTGGCCTCCATCATCCATAAGTGGAAAATGTTTGGAACCATCAGGACTCTTCCTAAAGCTGGCTGGCCATCTAAGCTGAGTGATTGGGGGAGAAGGGCCTTAGTCAGGGAGGTGATCAATAACCCTATGGTCACTCTGTCTAAGCTCCAGCATTCTTCTGTGGAGAGAGGAGAACTTTACAGAAGGACAACCATCTGTGCAGCAATCCACCAATCAGGCCTGTATGGTAGAGTGGCCAGACGGAAGCCACTTCTTTGTAAAGGGCACATAGCAGCCCGCCTGGAATTTGCCAAAAGTCATCTGAAGGACTCTCAGATCATAAGAAACAAAATTCTCTGATCTGATGGAATGAATGCCAGGATTTACATTGGGAGAAAACCAAGGCACCACTCATCACCAGGCTAATACCATTCATACAATGAAGGATGGTGGTGGCAGCATCATGCTGTGGGGATGTTTTTCAGCAGCAGGAACTGAAGGCAAGTCAGGACAGAGGGAAAGATGAATGCCGCAATATACAGAGACATCCTGAATAAAAACCTGCTTCAGAGTGCTCTTGACCTCAGACTGGGGCGACGGTTCATCTTCTGGTAGTAGAATGACCCACAGCACACCACCAAAATATCAATGCACTGGCTGCACAACAACTCAGTGAATGTCCTTGAGTGGCCCAGCCAGAGCCCAGACCTAAATCCTATCTCTGAAGAGATCTAAAAATGGCTGTACACCGTAGCTTCCCTTCCAACCTGATAGAGCTTGAGAGGTACTGCAAAGAGTAATGGGCAAAAATTCCCAAAAGACAGGTGTGCCAAGCTTCTGGCATCATATTCAAAAAGAATTTAGCCTGCAATTGCTCCCAAAAGTGGATCAACACAGTATTGAGCAAAGGCTGTGAATACTTATGTACATGTGATTTTTCAGGTTTTTTATTTTTTAATAAATATGAACCTTTTTTACATTGTTATAATGGGGTATTGCGTGTAGAATTTTGAGGAAATAAATGAATTTAATCCATTTTGGAATAAGACTATGCGCTAAGCGCTATGAATACTTTCCGGATCCACTGTATGACATACCATTAATTTGTATGCAGTATTACTCTGTGAGTAGTAGCTACACTGTTGTGATTTAATTACAATTGCTAATTTATTTACACTGTTGCAAGTTACTCACTGTAACCAAACCATTAAAGTGACTAACTGGCAACATTACCAGTGTTCCACTGTAAAAAGCCTGGTAAGGTCTAACAGTGCAGACTCAGTCAGTTCTCTTTGAATTTCAAAGTGTTTATTTGCATTTAATGTGTATGCTAATTCAGAGAGATCTGTACTTTTTCTGGGCTGTTTCAGAGTATAAATTCCAAATATGTGAAGGATCTACCACCTACAGTCATTTTTACAGAATTAATTGAACATAGTAGACATGAGTGGCTGTTACAGCAATACTCAAACACAGTCATTTACAGGGCCTCCCACCTGACCCTGCAGGTTTTGTATGTCTTAAGACACCTGATTCAGATCATCAGCTCGTTAACAGAGAGATCCATGAAATGATCTTTGTGTGTCAAATAAGATAGACATACAAATTCTGCAGAACCACTAGATTAGCAGCACTGTATCATGGAAAAAAAGCATTTCCATTGCAGGAATAAATTATATTTTTAAAATAAAAAAAAAATAAATAAATAAATCAATAGCCTTCTTGTTAAGCATATAACATTATTATTATTATTATTATTATTATTATTATTAGTAGTAGTAGTAGTAGTAGTAGTAGTAGTAGTAATAGTAATAGTAGTAGTAGTAGTAGTAGTAGTAGTAGTATTAAAAATCAAATTATTCCAAACATTATACAGTTCTAGTCTTTGTATGTTCATGCTTTTCAAATTTACTCATACTTTTTTCAGAGTCACCTCACCATGGGCTCAAATATTTGGGGGCTCTCATGTGACAGACTGGTCCACCCTCATAAGGGGCTTCACTCACACTGTCGCAATACAGTAAGTCCACGTACTTCCATGAGCTGGAGACGTAACATGTATAAACTGCCCACCGACCGGGTCTGCTATTTAACAGGTGTAGCAGCAAGTGCAGAAGGGTCGGTTTTAGACAGATCTATCCCGGGACTATGCGCTCAATATGGGGTTTAATCGCCTTGGTGGCCGCAGCAACTTTTTACTTATATCTGCTGTCTGCCTTCCTGCCGCCGGGTCCGCGTGCTATTCGAGTTCACGACACGGGACCAGAACACACAGACGATGAGGCGGAGGAGAAAGTGCTCAGGTAAGGAAATCGAACTATTTTATCTTAATGTTTTGTCAGTTTAGTGAGTCTTAAAAGGAGGCGTGGCACCCAACCCCACACCTAAACCTAACCGTCATTGGAAGAGAAGCAAATCGTACTAAATTGTACGAATGAGATCGCACGAATTCACATGAACTAGCTCTTAAATTATAAAGTTACGAATTGCCGTGAGATAGCTTTGCAGCAATATTACTGGGTCTGATACTGGGGAATTTTATGTTTGTGATGGATGAATATAATGAACTTGAATTGACTATGTTGGTAACCGGTGTGTCTATTATGTAAAGTATTATTGGTCATTATTCGTATAAAATAATAGGACAAAAACTGAATTGTTTATATATATATATATATATATATATATATATATATATATATATATATATATATATATATATATATATATATATATATATATATTATAAAATATTTGCTGGATAAGTTGGTGGTTCATTCCACTGTGTCGACCCCTGATTAATAAAGGGACTATGCCAAAATGAAAATGAATGAATGAATAATATGATATAATATAATATAATATAATATAATATAATATAATATAATATAATATAATATAATATAATATAATATAAATGCATTAACTATATGTAATATTTTATATTTTTTTCCTTTTTATAATTTTGTCAGGTAAAGTAAAAAAAAGTGTCCATTTATTTCCACTAACAATATGTACAGTATCACTGATGCATTATCATTATGTGCGAGAACTAAGCATCTTCACCTACTGTAAAGTACACACAGTTTGTGACACAGCACATCCTTTCACCTGGTTCATTATTTCTTGTATTTTCATTCATTTCTTCTCATTCTTTCTAAAATATGGGTGAATGAGAGAACTGTAGACAGAGAGAAGCTTTGGCAGTCATTTTCAGGTGATGCATGACAAATAATCAGAAGATCCAGCTCCTGCTTGACCTGTGCTCTCTCCTCATCAGCGTTACTTTTTACTGTGGTCAGCACTGGGCCCAGTTCACAAGCTCTTCATGTAGCTCACATGCAGCCCACATCAAAACGCCAGATTCTCTCTTTTTATAAATCTTATTTGATTAAAGGTCATAAAAGGACCTGATCCTTGGTCAGTTATAATTATAAAACAGGGTCTCAGATATTACCTGCTCTGTGAGTGTTTTACTGTTTAGGAATCCATTTAAAGGTGCAGTATTCTGACTTTTGCCTCTTCATCGAAATTCACTACATGCCATTTTCATCAACTTACAGGTTATAAAGTTTATTGTTGCATAAAATCACAATTTAATGTTTATTTTATTAGCTCACATTGTTTGTGTTAAGGTGAACAATTGATCAATTCAAGTATTTGCTTCCACTTAAAAAAAATAGTTTGTTTTGGTCATCTTTTTGTAAAATCCGGTTTAAAAAATTCTGATTGGCTTATAAGGAACAATAATAACACTCTAATAAATGTAGCAATAAATGTCATTACAATGCAGTGCACCTATCTTAGTGTCTTTATAGATATAACTGTTATGCTTGATTATAAATAATTATAAAGTATTAATAATATTATAAATGTTGCAATAACTGTCATTTCATTATCGTACATTTTTGTGTCTTTATACATTTATTGAACGATTAAGATTTATTTTAAGTATTTATAAACAAAGTTATAATTCATTATAAACATGTGCTTCATAGAAAATCTTACCACAAACACCTTATGTAAATACATTACAAATTCCCAGTTAGTTTAATGCAATACACACAGCCTTATTCCAAAATGGATTAAATTCATGTATTTTCTTAAAATTCTACACACAACACCCCATAATGACAATGTGAAAAAAGATTTTTTTTTAATTGTTGCAAGTTTATTAAAAAATAAAAAACCTGAAAAATCACATGTACTTAAGTATTCACAGCCTTTGTCATGTAGCTCTAAATTGAGCTCAGGTAAATTCTGTTTCCACTGATCATTCTTGAGATGTTTCAGCAGCTTAATCGGAGTTCACCTGTGGTAAATTCAGTTGATTGTACATAATTTGAAAAAGCATACACCTGTCTATATAAGGTCCCAGGGTTGAAAGTGCATGTCAAAGCACAAACCAAGCATGAAGACAAAGGAATTGTCTGTAGACCTCCGAGACAGGATTGTTTTGAGGCACAAGGTTGGGGAAGGTTACAGAAACATTTTTGCTGCTTTGAAAGTTCCAATAAGCACAGAGGTCTCCATTATCCATAAGTGAAAGATGTTTGGAACCATCAGGACTCTTCCTAGAGCTGGCCGGCCATCTAAGCTGAGTGATCGGGGAAGAAGGGCCTTAGTCAGGGAGGTGATCAATAACCCGATGGTCACTCTGTCTGAGCTCCAGCGTTTTTCGGTGGAGAGAGGAGAACCTTACAGAAGGACAATCATCTGTGCAGCAATCCACCAATCAGGCCTGTATGGTAGAGTGGCCAGACGGAAGTCACTCCCCGCTTGGAATTTGCTGAAAGGCATCTGAAGGACTCTCAGACCATAAGAAACAAAATTCTCTGGTCCGATGAGACTAAAATTGCACTCTTGGAAGAAGTGTCAGGCATTATGTTTGGAGAAAATCAGACACCGCTCATCCCCAGGCTAATACCATCCCTAAAGTGAAGCATGGTGGTGGCAGCATCATGCTGTGGGGATGTTTTTCAGCAGCAGGAACTGGAAGACTAGTCAGGATAGAGGGAAAGATGAATGCAGTACAGAGACATCCTGAATAAAAAATCTTGCTTCAGAGTGCTCTTGACCTCAGACTGGGTGACGGTTCATCTTCCGGCAGGATAATGACCCAAAGCACACTGCCAAAATATCAATGGAGTGGCTTCAAAACAACTCGGTGAATGTCCTTGAGTGACCCAGCCAGAGCCCAGACCTAAATCCTATTGAACATCCCTGAAGAGATTTAAAAATGGCTGTACACCTTCTCTTCTCTTCCAACCTGATAGAGCTTGAGAGGTACTGCAAAGAGGAATGGGCAAAAATTCCCAAAGACAGGTGTGCCAAGCTTGTGGCATCATATTTAAAAAGACTTGAGGCTCTAATTGCTGTCAAAGGTGCATCAACAAAGTATTGAGCAAAGGCTGTGAATACTTATGTACATGTGATTTTTCAGGTTTTTTATTTTTAATAAATTTGCAACAATTTCAAAAACTCTTTTTTCACATTGTCATTATGGGGCATTGTGTGTAGAATTTTGAGGAAATAAATAAATTTAATCCATTTTGGAATAAGGCTGTAACATAAAAAACTGGAAAAAAGTGAAGCGCTATAAATACTTTCCGGATGCACTGTACATAAAGGTTTGACAGAAATGTGAGTGTAAGTAAAAGAAGATTAAGTGATGACATACTTAGAAGATGAACTGACTTAAGTCTAAAGATGTTACATAAACATTTATAAAATCTCAAAATGTATAATTTTAACTGAAAGAATTCAAAACTAAAAATAAACCTCACTGATTATGCCATCCGTATAAAAAGGTAGAGTAGCTTCTTTCCAAAGCAGGATCTTCTATCTGTTTATGAATGTGATGTAACCAACACACGTCTTTAACCTCAAGCTGACATTTTCTATGAAATCTGACACAGAAAATCAAATAATTTTCAAAGAAATACTTTTTAGAAACTTATAGTTATGAATCAGGGTATGGTGGAATGCAGGTGGAATACTGGTGTCATTATCAATATCTGTTTTTTGTTATTATTTAATGCATCCTTTTAACTACATAACGCAGCTTAAAATAGATTAATTTTTAACAACATAGCATCCTTTATGATGAACATTTATAAAAAATATTATATTATTGTATGTAATATTTAAAAATATATATTTGATTATATTAGGCGGCACGGTGGCTCAGTGGTTAGCACTGTTGCCTCACAGCAAGAAGATTGCTGGTTCGAGTCACGGCTGGGTCAGTTGCCATTTTTGTGTCGAGCTTGCATGTTCTCCCCTCTTCGTGTAAGTTTGTGAGTGCTCCGGTTTTCCCATAGTCCAAAGACGTGGTACAGGAGAATTGAATAAACTAAATTGTTCGTAATTGTAAGTGTGTGAATATGAGTGTGTATGGATGTTTCCCAGTACTGGGTTGCAGCTGGAAGGGCATCTGCTGTGTCAAACATATGCTGGATAAGTTGGCTGTTCATTCAACTGTGGTGACCGCTGATAAATAAAGGGAATAAGGCGAAGGAACATGAATAAATGAATAGATTATATTAGATATTCATCCATCCATTCATATCTTAAATTTAAAGCTTCTCTATCTGCATCAATTGTTCCACAAAGAATTTTTAACATCCATATAAATTTTCCAATCGGACTGAACAATGCAATGTTTAAGCATTGATATTGTAATGTGTTACATTTATTTAAGATTATTTATTAAAGATTAAAACATAAAGATATTAATATTATTTTTTTAATTATATAATACAATACTATATGCTATACTATACAATGACGACCGTGTTATTTTACGTTTGATTGATTGGTCAGTTTCTTTACTTAAATACTGTTCATAAAATCATAATGCATTGTTTATTTAACTCTGACATTTTATGCAGATGCATTGCAAATAAAAAGACTTAATCAATCCAGTCGATCTAAATTAATGAAATCTTTCCAAATAGAGCTACTGTAATAGTGAAATTATATTCATGTCACAATATATATTGTAGCAAAACAAAATATGTCACATTTTTCCACCATCAAGCAGCCATACATTCTATTCCACAAAGCATTCTTTATAATTGAAAAAAATAAAACATTATTTACCCCATCGACATGTTCTTCACAATAAGAAATAAATGTTTAGTTTAAATAAATGTTTAGGAACATTCACTCAAAATATACCGAAAATGTTAGTTTTTTTATGGCATCACTGCAAAAACACCTTGTTTAAATGTTTTATTTATAAAAGCATATCCATCCATCCATACATCCATCCATCCATCCATCCATTTTCCAAACAACCTTTTTTTGTAATGTTTAGGCTGGAGCCTATCATTTTGGACATTTCAATCACAATTGTTTAGTATTATGAAGTATATACATGTATTTATCTCTATGTTATCTCTTAATATGTTTGAAAGCAGTTTTGCATTAGCAGTCATGTCTCAGGGGCCTGGCAGAGGGCACGAGGTGACAGTTATATGATCAGGCAACTGCCTTCTGAGTGTCTTGAAACCCCCTTAAATTTGCTGAGATGTGCAACACAGTGTAGAAAGAGATAGAGGTTTCATACAGCTTACAACATGTTGGCATCACAAGAAGAGAGAGGTCTCAAAAGCTCCCAAGCTTAGAGTCAGTTTCATCCAGTCTTCCAGATATTTTGAATAACAAAGCAGTGAAAAGGACGTTTCATGTTGAGTAATAGATCTGCTGTACTTTCACCATCATCACATTCCATCTAAATATCTGACCTTTTCAAAGTATCTTGTGACCCGCATGTCATGGTTCATTTCTTGATTAGCTCACTCTTCTGTACCCTGGGAGCTGATGAGGCTGAGAGGAAGTTTTTCACATGTTGTTCAGGGGTGATGTCAGAGACAGCTGTACTCTGTGTACTCAACAGTGGTGGAAATAGATGCTGGGGTCTTTAGGATGGGAATTTCAGTGGTTATCAGAGAAGGGAAATTTTGTGTTAACATAGCACATGCATGTATCGTGTTTTACATCAGCATAGCTATAAAAATCTGCAGTTTTTATGGCCATTTAAATAGACTGAACATGTCAGTGCTTTTAAATGTACAGATATGTAAGAAAATAAGTAAAGAAATAAATAGCAAAAATATATAAATCCATAATAATAATTAAAAATTATTAGTTTTAGTGAGATTTCTTAGTCAAATTACAAATGTGTAAACATTTTAAATCAACATATATTAAAGTAGTTATGATTTTTTATAAGTTTAAATAAATAAAGCAATTTTAGTTTAATAACAAATAAAATAATAAAATATTATACATTATTTGTTTCCTCATTTATTTACTTATTTGTTTTGAAATCAATTAATTCATTCATTTTCTTTTCGGCTTAGTCCCTTTATTAATCTGGGCTCGCCACAGCGGAATGAATTGCCAACGTATCCAGCATATGTTTTACACAGCGGATGCCCTTCCAGTTGCAACCCATCACTGAGAAACATCTGTACACACAGATACACTACGGACAATTTTAGCTTTCCCAATTCACCTATAGTGCATGACTTTGGATTGTGGGGGAAACCCACACCAACAAGGGGAGAATATGCAAACTCCACATAAAAATGCCAACTGACCCAGCCAAGGTTTAAACCAGCAACCTTCTTGCTGTGATGCAATCATGCTGTGTTTATAAATTTTCTAATTTTTACAAAATCTTTAGTATTTTTGCTTCTCAAATAAATGACCTTGATCATTTTATTGCTGATTAATTCCATTAGATCTACCAGAAAGCACATTTTTCTTTTATTTTATTTATTATATTATATAAAAAATATGAATACATAATAATAATAATAATAATAATAATAATAATAATAATAATAATAAATTTGATTTTTAGTTTTAGTTAGATGTCTTAGTTAAGCATTTCTTAGTTAAATTACAAATGTGTAAACATTTTAATCAACAAAAACTGTATTAAAGTAGTCATGTTTTTAAACATGAAGCAATTTTAAAATAAATATAAAATATTATAAATTATTTATTACTTTATTATATCTCTTACCTCTTACCTTACCAATTTGTTTTGTTTTTATAAATTATAAATACATAATTGTGTTTTATAAATTTTGTTGATAATTTTATTGCTGAATAATGCACATTATTTTCTATTGTATTTATTTGCACTAACTTTTGTAATTTTGTTTAAATTACTTAATTTCTTGTCATTAAAGTCATTTTTTAAAGTTTAAAAAGTACTACAAGGTACTAGAAGCAATTACTAGAAAACGATACTGTGTAAGAAAATGTTTAGCGTATTATTGAGGCTGTTTTGTTTGTTGTCGGTTTGATTGGTCCATGGTGGTCTCTCCTACTGTTGTACTTGTGAGCTACTCACACTAGTGTACACTCAGCATTAGGAATAATCACAAGCTTATATTCGTCACACTGGGTACACATGTGAAATCAAACCCTCCTCTTTGGCACATGGATGGGGAATACAGCCCTACTGTGTGCCCAAATTACCCCCTGGACGGCAGCGAGAAGCTTAGATTACTCTCAGCTGCACAGGATATGATTCATGTGCTGCAGGCCAATGACCAGAACCACAGTCCATACTACATACACATTTATTGATGATCTTGTCAGATGTGTTTCAAGACATTTCAAACAATCTGGGCCTCAGATACAGCCAAGCCTGCAAAGACACACAAGTGTATTTTCACAGCTGAGAATCTATTTCCATCCAGTTGCTGGATCGTGTTTCGTTCCTTCGCTCACACTGGGGACAGGTTTCACTCTCATCTTGCTGACAGTCTAGTGTCTGTCAGGAGTCTTTAAACATTTTCAGGTCAAGAAACAACCCTTGGGGAATACCCTTCATCTGCCCCTAAGGTCATTTTATCATGAAATGTATTTTTTTTAAATCAAGTGTTAATTGTATCATTTAGAATACAATGAAAATTGAAATACACACTTCAAATTCAATACAGCTCAAAGAGTTTTGTTAAAAAATCCTTCACTCTACACTCAATTTGAACTGCTAAAGGAATTTCGGAGATTGGATGATTGGTTGGTAGGTAGGTAGATAGGTTGGTCGGTTGATTGACTGATTGATTGATTAGTAGGTAGGTTGGTAGGTAGATAGGTTGACTGACTGATTAATTGATCGATCAATCTGCACAATCCAAATTAATGTTTGTTTTTGTAGGTGGCCGAGAGCTCTCAAATGTGCTGTAAGTTAAGTAAACATATGCAAATAAAAAACTGAATTTGTAAAATGTGTGTTTGCATGTGTTTAAGTTCTCTCTCTCAGAAGGCTCTGTAGTGTGTACATGTCATTCTGTGGTTTTCTTTGTCAGTAACATTTCACATTGTACTCTGTCCAGTTTAGATTGATTGTCCACAATCTACAACTACATGCAAACTAACCCATATGGAGAAATAGAGGAGTATTAGTAGATCGTTAACTACGTTTAGAAGTAGTAGAAATTGTTTATACCCTTAAAAAAAAAGCCACAGAAGCATCACATACATGTCACACGAGATTCATGTTGAAATCACATCTGGAACACATGCTGAAACACACATGAAATGTGTAGCTGTAGAAGAATTCTCATGAGAGAATTTCAGATCATATCACTCATTTCTGTTACAAGTAATGCAAAAACGTTTTTTTTTTTTTTTTTATCATTTTTAACCACATCACACTTGAAACCATGGGCGTTGCTAGGCCTATGTTAGGGGGGCTGTAGTGTTTGCATACAGACGGAGCAATCGGGTTTCCCATCTACTGTTTGTCATTGGTGCTCATCTCATAATCACAGTTTTTTCTTGAAAAAGTAGCTCTTATCGAACAGTTCGCTATTTTAATTAAAATATATATATATATTTAATTACAACATGCCAAGCCTTACTGACATTTTATTGGATGACAATCATCCCCTCTCATGGACTGCAGGCTTTAAATTAAATAAAATGCTCAGGAACCACAAAAAACATGGGCTGACGTGTGATGTCCATAGTGTCCGAAGGGGTTAACTTGTTCAATGCCAAAATAAGTAGATAAATTGTGTTAATACACACACAACTTTGATATCTACAAATTGGGGAGGAACAATTTGGTGTCTTCAATGATTGACACAGAAAGTTTGCAACACAGGCTCATTCTGCAAACGTAGCCCTATATACATTTCTGGAGATCACAAATTATGTAGCCAGAGCTACGAATGGCTGCATTTCGTCTTTCAAACAAACACTACGAGGCGATATGGCGCTGTTCCTTTTCATGCTTACCAGCTGACCGCTTACCTGCACGTGGACGGCTTTGCCGGTGTTACCAGTTTGTCCGGTAGCTCGACACGTACATTGGCAGACTTGCAGAGTGAAGTTGTCCATGATGACGGGGTGTGAGTCTGGTGAACAACAGTTCCAGAAAGCAGGTTATGGCAAAAACAGAAGCCAAAAAACTAAATAAACAAGTAAATAACAGTTTGAGAATGTGGTAAAATCTGAAAACGTGGTAAAAATCAGACGAGGGCTTTTCTTTTTCTGGATTGTTTTTAAAACACTGCAGTTGGGTTTAGGGAAGTGGATGGGCGGGTCAATAGGTGCTTTTTAAAATACTATTGGTTGGGTTTAGGGAAGAGGGAGGGTGGGGGGATCAGTCGGTTGGTCAGTCAGTCAGTGAGTTAGTCAACAGCAGCCTCTGGTGGATTTATGTGAGAACAGCAGGCACGAATGGCACTTGCAAGAGAAATTTAAGATCTCACAAACCGTACACAGCGGCCTCTGGCAGATTCGCAAAAACTGTAAAAAAAGTAGCTACTGGGACGTATTTTGCTCTATCCAGAATTGTATATAGGGCTATGTTTTCAGAATGAGCCTGAGTTGCAGAAAGAACATCCAGACATCACACAGAAAGTCGTCCCATCTTTGCTTGGGCTCAAGCAAGGGACATTCTTGTTGCAAGACAATAGTTTAACCACTGAACCACTGTGCTACTTAAAATATATGTCCTCCATTTTCTCCAGGTTGAAGTTCCCATCTGATCTGGAGGAATTGAGAGAACTAGCCGAACTTCTGAAGTTCTACAAGACAGAACACACAGGCTATGTGTTCATCCTCTTCTGCAGTGCCTACCTCTACAAACAGTCCTTCGCCATTCCAGGCTCATCCTTTCTGGTTAGTAACAGAAGTCTACTCTGTTCAACTGTTTATTGTAATTATTTTTCTGAACCACCTCATTAGACTGAACTAAAAGTGCTTTATCTTGAAAATATTTCTGAATCTTTCTTGTCATGTCTAGAACATGCTGTCAGGGGCTTTGTTCGGGCCATTGCATGGACTCATCATTGCCTGCACTTTGACTACAGTGGGTTCCACCAACTGCTACCTGCTGTCTCGCACGTTTGGCAAACGTCACATTGTTAGGCTCTTCCCTGAGAAGGTGGCAATTCTGCAGAGAATGGTGGGTCACCCCTAACTCACCCGTAGCACATTAATTAATGTTCTAAAAATAGTCGGGAGGTGCATGTGTGACTTTGCATTTTGTTTGTTTATACTTTGCATGTGCTGTTACTCTGTAGCAGAGCAATTGCAAGGTTATAGGTTTGATTCCCAGAGAATGCATGAATAAAAAAGAAGTTATTTCAAACATTCTGTTAGTATAATATATCACTTTTGTATTAATTTATCTTCTTTTTTGACGTTTTGTTAACTATAATTTATATTGCAACTACATGCAAACTAATTCTCATTGGTTTCTCTCAGAGTATTAGCAGACTGTCTACTTAGTATCTGCAGACATTCTATGTAACTTATAATTGTCACAATCTGGTGTCTTCATTGTGTTGTGTGCCATGTGTTTGTTGTGTCATGTGTTGTGCTTCATGTGCTTTCTGTTATTGTGATGTAATTTTATTAGTTCCACCTGTCTCACCCCTGCTTGTTATCAGATCAATCATGTCTTGTGTATTTATGTCCTTGAGTGTGTTTAGTTCATTGTCCAGTATTGTATTGTCATTACTCCCTGTCCTACCTGCGTTTTGATGTTCCAGTGAGTGTTGTGAGTGGTTTTTGTAAATACATGTTTTTGATAACTCCTGAGATCTGGGCATTTATGAGTAAGCCTGCTCGTGACAATAATCAACAAAATGTGTTCAAGGGACCATCAATGCAAAGTGATAGATAGATAGATAGATAGATAGATAGATAGATAGATAGATAGATAGATATTTTGACTACTATTCCATCATAAATTGTGAAAATAACCCATCGAAGAAGGCTTTAAGACAAAGCAAATGCTCTGTTGGCTGTCGTGACTTCAGCTAATCAGTTGAAGGAACTCACTGACACATTGCAGTGATCAAAACGAGTTCTAGTCTGAAATCTTGGTCGCCACATTGTCTGGTCATTGAACTGGCTCGAGGGCTTATACCATCAGGATAACAGAGAGACAATTGGCTTGACTATCTTCACCAATACTTTTCGGGTACCCTTTACCCAACTTGGTAAATGATTTAATCACCTAAAAATGGGGTTTTACAGGATTTTCAGCGGAAAATTCTAGCTAACTGCCCCCAGAAGACTCTTTTCCATGACTCGTGCTCATCATCCTGCCTGCAGCCAAATGTACAATTTCATAGAGACAAAAGACCTCTGGAGTTATTGTGTCAATGAATTAGAGACAATCTTGTGTTACAACGAAGGCAAATGTATCTTTGAATAATATGCCATAGTTTTCCTCATATGCTGTGTTTATTCCAACCAGCCAGGTTAATCAATGTGTTTTAACCCTTATAGCAGATGAAACCTTCTGTATGTGTCTGAAATGTCTAGTACTAAACGAAAGCTAGTGAAAACTTCTTTATGTGTCTGAAATGTCTGGTACTAAATGAAAGATAGTGACATTTGCAATACATTGGTGTAAATGAAAAACTAGTAGTACAAACAGTATTCGTCTTGTAACATTTGATGTATAGTTACTTACAAGAGATTTTACAATGTGAAATCAACATGCAGTCTCTTAATGATTGACCCTTAGTACGATGATACAGGGCGTAGCCCCGCCCTCCATGGCAACTGCTCACTGGAAGACAGTGCCATGGGGATGGACCAAACCAGGTCACTTAAAAACACCCTGCAGCAGAAGACGTTGCTTTTTGCAGTAGCTTTCTCACGCTTGCTGATGCTCTCTGCCCCCTCTCGTCTGCTCGGACATCACGCTGCCACGTGATTGGGTCACCATGAACTTTCCACGCAACCTCTTAAGTTTCGGGAACTTCCGCAAACAGACTCTCAGCAGTCCGCCACCTCAGTAACCCAGGACGACAACCGCTCACGTGCGAGTGAATCCCAAAGATGTCACCGAAGCGTGTCACCAGCCAATCAGTAGCGCTCAAGGAAAACTCAAGACTTCAGCAAAAGGCACAAGTAACACAAACTAATGTTGTCTCTTGCTGATCCGGTGCAGATTGATCTTAAAGGGCACCTATGGTGAAAATATACTTTTCAAGCTGTTTGGACAGACATATGTGCATGTATGGCGTATAGACAGTCATATTGGGGTGATATAAACACACCCAGTCCTTTTTTTTTTTCAATTTAGCAACATAAAAACGGTGGACCAGTTGGAGCGGTTTTCAGATCGACCGTAACTTTACGTAGGAGTGCGGTCCCCCCGCCCACCGAATTGATTGACAGCTGCGCGTATTAACATGTCCTGGTAGTCACGTGTATAATCATATTAACAAGACCAGACTTGCGCAAAGCAGCCGGGAATAAAAGGTCTGTTCAGTTTGCTAGGATCATCAGTCATCATCAAATGTGACCAAGAGTAAGTTTTAGAAGTTTAAAATGTTTTAAAACTGTGCATGTGTGTAATGAATTACAGCGATTTAGCTTAGCTTTACTTAATCAGCATGGCCGCGTGTCAGAACAATTATAAAGGAAGGCGCTTCAATCCCGGTTTGTGGACGTTAAATCAGGTTTATATTGTACATTAACATAAGAGATATCCATACAGCAGTGGATATTAACCTGTATCCTGTCACATTTGCGTGCAAAAAGAGTGAAAAGCTAAACACTCGCTCTGTCTGTGTGTGTGTGTGTGTGTGTGTGTGTGTGCGTGCGTGCGTGCGTGCGTGCGTGCGTGCGTGCGTGAACAAGTGACAGAAAACATATAGATTTATATTATTCCAAAATATTTCATTTCATATATATGCTCTTCATTTTGAGGCATTATAAAAAGTAAAATGTATTTTTCCATAACAACAAAAATCTGAAAAAAGATTCATAATAAAAACCCCTATGAATATTTAAACAGCAGTAACATATGATAATCAGATAATCATAATAAAATGTTTTCTGAAAGTTACACCAAAGTCTGAAGTTATTATGCTGAAAATTCATAATTTTATTATTGTTATTTTTATTAAATTTTCTTTTGGTGAGCAGATGAGACTTCTTTGCATGAAACAAACACGAATGTTTGCAAACGTTTGACTGGTTGTCTGTTCACTGTATGAATGACATGTTCAAGTTTACAGTCAGCTTTGTGTGGAATAGCTTCGAGTAAATAATACATGAGTGGAACTGAGCGTTGTACATATGTGCAATAAACCCACACAGAAAAGAATAAACAGTTAGATGATTTCGTTGATATTTCTTTAAATGTGAGTATAAAGTATGAGTTGCAGTAACTAATCAATTAAACTACACTCTAAAAAACGTTGGGTTATTTACTTAACCCAATGGTTGAGTTAAAAATATTTGGTGCTTTGTTGGGTTATTTTAAACCTTTATTGGGTTATTTATTTAATAACTCAACCAGTTGGGTTACAATTTTTGAATTTCAACAGTCAACTGATTGAACTGACACAGAACCGCTGAATCAATATGCGTACGTGATGTTGCTCTTGCGTTATAAAGTTTATGCAAGCTCTAATGCAGTAAATTAGAGCAGAAATGCAGCAAATTGCCTCTTCGTGTCATGTTTTTTTTATATCTGTTTCACCTGGACTCTTAATTATTGATGATACAAACGTTCGCGCTTCATGGCCGATCTATATGCGGATAAAAACGCTTTCTCTACCTCCGTGTTCATCTCTACAGTTGTTTTGGAGGAAATGATACACGTATTTGAGATATTCCGCCGTCATTTTTGTCTTTAGGACCCAGGAGAGACATCAAACCGGAGTCGCGTCCAGTCTTGTTGAAGGTATGTTATGTTGTCTTAAAAACACTGTCCTTTCGCTAGGAAACCATATTGTAACAACTAAATGCTAATATAGACACATTTATGTGCTACATTTTGTTCAGAAAGTTGCTGGTTTTCCCAAGAAGTATCCGAGCATTATATTATTATTGGTTATTATTCGCCGCTAGAGGGCGCTGAATGGATCGCAACGTGAGAAAGTTATCCTCCTGGACAAGAGCAGAGCAGAAGCTTGCTACATCATCTTTTACCAGAAGAAGATTCATTATCCATTTTAAGGTACTTGATTATTAACTATTGAAAGGTAAATGTTGTTATTATTAGTGTTTGTGTGTACTTTATTGAAAGCCCTGAAAATTGCATTTTCCCTACATCTTATACCTACAGGGATGAAACCACAACCCTGATTATAGACGCTAAAATAAATGTTTAATCGGTTATATATGTCATACCACAATTAAATATAAGCTTAAAAAAAAATATATATATATATATATATATATAAGAATTGTAACATCTGCTAGCTTTGTATAATAATAGTAGTAATATATGCTAATAATACAAAGCCCTTAAACATACATTGTCCTTACCCAGTTTTCAATTCAGGTGAGATTTTAGTGATGCTGTGACCCCTCAACTGATAAATGTTGTCTGTCAGCTCATGTTAATTTGTGGTTTATTTAATTTTTTGTTTGTTTGTTCTTGTTGTTTTAGGTTGCTCTGGACAGAGCGAGTTTTAATCCTCCTTGATAATCTTGTTGAGAAAGGTGAGAAAACAACAGCTCTGTATTTTGTAATATGTACATGATGTAAAAATGCACAGATACACACACTTAAGCAGTATCATAAAAGTGTCTTTACATCACCATATGTCTTAAAATCAAATTATACATTTGTAATTCTTCTGTAAATGCATTTATACTTCTCTGAACAGCACTGGTAGTGTGTAAAGACACAAATGCCTTTTTCAAAAACGTTTCTGTGGCTTATTTGATTGTGAATTTGGTATTAGACCCTGTATCAGGCATGAGGCCACAGGTGAGTACAGTTGACTAATATAGAGTCTAAGCACAGTTCAGAACTTCACTGCTGGAACATTTGACCAAATAAATTGCGATATTACAGGCATTAACCTATTTATATTAATTATTGCATTATGAAAATTTACTGACAGTTTCCAGCTATTTCAGTAGAAATTTGTTATCAGGAGTTTGACTCTTTTGCAAGTTTCTGAGCATGAGAACTAAGCACACTGATGAACATCAGTGCACAATTGACAATGTAAAATGGACCTAATTTGCCCACCAAATTTGCAAATGTGATGTACCTTAAGAACTCGCATAAAAGACTAATCATGCAGCTAAAAGCACATTTTCATAGTTTTTTTTTCTTTTTATCTGTTTAGGGTACCCCTGGAGATGACCACTTGCAGCCTTCCAGTTATCTTTTCTCCATTGCTAAACTGGGTAAACACATGATTTTAGTTTTTATTTGGTCCAGCAAATTTAAAATTTCTGTTTTAAGGTTGGAGCGAACATCATTTGGTATATGGAGGAGTAGGTAACTAAACCATTCTTGGTGTGAAATTCCATAGCATTTTCTCCTCTGTTCAGTGGGGACTATGAAGTTTTTGATTTGCTTTGTCCTTTAAGTTATCATTTGTGCTCAGCAGAAAAAATAAATAAATCAACAACTTGAGGGTGAGTAAATGATGAATACACCCAAAAATCAGTGAAACACCCATACACTCATTCAGCAGCAGAGGCGAATCCATTATGTCCTGCAGCTGGGTCAGTTGGCATTGCTGTGTGAAGTTTGCATGTCTCTCACAGTCCAAACGCATGCAGTATAGGTAAATTTAATAAACTAAATTGGCCGTAGTGTATGGGTGTTTCACTGATTTTTGGGTGTATTCATCATTTACTCACCCTCAAGTTGTTGATTGTTTTTTATTTATTTCTGCTGACCACAATTGATAACTTTAAAGGACAAATCAAAAACTTAATAGTCCCCACTGACTTCAACCGAAGAAACAAATGCTTTGGAATTTCATTGTGGACCAAGAATGGTTTAGTTCCCTATTTTGTTCAAAATATCATGTTTTGTGTTCATCTGAGGAGAGATTTAGAACAAGGGGAGGGTGAGTTAATGATGACAGAATTTCCATTTTTGTGTAAAATATCCCTTTAATAAATCCAGTGTACTGTTTGCATGGCATGGATTTAAGTGCTGTTTTTGTTTATTTATTTTTAGATTGCTCAGGACAGGTATTTTATACCCACACACCAAAGAAACTTTTTGAGGTTTGGGGAGATGCATCACTGCGGATCCTCTCGTATTGCAAAAAAGAAGAGAGCCTTGGATCTACCAGTTCAAGCAAATATTTCATCTGGTGAGACAATCCTGCATAACAGCTCTGTTTTATTCCCAATTTGTAGCATTTCACCTGTGATATGAGGGGCTTGTTTTGAGTTTAATTATTGTTTTTTTTTTTTTTTTTGTTTGATATAAAGACAGCCCTGGAGATTCCGCTTTGGAGATGGTGCTTTAACAACTCAGCCAGCTATCCTTTCTCCACTGCCATACAGATTGTGGAACAAGATGGTTCGGCCCTCATACCAGGAGGCAAAACAAGAATTTGTTGATTTGCGAATTCTAGGTGCATTATTTATGACAATAAATGTTGGACATTATTTCATTCATGTGTGTATACTTGTATTTCGTTCAGTACTTAGAGGAGGAGGAGCAACAGAGACAGAACCCTCTTGTCCTGCTGCTTGGGGATGAACTAAACTGCTCTCAGGCGTTTGTTATTGTGAAAGGAGTGGCACTAAATTCATGGATTTAAATAAAGCATTGCCAATGTAATAAAAGCGGTGTATTTTTTTTATTTACATATAAAGATTACTACAATAATAATAATAATTTATTACTATATAGTAGTTAAGCCACTTTTTGGCAAAATAACCCAACAAATTAGTTATTTTTATAACCCAAATTGTTGGGTTAACCTTATCAACCCAATGGATTGGGTTAAAATAACCCAACAGAAGGTCGGTGCCAAATTGACCCATCTATGGGTTACCTGTTGGGTTATTATTAACCCAACTGTTTTAAGTGAGTAGTAGTTTACAAAAAGTGTACTTTCATTACAAAATTGGGCTAGAAGTATGGAACTTGCACACTTAAAGTATAACACTGAAGTTCATTTATAGACCATTTTTAGGAATGTAAACAATAACAATGGTCCTAACCTATTTTTTGTATTACATTTTTTTATTTACATAGCTTTCAAGAAACCAAAAATGTCCACATATTAATAAATAATGTTATGACAGCCGTTTTAATATTAAGATATGAATTTCCCCTTGCTAAAGTGACAATATAGTTTGACAACAAGCAGGAAATATTTATGGGCCAGTGACAAAGCCACATTGAAGTGGTCTATAGTGTAGTTTGCAGTAAAGTTTTTTGGTCCAGTTGGCAATGAATAGCTTCCTGAAAGTTCAACCCAACATGAAAATATTTTACCATTTGCTCTCAGTCAAGTGGTTCTAAACATTTATGAATTTCTTTCTTCTACTGAAAATGAAATGAGATATTCTGAAGAATGTTAGAAACCATATTAGGAACAGGAAAATACAATGGAAATCAGTAGCTGCTGCTTTCCAACCTCCTTCAGTATATCTTCCTTTGTTTTCAACAGAAGAAAGTCAAACGGGTTAGAATAAGTGGAGGGTGAGTAAATGTTGACAGAATTTCTATGTTTGGGTGAATTATCCCTTTAATTTTTTTTTTATAAATGATTATAATTATTTTCATCTGTTATTTATACAATTTCAGAGTTGAATTATGATGATGATATATGTCCTTTCATCAGGTGGAAGAGAACAGGAGCAGTTTGTTTTTCTTCTTGCTCTTTCTGCGCTTCTTTCCCATGACACCCAACTGGTTCTTAAACGTCACTTCTCCAATCCTCAACATCCCCATCCCCATATTCTTCTTTTCCATCCTCATTGGTGAGCATTACTTTACACATGCACTTATACATGCATGTATTTTCTATGTTGAAGGTGTAAGAAACCACTGCAGCTCTTTTTTTTTGAGCTTACAATAAGGACGAATCTGTTGACTGTTGACTTCAAGTAACCTTAAAAACTACATGTCAGCTAGCAGTGATTAGATTATTAGTAAACTGTTTGGTTAAAATCTGCTTAGCAGGATCATATATATATATATATATATATATATATATATATATATATATATATATATATATATATATATATATATATATATATATATATATATTTCAAATAAACAACAATATTTTGTGCAGTTAAATAATTATTTGTTACTCTATTGTCTTGTATGTCAAAAACGTATTACTTTATGTAACAAATTACTCATTTGGAATTTTTACCAAGAACTTTCCAACAAAATGTTATCAACAACTGTTTAAAACTGTATATAAATGATACTATTTAAAAAAATCAGATACTCAATACAGAGAAAGGCTGCAATATTGCAATATCAAAACCAAAGATCATTATTGCAGAATATGTAAAGATGTGTTTTGGGGGAAATTGGATGTCATATTATAGCAACACAAACAAAAATGCTGATGTTAGCCCAGCACTATTAAAGAATTTGTTGGGGTGCAAACAAAATGTTGTCAGTGTACAAACAAAGCTTAAGTTTTAAGTGCAACAGAAAACTGTGTGATTGGTTGCAATCAATCAATCAATCAAACAATTGGAAATGAACAGATAATTTAAGGTGCTGTATGTATGACATCATTGTCTCCATTCACAACAATGTTAACATTTCACTTTAAAGGTGCTGTATATAAGTTTTTGACTCTTCTAAGGCATAAAAATACCATATGTTTGTAGATATTTAAGAAACATGCTAAGTGAACATACTTGTTTATCTGAAAAACAATGCTGAAGTCAGATATTCTGCTAAAATGTGCGTTACATTTCACAATGTCTGTCTTTTGGTCCCTTTAACCCGCTCAATATCAGTGTAGACAATTATATTTCACCATCGAGGGTTGCCTTGGTGGAAAACCATGTATTTGATTTATTCAGTCATGAGGTTCTCAAAGCATGCGTCCGTGACCAAAAATGTGACAGTAGCAGACTCCGAAATGAGACACAGATTCAGATTTCCACATAAGGTTATTAATTAGCAAATAATATAAATAGTACAAACATAAAAATTAGGTGAGCAGGTTACATTGTAACCCTGTGCCCTAACAACACGCTGCATGATGAGATTTGCAGTGATAAGCAATTTGGCTGTTTGTACTAGACAAAACACGACAAAGCACAGAATAATGCACTCACTGCACGCCAAAAAAACTGCAAGGTTTGCAATCTAATTAATATATATTAAAGCACTTTAAGACTATTTAATGTACATGCTGAATCACTGATATGTGTTGGTTTGCACTGGGTCACATTTCTAATGGTCCATTTCAAATGGTTTATTTTATTTTTAAGATCTGAGGTGAACTATCTGCTGCTGCATTCAGTAGTATGGCAATAAATGTCATGTAAAATTGCATTCAAACTCACATTGTTAGCATTTAACACTGAATAAAGCACATGAGGTGTACCCAGCCTGATCTCACGAGAAAACGTACGTATTTTACTTTTTGTCGATTTAGTGGCTAATTCAGTCGTATGAAAATGTACGATTTTAAAAAGGAGGTGTGGCACTTAACCCCACCCCTAAACCCAACCGTCATTGGGGGATGAGCAAATCGCATAAAATTGTACGAATGCGATCGTACGAATTCATACGAATTTGCCACTAAATCAAAAAGTTACGAATTGCCGTGAGATCGTGTTGGTGTATCTGATGTGACCATTTTCAGTTTGTCCTGTTGTTCACCTGTGAGAAATAGAAGCTGTTTCTAAAATATAAATTTCAGGTGTTGGTTAGTACAAAAACTTCTCTTCTGTAGCGTGCTGTTGCTTTTATTTAGAACACAATATAAACCAGCCTTAAATCAGCCTTTAGGCTCGATAGTCAGGCACGCTCCTATTGGACTAAACTAATCAACTAATTTAGAGACTAGTGAATGAGGGTGTATGGTGAGAATTCAGACACTCTGCCTACTTTTCTCAAAGGTTAGATCTATTACAGCTATTTTCAATATATTTTACAGAAATTAGCTGTTAATCATTTAACAGATTTTTCACTGTGGATTTTACAGACTCTTTTTTTAAAATTAGACATTTTTTTACAGCGTATAAAATAGAACCTGACATAAGTACAACCCCAGTCACCATCAGGAGGTGCAGTAATTATAGGAGAATTTTGTTTGCAATAGCCAAAATAAATATGGTAATTCAAATTTAGCATCCAGTTACTCCTCCTAATCTGTTGCCCCATTGAGTGCATGCATGAAGTAAACATTCCATTTTATTTCTCGTTTGAATTAGTTAATCATCCAGTTATTTCATTCATTTATTCATTCATTTTCTTTTCAGCTTAGTCCCTTTATTAATCTGGGGTCGCCACAGCAGAATGAACCACCAACTTATCCAGCATATTTTTTACCAGCGGATGCCCTTCCAGCTGCAACCCATCACTGGAAAACATCCATACACAATCATTCACTACAGACAATTTAGCTTAGTCCCTTTATTAATCTGGGGTCACCACAGCGGAATGAACCGCCAACTTTTCCAGCATATGTTTTACGCAGCAGATGCCCTTTCAGCTGCAACCCACCACTAGGAAACATCCATACACACTCATTCACTACAGACAATTAAGCTTACCCAATTCACCTGCACTACATGTCTTTGGACTTGTGGGGGAAACCAGAGCACCCAGAGGAAACCCACACCAACACAGGGTGAACATGCAAACCACACATAGAAACTCCAGCTGACCCAGCCGAGGCTCGAACCAGCAATCTTCTTGCTGTGAGGCGAATGTGCTACCCACTGCGCCACCATGCAGTTATTTCAACTGAACTTTTTAATTCCTTGAATGTTTAGTGTGAACACACTACAAAAAGGCGTAAAATAATGCTCACATATGTAGTCAAACTATACTAGCTATAACCGAAAAATCTAATAAATTAGCTTATGTTTCAGAGTTACTTACAATAAGTAGAATGTAAACAAGACCATCAAAAAAAAAAAACAACCTTTAGTTTCCTCCAGGTGGTTCGATTTCCCCCACAAGTCCAAAGATGTGGTATAAGTGAATTGTGTAGGCTAAATTGTCCGTATGTGTGTGTGTAAATGATTGTGTATGGATGTTTACCAGTGATGTGTTTCAGCTGGAAGGGCATCCGCTGTGTAAAACATATGCTGGATAAGCTTTTGGTTCATTCCGCTGTTGCAACCCCTGATTAATAAAGGGGCTAAAGCCAAAAATTGAATGAATGAATGAATAAATAATTAAAAATGAAAATTTCCATCTGCCCAGAGAAGAACTGGTCCCTCAACTGAGCCTGGTTTCTCCCAAGTTTTTATTTTTTTTCCTTCTCCATTTAAATTGGTTTAGAGTTTTGGTTCCTTGCCACTGTTACCTTTGGCTTGCTTGGTGTCAGTGGAGCTGCCCTTCAGTAGATCATCTTTCAACAGTCACATTCATAATAAACTATTCTACTGTCTGATGTATTCAATATGTTTTGTCATGATGGGATTTTTGTTAAACTTTTACCTGTTCATATTTGTACAGTGATTTGCAAGAGCACATTATATCTACATTATAAAGTGCTATAAAAAATGCAATTTTTCTCCCCAGGTTTAATCCCTTACAACTTCATCTGTGTCCATACGGGTGCCATCTTGTCAGAGATCAACTCTCTGGATGACATCTTTTCATGGTCCACCCTGCTGCAGCTGCTGCTGATCGCGTGTGTGGCGCTGCTTCCTGGAGCTCTGATCCGACACTACAGTCAAGACCACCTTAAACTCCATGGCCTAGAGCCCAACGGACACCAGAACATCCTGAATGACCGCAAGACTAGATGACCCAAGGACAGACTGAATAGGACACTGTGTCTGTTGAAAAAAGACTGATCATTGGCCTAGGGTCAAAGCCTTACAACGGAGAGTGGAATTAAAATGGACGTAAATACTAATTATTAGTTATCAGATGCTAAAGTGCCAAAGAAGAGATTGTTAATGTCTTAATGGAGGATACACTCCAACTGCTGACTTATTACATACAGTATACATCACTGGAAATTGCCTAATTTTATAGAAAAAAAATTCAAGACAGCTTACAGTTTTGAAGAGCTTTAAGTTTTTTATTGAAGAAAACAAGATTTAGTTATGTTTGTTTTTATGCTAAGGCTTTATTTATTTGTAGCATCTGTAAATACCTATAAATTTCATGTGTTTTGTATAGTTTACACAATTAACAAATGTGAACTAATATTTTCCCCTAAACATTTACAGTTTTTTTTACAATGGCTATGACAGTTTTTTCAATACATTTAACAATTTTGCTAAACTCTTAACGCACCAACACACTTAAAACACACAATTGTCAAAACAGTTAATTTCATGCTCAAAATCACACATTGTACACTAAACCCTAAAACTAATATTCAAAATACAATAATAAACTAACACAATACACCATGTCTAACAAAACAATGCAAACATGTTTCAAAAGCAAATTATTAACCTAAACACTAACACGTGTTCTCTTCCAACAGGAACATTTAGTCAATCAGAACACATTGACAATAAAAACACTATCATCTATCATCAACAGAAACTGCATTATTTTATGTGTCAGCTCTGCCCTTATATTTTGTTTTGTTGGGTTTAGTAAATGCATATTTTTTTTCTATATATTGAATATAATTATATAAATTATATTTTGTTTCAAATTCAATACAAAAAATTAGCAACCATCTCATAGTAGCTTTATAAAATGTAAATGTTTATGTAAAAAAAATTAAATAAATACAGACACAGAATTGCTGCAGTACAGACTCTATTTGCAAAAGGACATTACTGCGAGATATACAAACAGAAAAAGCACCGCAATTATAATAAAAAACAAAGTAATTTTCTATTATGCCCTGGCTTCTGCATTTGCCTGGCTTCTTCTTCTCTGGCCCGGCACAGTAACTGTGGCCCTTTGGCCTAATATATTTCTCCTACAGCGACGCCTTTTCACCAAGTTGAAGCCAGCCTCGTCAACATAGATAATTTCATGTGGGACTTCATTGACCTCCAACTCCATGACTCTCTGAAAGTAATTAGACACAGTGTATGTAAATGCTGTACTGTACTGTATATCTACTGTATGTACTAATGAACTTCAAGTTTATAGTTTACTGCAAAACACACTGTATATAGTACAGTAATGACTGTATTGCATAACCTTACCAAGACGTATTGGTGTTGGAGTTCTTTGATGCACTCACTGTTCCTTTCAAAAACCTCGAGTCCTCTTTTAGAACATACAGTATGATCATGTGATTGGAAAAACCTCAACACATGAGTGTGTTTTCTAGCTGGGAATGAGCTGTGATAGATATATATCCATTTATATTTACATGTGAACACCTTGGTTTAACCGCTTAAAAAAAGTCAAAGAGTTCATTTGTAGATAATATCTCCCTATTCTGACTTGTTTTTTTTTTTTCAGAATTGCTACTTTGCTTTTTTTTGGCAAAATAAGAAGCTGCAAAACTGTGAAATGTAAAATCTGAATTTTGAGAAAGTCAGAACTGCAATAAGACATAATTCTGAGCTTTTCATTTTAAAATTGTGAAGCAAAAATTTCCAATTACTACAATTGTAAAAAACAGGCTTGATAATTATAGTCCTGCTGTACATATCACTAGAGCCCCAGTGCACTTAAAGCTTTTAAAAAGCTTTAAATATTTAAAATATAAAATATTTTATAAGTGATTTTTACAGACCTTACCCACACATTTTCCGTAGGCAACATGATGTTCATTCATTTGCAGTTTGTTTGTGAGGCTTATTTGACATCCTTTGAAAAAAAAATGTAATGTGCAATTCTAAGAACTGCATGAACAGGTGCTACGTGATTAATAAGCACAGAACCTCTGTTAGGGCCTTGTGCTTTTTAAAGTTAGCTAAAGCTGGAAAAATAAATATGTCTTAATGCATACTGAGGTTGTGAAGGTTGGTTTCTTTACATCAAAAAAATTAAAAGTATAACTTTACTATTTTCAATATCAAGATGTTTTTTTAATAAGCTTAAAACAGCATAAATGTAATAAAAGGAATTAATTTGAAACTAAATAATTTTTTGAAAACCTTCGTTCAGGGCCATATTTATCTTGTTTTCTTCTCATTTTTTGAAAAATCCTAAATTATGTAAAACATTTCTACAGCAAAATTAGTAATATCAAACTTTTTTGGCAGCTGGACATTCATAATCAAATTAAACTAAATATTTCAACAATGTGAGGAAGCTAGTTGATCACACAGCTTTTACCTTATTTACCTTACTGTGTATTTCTTTGCCTTATACACACAAAGTTGAAGTCAGAATTATTAGCCCCCCTTTGAATTTTTTATTCTTTTTCAAAATTTTACCAAATGATGTTTAACAGAGCAAGGAAATTTTTCACAATAAGTCTGATAATATTTTTTCTCTTCTGGAGAAAGTCTTATTTGTTTTATTTCAGCTTGAATAAAAGCAGTTTAGATTAAAAAATAAAATAAAATTTTAAGGTCAAAATTATTAGCCTCTTTAGGCTATATTATTTTTGCTATAGTCTGCAGAACAAAGCATCATTATACAATAACTTGCCTAATTACCCTAATCTGCCTAGTTAGGCCTTTAAATGTCACTTTAAAAAGTGTCTTGAAAATATCTAGTAAAATATTATTTACTGTCATCATGGCAAAGATAAAAGAAATCAGTTATTGGAAATGAGTTAATAAAACTAGAAACGTGTTGAAAAAAATCTGCTCTGTTAAACAGAAATCTGGAAAAAAAAAATAAACAGGGGGGCTAATAATTCAGAGGGGCTAATAATTATGACTTCAACTGTGTATATATATATATATATATATATATATATATATATATATATATATATATATATATATATATATATATATATATATATATATATATATATATGTATATATATATATGTATATATATATATGTATGTATATATGTATATGTATATATGTATATATATATATATATATATATATATATATATATATATATATATATATATATGTATATATGTATATGTATATAAATATATATATATATATATATATATATATATATATATATATATATATATATATATGTATGTATGTATGTATGTATGTATGTATGTATGTATGTATGTATGTATGTATGTATGTATGTATGTATATATATATATATATATATATATATATATATATATATATATATATATATATATATATATATATATATATATATATATATATATTTTTTTTTTTTTTTTTTTTATTAGGTCAATATTATTGGCCGTCTTAAGATTTTCCCTCATTTTCTACAGAATAAACCACTTTTGTTCAATTACTTGCCTAACTTAGCTAACCTATTAAGCCTTTAGATTGCAAAGCTGAATACAAGTACCTTACGAAAATTAAATAAAAAATAAAACAAATGATGTATTTATTGTCAACAAAATTATTTAGTTATTAAATTTATTTATTTTTTTGTGTGTGTTAAAAGTTTTCTCCATTTAACAGCACACTATGAATATAAGTAAAATTTCACATGAGGGACAATTATTTGACCAACTGTATAAGTAAAAACATTATATACAGCAAATTTTGCTTTAACATTCAGAACGTTTGAGTTATCAGTGACACCAATGAACTGATATACTGATTTAAATGTTGTTTTAAAGACTCTTTATTGCTCAAATCCATAAGGAAGGTACTGTGGCCCTTCCAAAAAACATAAAAACAGACAAGTGTATTCATGAATATTCACTCAACCCTCCCACTTTTGACTAACACCCTAAATCTGAAATTAGTTTGTTTACCCTTCATTGACTTCATGTGGTCAATATATGAATCGATTTCAAAAACTGTTGTCAGATCAGCATTAACACCCAAAGTGATTTATTATATGTGGTCTAGAAACACATGAGAAACAGACACAGAAACAGCTGCAGAAGTAAAACGGCAAAGATGTTTCATCTACATGTTGTCTTTGTAAATGATATGAGAAGAGATGGTCTTGAGACAGCCGGACACCATCCGGTTTGACACAGCAAATTTTTTACAACAGAAACCCAAATTGAAAGGATCAAATTCAATCGCGTCTACTCGTATTACACTAATATTAAACTGTCGGAGATTATTCCTATACTAAAACCTCACACAAATACGGTGTTAGAATAATTTCAAAGCTGACGTGTTAGTGGCCATTTCACCAACCATGACCTCGAAACACAGATTATAAACTACAGAGCCATTTGTAACAGTAACATAAAGATAACATCTTCTAAATGTCCCTATAGTTTGAAGAACACTGCGTATAGTTGGATTAAGCTGTATTCTTAGACAATAGACTTGTTGAGACAATTATTTCAGTACAAACATAAAACTGCAAGAAACGAAGTACTGTCAACCCAAATGTTCAGTTGCCCAAGAGTTGTTTTAACCTCAGAGTTCATTCGATCCAAACGGTCCATAAAGCAACGATTAGTTTCTCGTGAAGGGGTCTGAAACCTCTTTTTGCAAGAACGAGCAGGTCTTGTTTGTGCCTTGCTCTAACTCTTTTTTTCTTGTTCCTTTATTTAGAAAAATAAAAAAAGGCTCTAAGTTTGAGAGCTCTATAAGGTATACAAAATATGCAAAAGGGAGAAAAGATCGGACTGAGGTACCCTGTTCTTGAGGTAGAACGTTATATTGTACTGATTCACACACAGCTGTGTGGACTTTCAAAATATGATTTTCATATCTCAATCGTGGATGCTTAATATCAATATTATGCTCTGTGATTAGATTTAAACTGTACAGTACTGCAATGCTGGCTGTTTGCATTTGATCAGTCAACTGTATTTTGAGCATATATACATCACTATTTGATTCCATTGGCCTTTCCAACATGCAAGGGTTAATGATGTCATTTTTATCCTTCACCTATTAAAATCACCGTCATTATATATCAAGGAAATGTTTTTACAAATAATAATATTTTGCAGACATTTTCTCGATCGATTTCTGATGTCACATTTCAAAAAGCACTTTCAAAAGAAACTGTGCACTCATTTCAGCGCATAAAATTAGAGGGGGAAATATATATTGATTTGCTCCACAAAAATATGTTTGCGGAAGGCATTTGCATCATATACAGTACATTCATGAGTGTCAGGAAGACCTAAAAAGGCTTCCATGGGCTCCTGTTACAGGACCTACAGACACATTGCAGATTACACATCAAATTCTGCTTTTTCAAGTGCGTACACTGCTGTTTGGGGTCAGTAAAATTCGCATATTAAATCTGAAACACTGTTACAACTTAAAACAACTTTTCTTTTTGAATATATTTGAGTTTAAAATGCAATTTATTCATGTGATAGCAACGCTGAACCTTCAGCAGAACTTCAGTGTTATAATTCATGAGAAAGTTAATTTGGTAAAATATTTATATATATATATAGTAACATTCAAATGCCTTTACGGTCACTTGATTTATGCAAATAAAAAAGTATTTCCATTATACTTACCAACTCCAAACTGAATGCTAGTATGTTAATATTAAAAGTATGTGTAAAATCACAAATGAGGAGTACAGTATATTTAGATTCCCGAAGTTGATGTACACTCTCTTGTGCTTTGCGGCTGTACACTAATTCTGTTTCAGGTTTTTATGCGCAGTTGGCACACAGACAGCTCTCATGTCGTGTGAGGAATAAGTTATGTGTGGGGAAACATTTAAGAATGAATACAAATAAAAGAGAAAAAAGATAACAGGACAGCAAGTAGAGATAAAAGCATAGACTCAGCAGTATAAAAGAGGATCTGGAAGTCAAATGATGGCACACATGTTAGCTCTCTACTTTCGTCATACATGCTATAATGTCACTGAATGTTTCTGGCATACATTTTGTAATAATTTCACTGGGTACACACTAAAAGATATATAAGATTTTCCTAATGTGTGGTTTGGTGTAACAAAGGCCGCACACCACACACCAACAGATTTTCAACGCAAGTTCCGAATGTGAAAGCTTCAAATCTCTTGAGACTTGAGAGTACACATGAATAAACAGATAAACGTGTGCTGTTGCCACAAACTGAAAATCAACAAGGTGATCCTCCACCACTGCTGCCTAAATCCATTTCACTTTACGCTGTGGCATGACTGTGTTTGTCATGCTGCTATCTATTATCAGCTTGCTTTCAGATTGGACACTGTTTATCTTTATATAATAATCTATACCTCAGTTGCTCTGGGCCTCAGCAAAGTCAGCTTGATTATCTTGTGGTGCGTGCCCAGCCTTAGTTATATATATTACAAAAGAAAATTATTTTAGAATTGAATTAAGATAGTTGTGTGATTTATTATAAAATGTAATAAATTAGCAGACCTAAAGCCCAAAGTATACTTTGTTTTTTTTTTTCATATGTACATTAGTTTTTGCTCACATAGCCAAACCAACAGACTCAAACAATTCTCCATTTGATAGTGTAAATACAACAGACAAGACACTAGAAATGCATAATAGATGTCTTTGTACTTCTTTAAAATAGTTGCACGTATGCCTTTTTATCCCTTTATACATGGGCTTTTCAACTCGTGCTATTGTTTTTGCTTTCTTCCAAATTCCTGAAGCTCAAATAGCAAATATAATAAAAGTTCAAACATAAACATCTTGGCTAATAGCTAAATTTGGAATTTCAATATAATAGACATCTAAAGATCGCCGGCAGCTAGCTCTCAGCAACTTTCACATGGTCACCCACTGAAGCTAAGCAGGGCTGCGCCTGGTCAGTACCTGGATGGGAGACCACATGGGAAAGCTAGGTTGCTGCCGGAAGTGGTGTTAGTGAGACCAGAAGGGGGTGCCCTACCTGTGGTCTGTGTGGGTCCTGGCATCCTAATAAATTGAAGTGGCCTCTATACTGCTCAGTGAGCGCCGTCTTTCAGATGAAATGTTAAACTGAGGTCCTGACCCTTTGTGGTCGTTAAAAATCTCAGGATGTCCATCCAGGTCAAATCTGCCCACTGGCCTCTGTTCATCATGGCTTCCTAACCATCCCCATACCATAATTGGCTTCATCACTCTGTCTCCTCTACACCAATCAGCTGGTGTGTGGTGCGCAATATGGCTGCCGTCGTGTCATCCAGGTGGATGCTGCACAGTGGTTGAGGAGATTCCCCCAAAAATGTATAAAGCGCTTTGAGTGTCTAGAAAAGCACTATATAGGTGTAAGGAATTATTATTATTATTAAAGGGCCATACACACCAAGCACTAAATTGAAAAATTACAATAAAGACATCGTTCTAATGTAAACCGCAGAATTCAGACCACAGCTACAACAATAAAGATATAGAAAAACTATACTGTTGGAATCACTTTCAGAACAATTTCTTTACAGGTAATAAACAATAAAACAATGACAGCCAGTCAAATCCATTGAAATATGAAGGGCTAGTGCAATTTAAAGCTACAAAATACATTGTGTAGAAGCTTACTGTTTGATGTTAAACATTCATTCATTCATTTTCTTTTTGGCTTAGTCCCTTTAATAATTAGGGGTCACCACAGTGGAATGAACAACCAACTTATCCAGCATATGTTTTACGCAGCGGATGCCTTTCCAGCTGCAACCCATCACTGGGAAACATCTATACACACTCATTCACACACATGCGAACCAGCGACCATCTTGCTGTCAGGGGATCGTGCTAAAAGATAATGACTATCTTGTTGGTTATACTATGAAAACTATGCAAGCCAGACTTGCAAATAATTATAAAATTAAAAGTACGTCAGGTATCCAAGGAAATCCAAGGAAATCTCACACGCAATGTATACAAACCCTAGCATACACATAAATGGCAAAGTATACTTTGGGCACAATCCACATGTAGACATTTACCTGCAGTGTGCCATCATAACATCCAGCACTCATCACAGTGCACAACCCCTCCAAATATTTTCACATCAGCTTGATCTTTCTTAAAAAGAGCTATCAGGACCTCTTTGAAAAAGATCTCTTTCTCAACACTCTTAATCATCACTTTTTGGGGGTTTTCATGCGCAAAAAAACATGTTTTTGTGCTTAAAGATCTTTGGTTGTTTTTAACTGCTGGTCCTCTTTATCAGCTTCTCTCTACTTCCTGCTCTGTCTCATTCTCGTTTTGACTATCTCTTTAAATCTTTCTTTCTCTTTAATTCTTTCTTTTAATTATTTTCGATTTGTCCTTGCATGAGCTACATTCATTAGCTGCTGCTTGCTGGCATCTGCTGATCAATTTGATTGTTCAGAAGGTGTTTGCGGCATTTGCTGGTGTTTCCGCTCTTGCTGTTTGACTTGTTGAACGATCTCCCTGATCTTGCGTTGGGCCGTCTGCAAACAAGCACATTGTAGCCAAAAGGTGACTGGAGGGCACATGCAAATACATAATTTACATCAACAGCTAATGTTTATACATTGCTAATGTAGTGTAAACCTGTCTCTAGTGGCCTGTGGAATAATTTGTCCTACAAGTGAATCAAAAGTACCACTACTTCTCTAACAAAAGTGGCAACGAAATAAAATAAAATTGCCCCCCTGTTGGTTCGGCATGACCTTAACATGCATCTCATATGGACAGAGATTTTTTTTATGAATTATGAAAATACCCACGTATGTGTGGACATGGGCTGTGCAAGGCTATGAATAATTTTGGACATGTCACTTTTTGTTCAAAGGTAAATAAAAGCTAAGAAATATATATTTTTTCCCCACAATGATGCTTTTGTACATCATGAGAAGCCCGTGTCATTTCTGGTCCAAAAAATATTGCGTGTTGAATAAAAGTCAGAATGTGACAGGGGTAAGAATAATTTTGGGCTTGCCTATATATATCCTTCACTTGTTTCAATCCTGTTCTGAGTTTGTTTGTTTGTTCTGTTTTACACAAAGGAAGACATACTGAAGCATGTTGGATAATGAATTGAATTCCATAATATTTGTTGTTCCTACTGCAGCTGTTTTTTACAATATATTTAGTTAAAAAAGTAATAGATTCAGTACTCCTAGATATTGTTGTTTACACTTAAATAGTTTAAGGTAATAAGTTCCCAATTAGTATGATTTCCCTTTATTTCTTGGGTTACTCCTTAGGCATAGATCAATGTTTGCATGTAAATAAAAGCAAAATTAAATGCATTGCGTAATCATAAACCTTGGAATGAACCTAACTTTGATTTATTAATTTTGATTTGATTTATTGTAATGATGTCTTCATGATTTTAACATTGTTTGACCTTACCATAACCCTAACCTGGGAGAATGACAAAACCATACCTGACTGGCAAAGAAATGTCCAATTATCTTGACAAATACATCATCGTTTTCATCTGGTGTCTGGTCCCGTGGTACAATGACCTCGGCGCTGGTGAGATTCTGCAGCTCATTGACCTGTGGGTGGGAAGAGGTCAGAGGTCAAACACACACACTCTGTTTACACCTGTTTAACCCGTTTGGCTAAATGTATTTTTAACAGGTTATAATGCTGTCTAACAGTGACTACTGATATTTATAAATTACTTAAAAGGATAATTCAACCAAAACATACATTTACTCACCTTTTACTAATACTCAAGTGGTTCTAAACTTTTACGAATTTTCTTTCTGAGCAAAGCAAGATATTCTGAAGAATGTTGGAAATAACAGCCACTGACATCCATAGTAGGAACAAAAATTAGAATGGTCAATGGCTGCAGTTTTAAAACATTCTTCAGCATATATTCATGTACTTATAAACAAGTGGAGGATGAGTAAATAATGGCAGAATTTTCATTCTTGTCATTTTTATTACTTTAATGCCTACTCTGTGTGTATGTTTAACTGTTTCTTAACACACAATATTATTCAATGATCGGTGTTGGTACAGTTACTTTTAAGTTGCAATCTTACTCTTAAAAAACACATACAGTGCTCAGCATAATTGAGTACATCCTATTTTGAAAATGAATATTTTTATCCATTTCTTAGTGCATTTGAACAAAACAGATTTATTAAACAGATTTATTTATTTAAATAATATTTTAGTCACAGAATATCTTTAAAAATATAAATATGTAAATATAATACAAAGATAATACATTTAAATTTATGCAAAATATTGCAAATAAAAATGACAAACTACAACATTTCAACAAAATTGTCTATATTTTTGGCTTCTCTTGATTTTTGCTATTTTTGAAAATGTTATTTACTATTTTTCCCCAACATGTAAATTTGGGCTACTAATTTTTGAACCAAAATAACAAGTTATTTTGTTAGATTAGCACCAGATTTTGTAATATCTCAGCACTTTATCACGTCCTCCAACCCACCAGGGGGCGCAGATATTGCCCTATTCTCCTCCACATTAGATGGCGGTAGTGACTCTTGTTCCTCCAAACTCCCCTGTAATCAACCTAATCACCACCACCTGATCTTTGCTCTATATAAGACCACTTCTTATCATGCTCTGTGTTCAGTCCTGAACTCTATCTCTTGCTGCCTCGTCCAGAGTCCAGTTAAGCTATTCTCAAGTCTGTTTGCTTGCTATATTCCTGTTTGATTGTTCTGAGACCCTCGTGTCTATTTTATTTATTATGTATTTTAGGAAGCTCGGCTTTCCTATTTTTGTTGTACTTTGTCAACCCTGGCTGTAGAGAGATATATTGTCTCTCCTTTTTGTAAAGCGCTCTTCAGTAAAGACTATTTTTTTTTTTTTGGAACTCATACGTTGTGGTCTAACTTTGTTTCTCCTCTGCTCTTGGGCCACCAGTTGCTGACTTGGCTCATGTAGTTAGAACTACTGCTAACCACACCGTAGACCCGGGTTCGATCCCCACTCAGATCATTACAGATTTGGCTTCAGTACTGACTAATCTTATGTATATGCACAAATATAATATTGTAAAGCTTATTATGGAAAGTATTAATGAGAGATTAGCAAAGGGGTGTACTCATATATGCTGACCACTGTATTTTACATTACTTTCCTTAAAAATAAAAAGATGTTCGGTCCCTTGACGACAAAAGGTGTAAGGTACTGTCAAGTTAAAACACAAAAAAAGCACACCTACCGTTTTCCCACCCTTTCCAATGACTCGTCCTGCAGCAGTTGATGGCACCTTTATATGCGCCTCCAACTTCACCTCTTCTTTAGCTGTGAAAAAATTCTCTTCTTTCAGCTTTCCATATATCCTCCCCTGTGCCTACAACCACAAACATATACACACAAGATAAATGAAGGACAAATATACAGATGGATGTGAAACAGTCATGCCTAATGGAATGAGACCGTAAGCAATCAAATAGCATTTTTTACCTTGAACTGAGCCTCTGGTGGTCCAGTGATGATGACCATCCTCTCGGGTTCATCAGGGCTCTCTGGTGCAGCAATCTAAAGAAACACAAAACACAGGTTTATTTTCTATTCAGACTTCATTTCGCTATTTAGGCAGCTTAAAAAAAAAGAACCTCAACTACTGTACTTCTATATTTCAGCTGGGCTCTGCAGCATTTTGAGTGTAGCCTTTAAATGATGTGTTGTATCATTGCGTCCAATCATCTAATTGCAACTGATTGTCTAGAACCACTTTACCCATTTCCTCTCTGCATGATACAAATATGAATCATTTTCCAAAAAGTATTTCATTTTTTTAATCCTCTACTCTAGTAACTGCTAAATGCCACAGAATTCAATTTGGCATGTTTTATCGCACGCTAGAGGATCAGATTTTTAAAAGTCTGGCTGATATTTTTATGAGTGTACCACAAAAAGATAAACTGTGGGAATGAAGAAAAGTAATAAACTTTTGGAATGCGGTCTGTGTTATCTTATATGAAATTATTGAATATCCTGTACCGGTGCATCCTTCCATTCTATTACTGAGCAATGATTCTATGTTGAATCTTACCAAGCTACAAAAAGCTGTTTGGCTGGTTGGCTTAACTTCTGCAAAAAAACAAACAAACTACAAGCTCAACATTGGCTGCCTCCACATAATTTGGACACATACAAGTGGTTGGTACACTTGTACACGTGGTACTTGTCCAGCTTGAGTGAACTTGGTACAAATGTGTACATTAAAGAACTGGACTTCAGCTGCTGACAAAATCTCCATGTTTATTGCCCAAAACAATGATCAGGATTCAAAATGATTGCCTTATTTTGTATAATTGATACTTGATACTGTACTTTGTTTTTGTTTTTCTGTAAACTTCTATTCATTGGACACCCTAGTTTAAAGAGACTGCAGGGGAGGGGTGGGGGTAGTTGAATTGACATATTTTATTATATTGTTTTTTCAGTCTGTATGTTTTGTTAACAATAATAATTTAAAAAAAATTAAAAGATAAACTATATTATTTAGCAATGTATTTTTATGCATGTCATTTTTCCCCATTCAAATTTATATTATAATTTATAATATAATAATAAAGATTACCCATATAATCTATATTTTAAATTGTTTCAGATTGTACAGTGGTCCCTCCATATAATGCAGTTAATTTTTCGCGGCCTTGCAGTTTTGCCGATTTTTTTCATGCAATTTGACATGCTTTTTTTCTACAGCGCATTGTGCTCTGCGTCCTGATTAGCGCATTGTGTTCTGTGTCCTGACTCGCTGTAGACCAGTGTCAATTAATCTCCTCCGTGCTGGGTCTCCTGTACAGTTCAGAATGCATTCAGATTGCCAAATTTACATAAATCTTTGATCTCTAGCAGTGTGACTCTGAAGTGCTGGACTGTATGTTTGCAAGTTTTCTCCCCACAATGTCGACGAAACATTCTGCACCTTCAAAGGCACCTGCACCTGTAACACCCAAATTGCTGAGGAAGATGCTAACCATTTCACAAAAAGTTGAACTTCTGGACATGCTAAAGGAAGGTAGAAGTTATAAATAAATGAAGATCAAATGGTTTTGATCTTTGGTTTCATTCTATAATACTTGGCTTATTTTTTTAAGGTTTAAACTTCGAGTGTTCAAACAAGAGAGAAAAGTGTGAAAATGTTAATGCCTTGTAGTGAGGGTTTTACAGCCTTAAAACATCTATAATAATTGTAAAAAAATATTAAGCTCACTACTTCACTGATTGCGCCTATTGCGGGTTATTTTGTATAATGTATTTCCCGCGAATAACGAGAGACCACTGTATACTCTATATTTCAGATCTACAACTAACACACTAGCAAATCATAATTTAGTTCAGAGACTCCCAAACTAGGGCCCACGGATGAAAGTGGGCCCATTATCCCATCTGAGAAGAGAGGAAAAATGACGGGGAGGGTCAGAGGAATGCCTTTAATAGAGACTGTCATTTCCAATTTAACTTAAATCGCACATATTTGACCCCTTTTACAAGATGCAAGATAAGCCTTTGGTGTCTCCAGTGTCTGTAAAGTTTCAGCTCAAAATACCCATCGGATAATTTACTATAGGCTTCAGAATCTGGCCAGTGCATTGTAGCTGTTTTTGTAGCCTGTGGCTTTAAATGCAAATGAGCTTCCCATGCACATGTCCCCTGCATTACATCAGATGAAAAGCAGTCAGTGATAGACACAGACCACAGACTCGGATAAAGCTGAAATACAGCTCAATAATCAAAAAAACCAAGTAAGTTTATTTGATGTATTTGTAGTGTAGTTTATTCAATCCTTTCTGAAATGATGAGTCTCACACAAATGCCATTTGCAGTACACTGCTTTTAAAACACTTTAAACTTATTAAAAAAAAAAAAAAAAAAAAAAATCACAGAACGTTGTAACAAATATTTTAATCCCAGTTTATTTGCGAGAAAAAATATTCTGTGGACATGTGTATTCTAGAAACATGGCGCCTGTCAATCAATTCGGTGGGCAGGGAAAACCGTATGTCAAATGTGGTGGACCTCAAGATCACTGGAATTAAGGTCCTATTTTAACATCAGGAAATTTTATAAAAAAGAGACTTATTGTGTTTATATCACACCAATATGACTGTGGACACACAATACCTACACACTGTTTTGTCCAAACAGCTTACATGTTTTTTATTTAAATGGCATTGAACTCCATTGTGTTATAAATGGAATTGTTTGTTTTCATTGTAATAAGTTAATTATGAAATTATTAGTTAGCCTAATGCGATTAAAGTAATGCTTTCTATTTATTTTTACATTTTATTTAAAAAAATTGGAATTTACCCATGGCAATTTAATATATTTACCTTCGGCCCACAGCCCTCAATTATGATTTTTTTTTTTGCTCTACATAAGGTAAAGTTTGGGCACGCCTTATTTAGACAAAACCACCACCATTGACTAAATGCCAGTTCCATCAAGTGACACTACACTTCAGGGAAAAACTAAACTAAATAACAAGCCTTGAGACACAATCTGCTCCAATTCATTCTCTCATTCAAGCCCAATTTAAAGCTGGTTAATGTTGGCACTGAGACTGAAGTGAACTGCAGTGGGAATCAGCGTGTGTCTGTAAGTGTCTCACTTTTATTGAGGCTCCAGCGAAGTGTGCCAGCTCTTTAATGTGCTGCCCTTTTTTCCCAATGAGAGCTCCAACTGCCGGAGTGGGGATGAAGAGATAAACCACTTCCTGTTCACCACCCTGACACACACACACAAACAGACAAAAAGAAAGTAATCTTACTTGCCAAGATACATCTATTTATACAGCGCTTTATAAAATAGCTGCAAATCAACTTTACAGCATTACCTTACTTAGATATGTTGACAAAAGCAAGAGAGAGTGATTAAAAAATAATAATAAACAGAATTTCACTTCACTTGAACTTGAACAGATTCAGGTGGGAATGTGAAAATTGACTGAATTAAAGAATCAACATAAAAGGCCCCAAAATCTTAACACTCTACATAGTTTGACTCAATACACACATAAACATTATATCTTCAGGTTTAAAAAAATCCTGAATGCAAAAACTGAATGCACAGTAATAAATACATTGAAAATAGACACAAGAATTGTTGTTTATCCCCCATGGATCATAAAGTAAAAAGGTAAAGAATTAATAATTAAAATATTTTTTAAAAATGTGCTGAAATTAGGTAACAATTGTGAATTAACATGCTTTTATATATTTTTATTTATTTATTTATTTATTTATTTGTTAATAAAAAGATTAATAAAATAAATCAAAATTTTTATACTTATTCACAATACATTAACATAAAATATTTTTATAAAGCACATTAGTTTGCATTATATATTGTATATAACACTGTGTAAATGTGTAATTCGTAATATGTAAAATGTGTAATATGTTGTTTACAGAACTTAAAATATGAAAAAAAAAAATGCCATCATTACAATATATTTTTCACGGTCTCCTGCGATGACAGCCTGTGCAAATCTCTAAAGAGCTACAATTCTGCCACTTTAATGAACTAAAAATGCCATCATGCAACTTCCCTCACTCACCTGATCTAGATCCCCCATGATTGCTAACACACAGCTGAAGCTGTTCAGGAAATTAGTTCAGCTAATTACACAGACAATTTATAGACCTCTCAAACACACATGCACACGTTGCTGAGTCTTGTTAGTTTTTATCTCCGGTAAGGTTTATAATCATTTATCCAGTCTAGTCTTTCAGTGTATCGATCTTTGCCCTGTTTTCGATGTCTTGATTCCTCGCTGCTTAGCCTTACTATTTGCTTGTTTAGACTATGGCTTTGGATTGCCTGTATGCTTCTGTTTTGCTCCAGTGTTGACCATTGCCTGCATGACCATTCTCTGAATCAAGTATTGCACGTGGATCCTCAACCCTGTTGTCCAGCACCCTTGTTCTTCAACATTACATAGAAATATGCACGTATAAATAAATGCTAATAAGTAGTGTTCATTAATGATCTCTAATCTTAAAAATTTTACCTTTTTAGCAATAAATGTTCATTTTTAATATTACCATTTTATTGTAACACTTAATATTTAAATATAATGAAATGTATAAAATTAAAAGCAGTGTGGTTTTTTTTTTTTTATAAACACGAAAGGGATAGTTGACCCAAATTTAACTTTACTCACTATTCACTCACCATGTAGTTCTTTCAAACCTTTGAGTTTCTTCTGTTAAACACAAAAAGAGATATTTTGAAGAAAGCTAGAAACCTGTAACCATTGACTTCCACTGTAGGGAAAAACAAATACTGTACTATGGAAGTCAATAGTTACAGGTTTCTAGCTTCCTTCAATTTGTGTTTAACAGAAGAAAGAAACTCAAAAGTTTGAAACAAGGAAAGTAAATGGTTACAGAATTTCTTTTTTGGGTGAACTATCCCTTTTAAGTAACATGCATCAATTTGAAATGCTTTACTTGAGCATGAGATTGTAACAATAAACAGTTACATGCAGAGTATAAAATGAAATGACATAATAACAAGTACTCACTGCTTGCTGAAGAGATAAAGCTCCAGAAGAGGGAACCCCATATAGACCTCCCATAATTGAGGGTCCCTGTGATGGCAAACATACACACATATGATTTGGTGAGCTAAATGTGAAAATATAAAATGCATTTAAAATCAAACAGATAAATAATTAAGGCAAGACACTGCAGATGGTAAGGATGATTGTTTTTGAAGACTCAAGGTTCTTGTTTTTTACAAATTAGAGTGAAACTATTTTATCAGAAGGAAATTTAAGTATTTCTATTTGTCACTCCATAATTTATTAAAATACTGCTAACATCCATAAATACTTATTCACAATAATTGATGTAAACAATCAGATAAATTATGTATGAACATATCCCTCTCTAAAAATTTTCAGAATGTAGTTGTCAATAAAATTGAAAGTTTGGTTTACTGCTGAAGAGGAAATTGTAGCTCAGTGCAAATAAAAAATATAAAAATAATTTTAAAAGACTTTTATGTTAAATATGTATAATTATGGAAATATACACACAATTAAAAAATATATAAATACAAAAATGTTAAATGTGAAAAAAAAAAAATAATAATAGTCTACATTCACCACTACTTTATTAGGTACACCTTACTAGTAGAGGGTTGCCTTCAGAACTGCCTTCGTGGCATAGATTCAACAAGGTACTGGAAATATTGACATGATAGCATCACACAGTTGCTGCAGGTTTGTCAAGGCAGACAAGGCAGAATGGATCCATGCTTTCAAGTTGTTAAACCTACCATTTGTAGCAGCAGAAATCGAGACTCATCAGACCAGACAACATTTTTACAATCTTCTGTTGTCCATTTTTGGTGAGCCTGTGCAAATTGTAGCCTCACTGTTACCTTTCTATCAGCTCGAACCAGTCTGGTCATTCTTCTCTGACCACTGGCATCAACCAGGCATTTGCGCCCACAGAACTAACACTCAATGGATATTTTCTTTTTTTCGGACCATTCTCTGTAAACCCTAGAGATGGTTGTGCATGAAAATCCAAGTAGATCAGCAGTTTCTGAAATTCTCACACCAGCCTGTCTGGCACCAACAATCATGCCATGTTCAAAGTCACTTAAATCAACTTTCTTCCCCATTCTGATGCTCGGATTGAATTGCAGTAGATTGTCTTGACCATGTCTACATGACTAAATGCATTGAGTTGTTACTATGTGATTGGTTGATTAGAAATTTATCAACGAGCAGTTGGACAGGTGTACCTAATAAAGTGGCCGGTGAGTGTATGTGGATGTTTTCCAGTACACCAAAAAAAAAGAAAAAAAAAGAAAATACTTTAGGAAAATCCCAAAAGCCTAAAATCTGAAAATTGACAGTATTTACCTGCAGTCTCACGCCCTAAAGGGGACCTATTATGCCTCATTTACAAGATGGAAAACAAGTCTCTGATATCCCCAGAGTGTATATGAGAAATTTCAGCTCAATACCACACAAATATTTGTTTATAACTTTTAGAAACAATTTGAAAACTCTTTGATCCAAATTGTGCCTTTTTTGTCGCTTTAATTTTAATGAGATTGTGCTCAAGCCCTGTAAAAAAAAAAAAAAAAACGGAGTGGAGCTACAAATGCCTATGCATCACCAAAGCAACAGGTTCAAAACAGGACTAACATTATCTCTGTAAAAAACTGAAACTGTGAAAACGGTTAAGAAAAAGGTAGGTATGGAGATTATGCACTGACATTACAGTGCAGTACAGTACAGGTACAGAGTGAAAACTCTAATGACAGAAAGCTGCATCTTACTCAGGGCTGTCTACGCTAATGAGGGAGAAATTGTGACTAATGTGTGGGACTTTCCCCTTACATTTACATGTACAAAGGGAGAAAGTCAATTAAAGCGTTTTGCATGACTATTTTTAGGAAGTGTGATTATAAAAAATAGAATTTATAATTTCTTACCATTAGAGGCTGGCTATATTCACACAATGTTGCCACACAACTGTGTTTAAACCCCTTATAAAACTTATTTTTGCATAATAGGTCCCCTTTATGTTTGAATGCAAATTTACACACATCATAGGCAAACATTCTTTTGTCCAGTCATTCACATCTAGTCGTCCCAATTTAGCAGCTTGTGTCCAGGCTGCACGTGCTGATGCTCACCAGCAGAGGGCTGTAGTTTGCAGGGGTGGACAGAGATCCACGCAGACCAGAGGCAGGAGGGAGAACAGACATGCCAGAGGAGAAGATCCCCAGCGCACTCAGATTTAGGCCGGCCATCATATTAGTCTGCTGCTAAAATCAGATAGAAAGAGAGATGTCAATCATAGAGTATAAGTGAGCCTGCAAATGCAATGGAGTGACTAAAATGAATAAGTCTTTCCCAGTTTCACAGGTTTATTAAAAGAATGAGAATAAAACAGTTACTGAATCAGCAAATTAAATGATTGAACTGTTGTACTGAATTAATGCCTTTCCACATTAACATTCTGCTGGATTATCTGTCCAGGCAAAACAAGTTCTGTTTAACTAGGATTAAAGAAACAGGATTATAGCCATTCGCTGGCACTGTTAAACCTGTTCCTGTTAAAAATTAATGTCTCTGATGTTTATCAGGCCTTGTAACATTTGTTGCAATTCGTGATTTGGATCAATTGTGAAAGCAAACATTGAATGGTAACTAAAGTGTAAATTTCTATAGTAACATGCTCATGCTGTGCTATCAATAAATACATCTCTAAAAACACATGAACATCGATACAATTAGATGCTTTCGTAACCCTGAAACTACCGAAATTCTAAAACTACTGTAATGCCATAGTGGTTATTCTGACCAGGGGTGTAGTAAGTGGCGGAAAAGGGTGACAGAGTTCATAGGGTCCTGGCAACTTAGGCTGCACCAAACCCACCCCCTGTTCTTGCTTACATCTTCTCTGTGCATTTACTGGCGACGCCCGTGATTCTGACTGTTCATTTAAGACTGTACCAAATAAAATTTTTGTCATATATTTACATTTGAAGCTTCTTTAGGATTTTAGAATTAAGTTTTGAATGTCTTGGGCGTCACAGTGGCACAGTGAGTAGCATGATCACCTCACAGAAAGAAGGTCGCTGGTTTGAGCCCCTGCAGGGTCAGTTGGTATTTCTGTGTGGAGTTTGCATGTTCTCCCCATGGGTTTCCTCTGGGTGCTCCGGTTTCCCCCACAGTCCAAAGACATGCGTTATAGGTGAATTGAATAAGCCATATTGACCGTACTGTATGTGTGTGAATGCAAGAATGTATGGGTGTTTCCCAGTGTTGGGTTGCAGCTGGAAGGGCATCTGCTGTGTAAATTAAATACTGGATAAGTAGGCGGTTCATTCCACTGTGGTGACACCTGATTAATAAAGGGACTAAGCCTTGAAGAAAATGAATAAATGAATGAATGTCTGTTGTCTTTATGAAGCCAATACCATAAAATGCTATATTTTTGTAATATAGCTAATAATTGTGAACAAGATACTAGACCGTCCCAAAGATATGTACTTCACTTTGTCTGCCAAACAGAAGTGCAACGTTTTTGACGGCAGTGGAATTTTTTTTTTTCATGTCTGAAGTAAAGTTATGTTTTTAACTTTTGTTAACAAATGGCACAGAGTTACCTTGGCAACAGAGCTATGCATATTCAAAGGCAAATGCAGATGCTGAAATCTGAAAGCAAATGGTCTACCTTGATCATTCAAGGTAGAAATACTCAAAACTAATTTTTTGTGTTTTGTAATTTTAATAAAATAACAATGCTAGAATTACATATACATACATTTAAGAAAAGTCAGATTACTATAAGTAGATGGAAGTTATTAAATTACAAACTTTAAAAATGGTCAAAATCACTGCCTCTGTAGTTTTAGTGTTAACTACTGCTCTCTCATCTGCATATTTTTGTTGTTTATTTTGTTACAAAGTGGCAACTGCACAGGTGGCCTCTGGATGTTTATTATAAGAATGATTCATATTCCCTTTCAGTCGATCACCATGAGTTATGTTCGACAGACAGTTGCAAATAAAATGATTTAAATTTAAGTTGTGCCCTTTTTCGGCAACGAAGTTGCATATTAATTGTGATCACGATTAGTATCTAATAATATCCATGTTGTGCAGTCTTTGTCTTGTCTTAGTCTTGGAAAAATAGGTTGTCAATTAATATTTTTGTCATTGTTTTTGTTAATAAATTTAACACTGGGGAATGCGGCACAGTGGCTCAGTGGTTACCACTGTCGCCTCACAGCAAGAAGGTCGCTGATTCGAGTCCCAGCTGAGCCCATTGGCATCTCTGTGTGGAGTTTGCATGTTCTCCCCGTGTTGGTGTAAGTTTCCTCCGGGTGCTCTGCCCCACAGTCCAAAGACATGCACTATAGATGAATTTGGTGAACTATATTGGCAAACTCTGTGTTTCTTTTAATAAAATGTGCATTATCATCATCATTAATTTTATTGGGGTTGCCACAGCGGAATGACCCGCCAACTTATCCAGCATATGTTTTACGCAGCGGATGCCCTTCCAGCCACAACCCATCTCTGGGAAACATCCATACACACTCATTCACACTCATACACTATTACAATTTAGCCTACCCAATTTACCTGTACCGCATGTCTTTGGACTGTGGGGGAAACCGGAGCACCTGGAGGAAACCCACGCAAACACAGGGAGAACATGCAAACTCCACACAGAAGCGCCAACTGACCCAGCCAAGGCCCAAACCAGCGACCTTCTTGCTGTGAGGCGACAGCAGTACCTACTGGGCCACCGCGTTGCCGTAAAGCCAAACTTTGTTTTATAAATAAATTGTTGTATATTGTTCATAAGAGATGCACAAATCAGCTCTAACTCACTCACTTTCCCTATTTCCTTAACTTATTCATTAATAAGTTATTTATCAGGGGTCGACACAGCAGAATGAACCACCAATTACTCTGCCATGTTTTACTCAGCAGATGCCCAGTGCTACATTGCCTTTGGACTGTGGGGGTAACTTCCAAAAGAACCAATGACACTTGTTCTCACATGTCATGTGGGTATATGTTTGAGCTTGTTCACTGATCTATGTTTAAATGTGAAAAAAACACACAATTACATCTGTTCATCATATAATGAAGCAATTTACACAAGTTTACTTTTGTAAACTGCAAATTTTTCTGTGCTTTTGCACATAGCATTTTGTTCAAAATGAAGATGCAAGTTGACCTCTAAAGGTATGATATACGCACATTAACTGAAGCCACATCATTCTCATGGGCTTCTCTTAGTTTCTTCATGATCTCCACTTCTGCTTTACAGCACTCATCCACCCCTCCTCTCACCGTGATGGTACGTTCCTGGTTATAAACAGTCAGGTCTTGTAATCTGCAACAAATGAAGGAAATAACCATTATCACTTGAGGTGAACATTCAATAAATTTAGCAACATTTTTTAAACAATCTTAGCACCATTATTTGATGTATATCACACTTACGCAGAGATGGTGATCTTGGTCCCTGTATCTTGCTCTATCTTTTTCAGGTTCCTGCCCTCTTTCCCTATGAGTCTCCCAACAAGACTGTTGTGAGCCAAGATCTTCAGAGGAACCTCCTCAACACTGAGAAAAATGTGCACTTAACTTAAAACAACATGAGGTTGATGATCTTGCACATAAGCACATGATTTTATAAGGATAACTGCTATTAGTATATTCAAAGGTAGACTATATGGAAAAAAATCGAGGAAAATCATGATTCACAATTTTGTGATTTGTGATGTTGGTTTTATTAATCTGCAAATTGTCAGAGCAGTGTAGCCAATTTAATTTCTTATTTTAAAAATAAAACATTACAAGGCAATAAAATATTAAATAAAAAAAGAATGGTAAGTATTACAAAGATAAAACAAGGAACAAAGATTCACATTACAAATTTCACACAATACCACTAAACAATTTTTTTTTATTTTTAAAGTTACAGTAAGTGTAGTTAGAAGCAGTGTTTAAGAAAATGAATGAACAAATATCAAAATAATTATTTTGTTGTTTTATTAATATTAAACAGATAGATGTCCCAAAATTCAAATTCTGTCAATATTTAATTACTCTGAAGTGGTTTTAAACCTGAATGAGATCCTTTGTCCTGTAAAACACAAGTGATTTTGAAGAATGTGGGCAACCCAACAGTTGCTTGTCCTCACTCACTATTTGATCACCTACATTCTTTATCTACCTTTGTGTTCAGCACAAGAAATAAATTATAACAACGTTTGAACATAATCAGAGTGAGCAAAAATTGACAGAATTACAATTTTTGAGGCAAATTATCTTTTAATGACAAGTGGCAGCATGTTCAGTCTATTAGTCTGCTGTCACTTTAAGACCTGCACATATTGTCACGCAGGGTCTTACAGCACATGAAATTAAAATATTTTTGTCATTAAGAATAAATGTACTATATGTGAGACAATATGTGTGAACGTATGTTGCCTTTTACAGTTTAAGACAGAGGGTGCTAGCAACAGATATTTCAGGCACTGTAGCACAATACAATATTTCTTCAAAAGCAGATTGTGGAGACAATTATTTCAGCCACAGTCAAAAAGCATCATATTGCACACCTCTCCTGATGTCATTCGAGATGTAAGTTATGTTTTCCTTCAGTACAACAGTTTAAAAAAAAATCCAAAATCTGAAATAATGGCCATTTGTAATTTATAAAATGGAAGTCAATGGCACTTTAAGAGTCTAAAATGTTAGACTCTTCAGGGAACACACAATTAATACTCATATACTGAAGTGAAATCAGTCTATTCATACAGCAAAATTTACAACATTATTTGGAGCATCAATTTAGCTAAAATTCTTCCCCAGTGTTGTACAAAAAAAATTCTGCTATATTTTGGATAGTCTACAAGTGTGAGTAAACTAACAGGCAATATATTTGTAAAGTGTAAAAAATACTGACATCTTAGTGTCATTGGCCTCTTTTTCCATGATTTCCAAAATCATCCTGCAGGCTTGTGAACAGCCCTCTTTAGATGAGTGGATAGTGATGGCCTTCTCAGTTGCCCCGGCATTCTCCTTACGATGGATATCTACCCTGAGATAGAGGAAAGAATGACACCACATTTTTAAGCATAACGTGACAGCAGAGTTAGGTGTCAGGAAACATTACATAATACCATGCTATACAATTAGCACCCACATGAAATTCCTGTACTTTTTAACATTTTTCATTAAGATGTGAAGCAGCATTGTTAGGAAAATGAAGTCGTTAAACAGGTGAAACAGGTCCCAAAGACCCCTAGAGGTAATTTCTTTCCATTCCTTTGTGTTACATACTGTATAGTGCACACATGGATAAGCTAAGACTAAACATTGCCTAACATTTGTACCAGTTCTTAAATGCAAATATTTGCCGAAGTTTGCACAACAAATATGATTATTATATTCCACTGGTTAAACAATATGCAGTATAAATACAATCTATGATGCTTCCAAATGATGTATAACACCCTATTCATTTTTTTTGTGCATGTAACCAACAGTGTATTCACTAATTTGCTAAATTTCTGTACACTGGCAATCATGCATTCTGCATCTAATACAAAAAAGATTAGATTATTTGAATGTATGGGCCGTCATGCACATCGTACCTATGCTTTTATACAAGTTACAAGTTTTATACTATTAGGTTTGTGACACTAAATATTCTTGAAATAGTCAGAATATTTAAGTCTTACAGTGCAATAATTTAACTAGTAAAAAATAGTTAAATAAAGATACTGTAATATGAGCTCAAGTGGGAGGTACGGTAGCTCAGTGGTATAGCACTGTCACTTCACAGCAAGAAGGTCACTGGTTTGAGTCCTGGCGGGGCCATTTGGCATTTCTGTGTGGAGTTTGCATGTTTTTTCAGTGTTCATATGGGTTTCTTCCGGGTGCTCCGGTTTCCCCCACAGTCCAAAGTACATGCAGTATAGGTGAATTAAATAAACTAAATTGGCCTTAGTGTATGAGTGCATGTGTGAATGAGTGCGTATGTGTGTTTCGTAGTACTGGATTGCGGCTGGAAGGGCATCCGCTGTGTAAAACATATGGCGGAATAGTTGGCGGTTTATTGAATGAATGAGCTCAAGTGCTGATTCCTACTCTATTTTAAATCAAACAGAAAAAATATCAGCCTTTTAACAGACTTTAAATGTATCAAGTATAAATGTAAAATGTATCCAGTCATTAAACCATAGGTCTCAAACTCAATTCATGGAGGGCTGCAGCTCTGCACAGTTTAGATCCAACCCTAATCAAACACAGCTGATCCAACTAATCAAGGTGTTCAAGACTCTTTTGAACAACTTTATTCGTTGGATCATCTGTGTTTGATGAAGGTTGGAGCAAAACTGTGCAGAGCTGCAGCCCTCTAGGAAATGAGTTTGAGACCTATGCAATAAACTATGATACATGATCAATATTAAAATATTTAATGAACAAATTAAATAAACTGATTCAAAACATCAAGACTTCTTACTTGGACTGTGTTTGCTTTGTAATGTTCTTTATAGTGAGCCCCTCTTTACCAATGATGGCTCCCACAAACTGAGTAGGTACTAGGATTCTTAGAGGCAGTTCTTGCTGACGCTGCCTGGGCCCCTGGGGGCCTCCCATGGCCCCTGGTTGACCAAACTCCTGCTCCTGACTTCCTGTCACCATTTTAGATGCCCCTCGCGGGACCTGGGGTCTTCCAGCCCCGTCCCTTCCTGCCTCTTTGTCCAGTATGTACGACACACTGAAGGAGTGATTCTCAAAAACTGTGGCCTGTCAACTTGTCAACAGCCCTAGAGGAGAATGAGAGAAAGAGAGAGAGAGAGAGAGAGAGAATTTGAATTTTACAAAACTTTTTTACATTAAAACCAACACAATACTATAAATAATTCATTTCAAGTTGTTTAAGACCGTATGCATTTCAAATAAAAGTAATTTAAGAGTTCACACTTAGATATTGTTTGACAAATGATAGCAGGTTTGGCATGCTGTCCCAGGAGAGAACCCTGCGCTCGGAGATAATTGAGCACAGGGCTCCCGCCTAGTCGATTGAGCATGTAAGGGGAGTACGAGATCAGGTAGTTCTCGAGAGCTCCCTGTGGTAAAGGAAGTAAGGGGGAGATGGGGTGGATGTGCGGTAATTTTAGCTGGGCTACTTATAGTGAGTTTGGATTAATCTGACTGGCTAACTAATGATTCTAGATGAGAGACCAGCTGCGGTCAATCATATCACGTGTTCCTCTCGAAATTAGTTTGTGAAACTTCACAAAGTAAAACTTCTTCTCATCCATACAGCACAAGGCCCTGTTACAGCACCAAATGTTTTCAAAAGTGTCCAAATCATCCATGTGCTCATAGTTAAAATCAGTCAAAACCCTTGCCTGTACTATACTAAAAATACAACCACTACATTATGCTCTACGTTGTGTTCAATTTTCCTTCTTCTGCTCATATAAAGAGCCCATTTAGCCTGTCCTGTTACAAAATTTAACAATTGACCAAGAAATCTTTTTTTCTTTACATAGAACCAAGGATAAACATTTCCAAGAGAAAAAACTCACAACAACTTGTGAAAACACTTTCCAACAGCATAAACAAGGGACCCAGCCTAACACATTTAACAAAAGCATGAAAAATGGTTTCTTTGTCTTTACAAAAAAACGACATTCAGGACCAATCTCTGGGTTTAAAATTAGGAGTGATTCCCAAAACTGTGGCCTGTCAACATGTCAACAGCCCTATAGAAAAATGAGAGAGAGAGGGAGAGAGAGAGAGAGAGAGAGAGAGAGAGAGAGAGAGAGAGAGAGAGAGAGCGAGAGAGAGAGAGAACGATTAATTAATTCCTAGAAAATTACATACTTTAGATAGGCGTCAAAAAACACAAGTAACAAGGAAGTGGCTATAAATTGGCTTTAAATATTGTGTTACTATAATGGCTTATGTAAATTAGAATAAGTATTTAAGAATGGATTTAAACAGATGCTATTATTCGAATAAATATGTGATTTTCTCATATTTTGTACATTTTACATCAAGTTGCTGTGACGGACTCATCAGTAGGGCTGGGCAAAATGTACTGTAGAGTTTGACGTTCATTCATGAGGAATCTGAACTGAATTTGCCACACCCTGCAAACAAGCTTGTGAATTGAATTGAATAAACAGCAAAAGATATTGGGATTCAAATAAAGTTGCACAATAGGAGAATTTCAGTAGGTTTTGCAACCAAGCATATTTGAATGCACCAGTATTTTAAACTAACTATACTTATTAAAAATTTATTTGATTTTAAATAACATGTGAAGCCAAGATTAGTCATTCATTCATTTTCTTTTCATCTTAGTCACTTTATTAATCTGGAGTCACCACAACGGAATAAACTGCCAACTTATCTAGCATCTGTTTTACGCAGCGGATGCCCTTCTAACTGCAACCCCTCACTGGGAAAAGCCAAGATTACCAAACATAAATGATCCTATTTTGGCCATGTCACGCGTAGCAATTCACTCGTGAAGGTAGTCATGCTGGGAATGGTCAGTGGAAGTAGGAGGAAAGGACGCCAAAAAACTTGTTGGCTCGATACTGTCAAATCTGATACCAACATGAGTATGCGCAAACTCAAAGAAGCGATGATTAATAGAACTGTGTGGAAGGGAATGATCCGTTGAATGACCGAAAATCGACCTCGCTTAAACGGATAATTGACTGATTGATTGATTTTATTTGCTTGTATAGTGTTACTAATATAGAACATATTTTGTTGGAATAGGCATAAAAACACAAAACATAGCTCCATAAGATGTCTTCATGTTATATTTAAAATAAATAAATAAATATTATAAAAAATAAATAAATGAAAAAAGTATTCTTCAAATAAGCGAAAGTTCAAAAGAACTTAATTATCTTAATTATCTAACATACTTAATAATTTAATTTAATTTAATTTAATTTAATTTAATTTAATTTAATTTAATTTAATTTAATTTAATTTAATTTAATTTAATTTAAGCTTAGTGTCAACTGACCCAGCCGAGGCTCGAACCAGCGACCTTCTTGCAGTGAGGCCAGAGCGCTACCCACTGCGACACCCTGCTGCCTTCATTTCATTTCATTTTTGTACTTTATAAAACTGTCACAACTTCCTAAAAAACAAACTGATCAAATGAATAGGCAAGTATGAATATTTAAACCAACATAAAACGACTGCACAGTTTTACAGGAAGCAAACCATATGACTCATGATAACACGTTTATGAATCAGTTACTTAAAAAAAATGATTACTGCTGCTTGTTCAAACTACCTGTTTAAAATGAAGTGAAACAACACAATTCTTGTAATTTCTTTGGCCAATTTATTTGTTATATGTTAAGCCCACTTAAATTTGTCAACCATTAAGTTAACTTAAGCGTTTTGTGTTGGGACAACATGAAGGAATTGTGTTGGTCCAACTACCTGGTTAGGGGATTTGTAGTTCCCAGCATGCTTTGCGTGGGATTGAATTAAGAAAGGGAAACGTTGACAATAAAAGTAATATAGGTGTTTAAAGTTAATAAAACGACTTTTTAGAGTTAAATCTTCACTTTAGTTTGAAGATTTAGAAGATTTTCATGTAATGCTTTGAGTTTTGAGATTACTATCTTGCAGAAGCACCCATGCTTTGGGTGTTGGCAACTTAATTAGCAAAAATGCAGTTTGTTGCTTTGCTCAGTGAGATCAGTCAATCAACTGTATATGTAACTCATGACATATTTTTAAAAACTGCTCTTTTAGTTAATTTAAGATAATGTTAAATTAAACTAAGAGACTTTGAAATGTAGGACACATAATAGACACAAATAATATTATCAGGCATTTGAGTTTAAGTTAAATTAAAATACAAATGTGAAAATACAAAAATACAAAATACAAATACATTCATTTTCTTTTTCGGCTTAGTCCCTTTATTAATCTAATATTAATCTTTTAACCTTTGTTAAAATGACTATAAATAAATCAAATATTCTTAAGAATAAAATATCATGTGTTCTTTGGAAGAGCGTATGTGCATTGTGATGATATTATATTGTCTTTCAAGCATTATAAAATGAGTGGCTTAAAATGGCCTGAAAATGACAATTATATAATTTATGGCAATATATTTTGGTGCAATATATCATACAACAAAAAATAGATATCGTGACAGGCCTAATATTTAATGTAATAAGATTGACTTGATACCATAATTTCGGTAATACAATAATTACATTTTTTAATGATACTTTTATATTATAGTAGTTTATATTTACTTGCTCACATGAAATTTAGGAAATGGACTACAATTGAATTATCATCTCAGTTCAACTCTGAATGGTGCACAGTCCTGCTCACAACAAATGCTGGTACAATTACTGAGCGCCGGTCTGTCGCCCAATGACAGGAAATAGTAAATCAGACAACTCACAACACACACATAACCACCCATTGGGAAAGACCTCCCTGAGATCAAAGCTCCAAAATAAGATCCCTGGAGACCAGAAATCCTCCAAACCCCTAAACACTTCTTCCGCCATACACATACATATTAAGATACAACAACCAAAGCACTGCAGACAGACAAAACCACTTTTTACAACTGCCACCAAAATCTGATGACAGCTTGACTGATCGATTCTGACTATTACAGCCATATAAATACAAACAGATTTGTTAAACTATTATCTATAGTGTCCCACAGGGAGAAAATCCTCAAGTTTACTGATGTGGAACGACTTCAAAAATCTAATTAGTTAGCAGGAACATTTGATGATACAGAAGAAGAAATTTGTGGCTTAAAGGGTTTGAACGTGCCTGTGTTAGCCATATGAGAGGTGTTGAAGAGAGGGTTAGATACCAGCTGCTAAAATAGGACTGGTCCAACATATACATACAAACATGCATACACACATGTACTGTATGTATGGCTGCACAATATATCGTTTCAGGACTGATATAGGAATTGTATATGCATACGCAATAGTCCTGTTGCTGAGTCTGGATTAAAGCTAATTAGGAGCCACAGTTCAGAACACATGAAACTGTAGTATTTGTAACTTTAATAAAGATAAATTTTGAGTAATATATGCAAAGAAGCAGTCTATCTATGGTTTATTTTGTTTTTCTGCGATATAAATTGCGATTTACTTTGTTATGAGTGGAAATAATTTTTGGTCTCACTTTATTTTAAGGTTCAGTTCTCGCTCTTTGCAAATCATTTGCTTCAATAAACTAATTTGCTCCTTATTAATAGTTGTTAAGGTAATAGTTTAGTTATTGGTGTCATGGAAGGCAACGGAGACAATGGAGTTGCGGATCCAAACGCAGGATTTATTACACAGAGAATGGTCAGGCAGACAATGGTCACAATCAGGGGCAAACGGTAACATACAGGCAAACAACATAAAACAAACAAACAAACAAAGCAAATATCGGTACACAGCAAGGCAAGGCAAAACACGTCATAATGTTCACTAGACAGCTTACAAGACTCAGCAATGTGTGTGTTTGAGAGGTGTATAAATAGTCTGTATAATTAGTCCTGAACAGCTTCAGCTGTATCTGTTTGCAATCATGGGGGATCTAGGCCAGGTGTGTGAGTGAAGTACATGATGGGTTTTGTAGTGCAGTTGAATGCAAGTGTTGTCAGTAGGCTGCAAGAGCAACACTGCTGATGATTATAACAATTTGGTAGGATTAGGGATGTAGAATAAGATAATACAGAACTTGTGCTTTATAAGTACAAATAAGCAGCCAATATCTCAATAACATGCATGCTAATAAGCAACTAGTTAATTGTGAGAATTGGTCCCTGAAGCGTTACCGAATGTATTAATTTTGATTGACTGGGATGATTCTGTAGGGGAGTGAATCTTGCATAACATGTAATAAACAAACTAAAAAGTGAAATAAACAGTGCATGCATTATGGTTTTGTATATGTAAATGTACACGGCAAAGTCAACTCAACATTGCATATCTTTGTGATGTGAGTATTGCAGATGCACTCATTGCGATATCGATGCTGAAACAATATATTATGCAACCCTAATTCACAATCTCTAAGGCCTGCACAATATTGGAAAACAATTAATATTGCGATATTTTGTCTTCCTGCAATATATTTTGGATACATCACAATTTCACCAGATGACTTGAATAGCTTTTTTTTTAAGAATTCATAATTTTCATTTGATTAGGATCTTTCTTCATAACACAATCAAATTACAAGCATAGTAGAATACAAAAGAACAAAGATGCAAATGAAATAAACAGTGCTTTTCTGATTTTCCGAGAAGTCGCATAGTATTCATATACACAACTTCAACAATAAAATTCATTTAAATTGTATTAGTCTTTATCGTACAAACAATAATAAAAAAATAATTATGGTAATCTACAAATGTTAGAATTTCTAGTGCTTTTAAGCTCTTTAACCTCTAAATCACAAGACTTAAAACATACAAATGATAAACTTACTACATAATGGATAAACCTTGTAACGACTAAGTATTGTACCTGATCAACTATAATCATAACTCAACATTGCACATGCTACAATTTGACTATTGTAGATGTCTACATTGTGATTTTGATGCTGAAATAATATATTGTGCAGCCCGAGTAGATTCTATACTGTTAGACTCCCCAGAAAACCATAAAGCATTGTTTATTTTCCTTTTATCTTTGCTTTACGCATGTAATTTGCTTATTATATTTTATGCATGCTTTTCACCAGTACAGAATCATCCTGAACAATCTAACTTAATGGATGCATTGCAAACAGAGCTATCCAATTTATCAGGTGAAATTGCATATCTATCAGGTGAAATTGCATATCGCAATCTATAATGGCAGAAAATCTAAATATCACAATGTCAGATTTTTCTAATATTGTGCACTCCGAAATGAAGGTATAATTTATAATGGGGTAAGTTCTCAGAACTTTACTTCTTGCAATACTTGTATCATACACGTCATTATACAAATTTGTGTGATTTGTCACTTAAGCATGGCATGAAAACCGGTTTCAAGGTTTACCACAGTTTGGTTTTAAAACCACTAAAACATTTTAACTGTTTCAAGGTATATGTAAGTTGTAAATAAAGATATAACAAAAAAGTTGCTGTTTTTTACCCAGACATTTAAAAAGAACATTTTAGAGCAGTAATCACAATAATGATACTTTTATCCAATGTTATCATACTGTCAGAATTATACCAGGCCGGCAGATGCCTAATGTTACTCACTTACTTGCACACACACACATTTAATGGACTCGGAACCAAGTGTTGAGTTCTGGAGCAAATGTTGAGGATGTTTTTTTGTTTTATTTTTTATTGCATTGAATCAAATGCATCATTAACAATGTGAAAAGCTGTCCAGAAATCTGGATGGGGTGGGACTGGTTTTTTAAAAGATATCAATTATTATTTTACACGCAAATGTCCACTTCATGTGTACAGTTGTACATCACAACCAGAACCAAAAGCAGCCCAGCATGTGACCTATTTTATAGCCCGCACACATCCGCATGGATATGCATGCGCGCACACACACACAGGCTAAACATACAGGTGAAGTCAGAATTATTAGCCCCCCTGAATTATTAGCCCCCCTGTTTATCCCCCCCCCCCATTTTCTGTTTAACGCAGAGAAGATTTTTTTTGAACACATTTCTAAACATAATAGTTTTAAAAACTCATCTCTAGTAACTGATTTATTTTATCTTTGCCATGATGACAGTACATAATATTTTACTTTTCATAATATTTTACTATTTTACACTTCTATACAGCTTAAAGTGACATTTGAAGGCTTAACTAGGTTAATTAGGTTAACTAGGCAGGTTAGGGTAATTAGGCAAGTTATTGTATAACAATGGTTTGTTCTGTAGATTATCGAAAAAATATATAGCTTAAAGGGGCTAATAATATTGACCTTAAAATTGTTTTTAAAAAATAAAAAACTTTTATTCTAGTCAAAATAAAACAAATATTTAAAAAAGAAAAAAAAAAATTCAAAGGAGGGCTAATAATTCTGACTTCAACTGTATGTATTTAATGCCTTTAGTAAACACTTGAAGAATCAGTTGTGAATTAGGTCAATGGAGTTGTTGTTCTCTGACTACCTGCAGCTTTCTGCTGCAGACCTGCTATGGCTAAAAGAGCTGAAGTGATAGATTGCTTCAGTCATTATAAATGGAGTGATCTTTGCTTATTTTCTACAACCTAGTCATAATTGACATGTTCATTTCAGCATCAATTATCAAAAACTGCATACTGCAGAACAGTGTACTAGACCTAATAAAGTCGCTTTAATTTGGACATTCAGATGTAAAGTACTTGTTGTAAAACATTTTATATGATGATTACTTTGAAAGACAGAAAATATAGACTACTGTATAAACACTCTTTCAGGGCAACATGGTGGCTTAGTGGTTAGCACTGTCACCTCACAGCAAGAAGGTTTGAATCCCTGCTGGGACAGTTGGCATTTCTGTGTGGAGTTTGCATGTTCTCCTAGTATTTGCGTGGGTTTCCTTGGGGTGCTCTGGTTTCCCCAACAGTCCACAGACAAGCGGGTATAGGTGAATTGAATAAACTAAATTGGCTGTAGTATATGAGTGTGTATGGGTGTTTCCCAGTGTTGGGTTACAGCTGGAAGGGCATCCGCTGTGTAAAACATATGCTAGATAAGTTGGTGGTTCATTCAGCTGTGGCGACCCCTAAATGAATAAAGGGACTAAGCCAAAGGAATGAATAAACACTCAGTCAGACACACCACCAACCATCCCTAGCATTACTGATAAACATTAGTAAAGTACAAAAGCACCAAACTACAACTTCTCACTGTTTGGTTTGGTTTTTGGATTTAGGTCACTGTTTCAGTACGGTATGATAGGTTCAGTAAAAAAGCACTGTCAAAAAAGAAAAAGAAAAGAAAAAACTCAATTCAAAAAATACAAAACACAATTCAACATAAATACAATACAGCAAACACTACACTAAAATAAACAATGCTTTTAAGGTTTTCTCATGTACCTAACAGTAGTTTTCAGTTACATAAACTGAAAATATAATCGAGTAACACTGCATACTCTACATAATCTTCACTGTATAAATAAAATAAATGTGTTAAGCTAGCTATTGTCACGATCACCAGCTATCTAGGTTTTGCAGATCGCTGGAAAACATACATTTTCACCCAGACTATAATTCTGCCACCATATGAACTACAACTTCCTTCTGGCACCACACACACACACGCACGCACGCACGCACGCACGCACGCACACACACACACACACACACACACACACACCTGTTCTGGTTCACCTTTGATTACATACACACACCTGGGAGCTGCTCAAGGACTGATCACTCAGACTATATAAACTGCTCAGTTTCACTCTCACATTGCCGAGTCCTGTTGGTACCTACGCTGTCACAATATGAAGTGGTTTACGTGTTTTTATCTCTCTGTGTTTTGACCCTTGCCTTGTATTATTGTTTATCCTGCCTGCCACCAGTATCAATCATTTGCCTGTTATCTGACTACGAGTCTGGATTTCCCTGTCTGTTACTGTTTGCTCCTGATTGTGACCATTGCCTGCCTGACCATTCTCTGTGTAATAAAGTACTGCACATGGATTCCCAACTCTCTTGTCCAGAACCCTGGTGTTAGAGCTATTCAGTCAAGAGCAGAGTGATATTATCTTTTGTTGTTTTTGGTTAATACTAAAAACGAAGACAGCAGGAATAAGATGGTTTTACTTTAAGATGCAGCACAATGAGAAAGTTAAAGACAACACAATTTACCAAATGTTTACATTCCAAGGCATAACTGATTAAATGCTCATCAAGTTGAACAGGTGGGCATAATTATTGGTCATAACTGAGTCGTGCCATTGAGAAGACTTAATTTGCTTACGCTCTGACATACGGCCCATGTCACTTTCATTTTCACATGAAAGTGTCTCCAACTTTAGTGCTCACTGATGGGATATTTACTTACAGGGAGCCATGTTTCAGAGCATGGACATGCATTGTAATATGCACAGAGCCAGTTCAGAGAGTGATTAAAAAAATTGCGAAATGCAAAATACAACTTTTAAATTTTAATGCAAAACCAGAAAAGCACAATATCCATACGTGTATTGAACCGTGAAGGCCAGCAACATTTCTGCAGTCTGAAATGACCCTACTGCAACGAGGAATAACTGACAGCTCTGTTAAAAGTCTGGACAGTAGGTGAGATTTACTTCAATACAAAAGGATGAGCCAATAAAGCTACACATTGACACCAATTTGTTCAGAGTAGGGTTGTGTGTACAATATGTGTCAGTCAGTTGAAATAAGGATAAACAACAAGACTCACTATCAATCGCCAGTGACTGCAACAGGGTGACATAACAGCCTTTGCAGGCCAAATGACATCACCAGCTATAAGAAGATCAGTAGGACACATCACCTCCACTAATGGGGTCAGATGAGTGTCAGTTACAGTTCTGACATCACCTTCGACTCCAAGTTTGAGTCACATCACAATTCACACTGAGTGCTAACATGCAGCTGTAACGACTTTACTGATCCGTTTCTTTCCGAGATAAGGCTTAAAAAACTATTGTTAGTCTAACCTGAAGTATTTCGATTGATTCAGCCATTATAATATTTCCTAGTTCCACTGAAGGCCTGCCCTGAAAAGGCTTTGATTGGTCAGCTAACATAATGTGCTGTGATTCGCAGATTGGCTCCACATCACTAGGAAGCATCAAGCATGCCTGAATCAGACAGAAAATGAGGAGGACCAGGGGCAGATTGGCCATCTGGCAATTCTGGGAAATGCCAGAAGGGCCGGACCATTTTTAAAATGTGGGCCGGTCAGTTTTTACATTTTTTAATATGTATTGTTTTACATGCAGGCAGCTTTTATCACTTGCAAGACATGAATATTATGATGATAATGATGATGATAAGAATAGTAATAATAATAATAGTAAATGTTAAGCATTTGGCCCAATCGGTGGACGGCCAGCTGGTTTCGAGAGGGGCCGACCCAATCAGAGGTGACACAGACATAATCAAAATCTGGCAAGAATGTCAAACAAACAGTAGGTACAACACAAGCTAATTGTCAAAGATGGAGGCAGAGCTGAAAATCTCGAAGAAAGCAAAAAAGGGCTCTAAATTCAAATGCTGCCAAATGCATAAAATTAACTGAAATAATCTCGATCCGGCCGCTGCATTGGTGGACAGTAGCACGGTAGAGGAGGTAAGAAGAAAACAGAAAATATTATTCTAAATAATAATACTAAAATATACTGAGTAAATTTGATACCATTCACGCTACTTTTGACCGTTTTTGACAGTAACCTACACTGTTTAACAGTTGCAAGCTTAGAGTAGAACTACCGTACATTTAAAAATGTCATTATCAGCAGATAACGTGGGATTTAGAGTTTACAGACTGCTGTATGCTACTGTACTAGCAATATAGTGTAAAAAAAAACCTATAGCTATAGTCATAGTACTGTAGACATTTGTAGTGTACTCTGAATACATGGCTAGTCTTTAAAGTAAAACATTAAATACATGCATAGGTTACAGTATGTATGTAATCCTTAGGTAGGGGTGCAGAGAATGACAACACTGCAGAGAATAATATATATATAGTTATTTGTGAATAAAAGTATGCTGAAGTGTTGCTAGTGTTGCATGTCCATTTGTGAGTAAAAGTGTGTGCCTGTGTGTATGTGTGCGTGTGTGTGTGTGTGTGTGTGTGTGTGATACACATTCATAGGTTACTCCTATCAAAAGTAATAGCAGACAAATGGCATAAACAGACAGCACACGGACTCTACAAGATTCACAGATTATTTTTTTTTGTTTTTATTGTATGTATAAATTTATTACAAACAGATTATTTTTGTCCCAGTCACATACATTAAATGTTTAAATATCTATTACATATGCTACTGCTTATATTATTTCACCATCTGTACACCAATTTAAGTAGTGAATTTGTGTGTCTGTGGGTGGAGCTGTGTCAGTGTGGTATTGTGGGCTGGTGTGGCTACAGTGCCAGGGCTGAATTTTTGTCCCAGTCTGCCCCAAGTGTCTTTCATGTATATTCAGGTTATAGGCATGTGTCAGCAATATAAAACGTTTACATATCTTTTGCGAGTTCATTATTTGAAATGCAGGATGCATAGAAAGCGGCTGTATGGAGAGCTAATGCAGCACTGCCGAAGATTGTGGGTGTTTACAGGGCTTTGACGGATAAATATGAATTTGTAGCTAAATTGTTAACTGTGCCAAATAGCATTTCCTGTTGTTTACATCCTTGTTTATGTCCTTGCTACAACATAAAGTTAATGCTAGAAACTATGCATGTAATAGATCAATTTGAACAAATAAAAATACTCACAATCCACAGCTTCTGCTATTATGGGTGGAGCTGCTCCTTCTTTGAGGAGATTTTAGCCAAATCCAGCACTGAACTAGGAGAGACAAAGCTGTCCTTTGTCAAATGCTCGAGCTATATATTTTTTATAACTATCTGTAACATAATTAAAATTAAATCGCAAGCACTTCTCTCTTTGTGTAATGTACTTTAAAAGCCCAAATAGAGAAACAGAACAAGCTCTGTTGAAATAACAGCGTTTGGATTGCCCTTTCTCTGCTATAATATTACAGTGCCTCAGGCCACGCCCCTTCACTGTGCAGAGTGTATGTGGATAACCTTAAGGGTTTATGACTTCATTAACCTGGATGTATTCTTTTGTAGTCCTCAAAATTTGTTCGCCGAAGGCTTTGCTAAGATAACTCTGCAAACACAATGTCTCCATTTGCAATGAACTTTGAGCGTACATTCAGAGATGTTGTTTATGTTCACACAGTTACATTGCACATTAACTAAAGTTTAAAATATAATATCACAGTGAACCACCCTTTTAAGGCTAAGATTTTTACAATTCCTCCCTTGATAATTCATCCTTTTACAAAATACATTAATAAATCTAATAATAATAATAATAATAATAATAATAATAATAATAAATAAATAAAATAACACATTCTTTTAATTACCGCAAATTGCCACAATCACATCATTTTACTGACTACAAACTGATATGCCAATAGTTGTTATGAATTAGATTTTTTAGATTTGTTGTTTTTGTCAGGATACGTCATTGTAACTTATTTTTTACATCTAATTTGCAGTCACATAGTAATGGCTGTGAAACAAAGGAAAAATAACAATATTTTAAACAATAGTCCAATTTTAATCTTTTCCATCCATAAACTTTTTTGGATTTTTGTAAATCATTCATCTTTAAAATGTTACAAACTACTTTCTCTTTCACTTATTCCCTTACCAGACAATATTGACTCTTCTCTTTGTATATAAATAAGTATTTATATTTAATGTGAGTTTGACCCTTTAACCACTGAAAATATTAATAGATTGATTCATTTACCTTACAGTGTCCACATCTTGCTGACACGGATACAAACATTAACTGTGCTAACTAAACCCGCTGCCAGAGAGATCACCTTCACACTACACCCTGCTCTACCAGTTCTGCAGACATGCTGAGACTTCTGTCAAATTCCACTATTTTAAATACACATTAGTGACACACCTCTTCACAGAAAAAAAAGACAGAGATGGAACACTCACAGAACATAGCAACAGGACAATCCAGACACCCCCTCTGACAGACACCACAATGATTTAACAGTAGCTCCACGTCATTTTTGGTGTCACCAATCAACATTAGTCATGTAACAGAGGTTTCAGGCTCTCCACCCATGTGCTTTTTGAAAAGCCAGGAAAACTTGATCTGTTGTAATGAGTCACAGGGTAAACATATCCTACTGTATAAACCTTGTTAAAACACATCAGGGCCATGGCCAGAAAATATCACGCAGCAATATATTGTATCAATGTATTGTGAAGCTGTAATGAGCCAACATATCTACGCCTGTTTATGACAGGTCATTTTTGAAATATCTTGAATACCTGTCCAAAGGCATCAAGGAATGCATTTACACTGCAAGTCTTAATGTCTGGGCTGTGTTTTCTGATAATGATGTATTGTAAGAGCATTTACTATGTGCACATCCACATAACATGAATACACGAGAAGTCAAGAAAACATTCTACATGCTATTTAGGAGTTGCTGTTCATTTGCAAGTGCTGAAATATAATCTTATATTGTATCGTATCCTGTTTGTTTAACCCAATAACCCTCAAATGAAGTGGATAAGCCATCAAAGCAATATGTAACGCCAACATAAAGACAAGGCACTCACAAAATTGCTGTAAATAAACAAATAAATATGTTTAAAATGCATAAGGTTATGATTAAGGCCTACCAAAAATTTAAAACATGGCTTTCATACAATTCAGCAAGTCATTGACAGTTTGCTTTTTGTATTTCAAGGTCTTTGAAGGATATACACATTAATTATTTTAATCATTGTTTTTGTTCAGTCATTTCATTTAGATGTTCTTTTTCTCCATTTTTTTTTTCATTTATACTTTTCATTAAAAACAAGGGTCACACATTACAATAAGGCCTCATTAGTTAATATATTTACTAACATTAACTATTTATGATATGAACAATACTTGTACAGAATTTATTAATCATCATTCAACATTTACTAATGCCTTATTAACATCCAAAATCATGCTTGATAACGTTAGTTAATGCACTGTGAGTTGACAAACTAATAAGGAACATCATTTCCATTATCTAATGTTAACTAACATAATCAAATACTGTAAATAATGTAATGTTTATTGCTTGGTCATGTTACTACATGCAATAACTAACATTAACTAATACAACTTAATTGTAATGTGTTACCAAACAAAAGCTTTAATCATGATCACATTGCGCTTGAATAAAGTTAGGGGAGTAATCTGCTGATATTCCTGCAGGTAACCAAATAACTTTAATAATTACTCCAAAGTAAGGACTCTAAGATTATTTTTAGTCATACAAACATTTTTCAGGTTTACATATAAACAAGTATTACTGAAGAAAAGTAATTACAGCAAATTCCATACACATCATTGTTTATTTCTTACTCAATTCATTGTTTCTTAAAAGTGCAGGTGTTGAACAAATGTAACTGTCACAATCCGGTGTGTAGTGCAGAGGAGAGCAGTGTGTGTGTGTGTGTGTGTGTGTGTGTGTGTGTGTGTGTGTGTGTGTGTGTGTGTGTGTCTGTCCAGACATCAGTCAGCTAGAGCAGGTGCTGATTGGTTCAATGCATTCTGGTCATAGTAGTTCATGTAGTGTGTGTAAGTCCCTTTAAGACCTGTGTAAGTGTGTAAGACCTCTTGGGCAGTATGCTCGGGCATTCTGTCTGAATTGGAAAACATCACATTCTCCTAAACTATTTGCAAAGCTTAAGATTACATATTACATATTTGAAAACACCAATAAAATTAAACAACAGCTGTCTCATAAGTTTCATTTCTAAATGTCCGAATCAAGCAAAAGCTGCATATCTTCAGGTTGCCTGAGCTAATGCGCATCCACACTCTAAAGGAATGAGATCGCGATACCAACCTCATTTATGACCGTTCTACACATTATACACATTTACCATGATAATGTGTAGAATTATCTTAATCATAACAATCCTAGATTCTTATTTAACACCATTGTTAAATTAACAAATAAGCGGTCATCTTTGGAACAAAACGGTCCACCGCAAATTAGTAGTGATGACTTCATGAATTTTTTCAGTGATAAAATAGAAGGCTTTAGACAGAAAATAGGAGATATTAAACTTTCTGCACCGCCTTATACTTCAGATCCAGTAAACATTCCACTGAATCAAAATATCCTACAGTGCTTCAAAATCATAGAACAGGAAGAGCTAGATAAAATTATAAATAGTTCTAAACCAGCTACGTGTATGTTGGATCCAATTCCAACAAAATTACTGAAAGAATTGCTACCTGTTATAGGAGAACCTCTTCTTAATGTTATCAACTCTTCTTTATCTTTAGGCCATGTTCCAAATCCTTACAAGTTAGCTGTTATTAAGCCTATTAATAAGAAACCACAACTGGACCCCAGCAACTTAGCTAATTATAGGCCTATTTCAACTCTTCCGTTTTTGTCCAAAATGCTAGAAAAAGTTGTTTCTGTCCAATTATGCTCCTTTCTGCAGACAAACAATGTTTTTGAAGTGTTTCAGTCAAGTTTCAGAGCTCATCACAGTACAGAAACTGCATTCGTGAAAATAACCAACGATTTACTCTTAGCTGCTGACCAAGGGTGCATCTCGCTATAATTTTTACTCGATCTTAGTGTGGCATTTGACACCATTGACCACGGTATCCTCATAAATTGCTTAAAGTCTACAGTTGTCCAGGGACAGACTCTACAATGGTTTAAGTCATACTTAGCTGACTGGTACCAGTTTGTGAATATTAATGGACAACCTTCACAAATCAGCCCAGTAAAATACGGGGTGCCTCAAGGAACAGTTTTAGGTCTTTTGCTGTTTACAATATACATGCTACCCCTGGGAGACATTATTAGAAGACATGGGATCAGCTTTCACTGCTATGCAGATGATACTCAATTATATATTTCAACTAAACCTGACGAGATGTCTAAACTGTCCAAGCTAACTGAGTGTATTAAAGATGTTAAGGACTGGATGACCAACAATTATCTTCTCTTAAACTCAGACAAAACAGAATTATTACTTATTGGGCCTAAATCCTGTACACAGCATATCTCACAACTCGACCTGCAATTAGAGGGATACAAAGTTAGCGTTAGCTCTACTATAAAAGATCTGGGTGTCATATTAGACAGCAATTTAACTTTTAAAAATCATATATCCCATGTCACAAAAACTGCCGTCTTTCATCTGAGAAATATTGCTAAGTTACGAAGTATGCTATCCATCTCAGATGCAGAAAAGCTAGTCCATGCTTTTATGACTTCTAGGCTGGACTACTGTAATGCACTGTTTGCTGGCTGCCCAGCATCCTCTATTAACAAACTTCAATTAGTTCAAAATGCAGCTGCCAGAGTTCTTACCAGGTCTAGAAAATTTGATCACATCAACCCAATTTTATCCTCCTTACACTGGCTGCCTGTTAAGTTTCGTATTGAATTTAAAATATTGCTTCTTACCTACAAAGCTTTAAATAATCTAGCTCCTGTTTATCTAACCAATCTTCTGTCTCGCTACAATCCAACTCGCTCTTTAAGATCTCAAAACTCAGGGCTTCTGGTAGTACCTAGAATAGCTAAGTCGAGTAAAGGAGGTCGAGCCTTCTCATTTATAGCTCCTAAACTCTGGAATAGCCTTCCTGATAACGTCCGAGGCTCAGACACACTCTCCCAATTCAAAACTAGATTAAAGACCTATCTGTTTAGTAAAGCATACACTCAATGCACCACTTAGCGGGTTTTCACACAGGTTCTGCATCTTGTTTATATACACTATGAACAGCAGCTACGCTAATTATTCTCTTTATTCTCCATTGCCTCCTGGGGATACTCTTCCTTAGACTATGCAGAGTCACTGATTCGATCCAAGACCAACGACGAGATGATCCCAAGGTTTTCATATCCTGGACCAGGCCGTATAATGAGCAGCTACTGTGGTGGTCATGGAGGTGGTCATGGAACATGAGACTGATTCCTGTGGCGCTCCAGGGACAGACGAGTCTTTTTCCCTCTCCGCTGTCGCCACTGGCTTGCATGGTTCAGGATATGTAGAGCTGCGCACCTTTGGATTTGCTCTTCAGTGTTTGGACTCTCAGTAGTGATTTTTAAACCACACTGAACTGAGCTAAACTGAACTTAAACACTAAAAACTGAACTACATTGTTCCAATTTACAATGACCTTTTATGTGAAGCTGCTTTGACACAATCTACATTGTATAAGCGCTATACAAATAAAGGTGAATTGAATTAAATTGAATAAAGTCTAGATAGGATACACGGCCGGCTGGAAGTGCAATATGCACATCAATATAGCAGCATTTTTTATGACACTGTATAACAATAATTAATATTTTTACAGTACTGTTATGGTTGAGTTTAGGGTTAGGGTGGGGGTAGGTGTTAAAAAATAAAATTATTGGGTAATTTAGTAGATAGCATAAATACTTGGTACAACTACTGTTTTCACCTTACTGTGATGGTTGGGTTAAGGGTTAGGGTGGGGGTAGACGTTAATAACATACAATAAATGGGAAATTTTATCAATAATACGAATAATTGTTGTTAACTTCTGGCCGCAATCATATATGATCTAACAAAAACCCAATATCATCCTCTGGATCATGTTTGTCTAATCGCACTGGTCTTCTGAAGTAATCCAAAACTTGGTCTTGATGGTGAATCTCCTCCAGAAATGACAGTGACTCTTTGTTCACAAGTTTGTGAGCGTTTCAGTAGTTGCTGTCATGTGATGTGCATTTGACAGGATGGTCTGTACCTCGGGCGTTCAATCATACAGATTACAAAACCAAAACTCTTTTGTTTTCAAGTGATTCAAGAGATTTTAAGCTTTATTTGTGTATATTTCTTATGTCTGTGAAGCAAGTATTCACTGAGATTCCAGTGTGTTTGTTGACCACCAAACTGCCATAAAAGGACACGTCCAAGCTTCTCCGTCAGTCTATAGCAATCAATTATTGGCTCCTGTACTAGTAGGCGGGGCTTCATTTGCCATATTGATCGTTACACTTCTCCCCATTCAAAACTATATGAGTGTTGTCTTGTGTATTTTATAGTCTTTGGCAGTGTTGGCCAAGCTACTTGAAAAATGTAGTGAGCTATTAGCTATTAGCTACACTACTTAAAATGTAGCTTAACTACACTAAAAGCTTTACCATGGTAAATGTAGCAAGCTAAGCTAAAAGCTACTTTGCAATTTAAGCTATTTTTTTAAGCTATTTATTTTTGCAATTTTTACATTTAAGCTATTTTTGCAATTTTCAATTTTAAATCGAAGCAACTTCAATTATCATTCATATCTTAGTGATCACTAAAACTGTCAATGAATCATATAAGGCGGAATCGTTAAGTAAATAATATTGTACCAAACAGAAACAAATGATAGTATATAACAGCAAAAACAAAAAATCCAATAAAACCAGGTGTTAAGCATTTAAAATAATATATAGTAATGTATAGTAAAGGGAAATATTTCCGAATAAGCATTAATTTACATTAACTTACATACTGTAGTATCATTAACTATCATGAAATAATAGTAATTACCGTAGTATACTTTAGTCTTACTACAGTAAACTATATATATATATATATATATATATATATATATATATATATATATATATATATATATATATATATATATATAAAACTCTTCTCCCTCAGTCATCTTTCCATCAAGCAAGTTTCTCGTGTCAGCCCAATGATTGATTTGCGATGTCACCAACCAGTAACGCACCAAAAAAGTTTGTTGTCAACCATTGTAAAACAGGAAAAAGAAGAAATCGTCTTTCTTGCCATCATATGGATTTACCTTCATCGGCTAGACACCGGCCTCCACCAAGTGTGGACGCTAGCTTGTGTGGACGCTACTGCGCTACTTGACTTAAAAATTGCTTCGCTACTGAAAAGCTATCATACGCTATACAAGTCGACAGCCGCCGACTTGCGGAGCCGATGTGTGTACCCTGATAGAAACCTATGTTTATAATTCTGAAATGTGTGGTGCTACACGGCGCACTGCCGAGCGGCTCTTCTGGTGTGCAACCTGCGTAAAGTAGCGACGCTACCGCCATGCTACTGAGAAATGTAGTTGTACTTGTAGCGACGCTACTGCCCAACACTGGTCTTTGGTGTAGTTCACCAGTGATCTACAGTCCCTAGATCACTGGTGATTGTTACAGTAACCTTCTTTAAGTTAATTCAAGTTATTGTGTAAAACTTATGAATAATAATACACCACTACTCTGCTTCTCTGAATTTATACAATATACTGTCTTAAACTAATTTCTCACTCAATTCAATGTTTATTTAGCATGTGCAGTTGTCTTGATTTATGTAACTTTCTTTAGTTAGAATCTAGAATTATTTTGCACAATATATTTATATAACAAAACCACAATTTCTCTGCTTCTGAATCGACGTTTACAGAACTGCTGAATTTATGCAAGTTACTTAGCAAGTACATTACAATTAACTGTCCTTACATTAAACATGAAAAGGAATTTAATTACAGTAACTAGTTGTATAATTCTGTACAGTAATTACTGTAGACAATTACAGTAACAACTAGTCAACTAATTACACTAAGAACTGTGCAACAAATTCCAGTCTGTCAGATATGAGTGGAGATTCAATGTGTGCGTGTGTGTGTATGAGTGTGTGTGTGTGTGTGCGTGCGTACGTGCGTGCGTGTGTGTGTGTGTGTGTGTGCAAAACAAAAGCTACAGGATACACACAAAAAGGTATACTGTGGTTTGAAAAAGTCAAGGTTTTAAAACAGCCGAAATATTTAGTTTTTTCACAAGTTTTTTTAGGACAACAGTATCTCCAGCTGAAAAGATATCCAAAGATGCCATTTTATATGGTAAAGAAATTTGTGTTTTTGAAACTAATGAAGACAGCAGCAGAAGTCAATGATTCATTTGAATTATTTAGCCTGACATGTTTACTGTTCCAAAATATTTTAATAAATATTCAATAAATAAATAAATAAATGTTTCTCAAAATAAAATACATTGTGTTTAAAAGGGAAAAAAGGTTTTGTTTTTTACCCAGAGATTTAAAAAGAATAGATTTTAGAGCAGTAATCAGAATACTGTGAAACCGTGATTTTTTATCCAAGGTTGTCATCCCGTCAGAGTCTTATACCGGCCCATGCCTACTCAGGTTCTTACTGAACAACAGAATGATGATGATTAAACAGCCCCCAAACTCTCCAATAAATCAATAAAACCAGCACAAAATAACCACAACCCCAGGTCCAGAACCTGCTGAGCTCAGGTTCTCCATTAGGTAGATTCAAGATATGTTTAAGGGCCCTAAAGTGGCAGTGGCCCTCAACCGCCTACAGACACTTCTAAGCTGAATTAACCCGATTTCCCACTTCGTCTCTTAATCACTTAAGCACATAAGCATCCTGAAAGAGTCAGGGCCAAGAAAGCGCACAAGTGCATTTTCCACTTGAACAAAAGAGGTAGAAGAGTGTATTATTATAACTACAACAAATGAATATCTGCTTTATAGACTATGACTATGGATGTGTGTTAAGTCTTTAATCTTGAATACCAACCGTAAATTCAATTTCTAATTAAATTAGCCAAGCACTAGACATAATCTCTCTCAGTGCTTTGGTGCGCGAATGAATTTTGCCTCATCAGCAACTAATGCCTCGCCTTAATCAGATCTACAATATCTGGCCATCTAGACCAGCAAAATCACATCGAGGTCTGATCAGCTCAAAATCTGCTCTAGCAAGTGTATGTCTCCCTAAAGTGAACTGGTCAGTTCTGTAACACTGCCAATTTCAGTCCGAGCTACTACCAGTGGGATCAAAGCTAAGACACTACTGACTCTTTAATACACTGAGTGATCCATGTGAACTTTCACCTCTGCTCATTAGATGGATCTATACTAGTCAAGCCTGAACTTAAATGTTACTTTGAACCAACTGCTTGAAGGTCTTGGCAAGATTTGCTTCACACAACAAAAAAACTGTATGAGTCCTCCTGACGCCACATGATAAATCAAGTTCTGTTCTAAATATCTAGCTACCCACAAATGCATGGTGCATGGGTAAAATCTTTTTTTATTTAATAGTCATATATAAGAATAAGAGTATGCAAAAACATTATTAACACGACAGACAGACAGACAGACAGACAGACAGACAGACAGACAGGCAGACAGGCAAATAAATAAATAAACAGACAAAGTGGCAACAACATTAATGACTTAAACTGCAATTCCTTAAAACTTTCTTCCTCAGACTTTTGAATTCACTTTCAGAACGGAGTATTTAAACCAATCCCCTTCCTATTGAGCTTCTGAACACAATGGCAACCAGGTGCATTTAGACTTGCACTTCAGGCCACTGATAAAAAACCAGGTACATCACACACATAAAGTATATAAGATGTAAATAGGGTGAGTAATTATTTTTATTTTTGAGTGAACTATTTCTTTAAATTTAATACTTTTTTATTGGTTGGTGATTCAACAGCAAAACATAGTAAAACAACTGCAGGTGCTTTCATCGCTTTTGAAAATCTTTATAGTTTTAAAGGGGACCTATTTTTACAATATGTAAAACCAATATGTAATACCCTTTTTACAATATGTAAAACACATCTCTGATGTGTCTAGAGTGTGTATGTGAAGTTTCACCTCAAAATACCACTTTTTAAAACTGCCCCTTCTATGATTTAAGCCCTATTGTGCTGTTTTTGTGACTGTCACTTTAAATTCAAATGAGGTTGTGCTCCATGTCTTCTTTTCAAAATACTCTTTTCTAATAAGGAAGAGATTGTGACTAATAAACGGGGCTATTCCCCTCCAATGACATGTACAAAGCGAGAATGTTAATGAAAGTGTTTATGTGTTTAAGTGCGATTCTAAAAATATAACTAATTAATTGTACCATTAGAAACTGCCTATATTCACACACTGTTACCACACAGTTGTGTTTAAACACCATATGAAGGGATTTTTGCATAATAGGTCCCCTTTTGGTTAAAATATTTTAGTTGAGTTTGGAGGTCTGACCAAAGAAATTTGGACAACCCCTGCTATGTATGGGATAATGTACATCCAGCCAGTTGAAATCGCAAAATAAAGGCAGACAGGCTTATCAGTTTATTGCCACTTTTCCAATCTGTCACATTTAGTAAATGACAGCAGTATACCTCAGTGCTGAGCTTGTGCTGTACACTCAGTGCTAAAATCTCTGCATTTTTTTTAAACTCAAGACAGTCGGAGATTGCTGGACTTGGAGCATTTTTAGAAGAGCGCTGAGGTAGCACTTCAGTTGACGTGCACCAATTCCAGTTGTATGTAGCCACTTTTCCACTATCAAGCAGAACAGCTCTTATTGCTTTACAATAGGGCTGCAACAACGAATCGATTTAATCGATGTGTCACGCGACACGGAGATGTTTGATTATATAAAATTTAGTTGAGCGTAGAGTGGTCAACACACTCTGCCTCTCTCACACACTGAGTTCAGCACCTCATAGACAGGACAGAGCAAACAAAATAAGCGGAGGTACATTAGAGGAAAGATACATGGCGAAGGCAGAGAAATCTGTGCGACCCAAGTCATCCCAGGTGTGGGAGCATTTTACACTAAATAAACAAAAGCAGCATGACATGAAACATTAAAACATAGCTTTGGTGCATTGGCTGGTGCTGAGCCAGAGAAAGACATGTCATATTATCACAATTATGCAGTGTATTTAACCACCCAATGCTTATTTTATGTTTTAGACATGTAAAAACACACAAGTACTAGTAAAACAATACATTTAGAGTTTGTAAAACACAAGAAACTCTATGGAAGTCTAACAATCCATTCAAATATAATTTGCCAATGTGTATTATCCATATCAGATACATGTAGTGAAAGTAACAACAAAGTTCAATCTATTCTTTTCCTAGCTGGCCAGCCACTTGCTTGCCTGCGTGTTCTGCTATTTTGAACGATGCATACGACTGGACGCAAGTAAACATATCTCACGTCATAGATCACGATCAAGATCATTTATATCTCTTTTGAACAACAAAAACCCTCACTTACATGTTTTTGTGAAAAGCAGTAAAAGGGATACATCTATCATACATCGCTATTGTCGCTGCGCTGTGTCACGTGAAAAACATGACGCGTTGCCACGGAAACCTTAAGGGTGAACGTTCTAAAATAATGATCGCCAAATGATCAAACAAAACTCACTCACGGGGCCAGATAGAATCTTTTAAACTCACCAGTGAAAGGGTTATTTACAGTTGTAAAGCAGTGGTGGTATAGTTACTTAGCATTTTACATTGCAAGACTAAAGACACATTTTTATTAGCTCGCCTTTTTTGGATCATATATTTTTCAATCTGTTGTCATGTATAGCTACACTGCAAAAAAAAAAGCTTTTCTTACTTAGTAATTTTGTCTGGTTTCCAGTCCAAATATCTACAAATTCTTAAATCAAGAACAGACAAGAAAAATTGCATGAGAAAATTAAGTGACGCTTAAAAGTTCTGTTTGAGATTATATCTCATTAAGATTATTTTTCTTAACCCATTGGCAAATAATTTAGCTTGTTTTAAGCAAACAATCATTTTATTTTATTTATTTTTCATTTTATTTATCACACCTTATATTTTAAGGTGTGTTTTTTCAAAAAACGACCATTTCTTATGCTATTTCATCTGTCTAGTATGAATCTTGATTCAAGATGTTTTTAGATATTTGGATTGAAAATAGGACAAAACTACTACTAAGTACTTCCAGTGAATATGCTTAAAACACAGTCTTCTTCATTTGTATATTTTTATTCTATTGTTTTTTTTTCCTTTTCCATAATTGTTCCATAACCTTTTGTTATTTTTTTCTTTTACTTTGTTCCATTCTGCTTCCTTTCATTCTGCAACCTTACTTACAAGGTAAAAACTATATATATATATATATATATATATATATATATATATATATATATATATATATATATATATATATATATATATATACATACATACATGCCATATACCCATCATCGAACAGCCCTAATTAAATGTGAAAACTCTTCTTAAGTCCTTGTGAAATTAAAATAATTTTCTTTTATGTTAGTATCAGTATGTTAGTCTTAAAATAATCTAGTGTGCTCCAAAACAGTGACAAAAATCTAGTTTTAAATATACAAACATTAAAAGATTGCAGTTTATCACTTCTTTCTAAATGGATTAACAATTTTTTCACATGACTTCATACTTCGTTTCCTCATCAAATCTTCTGACCAATTAAATGCTCTCTAGCATCCGTCATGTCTTGCCTCTTAAAGATTCTTCCATTTACTTGTAATTTGGTGTGGTTAAGCTCAACCACTTTCACTGCTAAAGCTGTGATAACAACAATGAATCGTTACCTTCATTTTGAGATCTCAAAATTATGGTAATTATAGGCATTAATTGACTTACTTATTATAAGCTAAATAATTAATTAATCAAGCACAAATAAATAAATACATGTGGCTCTTAACGTTACAAAAGGTCAAATTTGTGCACATTTTAATACACTGTATTATGCTGTTGTAGAAGACAATGGCTTTTGGAATAGAGCTACAGACCTGGTGACTTTATTATTATGAGAGAAAAACAAGCAGCCTGGATCTGCTTAAGCTATCACCAGTGTCTGTACACCACTGTAAATTTTAAATCAGCAATCACTGTTAACATGGATTTAATCATAAAACCCGCAGGTGATGCATTCTTATTGAATACAAAAAAAATAAATATAGCATAACTGCCTCTTTTCACATTTTTAGAGGTACACCTGGACATCGCTTTCCACATTAACATTCAGTGTGCAATATTTCAACACAGCAACCTCTCGCTGCCCCCAGTGGCTAATCCATTAGCATTCTGCATAGCTCAGTCAATTATTTATGAGCTGCGCTATGTGTATTAGCATTCAGATGCCCTCTACAGCAGAAATTATTGTTTAAAAGTAAACATCTTTAATTAGCATACTTGACAAAGTAAGTACATGCTATCCATTAGCTACTTCTAAAAGACAGCACTGCAGGATTAGTTGAAGCATACAAATACCAAGTGCTGCATTTCAGTTCTATTTTGAACATTCTTTATTTAAAAAATTTTATTAGGGGCATTCTACCAGAAATGTACCTTATCTGTCCCTAAAGTGAAAGCATAAATACAGTAAATAAAAAGTATTTCATCCCAAAAATTTCATCCCATATATATATATATATATATATATATATATATATATATATATACAATTTTTACCTTTTTTTGTATATATAATACTTTTTTTTTTTTTTTAAGGCAGACAAGCTTAAAAGTCAGGCCCTGTCATATTTTTGTTAATTTTTTCAAGTGAAAATGTACAACTCTGGTAGCATGTCCCATTATTATTCCATAGAAGAAAGAAAGTAATTTAGGCTTGGAGAGACATGGCGGTGAGTAAAATGACAGAATTTTCTTAGGTGACAGTCTAAGGGTTAAAGGGAAGGGCTTCAAAATTTACCCCTAAGAATTGGGACAGCACTACAGCTCCTGCACACGTCATCTTATGTCATCGCGATCTCATGCTTCATATGAGATCAGACGATTACGACTTGTTATTCCAGTTGTGTTATTTTTTGGTTTTTATCTTCAGGAAATCACTGAAGGCATATATTATGTCATCATAACGATCTAATGTGGCAATAAGATCGTAAATGTAGTGTGCATTTACACAGTGGCCATATTCTTCTATGTAAACACACCAAAACAACATTAACATTATAGCAGACACTGTAAAAAGCCCATTTTTTTAAAGCAGGATGGTAAAACACGAACGCGGTTATGAATGTATAAAAACATGTTTGTTTGTTGTAAACATTTGTAATACTGACAAAAAAATACTAATTTGTGGATCTCCTTACAGCTGGGTGCAGCTGTGGCTGGTGTATTCTGGGAAATTTTCTTACCCCTTGGTTTCGAGTGGTCCTGAAAAATCTTCATTTGGAGGGGTACCCCTTGTCCTTAGCCCTACGCCTTCAAGACAAAGAGAATTGGGACACCACTAGCCCTTCACAGGCATGCACAAAACGAGGGGTAGGGGTAAGGGGAAGGGCTAAGGGGTAGAATTGGGATTGGGCCTAAATCTACATCTACAGTATATATTTTGGAACGCCAACATTTCAATCATTCTGAAGCACTGTTTCTCGGTGGTGTTGGTACCTGGGATGCTGAAAGTAATATCTTTGAAAGAGGCTTGTTGAGGTGATTCTTTATAAATTAAAAATTCACAATGAGATGTATTTACAATGTAACTACTTCCAAATCTAAACTCAATGGCGCTTGTTGCCTTTTAGCAAATATGATCAGACACACATCAGATGTACAACTGGATGTGATAAAACTGTGGAATATTATCCCCATTTTTGCATTGATGCATATAACTAAATAATATATATTTTTAAGAAATGCAATAAAATAGGACCATATTATAAAACTGTACTGTTTTATTGTAATAAAGCACTGGATGGAAAGGACTTGATGTTTCTGGTTTTATGAAAAGAACAGGAGAAGTAATGCATTTTAAAATAAAAAAGTGTGCAATGCTAAAAACAGTTATTATTTATATATTTCTCAATACTTTCCTGTTACACCCGATCAGAAAAAAAAAACTCTCTTATTTATCATGTGATCCCAAAATTCATTTCTCTATTGTGGATTCACATTTTAGTAGTCTGTGACACAATGTTTATCATGCCGTGCTACTTGCATGAACCTACACAGATCAGGTGTAACGTTTACACCAATGCAATACAAAATATAGATATTGTTTTCCTTGCTAAAACTGTAGCACAAATGTCAAACTTCCTGTCATTTAAGAAAATGCTGTCATTGTTTAATAACTGCCATGTCTCTTCACACCTCTAAACAAACCAAACATTTAAGATCAGTTGGTTTTCATTACCTCAATACTTGTTGTTTGCTGTTTAGCTACTGTTTGTCACGAGAAACCTTTAAAGTCAGAATTTCACAATACATACATGACTATATATTATGTAATATGATAATAATGTACCTTATTAACCCTCTTGTTGACTTATGGGTCAAACATTTACAGGATTTGTGATGAATGATTGGTTGTTTACATTTGAGACTTGAAATTACATTTTGCTGATTTATTTATAGTCCCTTTCATCCCATAAGACAAACAAATTATACATAATTCAAGACCACCCATGGGGTAATAATAATATATAATATAAAAGGTTCTCAAACAACTAATCTGATGGATTTGTCTTGGTACTGTACAATGTTGCAAAACAACTGACATTATCACATTGACCAAACCTACTTGCTAACAGGTTTAACACTCTAATCTGTTGAAGTACTGTGTTTGTTAGTAAGAATGCACAGTAATTAAAATTCTAGGCCAAAACTGAAAATTCTGAATGCAGTAGGCCAAAAACTGAAGCTGAAAATGATTTGTAATAATTATTTATTACTTTATGACATATTGTAGTTTAGTAAGACTTAAAATTGAACATACTAACTTATTATTAAAAGATTATGTATTGTAGATTATACTGATTTCAAAAAACACAAGCCAACAAAATAACCATATTTTTGACCATAGACTACAAAACTTATCTTAAGTGTCTTATGTAGCATAGGAAGAGTTTTGGCAATAGCCAAAAACTGAGTGTATCGCTTAAAGTTTTGGATTTTTCTTTTATGCCAAAAATCATTAGAATATGCATAAGTTGATAAAATAGAGAGAAATACAATGGTATATTTTAAGTTTTACTATGGCGCTCAAGCTCGCTACCTTTGTGCTTCCTCTTAAAAAAAAAGCAGCCCCAATTAATACTAAAAAAATCACTGTACACTACAATGATACTAAGAAAATTAAATAACATTTTATTTTATTTGTTTATTTATTTATTGGAACACGAAATTAAACAATAGCAGGGTAAATTAGTTGTTAATTGTTAGTTGCAATTGCATTTTCATAAAAGATGAATTACAGCATTAAGATATAGAAAAATGTCACAGTGAAATAGACTAGAAGCCTCGTTGCAAAAAAAATGTAGAAGTAATAAAATGTAATGTAATGTATAATGTAGTCAAAATTTAAATTGTTAATATCAATAATTATCAAAATTTTATTGTTGAAATGTAATTTTGATATTAACAATCTACTTGCCAAGTTACCACCCCATGCAACCAAGTAGATACTGTACTTAGTCTGACCAAGTACAGAGTTGTTGTTTTTTTTAACAGCCAGCAAAGGGAAGACTTAGAGAAATAATATTTTCATAAATAATGATAATATATCAGGTGGTTCATTCCGCTGTGGCGACACCTGATAAAAAGGGACTAAGCCAAAGGAAATGAATGATGAATAATATATCAGGCCAGAATAGAATAGAATAGAATAGCTTACCAGCTTCAAAGGAATGGGCGATATGACAAAAATCTCCTATCACAATATAAGTCTTTTCATATCCTGATAATGATATATTTCACACTATAGTAGCATTTCTGTAAATTAAATCATTAAACCACATGACCACGTGTAAAGGACTATTTATTTTTTATATAAAATAAACTCATTTATATGTGACTATATGTCTCACTTTTTTTAAAACTTCATGGCAAATGTTTGATTATAAACGTAGAAATATAAAATAAATATGAACAACATATCAAACACTTTTCAAAACTAATGATAACAGGTCATCAAGTTAAATCAATTCTTAATAAAAGGCTAAATGTTAACATTGTACTTTCAAGATTGCCACTTTCTCATGATGCTGTTTCTGTCTGCATCCCTGTAATGCTTGTAATATTGCACTGAATACAAATTATGAAAAAGTATTAACATATAAACAATGTATTTTGTGACACTGCAAAACTTTTTATTTTGTCCATGTGATATGTATTGTTATACTGCACAGCCCCCATTTGCTCTAAAATATAAACAACCTTTAAAAGATCCTAATATTTCTGTAGCATAAACAGTAAACAAGATCATGGATTTAAATTCCTTTGAATGCATGAACCTAAAATATATAACTTGAATGCAAAGAGGATTTGGATAAAAGCATCTATAAAAATATATAAACGGGACCTTGGTGTAAACTAACCTGGAACGCATCTCAGTGTTTTTATGAGTAGTGTAAATGCTGGTCTGTATGGATTCACAGTCCAAACTCGTGTAAACCACATTAATAATGCAGGAATGGTTCTGCAGTTTTAAAATAAATTTGACATATATCAACAAGAGCACACAGAGAGGAACAACATCAATACATCAAACAGACCCTAATGAGATGTGCAGAAAGCTACACAGAAAACAACAGCGAGTCAAAGAGGTAACTCTAATCACTGCCCTCTGCCTCGCACTGGAAAAAATATTACCTTAAATCAGTCCTCTGCCTATAAAAATGCCAGGACTAATAAGTGTATTATACAGCATATGAAGCCAAAAACAAAACCAAATCACAAAGATAACAAATTTTACAATGCTTCATTTGGTAACAACCTACTGGGCAGAGACCCCCTTGTGGGTAATAGAATTTCAGCTTTAGCAACTTTAAATGTCATATGCCCCTTCCTCTATGGATGCAATGCCAATTATATCCCACTTGGAAGAGATTCTAGATGTATGTGATGCAAATGAGGTTTAAGGACTCAAGTCCACATCTCAACGCACAAAAGGCATACTTACTAAGCATGCCTGATTTGCATAGGTATGAGTTTCCACGCCCTCATTCTCTCATTCTAAACAGGACATTCTAAAACATGCAATGCTCTCAAAATGACAAGATTGGTTTATTACTACACTATAAGGAAAACAGTCATACTTTTAATTAATAATGTATTAATTTGTTAATAGTGAATAAGTTTTTATTTTGATGAATAGATCAGCATTTTTAAAAATATTTTGTAACATTATAGGAGCCAGATTTACTAAATAAGGCGAATTATCACAACAGAATAATAAAAATGTGGAAATTTTTGCAACCCTGGCTTATTTTGATTATATACCTCTATATACATTTCTGGAGAGAGCAAAATATGTCCCAGGAGCTATGATTTTTTGCAGTTTTTGTTTTCACAAATCCACCAGCGGCCGTTTTCGACTGACTGATTTACTGACTGACCAACCAACAGTGCTCCAGTATATGACCAAACACCGTGCGCTCCAGTATATTGTGCATAGCCTACCCCTTCCCTAAACCCAACCAATAGTGTTTTAACCCTCAATCCAATAGCCATGGCACCTCTCACCCCATCTAGCGTCTCATCCAACCTGACCTCCCGTGATCCCCTAAAATGAGTAAAAATACTCGGAAATCATAGCGACTAGAGTAAATGAGCAAGACAGATCGCGAAAGCCACAGTGGTGTTCTAAGCATTACATTTCTTAAGTTATATGAAAAGATCAGTAAAGATCTCGCGAGTGCAAATCCCTCTGAGAGATCTGCTGTCAATAGTTGGAGACCAGCAAAATATTTGAATGGTCCTGCATGTATTTAGGCCTTTTTAGATATATGACAACTGAAATTTATGTTTTGACAATATTAAAACAATTCACTAAAAGCTGGCTGCAATTATTAGATAAATAAAATTTTATTTTTTAACATGAATATTTAATAATATAAATTTTTGTGATGCACTCATTGCTATAAACAGTAGTTTATAGGCCTTTTTTCCTTTTAGTAAAGAGGTATTAGATTTATAGGTGTGCATTTTAATTGTTTTGCATCAAACATACGCTCCAAACTTTCTTGATTGAGACATGTTGAATTCTTCTTTCATCATTTGTAATGTTTCCAAATTGAATTGTAATTTTTCATAACAATTTTTATATCTGTGTTATATTATTTTCTGTGGCGGTTCATTCCGCTGTGGTAACCCCTGATAAATAAGGGACTAAGCCAGAGTAAAATGAATGGATGAATTATTTTCTGTAAAGCTGCTTCTGGCCATGACATGTTCACACCTAAATAGTTATAAGAGATGTGTTTAAGGGATTAAATGCAGCATCCTTCATTTATTCTTTTAGGTAAGGCAAGATCTCTTAAGGTTCATACTTAGAGGGAAAATGTGCTCATTGCATTATAAAGCTTGAAGCATTAGAATTGGTGCTCAGGGAAACACTGATTACATGGATTAAATGCATTCAAAAACATAAATAGCAATGATCCTAAACTACAAATCTCAGTATGATACCTTTTTCCAACTTGCCACTGATGATCCAGTAATCATGAAGCCTGACAGCATGAAAGAGTTTTAGAAAGTGTTGTCATTAATTTAAAAGTGTTCGACCAACAACTCTTGTTGTCTTTTCCAAGTCACTTAATATTGCCTCTGAACCACAGAAGAGTTCTAGGTCTTCATTACAGATTTACTTCAGAGCAGTCATAGATTATGAACCAGACAGCAAGTTTCCTCCTTCAATGTGAAAAATATAGATTTAAAGTTTTATATCAATCCATTGTGTTCCAGAATTTGTGCTCTGTCAATCCCCACGTCCTGTAGCAATGCATGCATAGCCCATTCTATCAACAGGACACAACGTGGCCAGAGTTTGAGCCAAGTAGCGCTCTACGAGACACGTCATCCTTTAAGCTAAGGGGATTGGGATTATTAGACACAAGCGAGGCTTCTATTGAGTGTGGTTACACCCCACCCCCCCAGCCCCAAACACATGCACACATAACTAAACTCAGCTGACTCCAATCCTCCTGAAGGGGTTAAACAGAGACAATCCTGCACGTACACCATCAAAGATGCACTCACACTTCATGCTTGTTTATGTAGAAGTGATGATGTCTGTATTTGTGTGTCAGTATTCACTGACGCATTTAGAGACTAACAATCAGCTCATGAGGTTTAATAATATCAGTATCGCATATAGATCTAATGTAGCTATCAGATCACTGACTATCACGTGATTCACAAGAGGCTGAAGAAGCATTATCTCCATCACAACCTGATCCTCATCCTCTGACCCACTATGTGTGTGTATGTGTGTGTGTGTGCATATGTGTGAAGAGAGTCACACTGTATGAATTTTGCAGAAACATGGAATTGCCGAATCAGTGATTTTCAAATATTATATGGAATGTCATAGAGTTTGATTAATAGTTGGATTAATAGTACAGATTGATAAATTGCCTAATGTCTGTAAATATTAAAATGCAAGACTTGTTTTGAATGATGCATGTTCTAGTCAGCATATCTCTATGTGAATGAGCGGCACGCTCTAAATACTAACTATACAAGGACATGAACACATGAACTTCACCTTCAGAGCTGCTCTAATGGCACACTTGACAAGAATTTCACTCAGTAAATCTATATTTTACATGAACTGTAGTTCACATAAATCTGTATTGATAATACAGCCTATTCAAATGAAACTTTATTAGCATTGCTCAATCTTTAATGTTTTAATTCAAACAATAAATCTTTAGTGCACACCAATTTTTTATAGAATTGTTCGAATGGGGCAGCACGGTGGCACAGTGGGTAGCATGATCACCTCACAGCAAGAAAGTCGCTAGTTTGAGCCCCGGCTGGGTAAGTTGGCATTTCTGTGTGGAGTTTGCATGTTCTCCCCATGTTCGTGTAGGTTTCCTCCGGGTGCTCCGGTTTCCCCCACAGTCAAAAGACGTGGTCCAGGTGATTTGAATAAGCTAAATTGGCCGTAGTGTATGTGTGTGAATGGAAGAGTGTATGGGTGTTTCCCAGAATTGAGTTGCAGCTGGAAGGGCATCTGCTGCATAAAACATATGCTGGATAACTTGGCAGTTCATTAATTCCGCTGTGGCAACTCCTGATTAATAAAGGGACTGTAAAAGAAAATGAATGAATTGATTAATTGTTCGAATGTAATTGAATTACATATTTGAAATTGAATTAATTTGTTAAAACAGAATTTAGGGAAACATACTATTTCACATTGAATTTATTAAATCAATCAATGTTTCATAAAGTCTTGTAAGAGACAAACCGTCTCACTTTTTCTTTTTCCCAACTGTTTCGGAGTGTATTGCAGGCATCAAAATGAAAAGTGTTAATATTTATAAAATACAATTAATTTGCTTGCTGAATACACTAAAAATACTTTTAGTCATTCATTCATTCATTCATTCATTTCTTTTCGGCTTAGTCCCTTTATTAATCTGGGGTCACCACAGCAGAATAAACTGCAAACTTATCCAGCATATGTTTTACGCAGCGGATGCCCTTCCAGCTGCAACCCATCACTCGGAAACATCCATACATACTGTAACACAGGGAGTGACAGAGACAACTTGGTTCGATTCCACATGCAGGTTTATTCGAATGGTCAGGCAAGCAATGGTCAACACAGGTGCAAACAGATGTATAAAGGCAGTCCAGAATCATAGTCAAAAGTATCAGGCGAGAGGTCGAAAGGCGGCGGCAGACAGGGACAAAAAGACAAAAGGCTAAGGTCAAAACACGGGGAAATAAGACAAGGTTAACACGTTGAATTGTCACTATACAGGACTCTGCAATGGAGGTGTGTGTGCTGCTTAAATAGTGTGTGTAATCAGTCTTTGGCAATGCTCAGGTGGTGTGAGTGTAATCAGTCAAAATGAGGAAGCATGTGTGTGTGTGTGTGTGAACAGAGTGCATGTATGAAAATGTGGTCCATGAATTGCGGATTTGTAGTTCATAAGTGTTTGTGTGTGAGATCCAGCGATCTATGAAGTACGATCGCTGGTAATCGTGACACATACTTATTTACACACATACACTACAGACAATTTTAGCTTACCCAATTCCCCTATACCACATGTTTTTGGACTTGTGGGGGAAATCGGAGCACGCGGAGGAAACCCACTTGAACACAGGGAGAACATGCGAACTCCACACAGAAATGCCAACTGATCCAGCAGGGGCTCGAACCAGCGACCTTCTTGCTGTGAGGCGATTGTGCTACCCACTGCACCATCATGCTGCCCTACTTTATGTGTGCTTTGGACAAATAAATAAAGCAAGAGAAAATCAGCAAAAGATTTTCTGGATTTTTATGGACAAACATTTCTGTTATTCAGGTTGTATTTTATGGTACCATTTCTTTTGCTGTGGCACTGGAGATTCAGAGCATCTAAAAAAACTGGCAGGTAAAAAAGTTTACAGTCAAACTGAAAAAAAAGTTACAGACTAGGGCTTCATACACAGTGCTTAACATATATTGTATAAGTCCACCCCTCACAAATCTATATTTTAAATATATATTTTAATAAGAAGCTATACAATATTATAGTCAACTTATATTGTATATTATATATATATATATATATATATATATATATATATATGTATATTGTCAATTTGTATATTTGCATTCACTACTTACTTCTATTTTTTTAAATATATTTATTATCTGTTCTTTTGTCCTGTCTCTTTAATCATGTTGCACTGTGGAAGCTCTGTCACGAAAACAAATTCCTCGTATGTGTAACATACCTGGCAATAAAGCTTTTTCTGATTCTGATTATAATTGCGCATATACATTACTGTACTATACAGTACTGAAGCCAAATCTGGAGCTTATCTAACAAAATAACTTACGATAACGGTCCAAAACTAGCACACCCAAATGTATATGTTATAAAAAATATATAATAAAAATTTTAAAATAAGGAAAAATCAAGAGAAGCAAAAAAAATGGAACATTTAATTGCAGCGTTTTGCTTGAATTTAATTGTATTATCTTTCAATTTCTATACATCTGTTTAAAAAATCTGTTTTGTTTAAATGCACCAAAATACATTGCCTATATTCAATGAGAAATGGAGAAAAATATTCATTTTCAAAATAGGGTGTACTCAGTTATTCTAAGCACTGTATTGTTTCAGCATTGATATAATGTGTGCACCCACAATAGTCACATTGTGGGATATGCAATGCTGAGTTAAGATTATAGTTGACCAGAAAACAGTTCAGAACATATGAGATTTCTTCGGTCATTTAACCATACTAAAGTAAAAGTTCATTATTTAAGGCCTGAGACTAATTAACATACTTTTGATTAAATTATTTATACAATGAAGACAGTGTTATTTTACATTTGATTCTATAATTTCTATACCTGAATTAGGGCTATGCGATTAATCGAATTGTAATCACAATTTGAAACATTGCAATTTGCAAATAACAAAAGACTGTAATATAAATACATAAATATGACACAAATATGCACCCAAGAACAAGTGCCTGAATGTCCTCATTGAGTGGCAGGCTTGCTAGCCAATTGAATGAGCACACTCTTGTTCTGGCCAATCAACATAGCTGAAACCAGATGCATGTATCACCCACCACTAAAACAAACAAACAGCAGGATGGAGTAATGATGGCATCACACTAGTCAGAGGGCTCATATCAAACTGAATTCTTTCACCAGTTACTAAGTTTAGAATACATTTAGTTCAGATATTATCACTCGTCTGATCTTAAACAGAATAACTGAGTGCTCAGGTGTCACTCTTGGTGACTTGACAACGGAAAGAGACACTGTTTCCGTTCATAACAGTGACGCTCTGTAAACCCTCTTCTCACATCTAATATTGAACAACATTTGAGCAGCATTTAATAGTTTGACATTTAATAATGCATTGTTACAATCAAATTCAGTGTTAACTTTAGTTAATTCACTGTGAGTTTACAAGAGTTAACAATAAACAACTTTATTTTCATCATCTAACAAAAACAAAGGTGAATAAATACTGTAATAAATGTATTAGTTGTTTGTTCATGTTAATAATTCATTAATATTAACTAATACAATACTTACTGTAAACCATTTTTTATACATGAAGCATGTTGTATTCTTTACATTTGAAGTCTTTTGAGAATATTGAGCTGGTTATTCATTTAAATTGCAAATCTGTTTGAAATAGCAATATCGGTCAGTCAAAAATGCAAATTTCTCCCCAAATTACACAGCCCTAACCTGAATACTGTTAGACTCCCCAGATAACCATAAAGCACTGTTCGTTTCACTTTTAGCTTTGCTTTATTCTATTTATCAATGCTAACAAAATATTACAATACCAGATTTTCCAATAGCATACAGCCAAATTACAGACAGGAATAAAGCTTCTCAGTAATAGTTTTTTTACAAAACCACAATGCAGATCCGAACAAGCAGAGAATCAAGAGTGTGTGTGTGAGCTCCTTTAGTATAAGACACACCATAAGCAAATGATTTTCAAGGCATTCAGATGCATTCTACATACTAAAACTCTTCTCCGAATAAAGAAATAGTTTTCTACACTTTCACAAAATCATAGTGGAGTTACAGAATCTTCCAGGACACACTAAAAGAAAAAAAATCTAACATCTACAGTAATATTGGGCATACAATATCAAACATTAAAGCTTTAATATCTTTCACAGGACAATCACATGATCACATTTAATATACTGTACTTACAACATGACAGTGCTAGCCTATTTTATACTCCATTTTTAAATACATAATGTAAACAAAAATAAAAGAAAGCATTTAATTAAATAGATAAAAAGCTACTATCACTTTGGGGAGCCAAAAACAGTATATATGACAAATACAGTCCAATTTGTTACTCGTTGTCCTTGTAACAAGCAAATTGTGGGATGACTGTCTCCACAGCCCTGAAAATTCATGCTTCAACACAGATATTTGACAAAATAAAGTAATGAAAGTGCATTGAATAATGCAATTAGATGAACAAAGTTGTAATTGAATGTTCTGTTCCTAAAAAGTCCTAAGATCTAAAAACAGAAAGAAATCAATGGGGACCGAATGGCTTTTGACAAAATTTTAATTTTTGGGTGAACTGTCAGTATGATACTTCAGTATAAATACAGTTTGGTTCTTTGTGCAGTAAAAATTACAATTTATCTACAGAAAAGTATTTTTTATATATAAATTTCACACACACACACACACACACACGCTGACATCAATGCTGAAACGTTGCACAGAATAATGTAATACAGAAATAAGATTTTTGTGTCCCATAATCTTTGATAAAAAATAATGTTTCCTCCTTCTTGCAGTAATATCTCTTCTCTAACGATGTAAGATTGACCAAAGACTACCCATAAGCATACAATACAGTCAGTTCCCAACGGACACAATCAAATCCTGTCCTACATTCTACTTCAAGACATTTCACTTGAATATACATAACGACATCAAAGAAAAGTCTAGTGCAACTTGTTTTATGTTCATATTAATGATACACATGACTTTACCATTTAAAAAAGATATTTCCTTCAATATATACACATTAATTTGTCATTAACCACTTCTTAACCTTTTAACTGCCTGCTCTACCAAATGCTTGACTGTGATTTGACTGTTTTAAATAATGACTGTTAAATTCATTTACAGAATGATCATTTTAAATAATGGTTTACACACACAGCATTGTTGGTATACAAAACAATCAAGCAAACATAATCCTGTTGCACTACTACACTTGATTTTGGTTTTATTGTAAAAAAAAAAAAATGTAAATGAGAATCTGAAATATTTTATGGCATACTTCAAAAAATTAAAATGATTTAGCATTCAAAACAGTTTTATTTTTAATAAACTGGTCTTACACTTATATTTTCAGATTTTTCACAGTATATGTATTAATTCTGGTACTTTTACCATAAACCAACATATCAACCTCTACCAAATAGTTGATATTTTAGAAATTATGGGATGTGTTGCGTGTGTTAACTAGCGACATTAGGAGTTAAGAAATGCAATCCAAAAATGTTTTTTTGTTTGTGGGGCAGTTAAAGCGTTTAGATGATTTTTAAAAGAATAATAAGTAGAACATTACATCATTGACCGGCGTAAACTTCTGCAATATGAATCAGCTTATACATGTCACCTAACCTGTTGATCAGCCGACACCCACAAGCAAACAGGGAGTGTTCCTCTCTTTTCACTTTCACACCACGTTTGTGTTTCTGCTTCCCAACCTTTCACACAGTTCTTATAGATCACAGTTTTTCCCAGTAAATTCCCTCTCCTGTGAGCTGGTCTCAGTGGGCTATTGTGTTGCTCTAGACTCCACTCACACACTCCATCCTTAACAAAAGCCCGGCCGACCTGCCTATACCTCCACACTCACCAGCTATAGGGTTTCCATAGCAACTCCTGCACCATCCCCAAGTCATCAGTGTTGCTTCAGTCTGGGAATGGGGCAAAGACACTGAACGTGATTAAGGTAATGTGTGTGCATGAGTAATTGATACAGAAACAGACCTTAACCACCTGATGACCATGCTCTATCTATACTATAGGCAAAAAACTGTTACAAGTATTGTTAATTAATGTGGCCAATAAGACGCAATGAGAGAGACAGTGTAAGGATGAATGGAGATGGAGTTATCCATGTAATCTCTTAATACCCCTGCACTGCCCCTACTGGTGTAACCGATCTCTGCAAGTGCAGTTTAATCTTTTTCAAATTAAATGGGATATTAATTGATGATCCTTGAAACGCTTGCTCTTCTGTTGACTACTCACTGGTACAGTAGTAATTTTTATCAAGTAAAAATCTTTTTTTTTTTTGGTTCTAAAAATCTCCACGTTTTGGTTTAGGTTACACAACTTTCTTCAGGGAAAACTTTAATGAGTTTTATAAATTATGTATACAAAAAAATGCTTGGTTGTTTCCACACAAATTTGGATAAAACATAGACACCACCAAATAATTGGGTCATTTATTTCTATTTAACCCAACAGTGGGGTTTGTCTACACTGAAAAAGAATTATGCCTGCAAAATTGTTGCAAACTATTTAAATGTGTTGAATTTAAACAAACAAATTAAATTTAGTAATTTTCAACTTAATTTGTTTGTTTAAATTTAGCCCAAATGAATTCTTTACAACCACTTTAATTTAAAAAAAAAAAATAGTAAATGCAAGGAATCATCTTTGAATTATTTTTTCAGTGTATATTTTACCTATGTGTTGGAATGAAACAGCCCAACATCTATTAGTGCAAGTATAACTGCAATATCGTTATACTGAATCAGCTTAGGTTTGTTTTATTATCCATATGCATCACTTCTAAAAATCATGTTAGAATATGAGCATTAATTACTACATGATAGGCTTTTGATAAACATTTGTACTTCTCTTAATCATCACTGCATCCACTTCCCTTGTATGCTTTGCACTCAATAAAAAAAATAAACGTTCATAATGAAACAATAATAAACAAGTGTTCCTCTCTCTCACTCTCTCAGTTTGAATTTCTGCTTTCCAACCTTCCCACAGTACTTATAGATCACAAATTCCAATGGTAAATTTCTTTTCTTAAGAGCTGGACTGAATAGAATCATATTCTGTTTTTACTCCTCAAGTTTGAGCTCATATAAATTATCTGAGTTATAAAAGAATGATGAGTCTAAATAAAATTTGATCCTTTGCAAACTGTTCCATTTCTTAAAAAACAATAAATAAATAGATATATGATAGTAAATCATTATGTCAGGCTTTACAGCATTAAGACACAATTTCTGGAATTCACAGCATCGTGAAAGGCATTACAGTACATACCTGAGTAAAGTAAGACTAAATGTGAATTTAAAAATCATTGCCTTAAATGTTTGTAAGTAACATTATTCAATAATCCACCATCCTAGAAATGCAAGGAAACACATTGAAACAATTACAAGTACATTTCTGCTTAATATGAAAACACTTTTTTGCTGTTATGCTGTTTGATTTTTGTTACAACATATGTGCCTAAATTGAGATTAGAATTTCCACTGTATGAAAGAAATTTCCTCTGCTAAAGTTTTAAGTGAAAATGTTTTTTTTTTTTTTCAGATTGATACAAAATGTTACAATTAATAAAAATATAAAAGTAAAAGGTAACAAACAGATTCATCACTGTCAGTGCCACCACCACTGTATAATATATTTTTTAGAAACACAGGAAATCTTCTAACTTTGTACTTCACAAAAAAGTTAATTTAAATGCAACATTTTAATTTACAACAAAATCCAAACTATGCAGTGGAGTGAGTCAGTTTAGAAGAATGTAATGAAATCAGAAAGTGCAGAACAGATACATTTCTCACACTGGAAACAATGTGAGTAAAGGATTGATGTTGGAATTTTAGGAATCAAAAGGGGTGTTCAAACGGATATCACACTGCTGAAAACGGCTATTTTTACACAGGCCTAATTAGCAAAAAAAGGAATGCTGTTACAGAGGAAGAAAACATGAATCTGTTATTTCTAATGCCAATAAGGTGCATGAATTGAGAAAACAGAATCTTTGAATGTATAATCTTTAAATGTATAACCAAATACACAAGATCATTGTACATAAACTAAAAACAGTTACTGACCAGCCAGTTTATCATATAAAATAGCGTTTGCCCACACTCATCTGCTGTTCTAATCATGATAGCTACATTCAACATGTGTTCTGTGACAGGATTCCTCTGCATCAGATGACACAGGGTGACAGAACTGAAGTCCTGTTCACAGTGTGGCATCTGATCCGCTCGGCTCTGGTTACACACACACACACACACACACACACACACACACACACACACACACACACACACACACACACACACACACACACGCACGCACACACACACACACATACACAAGCCGGGTGCCTTGGCCCACTTCCACTGACTGTAGTAGCGCTGTCTCCGCACTACCGCATCTATGCAGATTCAATAAAGAAAAGTCTTTCCGAAAATGTACTTCAACAAAAACATGTATAAATAAATAAATAAACTCACTACCTCCTCAAAAAATGTCATTTAAAAGGTTTTAATTCTCAATAAAATAATGATAGTTCAATAAATTGTTTTAATAACTGAGTTATTTCAACATGGTCCAGATAGCAAAACAAAATCAATCTGCTTTTTTTTATTTGAAGATATTAAAAGAGCATAGAATTTTTAAAAGCTTCAATTTACTTTCAGATATGAATTATAAACTAATACACAGAAATACAGTGACCTAAATATAAATCTTATGCTGTCAATGATTGTGCTTGTACAGTTGTAAAATAGAACATATATGCAATAAATTGTAATGTTTTGTTTCTTTATTTTTTAGTTCATTAATTGGCTTTGATGAATTTTATCAAATCATGGATTGATTCTGTAGAACTTTGCTGACACACTCTCAAAAGGTCAATATTACTAAATCACATTAAAACTAAAAAGCACTGATTCAATTTTAACACCCAGCTTAAAAATAAACACAATTTAGTGGAGCAGACATGTTTTCAAATGTTAAACATCTGAATAAAATAAGCATTTAATACAAATGTAATACAAAATGTTCAATTCAATTCAATTCACCTTTATTTGTATAGCGCTTATACTATGTAGATTGTGTCAAAGCAGCGTCACATAAAGGGTCATAGTAAATAGGAACAGTGTAGTTCAGTTTGTAGTGTTTAAAGAAATGTATAATCAAAAGCTGATAGAAAAGTTCTGGCTTTGTGCATTTTTGTGTTATTGCAGAGATTACTTTGCTATTTAACAATTATTACCAATCAACATATTTAATGTATGAATTTAAATATTTATTGTGTCAAATGTATTTTTATAATTATTATAATCATTATTACAATTCTGTAAAGGTTTTAACAATCATTACCAAACAATATATTTAATGCATGAATCAAAATACTTATTGTATCAAATTGATTAATATAATTATGTTTATAAAATGAATTACATCTGATTCTTTTTAAGTTTTCTTTTGGAGTTAAATTGTAACCATTTGCAATAGTTAATTGGTCAACAGAAAGGTTCTTTTCTTCATGTACTTACACTGCAATATAAACTTACTTGAACATTTGAAAACCTAAAATCAAACCAAAACAAAACATATAAACAAACAGAACTTATACCATTTATTTAGTGTTAATTATGAAAGCTATTTATAATATAATTATCATTTAAATACCATCATTTAAAAAGCCAAGTGTCTCTTTAGTGATTTCACAATACTGACAACAAATACTTGTTTATTTTATTAATAAAACATAGAAATACATTTATTTGGGAAATTAGAATCTTTTGCCACAAACACAGCAAAATATTAAAATCTCTGTAGATTTAAATATACAGCAATAAGGTTGTATAATATGTATAATATAGCAACAGTTACAAACAAATTGAAAAATAGCTTAAAAGCAGCCACAAAATGTACAGCAATGATGCCTATTTAAATGACACAATTTTTCAGTTTGTAAATATACAGTATGTGCTTTACAACCATTACAGTGAACTTAATTATGTTCCTAACCAACATCTAACCTCAGAAGGTGCTTTGTATGAAGACAGTGGGAGATCTCACTCTATTATTCAATACAACCAACAACTTAGATAATGTTGTTTTGGTGGACTGAAAAAAAGTCTGTAAAGGTACAAATTAAAATGTGAATCTAACTAATCCCTCTCAAACAGAATGATTGCTTCACTTAAGAACGAATATTTGGCAAGTTTAATGCACAAGTTCTTTGATTCTTATGACATGCTTTCAAACACATTTAGATTAGTCTGTTTATTTGAGTTTTGCATGTTGTGACATCATAAACAGGGTCGTGTTCATCATAAACACTGAAGCAGACCATTCGCACAATATTCATTTGATCTCATTCTACAATTTTATATGGGGTTTCAAGATTTTTAAATGCGCCATTTCATTCCAACCACTTATGAATGCATAGTAAAATCCTTGCTAAAATTATTTCTTTAAAAAAAGCATGAATGTTTCAAAAAGGCAGCAAAGACATTTGTTAAAAACTGTAGGCTGGCCACATAGGGAGAATGTAAAGCTTGTCACGTGGTTCTGTTTTAAGTAGCTGAAACTATGCAGTAACCTTTCTGTTATTCAAACAAGTCTACATGTGTTGGAAACTATCAGATATAATTTACAATAACAATAAAAGTAAAACTTTCAAAGAATATATTGTAAAATTCACTAGATAGAATTTTAATATTGAGAAATTTCCAAGCCTTCACAAAGAAACTGTAGTATATTTTTCTCATACATTTGAACCCAATCTATGAAAATAAGCAGACAACAAGTGAACAAAATAGACTATAATAATAACTGCATTAACAATTAATGTTAAATGATTTAAAAAAAAACATTTGAAACGTACAGCAGATAATCTGCTTCGGCGTTTCAAACAAGACGTAACATTTACAAAAGAGTATACCGTTTAAACATATATTTAAAAAAAACATACTAAATGTATAATGTAGGTAACAGGGACTGTTCCAAAATACGCAAACCACACAACATGGTGTTATGTTCAGACCTGATTCCCTCAAAGCCAGTTGTGTGCGTCCGTGTGTGTGTGTGCTGACACAATGGACAAAAGCACTCGACCTAAACAGGAAGTTTGACTTTGTGTCATTTTAACAACGTTTCAAGCCCTTATTGTCTTTACACACACTTTATTTTCTATATGCAATTACTACGTCATTACACAATAAATTCGTAAAGGCATGCTGTTTTCATCTAAAGAAATAAACAACTAAACAATATTTTTGCGTTGTTTGATCGACTGAGCAAAACAGCAACCGAAAACAACATTACCCGTTACATAATAACAACTTTGGGTATAAACAAGTGAGACTAGGCCCAAACGATCATCCAAACAAGTCTAAAGCAGGCAGGCAGGCAATATTCCAACCAAATATGACAGCAGAAAGATTTACCTCAAGTTTTTAGGAAACCTTGAACACCTTCCTGTGCAATTCCCTGAAACAAATAGTGGAACAGATAACTCAACAGTCTTGAAATGGCAAACCTATAGGCTAACGTTAGATATTTCCAAACGTCAGCTGTCAGCGTTATTTACAATACTGCATCAGAATGGATAAGAATTACACAAATCCTAACAAATGTACAAATTAAAGGCACAGAAAAATGACCTTCCCAGCACTAAACTGTATTATTTTGGAAAACGGGCGCAAAATAAACAAAGGTAGGCTACAAACCTAAACAACTGTTTCCTCCCACTTCTTAATAGACTTTAAACGTTACTTATTCACGAGCCTGTCTACAGCCTGTTGATACTCGAATTTAATCTGAATGCATTTTCATACATAGCCTATCCACATGCACAGACCGAAATGATTCATGCAATCACACACCCCTCACCCCTGAACTATATTATCATCTCTTTTCTTCAACCCCATTCACCCTAATCACAATCCACCTCGTAAAAACATTCTCAGATGTTCAACCAACTGGACAAATGTATAAACATACCGTTTCGTCCCGTGGAGCCTTTCAAATAAATTCAGCAAGATATTACAGAAAATTAATTCTGCGGGAAATCCGTGAAATGCACCACCCGGCGGAAATATCCTAAATGCATCCCATCCTGACAAATAAACCAACTCCCAAGGATGCGAGTAACTGGAAAGCTTGTAGGGAACTTGTTCGGTTATATATTCACGTGGTTTTTAAGATTTTCGCGTCGTTTCGCGGTAGTAAGAGGAGTGGCTGCCGATGTTACATGGACTCTGTCCAATCAGAACTATTGTCCCTCTTCTCCATGGTTTACTTCATTGCTCCTCCTCTATTTTACTAGGGATAAAACCGAAACTGAAATAAATATGAAGTGCTTTGTTTGATAAAACTCTTTGAACAGCACTACCTGTTAACTAATCAGCATTCAATATATATATTTTTACAATATCTATTGAGAGTTTTTTTTCTTCTTTGACAGTGATTGTCACTTTCTGTTATTACAACACTAATTACTACACTGCAAACAACACGATTTTCACAAAAACACAAACATAAAAACAAGCAGGCTAATATAAACATTTATTCAATTTATTCCAATTGATATTACAATGGTTAAGACTAAGATATATATTTTCAATTGCATCTGTTTGTTGTTGAATATTTAAAACAAAAAAATTTAACTATACAAAATGCAATACTTAATTTGTTTATTATGGAAACATAAGCATCAATTCAATCATGTAGGCTAAATATATAAAAATATTGTAATACAATATCATAACAATTTTTGACAAAACAACATACTATAAAAAATATAAAACTAGTTCATTTAAAAAAATACAGTAAATGTAAGAAAAAGTACCAGCTAATATAATGAAAACATTTCATGGGCATGCTAGTCATTGAAACGGCTCTTGAAAATTGTGATCAGGAAGATAAACAACAGCATATAATTAAATGATTTTATATTATTTTAATTAACTCAAAATAATATTAACAAAACATAACAATTAATACATTTAAAAATACGCTTCTGTTGTTGAAGAAAAGAAAGAAAGAAAGAAAGAAAGAAAGAAAGAAAGAAAGAAAGAAAGAAAGAAAGAAAGAAAGAAAGAAAGAAAGAAAGATTGTCATAGTAAATTATTTTCAGAAGCACTTTCATGAACTAAATAAATATATCCATTTATTATTAATCCATAATGATCAAATAAGAGATATTATAAAGTTTTTTTCAAATTTAAAATGAACTTGAAACAAATTATTGTATGTACATCTTAAATGTCTCAAACATTACCAGTTTAAGGCATTCTTTATTAAAATGTTTATATAAAAAAAATAAAAAGAGATAAAAAGTTACAATTTTATTGTATAAACAGGTTTGTTCCTGTGTGTAAATTTAACTATATAGTTACTATATAGTTACACACAGGATCACAACTATTTATAACTTATTTTAAATATTGTGTACCCTTTATAAATCCTTTGTTATTTTTTTTAATAAAAGGTGTATAAAGTTAAGGCATGGCTGTCCTTATTTTGACTTATATCTGTCTCTAGTCATTAGTAAATAAAAATAATAATAATGATAATGATGATGATGATAATAATAATATTATTATTAATAATAATAATAATAGTAGTAGTAGTAGTAGGCCTAGTGCTTATCAGCACATGAAACACTTTCTTATATAAACATTTAAGATAAAACAAAAAGAAATGTGTATTCAGTTTTTGTTGAATTTCAATGTGACATCAGCTTCGACTGAGATGATCATAATCCTTTCTGTATGAACCATAATCATTTGTAAATAGAGCATGAAATATTCATTACGTCTGATGTCTGATAAAAATTGTAACATTGTTACTGAGCTCAACTATAAGCAGCCGCATTTCAATGCATCACCGGACGTTGTGTCGGCAACAATTGCCACCTAGTGGTGATTGTTTGTTTTCCTTTTAATTTTCGCTTCATTTTTTGGCATAAACCCTTGACATTTAATTAAAATCGTATTAATGCAAATAACATTAAATAAATTAAAATATAAAATTAATTTAAGGAGGGAAGATAATTATTACTATAAATAAAATCTCGGCTACAAGATCAAAATTTACAGTAGTGACAGTAGTGAACAGCCCACTGTAGATAAATTGTATTTCATGCATTTGCATGCCATAGATAAATAATAAGATATCAGTAACCAATTTTGCTTTATTCTATAAAAATCTAGGCTTTGGGGTGAAATGCGCTCGGCCATGGTTCAGATTGCCAAGTGTGCGTCTATTGAGTTTTAGGTATGTTAATTTTATATTTATCATTATGTTTTATATTATCATTTTATTTTGTAGTTTTCTTTTTTATTATGAATAAATGTAAATGCGTATTGCATTACTTTTTAAAATATAAAACATTCAGGTTACTTTTAAGAAAAGAAAAGCACAATACTGTAAGTAATAGAGACTGTTATATTGTGCTATATTGCGAATATAATGTAAATTTTCAAATTAATCCTTTTATGTGACAATTCACACTTGTTGAGCACTTGCACAGTTCACACCTACATGAGAAAGTGTAATTTTCTTCTCAGTTTCATCAGAAGCAAGGAACAACTTGGTTTATGGTAAGTACTTTTAAAATAGATAACACTGTACCAATTTTCCTCCAAGCCGCATTCATGATCACTGCTATTTGTTTACCTTTTTTAAAGCAACAGCTGAATTGGCTTTTATCAATTATTAAACAGATTACAAATAATCAAATATTTAACTGAGTTCATACCAGAACACTAAAAACACTAGGCTTGAAGCTTCAAATTGATGTATATCTGATGCACTATAGAGCATACACAGTAATAATATGTGATTTTGAATGAATAATTTGCTTCAGTAGACCGAGCTAGGAATAAATTTAGTGCAGGTGTGATATTGCTAAATGGTTTTTATGCCACATGATGTGAAAGAAACATTTTTTTTTGTCTGTAAGTGTGATTGAAGTGCTACATTAAAAGTGGTTAGGGTGATAAAGAGTGTCTGCCCTGCTCTTTGTTTTCTAAAGGTCAATACAAACTACAAATGTTTTTGTTTTGTTTTTTATTTATGAACATGGTTGTCCTCTACCGTACCCACTCACTACCCATCATAGAGTGTGCAATTTAGGGCAGAATAGCAGCCTGATCGATATTTCACAACCCCCTAAAATTTGCTGCAGTTTTCGAGTAATTTGGAGGGGAGCTATAAGACATGAACACCACCGTGAGTGGTCACTCCTGAACCTGCTATCTGTTCATTGTCTCTATGTGGGCTCATGCAGATAACTATTATGGATAAATCACAATGTGACACATCTGACACAAAGCAAGTAGAAAAAGACTCACTAATTGATCTAAAACAATAAAAACTGCCACAAAGGTGGCCTTAACGAAACAACTAGAATGACCAACACAGGCTCATTCTGATTACGTACCCCTGTATACATTTCTGGAGTAAGTAAAATACATCCCAGAAACTATGTTTTTTTTTTCACAGTGTACGCTTTTTCAGATGTCAAATTTCTCTCGTGAGTGCCATTTGCGCCTGCTGTTCTAACGTAAACCCACCAGAGGCCACTGTCGACTGACTGACCAACCGATTGAATGAGCCTATGTTGAGAATGACAGCGTAAGCTTCAACAAACTGAAAAAACTTGACAGTGCTAAGTTTGCATCCTCTATGCTCTTGATGGACTCCAGGATGGATGACCATTCCAGTTCTGACAGACTCTGGTTCTCCAACAGCTGGCTGCACATCACAACCTGACTTGTTCAGCTCATGTATTTTAAGCCTCTCTTCAGTCCCCAGATGTAACATCATGTCTGCTGCCTTGTTCTACTGAACTGCCTGCTCATCATGTCTCAGCAGTGTTACAGCTGGCACCTACAGCACCACAGCTAATTTGCTACTAACCTTTGCCTGCTGCACTCAACCCAGGGGCACAAGCCTTATCATTGCCAGTCCCTGACATCATAGCATCTTCTCACACTGCTGTTGCAGTACATCCTGTGTCAATGTCAAATTTGGCTCCTCAGCCTCCAGTCATGTTCACTATACCTGTTTCCTCCACACAACCTGTCCTACCCTTTGGGCTACAATGGACAGAAACCACATTTGTGGCAACACTCCCAGGTCCATCATAGCTCCCTGTCTTCTGCCAACACCCCCATGGTTATGCTCAATCAGCTTCATCTGTGTCTGTCCCCTGTCTACTTAACGCATACAGAGTGTAGAACTCCTGTTTGTATCAGCCTATGGCATTGCATACCTTTCATTATGAGTTTTTCGAGTGATGCTAAGTCTATTTGTTTTGATTAGGTTAGAACTGGGAAAAATGCACTAATATCAGTGAACAGTATAAATATAGTGTTGTCTTAAATCATTTGAAATTGCACAGATCTCATCAGCTAGCAGAGGCCTTCATATAGAATCCCAGCCTGACCTTGCTCTTCTCCAGGCACTTTAAGACAGCTTGTTCAGTTAGAGTTGGGTGCCATCCTAAGCACCCTCATTTTTATCATTAGGGCAATCCTTAGTTGGTCTACTGGGAACTCTTAAGGGACAAAATAGTTATGTGCTTTTGTGTAGCTGACATGTGGACCATCTCTTGAGTAAACTGCCAACTGTGTTTTATTAAATACTGCTTAAGTCGGGGTATTGTCCAGACAGACACTGACAAAACCTACACACATCCTGATTTTACAGAATGGATTCAGATCAAGTCCAAAGCAAAACATATCTCCAGAAGAGCAGCAGCCATGTTCCAGAGGAAAAACTTTGAAAAGCACCCCAGCCTAAAGAGCAGCCAAGGCCAGTTCTCCCGACATATGAGAGTGCAGATAAGACTCTAGAGCCAACAGCCCCTAAATCCAGCCTCAAGCCATACTGTCCTTTCTGTGATAACAAGGATCACTACCTCAACTCTTGTGAGGCTTTCAATAAGTTGAATACCACCCAGATTGTAGCTTGGATAAAGATGACAAATGCTGCTGGAGATATGGATGGTTCCATGCTGTTGAGTCTCGCAACTTTAAATGTATGTGTAAAATCTGTATAGAGCTGCCATGCTGAGTCATGCTGAAGGTCACCAAGGTCCTTGATGATAGGTCAGAGAAAACACTTGTGCTTTCCCCAGTCATACAGAAGCTCAAACTCACCTGTACCCCATAATTTATTTACATATTGTGTAACAATCTCACTAAGAACTTGAAATGTTGTCAGTTTCCTTTGAGGTCTCATCAGTCCCCAAACCAACAGGATGCCTTTAATGCAACAAGATTCATTCTGGCATAATACATCTATCTAGTAGATGTACTTCAAGCTTATCTTACTGTTCCTTTTAACATCAGGGGCAGTCCTTGAACAGTCAGACACACACCATGGCTGTTATAAAGGGTGTGCTCCACTGTCTATGTTTGCTGCCCATAGACAAGCCAGTAGTGCAGTTACTTTAGAGGGAAATGTTCAAAGACCAAAAGCTAGAGATATATGGCTGCGTGCCATTTAGAACCACACCCAGCTCATGCTGTGCCATCTAGGACCTACCGTGCAATGTCTAAGAACACCATGGTGGCCAGGTCAGTATGGTCAACATAGTTGTAAATCCCTTCTATGTTGATAACTGCCTATACAGCACTTAAAACTCTGATAAGCTAACGAGTTAGTTGATGGACTTTGTCAACTGTTGTCCAACGTAGGCTTCAACATAAGACAGTGAACCCCGTCATTGACCATCTTCCAGCAGAAACCTGCTCTGCTATTGGTGAACTGTGCTTGAACAAAGCCAGTAAAGACCTACAAGAGCCCACTCCAGGCCTATGGTGGGATTGTTTAAGTCACACCCTTGTGCTATAATTTGCATTCAACTGATGCCTTAGAGCCCACCATGAGAATCTTTACAGGACCTTATTCAGCAAGTATGATCAGCTGGAGTATATAATCATTTAAGAAGCAGAATTTGGGCTGGGATGAACCTTTTACAGTTATAAGAGAAATGACTAACATGGATAAGATATTCCTAAGCACCCTCATTTGCTATTTCCTTGACATTATGCTCCAGCGTGTGCCGGTTACACCATTGTAATCTAAAAACTCTATATGTTTTGTGTCCTGCTAATGATCAAGGCAATAAGTTCAATCTCCTAACATCCACACAGCCACTCGATGGTCTGACTCAACTATTTTAACCTGACTGACATCTGTTTTCCTGTCACTAAAAGGTATTTGTAGAAAATGTATAGCAAAAATCTAGAACATTACAAGAGACCTGACAACTTACCTAACTAACAAGTTTACGCCAGTGGAGTTAAGGATCAGACTTCCTCTAAACTAGAACTAGAAATTAGTGAGTTGAGGAAAACTGTATTCAGCTAAGACAATGATTATTCTCTGCAAGCTAATACGCTTTACGTTCACACAGAGAAAATTATCCTGGTTCAAACTCAAAAGGACTTCTTCCCTCTAGAAGTCCAAGCATAGAAGAATGGAAAGCCAAATCCAACTAATAGCCATCTAGGTGTTATGGAAGCAGACGGACAAACAAGGTGAGTAAGTATAAATGATGTTTATTTCAACAGGTGAGCAGTAACGGATGATATTTGATAAGTGAATGGAGTTCGGTGAAACTGATGATCCTTTGTGGCAGGTGGGATGACAGACACAGAGGATGACCGAATGCACACACCAGAGGACTTGAGGGGAAGACAGACTGAGGATACACACAACGCTGACAGGACACCGGGAACACTGGACAGACTGGAAGGAAACAGAGTATATGTAAGTACAAATGCTGAGATCAAATGGGGAGTGATAACCAGGAGGTGTTTCACTCAGAGTCCGCTTCGTAGGAACGAGACCAGACAATAAGTGAAGTGAGGTGTGTGCTTTTATAGTGTGCTAGAGTGATTGGGTGCAGCTGTGCGTGATTAGAACTCAGGTGAAGGTGCTCGTTGCGTTATACTGGTGGAAGAGCCTGGCCAATCCGTGACATTACCCCCCTCCCCAGGGCCCTCTCCTGAGGGCCTAAACCTCCGACGTCGTGGTGGTCTACCTCGTCCTCGAGGTGCTGGGAATTCTGGGTGATTGGAGTGGAACTCTTCCATAAGTGCGGGATCTAATATATCGGATCTGGGGACCCATGACCTCTCTTCTGGACCGTATCCTTCCCAGTCGACGAGGTATTCTAGTTGACCACCACGACGCCGGGACCGTAGGATGTTCTTGACTTGGTAGATGGCCCCTTCTTCTAACATCAGTGGGGGAGGAGGTTCCTCTTCATGGCCAGGCTCTGTGAAGGGAATCAGAGGATCGTGAAAGGGTTTGAGAAGGGACACGTGGAATGTGGGGTGGATTCTGTACTGTGGTGGTAACTGTAACTTGTATGTGACGGGGTTGACCTGTTCCAGGATGGTGAAAGGACCAACAAATCTGGGACTTAATTTTCGGGAGGGCAGTCGCAAACGGATATCTCTGGTGGAGAGCCAGACCTTCTGCCCTGGAGTATAGATGGGGCCTGGAATCCTCCTCTTATCGGATACCTCCTTTGTTCTGCGTACTGCCCTCCGGAGATGGTGATGAGCATCGTCCCAGACTCTCTTGCTCTCCCGGAACCAGTAATCCACTGCGGGGACATCAGATGGTGCGCCATCCCAGGGAAAGAGTGGAGGTTGGAACCCTAGGATGCACTGGAATGGCGTAAGTCCGGTGGTAGGTTGCCGCAGGGAATTCTGGGCGTATTTCACCCAGCCCAGAAACTGGCTCCAGGAGTTTTGGTGACCGTGACAGAAGGTCCTGAGGAACCGCCCCACTTCCTGAATTTTACTCTCTGTCTGGCCGTTGGTTTGGGGGTGATAGCCAGACGAGAGGCTTACTGTCACACCTAGGAGTCTGAAGAAGGCTTTTCATAGTCTGGAGATGAATTGGGGTCCTCGGTCCAAGACTATATCTTCTGGTAACCCAAAATTTCGAAAGACGTGGTTGAACAGGTTTTCGGCGGTCTCTAGGGCTGTGGGTAGACCCTTCAAAGGAATCAAATGATAGAATTTTGAGAATCGATCTACGATGACTAGAATGCAGGTGTTACCTTCAGACAATGGGAGGTCTGTCATGAAGTCAACTCCTAGGTGTGACCAGGGGCGGTTCGGGATGGGCAAGGGATGGAGTTTACCAGCAGGTAGATGGCGAGGACTTGACATAGCGCATTCTCTGCAGCCTTGGACGTATCTCCTCACATCCCTCGCCATGTTCGGCCACCAAAAGCGTTGGGATAGCAGCGAGAGGGTGTTGTTGGCCCCAGGATGCCCTGTGCCCAGAGATGTATGGCTGGAATGAATTAGATCTACCCGTTGATTTTCAGGGATGAAGCGTCGATTGGGGGGACAGCCCGGCGGAGTTCTGGATTCTGGAGTGGCGACTACTGTAGGAGCGGACCATTGGATGGGACAGATAGTGATCTGATCGGGAAAGATCTTGGCCGGTGTCTCAATACTTTCATGCTGGTCGTGAATTCTGGAAAGTGCGTCTGCTTGGATATTTTTTGATCCTGGTCGATATGATATAGAGAACTGAAATCTGGAGAAGAACAATGATACAATCTACATTGTATAAGCGCTATACAAATAAAGGTGAATTGAATTGAATTGACCAACGGGCCTGACGAGGACAGAGTCTTTTAGCATCTTTTAGGTATTGTAGGTTTTTATGGTCTGTGATCACCTGAAACGGATGTTTGGCCCCCTCCAACCAGTGTCGCCACTCCTCCAGGGCGAGCTTGATGGCAAGAAGTTCTCGATTTCCAATGTCATAGTTCCTTTCCGCCGGGCTGAGCTTCCGGGAGAAATAGGCACATGGATCGAGTAATGAGGGAGTACCGTGGTACTGGGACAGGATGGCTCCCACTCCGGTGGTCGATGCATCCACTTCGACCACAAAAGGCAAGTCAGGATCAGGATGAGTCAGGAGTGGAGCTTGAGTGAAGGACTCTTTGAGGTTTTGGAAGGCTGCGGCGGCTTCGGGAGGCCAGGGTAGTGTTTTGGGTTTATTTTTTAACAGATTGGTGAGCGGAGCGGTGATGAGACTGTAATTATGGATGAAACGTTGATAGAAATTGGCAAATCCTAGGAAACGTTGGAGTTCCTTTATGGTTTTGGGTTCTGGCCAGGAGATGACGGAAGTGACCTTCCCCTCGTCCATACGAACCCCTCTCTGATCGATGATGTACCCCAAGAACTGAACAGATGGTAAGTGGAAGGAGCATTTTTCAGCCTTGAGGTACAAACGGTGTTTCCTGAGGGTCTTCAGGACCTCCGCAACGTGGTGGCGATGTTCGGCCTCACTCCAGGAGTAAATCAGGATATCATCTATGTAGACTATGACGAAGAGATGGAGGAACTTCGTGGATGAAGTTTTGGAATACGGAGGGGTGCGTTAACCAGACCATAGGGCATGACCAGGTACTCGTAGTGTCCAGTAGGGGTCACAAAAGCAGTCTTCCACTCGTCCCCCTCACGTATTCTCACCAGGTTATAGGCGCTGCGGAGGTCCAACTTGGTGAAAATTTTGGCGGATCTGAGTTGTTCCAGGGCCGCCTGGACGAGAGGAAGGGGATAGCTGAATTTGATGGTACCTTGATTTAGGATACGGTAGTCGATACATGGCCGCAGCCCTCCATCCTTCTTAGCCACGAAGAAGAAACTTGAGGCAGCGGGTGAAGTGGATGAGCGGATATACCCCTGACTCAGAGCCTCCTGAATGTACTCCTCCATGGCCTTGGTTTCCGGAAGGGACAACGGGTAGATCCTACCTCTGGGCATAGGAGCATCTGGAAGCAGGTCTATGGCGCAGTCCCATGGCCGATGTGGAGGTAGCTGGGAAGCTCTCTTGGGGCAAAATACGTCCTCATATGAGGAATAGATCTTCGGGATCTGGATGGATCGTTTCTCGACTGGACTTTCGACAGACGTGACGTAGACGGTAAGGGGTCTCTGGATTTGTACGGGTAGGTCGGGAAAACAGCTGGATCTGCATTCTTCACCCCATCTCTTTATTTCTCCTGTGCTCCAAGAGAGGATGGGATCGTGCTTCACCAGCCACGGGCGCCCTAAGATGATATCCATCGATACACCCTCCAGAACCAGAAATTGAATCTCCTCTTTGTGGAGCAGTCCTACTTGGAGATTGACGGGTTCACATGTTCGATGGATACGTGCCTGGGAATGAATATCGTTGGTTATGGGTTGAATCTGGTAGACGTGCGTCGAGGCTTCGGTGTTAAGCTGGAGTCGACGACAGAGGGCGTGCGAGATGAAATTTCCAGCTGACCCGGAGTCGATGAGGGCTGTGACTGAAACTGAGACAGAAGGGGTAGTTAACTGGACATTAGTGGTGAGAGGATGCATCTTTTCAATGGGAGAACTGAACAAACTCACCACAGAGCGTGCTGGACGAATGGGACAGTCCAGCCTGACATGTCCTTCGGCACCACAGTACATGCACAGACCCCGGGTCAGCCTCCTCTGTCGCTCAGTGATCGTGAGTCTACCAGATTCTACGATCATTGGTTCTGGTTCTGGAGGGACGGCTAGCTCTGGCGAACGGAAGAGTGCTTGGGATACCGGTGGAGGATCATGCTGGTAGACCCTCAGATGATCGGAACAGCGCAGAGAGTGTTGGATGAACTTCTCCAACCCCATCGTGTCGTCGAGGGAGGCCAGATGTAACCGGAGGCTGGGCTCCAGTCCGAGCCGGTAGGTGGTGAGGAGAGATCGCTCATTCCATCCGCTAGCAGCAGCCAGAGTGCGGAATCGGAGAGCATAATCCTGAGTGGACATGGCTCCCTGTTTGAGATGATATAGCTGTTCTCCGGCTGCTACTTCAGCATCCGCACAAAAAAAACCTCCTTGAAATACTTGGTGAATGAATGAATGGAATTTGTTACCGGCCCAGACTGTTGCCAGATGGTTTCAGCCCACCGAAGAGCCGACCCAGAGAGAAGGGAGATGATGAATGCGATTTTGGACCGATCTGTGGGATATAACTCGGGTTGCATAGTGAATACCAGAGAACATTGTAAGAGAAATCCATTGCACTCCTCCACCCCGCCAGAGTAGGGCGCTGGTCGAGCCATGGGACTGGATGAGTGGGTGGACGGTGAAGAAGTGCTCGGTGCTGGTGGTGCTTCGGGAAGTGGAGCAGATGGTAGTAATACTCTCTTCAATGAGTCCACCAACTCCTGAAGGGCATCGTGAGTGCTCATGCTGTTGATTGTTGGGGTCCGGTCTTCTGTTATGGAAGCAGACGGACAAACAAGGTGAGTAAGTATAAATGATGTTTATTCCAACAGGTGAGCAGTAACGGATGATATTTGATAAGTGAATGGAGTTCGGTGAAACTGATGATCCTTTGTGGCAGGTGGGATGACAGACACAGAGGATGACCGAATGCACACACCAGAGGACTTGAGGGGAAGACAGACTGATGATACACACAACGCTGACAGGACACCGGGAACACTGGACAGACTGGAAGGAAACAGAGTATATGTAAGTACAAATGCTGAGATCAAATGGGGAGTGATAACCAGGAGGTGTTTCACTCAGAGTCCGCTTCGTAGGAACGAGACCGGACAATAAGTGAAGTGAGGTGTGTGCTTTTATAGTGTGCTAGAGTGATTGGGTGCAGCTGTGCGTGATTAGAACTCAGGTGAAGGTGCTCGTTGCGTGATACTGGTGGAAGAGCCTGGCCAATCCGTGACACTAGGATCCCATGCACCAGACTATGATAAGGGCACAGGTCTCCTCAGAGTAGTGGGACGATTATTTAGAGAGGTGATCTTTAATCCTAGTTATTCTGCAGCTAAGCTGTCAATCAAAGAAACAGATCACCAACTTGAACATCCAGGGTCTGAAAGGATGCTAGCACAAATGTGTGGCCAGTATTGGATATGTTGGGAAAGCGAAGCTATCCGTAAACACCATCACAAATATCCAGATTTTCAATTCTTTAGAGCCAAGCCAAAAGTATCCCAAGTGGACAATACTCCATTCAGCGGCCTGCAACTTCAATAACTAGTGTTTTATTCAACTAGGGTACATTGTTTCAGCTCTCTTTTCAGTGAAAGTTGGATGACCCATGAAAAAATATGACAACCTGATGTGCGCACCTTGATCAAATGAAACACCTTTGATGATATGGCACCCAAGCTTCAAGAGCTGTTTGCACCACAGAAAATCATATTTCACTACATTCAGATATGGCAGGTAAAGAAGAGTGTGTAACTCCAACAGGAGTGGTCCCTGAGTGGATGTATCAGTGGTGTATTCTATGTCAGTAATCTATGGCAGTGGAATAATGCATATGTGGGCTAAGTGGGAACAGTCACTGCTGCAGCAGTGGTGCAAGGTAGAGGTGGCTCCAGGTGAAATGGTCACTGGTACAGCAGTAGTTAAAGTTAGATGTGGCTCCAGCAGGAGCAGTCAGTTGCAGAAGTGATGGAATGTAGATGTGGGCTCTAGCAGGATGATGTCATTGCTGTAGCAATGATGAAAGGTAAATGTGGAATCCAGCATGAGCTGTCATTGCTGTAGCAGCAATGCAATGTACAGTATATGTGGGCTCCAGCATAAGCTCAGACTGTTTTGGAAAAGGTGCAGTGTAGATGATGTAAGAAAACATGCTCTTAATTGAGGAAAGACTCATAGACAGTAGACAGACAATTGTAAAGCCATTTATCATTCATGCAGCTTCTTGATGACAGAATGCTTACTGTAAATGTCATGTGATGATTGGTTGCAATGCAATGTGTAATCTAAATGTGTTGTGGCGAGACAAGGGATGAAACATGAGCAGACAGACAGATATGGTTCAACAGCTTTGTCTAGTCTTGATTTATACACAGACTCAATCTATTGGCCAGGAACGGTAGTACACATATTCATAATCTATTAGAATTATGACATATATGAAAATACAACATAAATGTGCCTGCACTCAAACTAACATGATAAATATACATACTTATATTTTTCTTTAAATACTCATAACATAATAACATCTATCTTTAATAATATACATATGCAAACAATAGTGGCACATACTGGAAAGTCCTACACCTCCCACTTGGTCTACTGATCTTCAGATTCAAGTAGGCCACAATAACAATTAACTTCTAGATATTTAATTTTTCCCATAACACTGCTTACTTGGCTCTGAACGTATTATGCTACAACATGAATAACTAATCTTTAAGGTGGCTTAATGTCCAAACAACATCTATTACCCTTGTCGACATTACAGTCTCCTTTATCGAACGCACTACCATCCTCAGAGAGGATGGTAGCGGGGAAAAGTTACAATCCTTCACGGAAACACACCACAATCCTCGGAGAGGATGGTAGTGGGGAAAAGTTACGATCCTTCACGGAAACACACTATGGTGGGGATCCCTTATCAACCCAAACACACCATGGTGGGCATTCCTTACTGCTCTTCCACTGGAAGCAAAACCATCAACCTCCTAACATCCCTGTGGATGTTGGTGGAAGGGTAGTTCTCTTCTCCTCTGTTTCTTTTGGAACGTCCATTGGAAACTGAACAACTTTTACATGTTGTCACCCTCACATCTCTTACTACACCCTTCGAGTCAGGACATACTTCCACTATTCGACCCAACTTGAACTGGCCTCTTAGCGCGTTTGATTAGCTAACCATACTAGATAACCCTTTGCAATATTTCTAGTAGGTGCATGCCACTTCTGGCGGATGTAGAGGTTTCTGCCAGCTGGCTCCACCCACCTTTTCCAGAACTTATCAACCTCGATCTGGATTGATCTCAGACGTGCGAAGGGGTAAGTTGGGTACTCAAACCCCCGGGAGTCCCCCTTGGGTCCTAGGGAACCAAGTAGAAGTGAGTTGGGAGTAATTACTTCTACTGCTTCATCTTGCACTTTAGCTCTGGTGCTGATTGGTCTTTTTTATTTGACAGATTAGCAGCCAGATACAGAAGGGTCTGGAACTTCAGCACTGTTAACATTCTTTACCAACACTAGTTATCGCCCTCTTGAGTACACGAACTGCTGCCTCAGCTGCTCCATTCAGATGGGGAGAGTCCGCTGGGTGAAACACCCACATCCAGTCGGTCCCTTTAACTACCGCTTTCTTCTGGATATGATCCTTGTCGACGTTGTTTAGGAACTCATAAAGCACTTGTAATGCAGGTCTGGCTCCCACAAAGTTAGTCCCCTCACCACCCATGCTTTAGTTCTAACTCGGAGAAGTGTACCAGCAACCCCTCGTGATTAGTTTCATAGGCCTCTCTCATGAGAAGAGTGATGATCCATGCGTTGTAGGGAACTAAGGGAACACCAGTCTCTTCCTGGGTCAAAGTCTGAATTCTGCCATGACATCTCAGGAGCCCTGAAGTCACATCCCTGCTAGCAACGAGTCTGTTTAGCATTGTCTCAGGAAACATAACTCCATTCTGGGCGGCTAAGCACAAGTCTTGAAATGCAGATTCATGTTCTTTTACTGTCAATGTTGCCTCCCACTCTGCTGGCTTGGAAGCCCTGCCTACACAGGCTAACCATTTCTTCATGGCTCTGCGGACATAACCAACTATTCCACAAAGTCTAGACAGAGAACTGCACCTTGTTGGATCCACTTGGTCTATGAGTGCAGCTCCCCACAGTCTCCTCCTCCTTAGCCTCTTTTAAGATCACTTTCACTCCATTTTCTGGGGACACTGAATGATTTTCATCAGTGACTACTGGATCTTCGCCGTCAGGGGGGACAAGATTGAATAAATTCTTGGATTTAGCTCTGGTAAGGACAGCTGAAAAGGCCTTTTTCTGGAGCTTACTCACTTCCTCTCTAGCATTGGTTGCCACTTCAGAAGCGGACTTTCTGGCCAATCCTTGACTGGACTAGAAAGAAACTTAGGACCTTTCTGCAGTGACGTTGACCTCGCCTGGTATCCACCACCAATCAGTTACCCCTCCAGCCTTCTGAATCTCCCCGATATGGTTCGCAAAGAATGTCTGGAACCCATAACTCTCTCTTTGGATAGCTCCAAGCACTGTCAATGAAATGATACCACTTTTCCACATTCAACCGTCCATGCTTCAACACGTATCCCTTTAGACATGCAGCGAAGACGGCTCCGCATACCTCAGCCTCGACTGCATCACCCTTTTGGTTGAGGGGAGTTAACTTGGCCTTTGACTCTACCAACCGAGTAACCACACCATGTGAAGTCTCCCATCGCAAATACAGTACTGCACCATAAGACTCACAGCTCCCATCAGAAAACGTGATTCCCCAGGGTCTGCCCTTTCAACCAGAAGGCGTGAGGCTTCTGTAGAACTTGATGTTACTCAAACGAATGTACTTCTTAAACAACTCAATTGCTTTTCCTCTGAGCTTATTAGACAGAGGTTCATCCCACGTATCTGTAGTAAGCTTGCCAGCCTCCTGGAAGACTTGTCTCACAAGGATTACTCCTTTCTGTTTCAAAGGAATTACTAACCCCGATCGGGTCATACAAACCAGCAATCTGACTAAGTAAAACATGACGAGTAAGTGGGTTAGGTGTTTTTACTTCTACTTCTTCTTCAGTAAGGTCAATTTCAGTTCTCATTTTCTTCTTTCTACTGGAGAAGTTGATAAAGACCGTCACAAAGAGCTTATCTTCTTGCACAAGGTAACCAATCCCCAGGGCTTTGTTGTCCTCCTCCCTTAACTGGTTGGGCAATGTTGGAGTCATTGGCATGGACCCTGTTCCGTCTCTCCTCCCACTCTGACCGGATCTACGGTTTGAGGTAGAAGCCTCCTGCTTTTAGTATATTTTCTACCCCCTCTTGATTTTTTTTAAGACGGTGTGGGTCATTGTGGGACTTGAGGATGTCATCAACGTAGGAGTCTTCCTCGATGACACTCCTTTCCTCTTTCTTATCAGAGAATTGCGGTAACTTTCTGGTCTCACGCATGGCAACCAGTGCAATACACCCGACAGGTTTGTCTCCCAAGTTAACTCTCACGACAGCGTAATCCTCAATCTCATCCTCCGGTGAGTCTCTCCATAAGAATCGATGCACATGGACTTTTTCTTCCTCCAACTATATCGAATTATATATCTTGGTGATGGCTCCGATGGCTGCATGTTCTCCTTCCCAGAATCTGAGGAGTACCGCCCTAATGGGATTCAAAACGTCGGGACCTTTGAGCAGAATGCTGTTCATGCTAACTCCTTTCAACTCCTGACTACTATTCCAGACGAGACGTATAGGTGTGGTTGCTGAATGGGAGTTTGGGGCAATTAGGTGACTCACCCACCACACAGTGCCTTTCCAAATGTCTATAACATCTCTAGTAAGTTTAATAGCAGCTCCCCTTTCTACCATTTCATGGACTTCCTTCCACTGGGTCTTTCCTTCTTCGCATCCTAGTGGGGCTGGTTGCTGTGAGCATCTCTCTCTCTGAAGGTTAATCCGGCCTTTATTACTTCAAGCTCTTTCTCTTAGCCAGGGATATCTCCTTTCCTCCCAGCAAGCACTTCCCACAGCGACATCCTCCACAGATGAGGCAGCAGCGATGCTGTCCCACTTTAGCCAGTCAAATATCTCTTTATTGCATGCTTCTGTCGACCGAACACCTACTCTGTTTTCTTGCTCCAAATGGCCTCCTTGCCTTCCCACAAAGTGTTCTTCAACTTTGACAGCTACCGTCGTCAATGAATGAGCAAAGTGCGTCTTCGACTGCCATGCAGCCACCTCCACTTCTTCGAAGAGGTCTGGGTGCACACCACTCACAATCTTGCCTAGAGGACCATCCCACAACACTGGATCGCCGACCCTTTGCTGTCTTTGTGAAGCTAATCGGCCTTCACGAGTGCTGATTAATAAATCAATCTTTTTGGGTGGGCCAATTCTCCAGGCTTCACTCCAGGGAAAAATTGCACTAGCCGTTCCGATTTAACCACTTTATCCACTCCGGCAATGTCTTCCATTCCATAAGAAATCATCTCGTGGAGTTTCAGGGTACCACGGGAGGTCCACACTTTTATTTTTACGAGATATCTCCTTGTATTAACTTTCACCTTCATTGTACCGACACCATAAACGACAAGGGAGATTGGTTCACTGCTCAGTCTGAGTCTCTCCGCAGCCTGGTCTGGGATGCAATTCGTGTCAGAAGCAAGATCGACTAAAGTTCCAAGGTTGTCTCCTCTCTTTGTTGTGACAAGTACGATCATCATTAGGACTGGGTGTTTTTTTAAGACACTCTGCTCTAACAGACTCTTTCCAGAACATACTCTACAGACAGCCTCCAACTGGTGGGGAGTCAACCCCAACCCAGCGAATACAGCTTCTTGCTTCTCTATGGGACCTTGAGTACTTTTCCTTTCCTCTGCTTTGTTTTCCATCTTAGTGGCATCCTTCTTTGCTGATGCTATAGGGCAAAGGAAGTAGTGGTGGTCTGCTGGAGTGTCGCCTTTCTTACACTCTTCCTTTGAAAAGTTTTGAAACTTTGAAGTACAGTCACTTTCGACTCTGTGAACATCCAAGCACTTCATGCATGCTTTTATCCTTTTCACTTGAGCTTTCTTTTCTAATAGATTGGCTTTTCTGAAAGTTTTCTGCACAGGGTAATTGCTTGAAATCTCTTTTACTTTCACTCGCTGAATTCTTAGTGAAAGACTTTTTCTCCCTCCATCTGTTACCTGGTTTCTCCTGGTGGCTTGATCTTTCAGGAGTATTAGAAAGCCATTGTTTGCTGGGTAACAACTGTTCCAGCCTTACAGGCAACAACTTTTGGTCTTCCAGGAACATCAAAAAAGCCTGTCAAATCGGTTTCCAGGATGGACGTTGTTCGCAGAGTTTCTCACACACATGTGCCACTCTCTTTTCATAACATCAGGGAGCTTACTCTCCAAGGACCGTATCACCAGTTGATTTTGCACGGCGTCTTCGCACCCCAGGTCTGTAAGGGCCACTACTGCCCTCTCCACTGCTAAAATGAACTCTAATGTTTCTTGTGGCTGATGGTTCTTTACAGCAGGTCGTGATTGGAGCTCCAACACAATATCTTCAACCGTTTGTGCTTTATCGCCATGACAGCCCTCCAGTTCCCTGAAGATATCATTTGCATCCCTGCAATGCAACAGCCTGAGTTCATTTTTTACAGGCTGACTTATACTGCCCAGTATGTGAAGTTTCCTGCATTCCCTCGACCCCGTAGGTTCTGTTTGCGTCTGAATACTTTCCCATTCATCGTTCCAATGCCAATAACCTCTCCTGTCCCCGGAGAATTTCGGTAAGCTTATTGGTATGAGCCTTATTTTGGTCTAGCCCACTGATTGTTCATAGGTGGGGTAGCAATAGCACGTGTTGCTGGATGGGTATAGGTGATACTACCTGCAGCTGTAGGGCTATCGCTTTCCATTACGACATGCCCACCGACCACGTCATTGCCTTCCTCAACTTCATCCTCTGCCTCCTCATCATTAACTTTTATTTCTGCACCATTGCTCCTCATGACCGCATCCTCATGTCCGTATGCCCACCCATCCATCAGTTGCTCTTTATCCTCTCTCAATGATTAAAAGAGTGACCATTTATTTCTTCCATGTGGCCGATAATCCCTCCAAGTATACACAGCCTCCTTGAGTTCACAAAGCTTTCTATCTAGCTTACTACTCTCGACCTTTTGCTGTGTCCATGGCACTTTACTTGTGCCAAGTGCCTCAGCTTGATCAAAAGCGGACTTCAACTGTGCCATAGGCACATGTCCGGCTCTGCATATTTAGACCACAGTAATTCCATGAGCATGCCCTCAGTTTCAAGGAATTTTTGCTCATTGGCATCTCTTTTCACCAAAGACTCACTGTCTTCACTTGTAGGGTCTATCTGACTTTGTGCATCAACATACTAATTTCTGGCATCAAGAAGCTTGTCATAATCGTCCCTTAATTTCACTAACTCTTCAGACAGTTCAACTTCATGTAAACGGCCAGCACTAACTTCGAGGCGGATTATCCTAGTTGCAAAGGTTCGTTGTGCATTTGAGCATTTTCATTTTAAACTCTCTAGATCTAGATTGTCATCTGCCATTTTGTTCCTTTTATGATATTTTTCCCTGAGCTCCTGTTATGAAAGAAGGGAGCAGTTAGGGGTGTGTGGAAAGGGGGAATGTTTTGACAGACCTGTTCATCTAGACCACATCCTTGAGAGGCCCCGGCTTAATGTTGGACTTTAAAGTGGAAGTTCCGGAGCACTAAGAACCACCTGGTGACATGGGCATTTGTGTTCTTTGCTAAGGCCATCCGTTGAAGGGGTGCATGGTCTGTCACCAGGGTAAAGGATCTTCCGAGGAGGTAGTAATTCAGCTCCAGGACTGCCCACTTTGTCACCAGGGCCTCTTTCTCGAAGGTCGTGTACTTGGTTTCCTTCGGGGTGAGCTTACATAGATGACTGGGAGCTTCTCTCCCTTGTCCAGAGTCGGAAGCATCGGCCTGGAGGACGAAGGGGCAGCTGAAGTTAGGGGCATGAAGGATGAGTGAGGAGGCCAGGGTCTTTTAAGAGTCTGGAATACATGTTCGCCACAGTGATCCAGGCCACTCTGTCTGGCAGCCAGTTAGCTCTGTCAATGGGCTGGCTACAGAAGAGAAGTTGAGGATGAAACATCGGTAATAGCCCACTAACACCAAAAAGGCATGTACCAGGGACTTGTTGGTAGGTTGCAATCGTAACCCGCTGTGCTGAGACACATGTGTCACTGTCAGGCAGGTTATGGGGATTGTGGCTTTAGATCCCAAAGGGCTTGATAAAACCCGGCTGTACCAGCATCACAGAGCTCCGGGCCATGCTAGTTTTCCCCTCAAGCTTCACTCTGCATGATGGAGCGCCAGATGGCAGGGTTTAGTGAACAATGCAGCCAGCACACCTGGCACATGCGGTGGGGTTCACTTGTTCAGTGGGCATGGGCTTGACCGCCAGGCTCGGAACCACTGTCTGTGTCTGTAGGTTTTTGTGTGTACATGTTTCATGTGTTCCATGTTACATGCTCCATGTAACTGTTATGGATATTTAATGAGTTATAGTCGTTGGTAGTAAATACAATCTACAGAATGTGTGTGAAATATTTCATGTTTGGTACTGATTGAAAGCTAGGAAAGTTTCAAATACCTTGGTTTATATGAAGAAACCCTACTATGAATAGTGTCCATGTTATGATGCTTTATTTTAACAATTTCCAATCAAAGCTTCACTCACACAATGTGCCAACCTGGCCTCCTAGAGGAGGGAACGGGGGTTTGACTCCACTCCACAGTTTCTCTGATTGGACAATCATTGTGTAGGCCCAACCTATACCCAAACCTATAAAACTTTGAACAAGGACATTTCTTTGTCATCTTTGCCGGTCATCTTTGCCAGTCATCACAGTCATTGCTGCCATGGCCGTTACATCGCCTCACCGGAAGCCTTGTTACATCACTAAGCAAACCGCGACCTTCACTTGCTGCCGGCTCGACCCCCAATCTGCTTGTGCAATCGCTTCAATAACAAGCCATTGGGTCAATTTATCAGAACTCTGAAACTCTGTCATAACTACAGAAACCCCAGAGAGGACTTCACCCACAACGCCGCCTCTTCCAACATCCGTATTCATAGCAACCGACTCCAAGCTTCGCTGAAAGTAAGGAAACCCCTCTTCACTGACGAGGGAATTCCAGCACATCATTGGAGTTGCTACGCTTGCCATCGACCACTTGGGAAAGTACTGTACCCAGTCTTGAATGGAGTCCAATTTTAATATAAATGGTTTAGTGAAATCTTCATATGGAAAAATCAGCGCAGTTGTAAGCTTCTGTATTAGGGTGTGAAAGGCTTGCTCTCACTGTTCAGACCATACGGCTCCCAACCCTTGGCTAGCCTGTCCCATTTTACACTTGGTTAGTCTTGCCAATACTTGATGCAATGGGGCTGCAAGTTTAGTAAACCCTTCAACAAAAAGCCTATAATAGCTAACAAACCCCAGGAAGGTAAACAGCTCTGGCACAGTCTTTTGACAGGGCCACTTAACTACTGCCGCAACCTTACTTGGGTCCGTAGCTACCCCCTGAGATGATATTACATGTCCCAAATACCTTACCTCTTCTCTGAAAATGCACATTTTTCTAAATTAACCTTGAGGCCTGCAGCTTGTAGGTGACTCCAGCCTATGTAATTGCTGCTGCACAGAGGAAGAAACGACAATTATATCATCCAGGTACAACAAAACTGACTGATGTCGCTGGTTGCCCAAAAGCCAATCCATCAAGCGTTAGAATGTGCTTGGTGCATTGCACAGACCAAAGGGCATATGGTTCCATTCAAATAAGTTGTAGCAAGGCCCTCACCTGTTCCTGCTCTTCATCTGCTAACCCTCCTAGTTTAATAGCCTCAACACATTCTGATATTGATGTGGTCGCATCACCTTGTGCAGCCACCAGGGCATCCATGGACGCAACCTCTGTCAGGCCAACAGGAGAGTCCACCAAATACACTTCTCGGAGTTTACCAATAATTGTCTTAGAATGCAACACTGCATCAAGAACGCTGACATTTAAAACAGGGACCTGAACAGTACCACCCACCACCCTTACAAGAAACAGGGAGGCTAATAGACCCGTAGGCCGCCCAGTTTCTAAGGGCTCAAACAACGCAGTCTTATCTGTAAAAGGTGCAGAACACGTAGCAATTACACATTTCAGGAATACTTCATCTATCCGCTGAAAAGCTTGAAAGGCCAGAGACAGTTCCATATCTTGTGTAACTTGGGGAAGCTCAATAAAGTGGACCCATACTGCCCAAAAAGCTTATGGTAGCAGTGATTAAGCACATTCATACTTATGATACCAGGGGCACTAAAACTACCACACGGAGGGTGATAAACCACCAGCATTCCGCATTCAGGTCAGATCTGTCCACACAGTTCAACATCCAGCTCTACATACCCCATATAAGGGATGTCCAGCCCATTGGCTGCATGAGGCTGCAACCAGTAACATGAGTTTAAGCGATTCTGGCCTCATAGCCCCATACACTCAATTGGAGAAAGAAGCCATAAAATAAAACTTTCTGAAATGTGCACTGGTTTGGAAACAAGCCAGCAAAGGATTTTCTCTCCATCAGAGTGCACTCCGGCACCACTCATAAAGACAACAAATAGGCTAAAGTTGTGATGATTTAGTGTACAACCAACAAACCAACCTTTTATAGATTTGGAAAATTACAGTTATCGATATTCTTATAAAATATCAATTTTTAAATAGCCTACATAATCTACAAATAAAACAAATCCAATGATTTTCTTGATTTTTGTATAATGATAACTCCGCACCAACTGAGGCTTTCATTTTACAGCTTATAAAACATGTAGGCAAATGAATGCATACGTAATCATACATAAACAACAAAATTGTTATATGCTATAGTAGCCTATACTTTACAAAAAGTTAACATATGAGCCTTGTCATTGTCTTTCATTACACGCAGTGCACGCACATGAACCACGAGTGAGAGGAAATAAAAGCACACAAGCTCTAAGGTAAAACCAGATGCTCAAGACGCAAGCAGCGTCACAAATGGCACACTATGCACTTGTGCACTATGTACTTATGCACTTACACACTCAACAGCATAGTATATGTATGTAGTGTTGTCCCAAATAGAACAGTAATTTTTTTTTTACTATTCAATCGGTTTTCCTGATAAAGTTTGACCCTTGCCAAATTAGTGAAATAACCGACCAAAATACCAAATAATACCTACCATGAGTATAACTGCAGCACTCTTGTAGGACAATTTTGCTTTCATAATCCAAAATAAATGAAGTTATCCAACATGTGCGCCCGATACCTCCGCCCCTTCAGCTACTTGAGCAAAGCTGCGGTCGTTGAGTGTGTGAAGTATCCATCATTCCACACTTTATTTTAATGGTTGAATAAGTGCATCATCTGGGTAATTAAAGTGCACTTATTATTTCTTAAGTTTTCAGTGTGAACGCACTACTTACACTATTTATACTACAAAATGGCATAGAATAGTGCATAAGTATGCGATTTGGGACGCACCTATAATCTTTAAAATAATTACTTTTATTAAAAATGTCGATAGAGGTTCATGATATAAGAATAACAGCGAAACATTAATCAAATGCATGTTTTCCATGGAGTGATCGATTTGAGGTAGCCTGCTCTTTTTATTTGACAAAAAAAAAAAAAAAAAAAAAAAACATTTGATGGGCAAAACAGCCTATGCTGGTTCTTAAAAAGTATTCAGCCAGTGTTTACGTTTTGTAATCTAAATTTGTAATTTAAATGAAAAATATCTAGGGCAGGACTGTTTATTTTATTCTTTTTATTTAGTTTTTTCTATGCTGTTGGAAACACTGCAGGTGCGTGAAGATGTTCTGTTGTTAATATGTTCGCATGTTAAATAAATCAGTATTTTAAAATGAAATATTTAATGTCTCGTGCTGTGTTCACACCCAACGCGGTACGCATGGATAAATCGCGCTATTCACGCTTAAATAGACGTATGAACATTTTGAGTTTACTCGCTTCATTTGCTCCATCCCTAGCGCCACCCCTCTTTTTGGATTTGCAAATACTTTTTTCAGCTGGTGCCAGTGTTTGTGAGGCACAAGAAATGAAACGTTCTCTCCGGTGGGCATGGTGTGTTGCAAAACAGTGCCAATCCTATATGCAAAAGAATCACAAGCCAAGGTAAGTGGTAGACTAGGGCTGTAGTGTACAGATATGGCTACTGGGTTTCTTTATTTATTTTGGAAATAATGTATACTTATTTGTATTCACATATGAATACAACAGAAAGACAAACAATTTTACAAATTACATGTCTACTTTTGAGTGCTCAACACAATTTCATTGATCTAGATAAAATAGCCTAAGCTATATCGAAATCATTTAAAAATACACAAATATTGGATATACAAATATCGGATATAATAAAAACATTAAATAAACCAATATAAAATAAACAAAAGCTATAACAATTTAGGAATATACAGTATAATATAATACAGTATAATATAAATGAATTAAGCCGTTTTAATTTTACAAAGGACCTTTTTGTTTATCAGCAAGTCTTTATATTCAAAAGCTCTTTACTCTCACTGCTTGCATTCCCATGATATGTTATCTCTTAGCAGTCTATAGAGAGGAGCAATCATGGTACTCTGGTTGGGCAAAAACCGACCATAGTAACTGACAAACCCCAAAAAATTTACTCAACTTGACTTTTTTACTAAAGCCATTCTCCTGGAGTCTTTGCAGCACCACCTGTAGTCACTGAAGATGTTCCTCCTCGGTTCTTCAGGTGACCAGAAGGTCATCCAGGTAAACGATAACATCAAGATCTCACATGAGATTCACCCTAATTCTTTGAAAAATGAAGGGCGCTCAACTGACATCAAAAGGAAGTATATTATAGACAAATAATCCTTGGTACCTGTTAATGGTTAGCAACTTTTTGGACTCATTTTCGAGAAAGATCTCTTGATACGCAAAAGCCAGGTCAATCTTGGAAAACATGGAACCTCCACTCAGTGTAGCCATCAACTCCTCAATCCGTGATTGTGGATACATTTCTGTAGTGGCTGCTTGACTCACAGTTAATTTGCAGTTTTCTCACAATCTTAAAGTATTGTCTTTTTTTTTACCACTGGCACAATGGATGCTGTCCATTCACTGTGTTTCACAGGCTTGATTATACCAGCCTTTTCCAACCTGTCTAATTCTGAATCAACTTAAGCTTTCTTTTGAAAAGGCAGTCAATCAGATCAACAGAAACGTGGAGAAAATTTCAGGGCTAACTCGTATCCTTGCCTTGAGCCCACGGAGTGTGCCCAACTCCTCTTTGAACACCTCAGAGAATAACTTCAGCATTTCTTAAATGGACATAGCCTGATGCACTTAACTAACATGTTTGATCTTCTTGCAATTCAATGCAAGATTTTGCAAATCCTGCCACACGATGAAGACCCCTACTCTTTTACCACAATTAGGGGAAGCAATTCACCTTGCCATAATAGATCACTTTGACTTGAAACTGTCCTAACGCTAACTAACCTAATCTCTCCTTTGTAAGTTTTCAGCTTGGCTCTTGCAACCTCTAGTGGCTCAGCTGAGAATACCGCTTTAAATTGTATCTCAAATATGATACTGACAGCCACGCCAGTAACAATTTCCATCATAATTCCCTTGCCATTTACATTAAGCATCTTGACTTTTTCCTGTTTTCATCACTCAGTAGTGAAAACATGGGCAATTCAGCTTCCTTTGCCTCCACACTTAGTATACTCCAAAGATAAGCGCCGACCCCTTTTTCAATTTGCGAATATTTTTTTCAGTTGGTGCCAATGTTCGTGAGGCATAAGTGATGTGTCGTTCTTCTCTGGTGGGCATGGTGTGTTGCAAAACAGTGACTATCTCATAGGCAGAAGAATCACAAGCTAAGGTAAGTGGTAGACTAGGGTCGTAGTGTTATATTTTTCAAAAGCTCTTTGATCTCACTGCTTCCCATGATATGTTATCCAGTCTATAGATAGGAGCAGCTACGGTAGTCTGGTCAGCCAAAAACCAACCTATTTTCTTTTCATAAGATTTTCTTTTACCATCTTTCCTCTGTATGCACTTTTTATATGGCCAGTGTTTTGCAGTTATGCCACTTTGCATCTTTGAATTTACATATCTAAGTGCTTTGATTATTGCCATTGCATCTATAGCACTTCTTCCCTTGTTGAATGTAAGGTTGCACTTCCTGCAGCAGAAAAAACTGCAGCAGCTTAAAGAAGAGCAGTGGCGCTCAATCAACCCTGTTCCTGGTGATCTATAACCCATATCAAACACACCTGCCTGTAATTATTAAGTTCTGTTCAGGTCAGGTAAGAAGTTTTATTGTTGTTGATTTATTCCTAACCTGGCTTCTATTACAGAACCTTTGAGGCATCTCTCTAAGTCAACATGTGTGTGGCCATGGGAGAAGGAACAAGAGGCATTAATTGCATTGAAAGTGACATTGGCAAGCTGTCAAACGATGGTATACTACAGTCAGAAGGTGGACCCACATGTGATGTGGATGCCAGTCCAATAGGGCTTGGTGCTATTTGGATGCAAACAAAAACTGATGGTGCCTACAAACCAGTCTACCCCTGCCAGGCATGCTTTGATAGACATTGAAAAGTGGTATTCTCAGACCGAAAGACAAGCACTGTGAGTGTGGGCCTGTGAGAAGTTTCACACTTTCTTGTACAGTCGGGATTTTGCTATGCTAACCAACCAAAAACCATTAGAAGCAATTTACTAACCAAAATCAAAACCGCCTGCCAGGATTGAGTATTGGGCTTTAAGGCTATACAGCCCAACAAATTTTTAAAAAGTGATCTACAACCTGGCCCACAGAATGCAGCATGCTCACTTTCACATCTCACTGCACCAATTGCAGCAAGTGAGAATGAGCAGATATATTGTGTTGCAAAGCATGCTGTCTTGCAAACTTGTAGACCTCATGAGTTAGAGAAAATAGCAGCAGAGCGCAGTTTGTAGAAGTGTATCCAGCAGAGATGTGGGAGCTTATATATTCTCACACCCATCAAAGATGAACTGGCATGGCACTGTCATGATTTCTGATGTGGATGATGTCTAAATGGGACTAGAGTTACTAGGATTTAACTAGGATTTCATTAGCCACAACCACAAGTATAATATTAGTTGTGGTCTTGAGAAAGAAAAAAAAGAAGGATTGTAGTGTATTGACCAGAAGGGGGAACTAGAAGAATGATTTTAAAAGAAGAATATAGAGTAGATGTAAGGAGGAAAAGGAGAAAGTAAAGAGCTACAGCACATTTAACATGTGTCAGAAAATGTGTATATCTGACGAGATAAACATTATAAGCCTTGAAGTTCAAGCATGGATGTGTGAATGAAAGTGTATGGGTGTTTCCTAGTAGGTACTGGGCATCCAATGTGTAAAACATATGCTGGAATAGTTGGCAGTTTATTCCACTGTGAAAAAAAGGAGGAAGAAAATGAATGAATGAATTCCTCCATGACAACGAGGTATGCAGGCTTATGTGCTTTGTTCAGTGTTAAATGCTACTAATGTGAGTTTGAATAATAATAATAATAATAATAATAATAATAATAATAATAATAATAATCCCTTACATTTTATATGGCACTTTTCTGGACACTTTACACATTTTTGGAGGAATCTCCTCATCCACCACTAGTGTGCAGCATCCACCTGTATGACGCGACGTTAGCCATATTATGCCAGACCACACACCAGCTGATTGACGGAGAGGAGACAGTGATGAAGCCAGTTTTGATGTGGGGATAGGCCAAATTTGGCCAGGATGCCAGGGTTAAACTCTTTTTCGAATGACATCCTGGGATTTTTAAGAACCACAGAGAGTCAGGACATCGGTTTAACATCTCATCTACATTTAATCATTTAAAAGAGGGTTAATATATATTAATTAGATTAAACCTTACCAGACAAATTGCTTATCAATGGAATCTTGTCACGTCATGTGTTTTAGTTAGGACACATGCAAACTGCTTAGCTATATATTTGTAATGTTTTTTATTATTCTTTCAATCAAAAACCACCTCATATGGATTATTGTAACTGATTCAAAACAGAAATTTAACACGCTGTGTTTTCCTTTTTGATTTCATATCAACTTTCTTTAGGTGGTTAAACCAAATAGAATCAATATCCTGGTTAACGGTACTCTAGCTAAAAGGAGAGTTGACCCAAAAAATATTTGATTCACACATCCTTTACAACATTTCTTTAACCACAAAAGATTTAGAAGAAAGCTGGAAACTAACAACTGACCACCACAAAATGTTTTCCTACTTTGGAAGTTACAGTTTTACAATTTTTCAGCTTCCTTCAAAATATATTTTGTGTTCAAAAAAAGAAATAAAACTAATTTAGGTTTATAACCACTTCAGGGTGAGAAAACAGTGAGTACATTTTTATTTTTGGATGAACTATTTCATTAAGCATCACTGGATTAGTTTCCCAGCATAAATTGCCAGAGTAAACTGAGTTTGAGCTATTGTACATTTGATTTATGAAACAGAATTTTCCATTAATAAATCTAATTTAACAAAACAATCCTTGCTTGTTTTCTAATCTTGTTTTGTTGAACAGCCCCATGGTTAATAGAAAAACAGGCGTGTACAACTCTAAATTTGACACGCACCAAACCTTGCCAGCTGCACTGGGCACAGATTTAGCATTGTAGTGGAAATGCACTGTGCGGATGGAGACCTATGATGGAGACGTGCTCGCGGTGTCATGGCGACATGGGATGACGAAGGTAGGAGTTTCCTCGGCAGGAGTTGCGTGTTGTCGCTGGATTGTGGCCGGTTGCTGCCGCTTACCAGAGGCCTTTTCTGCTGCATGATGGAGATTTGTAATTGGCGTCTGGAGATAATGGTCTTGTCAAAACATCTGCGCATGCTCCACCCAAAATTAAAACATTACCTGTCACAATCCATATGGAACACACCTCCCGCAAAATACTTTGGCCAGGTTGGGATGTCTACACGTCGTGCTGCCACTCCGCAGCACATTGGATCAACGCGTGAATCACATTTGTACGCAAAACTCACGAAGACAAATAAATAGCTGCAATGAAAAGCCCTCACTTAAAGCTTTCTGAGGTCACGTCAGAATTCAGCGCTTCATACCAGCCAAAATCGAATGTTTAGAATCTCAGAATGGAATGTTCTGAAATGCGACATCACTTACTGAGAATCTCTGCATGAGTGTATGAATCACACATGCGATATTAACATTAAATATTTTGAAAGGTAGCAGGGGACTAGATCTATAGTGCAAACAAGAATATGAAAATAACATCAATGCAATAGTATTCTATATCTCAATAGTATAATAGTATCTCATAGTAATTATAGAAATGATTGGAAGTTTTAGAACATTATGTCTGAAGTTTTGAACTTTTTTACTCTTTCAGTTTTTAATTAGCACTAAAAGGTTCAGTGAATACATCAGATACAGCAAGGTTACAAGAGGAATTTTTTTAAGTTATTAAATTAAATGTATTGTTTTGCTAAATGTTGGATTTAAGTTATTTTAAGATTAATAAATAAATACATATTTGTTTAAGTACAATTACACTTTGTAAGTTGCTTTGGATAAAAGCATCTACTAAATGAATACATTTAACGTTCATTTAAAGGTGGTTGGTTTGCACCAAATTTTTGCCAGTTAAGTTTGTAACAGCATGAAGAATGATTGAGACAATTTTTGCCATTGCTATGACTGGTTTAAGTTTCCAGTAAAGTTAGTTTTCTTCTTTTTCTAAGTGTATGAGACTTATGGAAGAGAGAGACAGAAAAATATTAGGGAAATTGGGGAGATAGAAAAGAGTTAACTAATTATTTTGCACAGCCCCAGGTCCCTAGCCTAAGGATCTACATTGTGTTTTTCACTATTATCCACAGCAAAAACCAAAACAAGCCATTCCCATCTTTTATAGCAAATATAAAAACAATAGAAATGGCTGACGTACATTGAAGAGTGAAACTCTTTATACTGTTCTATTTGACAAATCAGTGATAGTTCATTTACTAAAGGACAGCATGAATGGCTGTGTGATATTAACCCCCCTGTTTATTTTTTCCCCAATTTCTGTTTAACAGAGATTTTTTTCAACTAATTTCTAAATATAAGTTTTAATAACTCATTTATAATAAATCATTGTAAAAATTTCCTTGCTCTGTTCAACATAATTTGGGAAATATTTAAAAAAGAAAATAATTCAAAGGGGGTTTAATAATTCGGATTTCAACTGTAGCTCACATGCATTTAGTAGGCCCACCCAAAAGGATCACCATATATTAGCAGGTATACAGCCTCAAGTTTTTTTAAAATCTGTTCATTATGGGTTGCAAGTGTATGTACAATCCAATAAGTGCTAATTTATTTTTATTTTATTTATATGGCCCGTGGCTCAACCATAGGATAATTTGGGTCCTCTTGGCAAAAAAATACTAATATATACAGTACTGTAGCTGTCAGATGTTATAACAAATGTTAAAAGTTAAATTCTTGGTTTATTTGTGTGGTCATTCCAGAATAATTGGTTTTAAAAAAGATTTTGTCATGTAAACTTGTGTTAGTTTATTTAGCTCCTGATTTTTAAACAGGAATGCTGATCTAGGATCAACCTTAATCCATTTAAACATTTAAAAATGAATATTAAGATGCAAATTATGACATGATCAATATCTATCCATTAAACAAAATTGTGAAGCTTCTATATAAATTATATTTTGCGACATAAGATTTGACTTTAGCACAATAAATACAGTAAGGATGTTCAGGGCACATTGTGTAGTCTAATGTGCTTATAAATTTTAAAATCTAAATAAAATCTTAAAGTATAACAGCAAGTGTAATCATTTCATAGAACTACTATTTGACACCAAAGAGTGTTTAAGGAAGAAGTGTTAAGCAGTGATTTGCATTTGGGTGAACCACTGGTGAAGTTCAATCAAATCAAACACTGTATACACTGTACAAAAGCATATGCCAAAAAGTCATGACAACAAATGTTTTTTTTAATGTTACTTTAACTTATTTAAATAAGTTTAACTTATTATTTTAGTCAGTTTGACTAATGTAAGTTGAGATGACTAGAACATTTCATTTGAATCAACTAAATTTAAAGCAGCAAATTTTTTTTCAGTGTAGCATAAACATGAACATTCACATAAACAGTCCTATTTCCATCATACACCAAAATGTCATAAAATGCATATTGTTTATAGGTTCTTTAAAGACATAATTTGAATGCTGGTTATGGATATCAGTGTTGGCATCCCTTTAATGAGTCATTTCAAACAACATTTACCTCATATTCCTGGAATCAAGCTGTTAAAAAAGCTTCGTACTAATCCCAGATAAACACATTGACAGATGCTTTGAAAATTATTCATATTCATTGTGCAGAAAAGCATCATATTAACACACACATTTTCATCCAGACTACAACAGCATGAAAGTTCCACTTGTATCTTTTTAACACGCCACTGTAAGTCATGACACTTTTCATCACCATAACCACAATGACACATTTTGTTTCTGCTTAAATAATATTTATGATTAAAAACATCTGAGGCTTTAAGAGAATATTAAATCTCGTCATCTGATACTTTGTGGTGGTTTCCCAAACTTTGAGAAGTCTTGATTCTGACTAAATGGCCAGTCAGAGATGTATCTTTAAGATGACACTTAGTCCAGGTGTAGGTTAAATACATTGCCATACAACTAGCCCTTTAAGAGTTAACAGAAAATATATAGTTCACACAAAAATTTGAAATCCATCATCATTCACCCTCATGCCAATCCAAAACCATATGACTTCTTCAATAAACACAACAATAATGGTGACAATATGAAGAATGTTTTGACTGCACTTTTCACAAAACAAATGTTTTTCACACAAACAAATTCTAACATGTCAAAAAATACAAACAAACAAAAAAAAAAAAAGTGTTGTAAAAATGCTGAATTCTACAAAATCGATTTGTGTAGAGACAATATGAAGGAATTAAATAACTTATCCATTTTTACAAAATGAAGTGGATTGAACAACACAATTAACTTGTCCCAAAAAAAACCTTAAGAATTGTGTTGTCTCAGATTGTTTTAATTAAGTAGTTTAAACAAATAATATCATTTTTTTTTGAGTGTGTGCTAAATTTCAGGTATTCTAAAGTCATATGAGATCTTTATTTGTGAGAAACAGACCAAAATGTCTCCATTTACCTTCTGGTACACACACAATAGCAAAACCAAAGAAATAAAAAGTATATATTTGGGTATACTAAATTGGAATATGTGAAACATGGTTGACAGAGGGACTGATTTTTGGCAAACACTGACTTTTACTGGTAGAGCTGTGCTTCGATGGAGCTACTCTTCAGTGGATCAGCCTTCCACTATACTGAACTGAACCAGTTTTAATTTAACTAGAACTACACCAGCAATCCATCACTACTCTCCTGCTGGCCTGATTTTCAGAAATGTTCCGCGATCAGAAATGTTATGTCTTTTTATTCTCTTTCCTTCATCCATGTTAAGCTGCTTTGGCACAACATACATTATAAAAGCACTACAGAAATAAAGACGAATTGATTTATATATCATTCTTTATCTCATCTAAAGTTACCAAAACGTATAGTGCATTTTTTTGGAGCTTAACAGCAACTGGTCTCTGTCTACCTTCGTTACCCTATATATATATATATATATATATATATATATATATATATATATATATATATATATATATATATATATATATATATATATATATAAAAAATAAATAAATAAATAAATAAATAAATATATATATATATATATATATATATATATATATATATATATATATATATATATATATATTTATTTTTTTATTTATTTTTTTTTAATTTATTTATTTATTTATTTTATTTATTTTAACTAACCTTTTTTAGGGTAGCTTTTATGTGATTTAACTTAAATTTGTCTTGTTTTTTTGTTTGGACTAGTTTTATTGCATGTATATTTGTGTGTATCTTTTAACTTTATACTTTTCATATTTTGACTTTGTGATGCTACTTCTATAAACACAAAAAAGCTTATTCTTTTTAACTCTATATGAAACCGAGCAAGCAAGACATTCTGCTAAACATCTTATTGTGTGTTCCGTGGAAGACCAAAAACATCACAGAGCTTTGGAACAACATTGAGGGTAAGTACATTATTTTGGGCAAACTAAGACTTAAACTACTTAGCTTATTTATAGCAAAACAACATATGGTTCGATAATTTATGCATATATTATAGTATGCTTAATTAGAAGTAAGTTCAAGGACATTGACAAATGGCACAAGCCCTGAGATGCAAAGTATGATGTCCACCAGGTTCACTCTGTCAAGTGGTAACAAGTGAAGTCAACTACCAGTAGCACTGAAAACAATGCAGCAGGAGTGCCACACTTCCCGGTCAATAAGCAGCCAGACAGGACGTGACACCATCAGCTCCTGTGAGTTGTGACCCAGTGCTGAGTGTTCCAGTTGGTGTAGTAATAACACCAATGTTGAGTTCTTAAGTATTTTCAACTTGTGATTTCAACGTGATTTTATAGAAATAAGTTTAAAAAGACATTCTCCTTGACCTCATTGTCATCTTCAATTTATTTTGTCTTAGTGCTGAAGCAAGAAGTTTGTTGCGATGTTAATGTCATTATTAGATGCTCTGAGTGCTTCTTGGGCATCCATCCTTGAGAAACCCATCTCCATTAATCTTGCAACCTGGTGATAACAGCATTCAATTAGTACATTTCGAGTACTTAGCAGAAATCATTTTTAATATACCGATAAGCAGCGTTGGAAAAAGTTACTTTTTAAAAGGAATACATCACAATTTTACATTACTACTTAAAAAAGGAACTAAATCTGTTGCTTAGTTACTTTTGATGCAAAGTAGATGTTACTTTACTTTTTAAAATGTACAAATGTTCAGATTTAGACTAGAACTATACTGAATATCATGAATCAACATATCTGCTCTCTCAAAATATTCTATTTTCCAATTTCTGTCAATAAAGGGACAGGAGAGCTGTCAAAAAATAAATGAGAAATCAAAGTAACAGCCATTACTTTGAAAACAATTATTGACATTTTCTTGGAAATGAAACAGTAATGAGTTACTTTACTTGTTACTTGGAAAAAGTAATCTGATTACATAACTCACAGTACTTATAATTACCCCTCAACATTGCCCAGGATGCCAAAGAAATCTTACTGATGGAAAGGCTTTTAAAAGATAAAATGGGCAAATAAATCTGCACTTGAAATGAAAATGTCACATGATCTCACCTGTTCCTCTGTCACTGCTGGGTTCTCTGTTGGTTGCGTATAGGAGGGCTGCTGTGGCCCCTCGTGGGGCCGGTTTTGTCCTCTGTGCCTCAGAGTGGGGAAGAATCTGTTCCAGTTCAGGAGACCAGTCTGTTGTAGACAGCCATCAGTGAAAAAAAATTAAACAATTTAATTAAAATGAACCATTCCTATTTTTTTTTATTGCAATTTGTTAATTGCAATAATGTTCTTACATTTTCCTAAAATTATACAGAATATAATAATTTGAAAGCTGTCTAGATGACATTGACCAATATAATTAATAGTACATAAAATACCAATTAAGTAACCATTAACTAGCTGTTATCACAAATTATCGCTCTCTAGAATAATTGATTCTGATTGATTAATCATGATATTCCAAGGTATGTTATTCTCAGACAACAACCGGCAAAACTAACAACACATAAGCTTGTCTGGCAACTTCAAATCATCTTTGCCATTAATGAATATATTAATATGTGTACAGTATATGCATTTACTGTAACAAGATAGCACACATAGGTCTACATGATGTGATTGGCAGCAAAACAATACACACTTGACAATTGTACATTTCCATTGTACAAAGAGTAATGTTTTATGGAGGAGAGATTACGGTGCAAACTTGTTTTTCAGGGGCTAGGCTTTGCCCCTTAGCTCCAGTGAAAGGAACTCTTAATGCTTTACCATTCCAAGATATTCTGGACAATTTCATATTCCCAACTTTGGACTTCCTGTTCCAACATGTTTGCACACCAGTGCACAAATATACATCCATCAAGACATAGATAAAAGTTTGGTGTGGAGGAACTTGACTGGCCTGCATAGAGTCATGACCTCAACCCAATAGAACAGCTTTGGGAGGAATTAGAGCGTAGATTGGAGTTCATCAAGCCATGCCTTCTCAAAACAGCAGTGACTGACCTCACAAATGCACTTCTAAGAACGGGAAAAAATAAATCCCTTGAACACACTCCTAAACCTTTTGGAAATCCTTCTCAGAAAACCTTTGCATGTAAAGGCAGATGTCCTACAACCTTTTGCAATATAATGTACAATAAGGCTATCAGCTCAATTTTTTATATTTTAATTTCAAAAGTTAATTCAAGCATTTTCAAGGACCTATATGTTTCGAAGGATTTTATAGGCCTTGAATTCATGTGTCTGAAATGCAAGTACTATCAAGAAGAGTGGAAAACCTGTAGGATTTGTATGGTTTCCACATTAAACTTGAATCTTGAGAATAACACCCATTCACTCAACACAAGAAGCCATGACCACAAGAAAAATGATCTCATAGCCACAATATAATATCACAAGTCAACATGTTGTTGGCCATGACAAAACTAAATGTACCAAACATGTCCATTAATGATAATTGTAGATTACTTTTACATGTAAAGGATCTGTTGAGTATTAAGCGGAGCTAAAAAAAAAAAAAAGTATAATCATTTTGTTTAATTTATGGTTACCAATAGTGGTTACCACCTTTTACATTTTGACAGTTAAATTATAAAATGCCACATATCTTTATTTTTCTCGCTCTCTCTTGGTCCATAAAGCGATCGTTTTAATTCTTAGGTATTTTCAACTTTGTGACTATAGAAATAAGCTTTAAAAATCTCCTTGTCCTCCTTGTCATCTTCAATTTATTTTGAAGCAAGAAGTTTGTCGATAAACATAGGCACCAACCTACAGTTAAACAAGGGTTATTAATCTTAATTTTCAAGTTAAAGTTAGCCCAATCTACCTTTTGGTACAGTAAGTACCATCTTACTTTGTATTTCCATAATAGACATATTTTGTAACAGTAGTGACCTGCCACTTTCCATTCAAAAACATTCATTTTCACTATTCTCCAACAGAATTATCATTTACATCACTAGCAAACTCTGTCTATCTCATAGCTAAATGTAGGGTTCAAAAGTACCCTGGATGTTTTGTGGTAAGTACCTATACAATAAAAAAAAATTCAATTTCATTTTCATGAAGGACAACATAATCTGTTCTTATCAGGCATCTGTGATAAAAACATGTGGCTGTCTATGTTCATTCACAGGAAACCATTAACTTCCTCCAGTTAAAAAAAAAAGTAAAATAAGAAAAACAAGTTATATCACGTACTATCTTGCCATATACGAGTGACAGAAACATGGAAACAGAGCTAGTTAACTCAGCAGAGAAAGATTTCAACATTTCTGATAAAGCAAATATATATTTTGAAACATACAGTGTGTCCATCAATGGTTTTCCCACGAACAGCACAGTTTCTAATCTATACTATGGAACATGTGAACAAGCCGTCTCAAGAAAATACTTTGTATGGTGAAATTTAAAGATCTGACATTACAGTACATTAAAATAACATTGTGTTTTGTTATTTACCAGTTTTTTCTCAGGTGACTTGTAGTTGACATGCTAGTGAGATGTAGTTGACATGCTAGTGTGGATACTTAGTAGCGATGAGATAGTGGTGTAGTTATTAGACAAGGGGTGTGACAAGGTGCCAACTCCATAAGACGAGGCGAGACATGAGATTGGGTTCACGAGAACGAGATGAGACGAGACAAGGTTTTTAACCTATTTTTAAGAAATCTTCAATGATGAAATATCATTGAAGCATCTTGTGCATCAGCTCTACACAAGACGTTTGGCCAGCGGAGAAATTAAAATGGTCGTGCCCAACTGAGTCTGGTTTCTCTCAAGGTTTTTTTTTCTTCACTTTCGCAAATTAGTGAAGTTTTTTCCCTCGCCGCTGTCGCCACTGGCTTGCATGGTTCGGGATCTGTAGAGCTGCGCATCGTTGGATTTGCTCTTCAGTATTTGGACTCTCAGTAGTGATTTTTAAACCACACTGGACTGAGCTAAACTGAAATGAACTTAAACACTAAAAACTGAACTACATTGTTCCAATTTACTATGACCTTTTATGTGAAGTTGCTTTGACACAATCTACATTGTATAAGCGCTATACAAATAAAGGTAAATTGAATTGAATTGAATATATGAATGGATTATATTTTATTCAACTAAAAATAAACACAAAATGCTCACACAAAATGTTACTTCTATTTTAATGAATTACATGCTGTAAAGGACATGCAAACACTGCAAAATATTTTGCTAATATGTGAATAGGAAATAGTCTTTATATATAATTATGGTGGCTTGAAAAGCCAGCATACTGTTATCTATCTTAAACTTATTATTATTCTTCTTCTTCTTCTTATTCTTCTGAGACTAATTTCTAAGTGTATCTCCTCCTAGGCCTTTCAAGCTACATACTTCAAACTTTCGTCAAACCTTCAAACTGGTCTGACTCGGGTTGCTATATCTTTTCTAACTGATCCGACCTTGGGTTTTCCGAAAAACGACCCAGAAAAATCCCAAAAGTCCCATTGACTTAACATTGGGTCAAACTTTGTGAGCTCATAACTCTGCATCAGACTGTCCTACAGACTTCTAACTGGACTCATTTAACTCAGTCTAGCCAGCAGCCAATAACTGATGACTTTTTAACTTACTAGCCACTCCCTAGCAACCACTTACAGCACCGTAGCAACTGTCCCATAGACTTCCATTGTAAAAGACTCCCATTTACTTAACATTGGATCAACCTTTGTGAGCTCATAACTCTGCATCAGACTGTCCTACAGACTAGAGTCTGGCCTCATTCAACTCAGTCTAGCCAGCAGCCAATCACTGATTACCTTTAAACTTACTAGCCACTCCCTAGCAACCAATTTCAGCACCCTAGCAACTGTCCCAGAGACTGTGACTAGCTATTCTAACACACGCTAACAGTTTTAACATCCTACTGACATGCTAATCTTGCTAGAAAGGTGCTAGCAACACGATAGTGACATGCTAGTCATGCTAGTAACATGCTAATTTATGCTAGAATCATGCTAACAACATGTTAATTCATGCTAGAAACAAGCTGATTCATGCTAGAATCATGCTAGTAACATGCTAGTTACATGCTAATTAATGCTAGAATCATGCCAGTTACATGCTAATTCATGCTAGAAACATGCTAATTCATGCTAGAATCATGCTAACAACATGCTAATTCATGCTAGAAACATGCTAGTAACATGCTAATTCATGCTAGAAACATGCTAGTAACATGCTAGAATCATGCTAGTAACATGCTAATTCATGCTAGTAACATGCTAATTCATGCTAGAATCATGCTAGTAACATGCTAATCCATGCTAGAATCATGCTAGTAACATGCTAATTCATGCTAGAATCATGCTAGTTACATGCTAATTCATGCTAGAATCATGCTAGTAACATGCTAATTCATGCTAGAAACATGCTAGTAACATGCTAATTCATGCTAGAATCATGCTAGTAACCTGCTAATTCATGCTAGAATCATGCTAATAACATGCTAATTCATGCTAGAAACATGCTAATTCATGGTAGAATCATGCTAATTCATGCTAGAAACATGCTAGTAACATGCTAATTAATGCTAGAAACATGTTAGTAACATGCTAATTCATGCTAGAATCATGCTAGTAACATGCTAATTCATGCTAGAAACATGCTAGTAGCATGCTAATTCATGCTAGAATCATGCTAGTAACATGCTAATTCATGCTAGAATCATGCTAATAACATGCTAATTCATGCTAGAAACATGCTAGTAACATGCTAATTCATGCTAGAATCATGCTAGTTACATGCTAATCCATGCTAGAATCATGGTAGTAACATGCTAATTCATGCTAGAATCAAGCTAGTAACATGCTAATTCATGCTAGAATCATGCTAGTAACATGCTAATTCATGCTAGTAACATGCTAATTCATGCTAGAAACATGCTAGTAACATGCTAGAATCATGCTAGTAACATGCTAATTCATGCTAGTAACATGCTAATTCATGCTAGAATCATGCTAGTAACATGCTAATCCATGCTAGAATCATGCTAGTAACATGCTAATTCATGCTAGAATCATGCTAGTTACATGCTAATTCATGCTAGAATCATGCTAGTAACATGCTAGTTCATGCTAGAAACATGCTAGTAACATGCTAATTCATGCTAATTCATGCTAGAAACATGCTAGTAACATGCTAATTCATGCTAGAATCATGCTAGTTACATGCTAATTTATGTTAGAATCATGCTAGTTACTTGCTAATTCATGCTAGTAACATGCTAATTCAGACTCGGCTTTTCAAGCCACCATAAAGTTTGTCCTCAAACTTTAATATCTAGTGTTAATTGTTAGCAAAATGTTTGCTAATATATAAATGGAAAATAGATTTTTAATCAACTGGAAAAAACAAAACAAAACAAACAAAAAAAATAAAATAAAATCACAAACTGCAAAACAGTTTAGGTGTTTTTATGGTGGCTTGAAAAGCCAGCATATTGTTATCTATCTTAAACTTATTATGGTGGCTTGAAAAGCCAGCATATTGTTATCTATCTTAAACTTATTATTCTTCTTCTTCTTCTTCTTCTTCTTCTGAGACTAATTTCTAAGTGTATCTCCTCCTAGGCCTTTCAAGCTACATACTTCAAACTTTCGTCAAACCTTCAAACTGGTCTGACTCGGGTTGCTATATCTTTTCTAACTGATCCGACTTTGGGTTATCCGAAAAACGACCCAGAAAAATCCCAAAAGTCCCATTGACTTAACATTGGGTCAAACTTTGTGAGCTCGTAACTCTGCATCAGACTGTCCTACAGACTTCTAACTGGACTCATTTAACTCAGTCTAGCCAGCAGCCAATAACTGATGACTTTTTAACTTACTAGCCACTCCCTAGCAACCACTTACAGCACCCTAGCAACTGTCCCATAGACTTCCATTGTAAAAGACTCCCATTTACTTAACATTGGATCAACCTTTGTGAGCTCATAACTCTGCATCAGACTGTCCTACAGACTAGAGTGTGGCCTCATTCAACTCAGTCTAGCCAGCAGCCAATCACTGATTACCTTTAAACTTACTAGCCACTCCCTAGCAACCAATTTCAGCACCCTAGCAACTGTCCCAGAGACTGTGACTAGCTTTTCTAACACATGGTAACAGTTTAAACTTCCTACTGACATGCTAATCTTGCTAGAAAGGTGCTAGCAACACGATAGTGACATGCTAGTCATGCTAGTAACATGCTAATTCATGCTAGAATCATGCTAACAACATGCTAATTCATGCTAGAAACAAGCTGACTCATGATAGAATCATGCTAGTAACATGCTAGTTACATGCTAATTAATGCTAGAATCATGCTAGTTACATGCTAATTCATGCTAGAAACATGCTAATTCATGCTAGAATCATGCTAACAACATGCTAATTCATGCTAGAAACATGCTAATTCATGCTAGAAACATGCTAGTAACATGCTAATTCATGCTAGAAACATGCTAGTAACATGCTAATTCATGCTAGAAACATGCTAGTAACATGCTAATCCATGCTAGAAATCATGCTAGTAACATGCTAATTCATGCTAGAATCATGCTAGTAAAATGTTAATTCATGCTAGAATCATGCTAGTAACATGCTAATTCATGCTAGAATCATGCTAGTAACATGCTAATTCATGCTAGAAATATGCAAGTAACATGCTAATTCATGCTAAAATCATGCTAGTAACATGCTAATTCATGCTAGAATCATGCCAATAACATGCTAATTCATGCTAGAAACATGCTAATTCATGCTAGAATCATGCTAGTAACATGCTAATTCATGCTAGAATCATGCTAATAACATGCTAATTCATCCTAGAAACATGCTAGTAACATGCTAATTCATGCTAGAATCATGCTAGTAACATGCTAATTCATGCTAGAATCATGCTAGTAATATGCTAATTCATGCTAGAATCATGCTAATAACATGCTAATTCATGCTAGAATCATGCTAGTAACATGCTAATTCATGCTAGAATCATGCTAGTAACATGCTAATTCATGCTAGAAACATGCTAGTAACATGCTAATTCATGCTAGAATCATGCTAGTAACATGCTAATTCATGCTAGAATCATGCTAATAACATGCTAATTCATGCTAGAAACATGCTAATTCATGCTAGAATCATGCTAATAACATGCTAAATCATGCTAGAAACATGCTAGTAACATGCTAATTCATGTTAGAAACATGCTAGTAACATGCTAATTCATGCTAGAATCATGCTAGTAACATGCTAATTCATGCTAGAAACATGCTAGTAACATGCTAACTCATGCTAGAAACATGCTAGTAACATGCTAATTCATGCTAGAATCATGCTAATTCATGCTAGAAACATGCTAGTAACATGCTAATTCATGCTAGAATTATGCTAGTTACATGCTAATTTATGTTAGAATCATGCTAGTTACTTGCTAATTCATGCTAGTAACATGCTAATTCAGACTCGGCTTTTCAAGCCACCATAAAGTTTGTCCTCAAACTTTAATATCTAGTTATTATGGTGGCTTGAAAAGCCAGCATATTGTTATCTATCTTAAACTTATTATTATTCTTCTTCTTCTTCTTCTTCTGAGACTAATTTCTAAGTGTATCTCCTCCGAGGCCTTTCAAGCTACATACTTCAAACTTTCGTCAAACCTTCGAACTGGTCTGACTCGGGTTGCTATATCTTTTCTAACTGATCCGACCTTGGGTTTTCCGAAAAACGACCCAGAAAAATCCCAAAAGTCCCATTGACTTAACATTGGGTCAAACTTTGTGAGCTCATAACTCTGCATCAGACTGTCCAACAGACTTCTAACTGGACTCATTTAACTCAGTCTAGCCAGCAGCCAATAACTGATGACTTTTTAACTTACTAGCCACTCCCTAGCAACCACTTACAGCACCCTAGCAACTGTCCCATAGACTTCCATTGTAAAAGACTCCCATTTACTTAACATTGGATCAACCTTTGTGAGCTCATAACTCTGCATCAGACTGTCCTACAGACTAGAGTCTGGCCTCATTCAACTCAGTCTAGCCAGCAGCCAATCACTGATTACCTTTAAACTTACTAGCCACTCCCTAGCAACCAATTTCAGCACCCTAGCAACTGTCCCAGAGACTGTGACTAGCTATTCTAACACACGCTAACAGTTTTAACATCCTACTGACATGCTAATCTTGCTAGAAAGGTGCTAGCAACACGATGGTGACATGCTAGTCATGCTAGTAACATGCTAATTCATGCTAGAATCATGCTAACAACATGCTAATTCATGCTAGAAACAAGCTGACTCATGCTAGAATCATGCTAGTAACATGCTAGTTACATGCTAATTAATGCTAGAATCATGCTAGTTACATGCTAATTCATGCTAGAAACATGCTAATTCATGCTAGAATCATGCTAACAACATGCTAATTCATGCTAGAAACATGCTAGTAACATGCTAATTCATGCTAGAAACATGCTAGTAACATGCTAGAATCATGCTAGTAACATGCTAATTCATGCTAGAATCATGCTAATAACATGCTAATTCATGCTAGAATCATGCTAGTAACATGCTAATTCATGCTAGAATCATGCTAGTAACATGCTAATTCATGCTAGAAACATGCTAGTAACATGCTAATTCATGCCAGAAACATGCTAGTAACATGCTAATTCATGCTAGAAACATGCTAGTAACATGCTAATTCATGCTAGAAACATGCTAGTAACATGCTAATCCATGCTAGAATCATGCTAGTAACATGCTAATTCATGCTAGAAACATGCTAGTAACATGCTAATTCATGCTAGAAACATGCTAGTAACATGCTAATCCATGCTAGAATCATGCTAGTAACATGCTAATTCATGCTAGAATCATGCTAGTAAAATGCTAATTCATGCTAGAATCATGCTAGTAACATGTTAATTCATGCTAGAAACATGCTAGTAACATGCTAATTCATGCTAGAATCATGCTAGTAACATGCTAATTCATGCTAGAATCATGCTAGTAACATGCTAATTCATGCTAGAAACATGGTAGTAACATGCTAATTCATGCTAGAATCATGCTAGTAACATGCTAATTCATGCTAGAATCATGCTAATAACATGCTAATTCATGCTAGAAACATGCTAGTAACATGTTAATTCATGCTAGAATCATGCTAGTTACATGCTAATCCATGCTAGAATCATGCTAGTAACATGCTAGTTCATGCTAGAATCATGCTAGTAACATGCTAATTCATGCTAGAATCATGCTAGTAACATGCTAATTCATGCTAGAATCATGCCAATAACATGCTAATTCATGCTAGAATCATGCTAGTAACATGCTAATTCATGCTAGAATCATGCTAGTAACATGCTAATTCATGCTAGAAACATGCTAGTAACATGCTAATTCATGCTAGAATCATGCTATTAACATGCTAATTCATGCTAGAATCATGCTAATAACATGCTAATTCATGCTAGAAACATGCTAATTCATGCTAGAAACATGCTAATTCATGCTAGAATCATGCCAATAACATGCTAAATCATGCTAGAAACATGCTAGTAACATGCTAATTCATGCTAGAAACATGCTAGTAACATGCTAATTCATGCTAGAATTATGCTAGTAACATGCTAATTCATGCTAGAAACATGCTAGTAACATGCTAACTCATGCTAGAAACATGCTAGTAACATGCTAATTCATGCTAGAATCATGCTAGAAACATGCTAGTAACATGCTAATTCATGCTAGAATCATGCTAGTTACATGCTAATTTATGTTAGAATCATGCTAGTTACTTGCTAATTAATGCTAGTAAAATGCTAATTCAGACTCGGCTTTTCAAGCCACCATAAAGTTTGTCCTCAAACTTTAATATCTAGTTATTCTTCTTCTTCTTCTTCTTCTTCTTCTTCTTATTCTTCTGAGACTAATTTCTAAGTGTATCTCCTCCTAGGCCTTTCAAGCTACATACTTCAAACTTTCGTCAAACCTTCAAACTGGTCTGACTCGGGTTGCTATATCTTTTCTAACTGATCCGACCTTGGGTTTTCCGAAAAACGACCCAGAAAAAACCCAAAAGTCCCATTGACTTAACATTGGGTCAAACTTTGTGAGCTTATAACTCTGCATCAGACTGTCCTACAGACTTCTAACTGGACTCATTTAACTCAGTCTAGCCAGCAGCCAATAACTGATGACGTTTTAACTTACTAGCCACTCCCTAGCAACCACTTACAGCACCCTAGCAACTGTCCCATAGACTTCCATTGTAAAAGACTCCCATTTACTTAACATTGGATCAACCTTTGTGAGCTCATAACTCTGCATCAGACTGTCCTACAGACTAGAGTCTGGCCTCATTCAACTCAGTCTAGCCAGCAGCCAATCACTGATTACCTTTAAACTTACTAGCCACTCCCTAGCAACCAATTTCAGCACCCTAGCAACTGTCGCAGAGACTGTGACTAGCTATTCTAACACACGCTAACAGTTTTAACATCCTACTGACATGCTAATCTTGCTAGAAAGGTGCTAGCAACACGATAGTGACATGCTAGTCATGCTAGTAACATGCTAATTCATGCTAGAATCATGCTAACAACATGCTAATTCATGCTAGAAACAAGCTGACTCATGCTAGAATCATGCTAGTAACATGCTAGTTACATGCTAATTAATGCTAGAATCATGCTAGTTACATGCTAATTCATGCTAGAAACATGCTAATTCATGCTAGAATCATGCTAACAACATGCTAATTCATGCTAGAAACATGCTAATAACATGCTAATTCATGCTAGAAACATGCTAGTAACATGCTAATTCATGCTAGAATCATGCTAATTCATGCTAGAATCATGCTAGTAACATGCTAATTCATGCTAGAATCATGCTAGTAACATGCTAATTCATGCTAGAAACATGCTAGTAACATGCTAATTCATGCTAGAATCATGCTAGTAACATGCTAATTCATGCTAGAAACATGCTAGTAACATGCTAATTCATGCTAGAAACATGCTAGTAACATGCTAATCCATGCTAGAATCATGCTAGTAAAATGCTAATTCATGCTAGAATCATGCTAGTTACATGCTAATTCATGCTATAATCATGCTAGTAACATGCTAATTCATGCTAGAAACATGCTAGTAACATGCTAATTCATGCTAGAATCATGCTAGTAACATGCTAATTCATGCTAGAATCATGCTAATAACATGCTAATTCATGCTAGAAACATGCTAATTCATGCTAGAATCATGCTAATAACATGCTAATTCATGCTAGAATCATGCTAATAACATGCTAATTCATGATAGAAACATGCTAGTGACATGCTAATTCATGCTAGAAACATGCTAGTAACATGCTAATTCATGCTAGAAACATGCTAGTAACATGCTAATTCATGCTAGAATCATGCTAGTAACCTTGTAATTCATGCTAGAATCATGCTAATAACATGCTAATTCATGCTAGAAACATGTTAGTAACATGCTAATTCATGGTAGAATCATGCTAGTTACATGCTAATCCATGCTAGAATCATGCTAGTAACATGCTAATTCATGCTAGAATCATGCTAGTAACATGCTAATTCATGCTAGAATCATGCTAGTAACATGCTAATTCATGCTAGAATCATGCTAGTAACATGCTAATTCATGCTAGAAACATGCTAGTAACATGCTAATTCATGCTAGAATCATGCTAGTAACATGCTAATTCATGCTAGAATCATGCTAATAACATGCTAATTCATGCTAGAAACATGCTAATTCATGCTAGAATCATGCTAATAACATGCTAAATCATGCTAGAAACATGCTAGTAACATGCTAATTTGTGCTAGAAACATGCTAGTAACATGCTAATTCATGCTAGAATCATGCTAGTAACATGCTAATTCATGCTAGAATCATGCTAGTAACATGCTAATTCATGCTAGAATCATGCTAATAACATGCTAATTCATGCTAGAAACATGCTAATTCATGCTAGAATCATGCTAATAACATGCTAGTAACATGCTAATTCATGCTAGAAACATGCTAGTAACATGCTAATTCATGCTAGAATCATGCTAGTAACATGCTAATTCATGCTAGAAACATGCTAGTAACATGCTAACTCATGCTAGAAACATGCAAGTAACATGCTAATTCATGCTAGAATCATGCTAATTCATGCTAGAAACATGCTAGTAACATGCTAATTCATGCTAGAATCATGCTAGTTACATGCTAATTTATGTTAGAATCATGCTACTTACTTGCTAATTCATGCTAGTAACATGCTAATTCAGACTCGGCTTTTCAAGCCACCATAAAGTTTGTCCTCAAACTTTAATATCTAGTTCTTCTTCTTCTTCTGAGACTAATTTCTAAGTGTATCTCCTCCTAGGCCTTTCAAGCTACATACTTCAAACTTTCGTCAAACCTTCGAACTGGTCTGACTCGGGTTGCTATATCTTTTCTAACTGATCCGACCTTGGGTTTTCCGAAAAACGACCCAGAAAAATCCCAAAAGTCCCATTGACTTAACATTGGGTCAAACTTTGTGAGCTCATAACTCTGCATCAGACTGTCCTACAGACTTCTAACTGGACTCATTTAACTCAGTCTAGCCAGCAGCCAATAACGGATGACTTTTTAACTTACTAGCCACTCCCTAGCAACCACTTACAGCACCCTAGCAACTGTCCCATAGACTTCCATTGTAAAAGACTCCCATTTACTTAACATTGGATCAACCTTTGTGAGCTCATAACTCTGCATCAGACTGTCCTACAGACTAGAGTCTGGCCTCATTCAACTCAGTCTAGCCAGCAGCCAATCACTGATTACCTTTAAACTTACTAGCCACTCCCTAGCAACCAATTTCAGCACCCTAGCAACTGTCCCAGAGACTGTGACTAGCTTTTCTAACACATGCTAACAGTTTAAACTTCCTACTGACATGCTAATCTTGCTAGAAAGGTGCTAGCAACACGATAGTGACATGCTAGTCATGCTAGTAACATGCTAATTCATGCTAGAATCATGCTAACAACATGCTAATTCATGCTAGAAACAAGCTGATTCATGCTAGAATCATGCTAGTAACATGCTAGTTACATGCTAATTAATGCTAGAATCATGCTAGCTACATGCTAATTCATGCTAGAAACATGCTAGTTACATGCTAATTCATGCTAGAATCATGCTAGTAACATGCTAATCCATGCTAGAATCATGCTAGTAACATGCTAATTCATGCTAGAATCATGGTAGTAACATGCTAATCCATGCTAGAATCATGCTAGTAACATGCTAATTCATGCTAGAATGATGCTAAAAACATGCTAATTCATGCTAGAATCATGCTAACAACATGCTAATTCATGCTAGAAACATGCTAGTAACATGCTAATTCATGCTAGAATCATGCTAGTTACATGCTAATCCATGCTAGAATCATGCTAGTAACATGCTAATTCATGCTAGAATCATGCTAGTAACATGCTAATTCATGCTAGAATCATGCTAGTAACATGCTAATTCATGCTAGAATCATGCTAATAACATGCTAATTCATGCTAGAATCATGCTAGTAACATGCTAATTCATGCTAGAAACATGCTAGTAACATGCTAATTCATGCTAGAATCATGCTAGTAACATGCTAGATCATGCTAGAAACATGCTAGTAACATGCTAATTCATGCTAGAATCATGCTAGTAATATGCTAATTCATGCTAGAATCATGCTAGTAACATGCTAATTCATGCTAGAAACATGCTAGTAACATGCTAATTCATGCTAGAATCATGCTAGTTACATGCTAATCCATGCTAGAATCATGCTAGTAACATGCTAATTTATGCTAGAATCATGCTAGTAACATGCTAATTCATGCTAGAATCATGCTAGTAACATGCTAGAATCATGCTAATAACATGCTAATTCATGCTAGAATCATGCTAGTAACATGCTAATTCATGCTAATTCATGCTAGAATCATGCTAGTAACATGCTAATTCATGCTAGAAACATGCTAGTAACATGCTAATTCATGCTAGAATCATGCTAGTAACATGCTAATTCATGCTAGAATCATGCTAATAACATGCTAATTCATGCTAGAAACATGCTAATTCATGCTAGAAGCATGCTAATAACATGCTAAATCATGCTAGAAACATGCTAGTAACATGCTAATTCATGCTAGAAACATGCTAGTTACATGCTAATTCATGCTAGAATCATGCTAGTAACATGCTAATTCATGCTAGAAACATGCTAGTAACATGCTAACTCATGCTAGAAACATGCTAGTAACATGCTAATTCATGCTAGAATCATGCTAATTCATGCTAGAAACATGCTAGTAACATGCTAATTCATGCTAGAATCATGCTAGTTACATGCTAATTTATGTTAGAATCATGCTAGTTACTTGCTAATTCAGGCTAGTAACATGCTAAATCAGACTCGGCTTTTCAAGCCACCATAAAGTTTGTCCTCAAACTTTAATATCTAGTTTTATTTTATTATTTAATGAATGGTATTTTATTTCTATTTCAATAAATTGAATGCCGTAAAGGACATGCAAACACTGCAAAATATTTAGCTAGAAACTCTACTGACTGACTTCATATGAAAAATCTAACTACTTTCCACAATTTGAACTTAAAAAAAATTATGAAATTTTTGGTATTTCCTTTTTAAAAATTACAGCAGTTTCTCTTTCATTCAGCAACATTTTATTCATGCCCCCATGAGTCACTTTGAGGAACTGGATGCAACAATGAAGTAAGGACTGATGGGAGAGAGTTGTTTTAAAGAGCACATAGTTGACCTCTTTTTTATGATTTAATATAAATATTATGGTTCTTCTGAGTGTGCCAGTTTAGGTTCAGTTCAAAACACAATTCAGATTTTTTTATTATAATGTGTTAAAAAGTGTCATGTAGGGGGCGTGTCCACAGTTCGCTGATTTATAGGTGTGTTGCTTCACATGTAAATTAGTTTCGGCTTCCCGCCAACGTAACAAGGGGGCGGGGCCATGAGCTCACCCGCTCTGCGTTTGCAACAGAGTCTGACAGGCAGACGGAGAAGGAGAGAGAGGATCACCATTCAGTCGTACATGTTCGACTCTGACACAGACCAAGCAGAGAGTACAAAATCATTTGAGTCTTTGTACAGTTTTACAGCCAACTGTGTGCTAGTTTCAAGTGCCGAGCTTGTACACAGAAACTAATAACCACGCACACTGAATTAACTTTGACTGAGGCACCGGATGCGCAGCTCGAAGCCGCGACACGGCACACCAGACACTCTCTGTGGCACACCAGAAGCATGAAGTGTCCCGAATCGTCACGCCACGTATTTTTGAATTCTAAACATAGGTTTTTTTTTGCAGTGGTCCGCGGCGCCCAGCCGTCAACTTGGGTGTACCCTGATAGAAACCTATGTTTAGAATTCTAAAACGCATGCTAGTTAAGATCACATGGAGCTTCTGGGATCGCGAGAAATGCAATTGGCTGAAGTATAAGGTAGACTCAATGAGAAGTACACATGTTTGCAAACCTACCTAAAGATACAACCAATAATTTCGATTAGAACAGTAATGTGGAGAATATTGCTCTTGTGTTGAGCCCAATGAGCCTTGCATCTAAAAATAGAGCTAGGGTGTTCCTTTAGTGATATCGCTTCCAGTCACGCTGAAAATGGCGGACGTGAATTAACAAACTGAGGATATGATGACGCGCCTGTCAATCAATATTGGTGGGCGGGGGGACCGCTCTCCTACGTCAAGGAGCGGTCGATTTGAAAACAGCTCCAATTGGTCCACCGTTTTTTTATGTTGTTAAATTGAAAAAAAGCACTGGGTGTGCTTATATCACCCCAATATGACAGTCTATACACCATACATGCACATATGTCTGTCCAAACAGCTTGAAAAGTAGATTTTTTACCATAGGTGCCCTTTAATGTTATTTATTACCGCTCGCTGAATGAAATAAAAACGTATGTTTTGCCCGGACAGCATAAACGTGTGTTCAGTGATGATGATGTGATGAGTCTCGAGGAGATGTGTGCGTCTGCGGTACTTTATTGACTCAGTAGGTGCTGAGAATACTGTCAAACCAATGACTGTAAAAAGTGTCAAACAAGCGTGTATGTATGTCTTGTCGCAAAATGCGGCTAAAAATGGTCTTTACATGTCTGTACTGCACAGCAATAATGCAACTATCTATGGGTATCGTATGGGATTATTTCAATAACGGTGCTAAATCGGGTATCGTTTGGGATTATTTTGATACCGGTGCCTGAATCGATACTTTTGAGCCACAAAATTATGGTGGAGGACTCTAGAAAAATCTTTAACTTGACGAAATCTTTTAAAAAATAACTTTAATTGAACAATATAATTTAAGTTTTTAAGTAAACATCAATTCATATGTCATATATTTGAATTACATTAATACATTTCCTTTGATCATTTGTTGGTTAGCATGAATTTAAGATTTGCATTATGAAATAACATTAGCTTACTACTAACCTGTGAAAAGGCTGTCATGAAAATGCTTAACTCCTTTTTTCTAGGGTTGGGGCTTGTGACTATGTTTACATGGTTATCAGTAATCTAATGATTTGCCTTAATCTGAATAAGACAATAATATGATCACGGTGTTTACATGAGTTGCTTTTTTGCCCTCCCATTCATTTAAAATAATGTTTCAGAAAATGTTCAGTGTTTCCTAAAAAAAAAAATTATCTGGAGTCATAATAAGTTGTATATCTTGTTTGTTTCTTGAATAAAAGCAGTTTTTAATTAAACAAATTAAGGTCAGTATTATTAGCCTCCTTAAGAAATATTTAATGTATATTTTTTGATATACACAACAAATCAGTTACAAAATAATTTGACTAATTATTTTAACTTTGGTAGTTAACTGATTAAGTTTTTAAATTACACTTTAATCTGAATAAAACACTATAAAACACTTAAAGAGACTTTGTCTGAATACAATTTTCTTGCAAAATAACTAGTAAAATGTTATGCACTGACTGTCACCATGGGGAAGATAAAAAAGTAGATATCAGAAATGAGTTAAACTATTATGTTTAAAAATGTGTTGTAAATGTATCATGTGTTGAAGACGAAAATCAAAAATGAATGAAGGCAAAACTAAACGAGTTAAATATGACTTACATGAGCGTGACTGAAAACTACATTTGATCAGTGTGTTACATCTGTTCTTTGGTACTTGCCGACTGTTTGTAAATTCAATAATGCATTTCCTAACCTAAAACTATGTACACTCAATTTCTGATTAATAATGGTCTCTGCATAGCCTAGCACTTTCTATATTAAAAGTGTTAAAATCGCTATTACCTGTGTCAATTTGGGCATCAACCTCTGACTAGGGAACTAGGCTAATGCGCACAGCACCAAGCTTGTTGACACGGGGACTGGTGAAAGAGTGCTCTTTTAACGGAATTTGATACCGCAAGTTAAATGAAAAGAAAAAACCCTGCGCATTTCGTGACGCAGGTGTCTCGTGGTCCTTTTAAGGTTATCAAAAATCACTATTTACATGGTAGTCTAGACTCTAAATCAGAGTATTGTCTAAATCATATTAAAATCAGAGCATTGGTGTCCATGTACGTACTCATTGAAAGTGCCATATGATGTCAGAGCCTTTGAGCCCTGAAATGTGTCATTAAGTTTGACGTGTTTCCCCATTAAACGCAACTTTTGTAAATCATCTGCTTCACATGGTGTGTCAGAATACTTGCTTGTAAAATACGCTTTAGAATGCTTAAAAGCAAATTTGATGAACATGCGTGTTGATCATGCGAGAGATGGTGTGACAACGCGTACCTATGTGTGCCTTGTCGCAGCACCAGTGGCACCGAAATTAGGCACCGAAATTCATATGCTGATTTGATCCGGTACATACCAATTACAAAGGTACCAGTGCTACAATAACACCGGGTTTCGGTACAAACCATAAATGCGACTGAAATAGGAATTGAGACACTCCACATGTCGTGAAACATAAATTATTTTTTAATTCAAATATAATAGAGTGGATATATTTTGCAAAACTGTTCTCTCTATAATTAAAATTTTGTAGCCAGCTAATTAGCTCATTGACATTAAATGACTTTTCTGTAATGCTGTGACATTGTTTTCAAGCTGTTTTACTGGCATGTTTCCACAGTTGAAACACTGATCGAGACATGATACACATCAGTAAAAGATGATGAGCTGATGTGACGCTTGAACTGACACAACTTCAGTAATCTGTCACACCACATTAAAGAGCTTCAAAGACATTACTGCTTCTCTCATTTAAAAAAATAACTGAATTTGCAAGTTGAGACTTTGGCCCAATCCCAATTCTATTTTTGTACCTTTACCCCTTCCCCCTTGGCCCTTAAAAACGAGAGTAAAAGGGAAGGGCTTAAAAATTTACCCCTAAGAATTGGGACAGCACTACAGTACATGCTCACGTCATCGCGATCTCTTGCTTCATATGAGATCAGATGATCGCGACTGCTGTAGTTATTCCAGTTGTGTTATTTTTTGGTATTTATCTTCAGGAATCATATATAAGGCATATATTATGTTATCATAACGATCTAATGTGGCAATAAGATTGTAACTATACTGCGCATGTACACCGTAGCCATATTCATCTGTGTGAACACACAAAAAACAACATTAACATTATAGCAGACACTGTAAAAAGGTCATTTCCAGCCACTAGACTTTTCTGACAGGGTATTCGAGTGTCATCAAGTGTCAGAATGTTGTGAGACTGCTATACAGGAGTTATTTTTAGGGATTATAGATCGTGAAATTTAGCGGGTTTTATTTTAGTGATTTTTTTATAAAAGCATGACGGTAAAACACGAACGAGATCATGAATATATTAAAACGTGTTTGTTTGTTTATTGTAAAAATTTGTAATAATGACAAAAAAATAGTAATTTGTGGATCTCCTTACTTCCGGGTGCAGCGATATTGCTGTTGTGGCCGGTGTATTCTTGGAAATTTTCTTACCCCTTGGTTTCGAGTGTGGTCCTGAAAAATCTTCGTTCGAAGTGGTATCCATTGAGCTCAATGGAGCAAAACGAGGGGTAAGGGGAAGGCCTAAGGGGTAGAATTGGGATTGGGCCTTTGTTTGCTTAAGTGAACAATCCTAAATAAAATATGATTTGTATAAGATCACACATTATTGGATTTGAAAGTGTGATTTGAGCCAAATATATATGATTAATTTTAAATGTTTAAAACAGGGGTGCCCAAACTTAGTCCTGGAGGTCTGGTGTCCTGCAGAGTTTAGTAACAACTTCAATTACACACAATCAAACTAGCTAATCAAGCTCTTTCTAGGTATACTAGAAACTTCCAGGCAGGTGTGTTGAAGGAAGCTCAGCTTGCGGAGAGGAGGGCAGTGCTTGAAACCTCCTGGGCTGACACCTAGACTTGAACTGACACATTGTGGAACTTCATTTAATAATTTTTTATCAAACTTAGGACTTAAGCAGAACCTTGTTTTCAGAGCATACAACAGACTGAATATGAGCTGGGTTAAACAAGCAGTAATGTAAAGCAGGTTTTGATCTGATTTTGAATTGTGGCAAATTCCAAAAAAGTCTTTTAGGTAGATTGATGTCAGCAAGCTATTTTAAATACATAAGGTTTTTATAGTACAATGATCTCATGTCAAAAGAACACAGAAATTTGGATTTCTAAACTAATGTCTTATTTATATGTTGTTAGCTTAATGTTAGCATTTTTTAGATCAGTGGTCCTCAACCACCGGGCTGCGGACCGGTACTGGTCAAAGGATCAGTTGGTACCGGGCCATACAAAAAATCGTTAATTATTTTCATTTAATTTATTATCTGAGTCTGAACAATGTTTTATCTTGAAAAATCTTTTATTTAGAAAAATGACTGTAATCTCTTGGTTACATCTCGGTCACTTGAGCGCCCAAAGTGAGAGACAGACATCTTTGGAAAGTTTCTTTGCTATGGGGAAAAGCCCCAGTGAAGGACCCACAAACTTCCAAGGAATAGATCCGCAACCCATTTGTCAACAAATCAGGTGAATCCAGCATGTCTGTGCAAGACGATCAACTGCTGGAGATCCCAAAAGACGGTGGCATTATAGGGGCCATTCGCACATCGTGTATTTTCCAGAGTTTGTGCAAGTTCATTGTTTTCAGTAGAGGTTCCCCTGTCCACGGTAAAATTGTAAAGTGTTGAGCGGTCAGTGATGATAAAAAGGTGACAGACCACTGTGTTAGATAACCCTCTCTACCTTTGTTAATGCCCACTCCTTAAGCCCAGCTAGGCTGTTCTGGACCAAGGTATTCAACAAGTCAAACTAAATTATTCTTTTTTTTAAATTAAAGTATGGCAAAAGTACCTGAGCCTGCTCTTGCTGTGCATTTCTCCTGAAGTGTGCCAGCTGAGAAAGGAGCAGTTGCTGGTCCAGCATATCCATCCTCTGCTGTCTCTGGATGTCTAAAGTAGCCCCCATCCCCAGCGGGGTCTCTGCCGTGGGCTCAGAATCGGAGAAGATTGGCTCCAGAATTAGTGAACCACATCTAGCTGCCCATCCAGGTACACGCAAGAACTTCTGGACTGCCAACTTATTACTGTAATACAACATGCCTGCGATCTGGAAATGAGTGATTGAAAATAGAGGTGTTACCAATAAGGCAGAAATATCTAAATCATACACAATAAATGTGATGAAATGTAACATGACAAAAGAATTATACATTTATTACCAAGTCAACTTATTATACTGTAATAACTCTAAAAACGACTTTGTTCATCTATGTATTCCACATCAGATCAGGGTACATGTTTACTTTGGGCAATAGTAAGTGCATTTTGTCTGCTGACTGACATTTTTGGGTGAACTAATCCTTTAAGCCTGTACAGTGGTGTGAAAAAGTGTTTGACCCCTTACTGGTTTCTTTTTTTGCATGTCTGTCACACTTTAATATTTCAAATCGTCAAACAAATGTAATTATTAGTCAATGATGTTCATGAAATGAAGTTTTTTATTATTGAAGGAAAAACTAAATACAAAACTACATTGCCCTGTGTGAAAATGAGTTTGTGAAAGTTAATAACGGCAACAAACCAGCGATGTCATAAAGGTTGGTTTATACTCAATGTGTCCGCTAGTTCGCTTGAGTGAGCACTGCGAATTTTACATCATCTCAGTGTTGGCGAAGGTTGATTTTAGATTCACACAACATGATATCTGCAGGCGGAGCGCACAACTGTTTTTGTAACTTTGCTCATGGCTTGCATCCAAAGATGAATGATTTGGATTGAGTCTGGGGGAATTTACATGTGCAACTCCTTTAGAAATCCAAAACAACTACCTGATGTGAAGTCCTTTAAATGTCCTTTGAAGCTTCCAGGACAAACAATGCATTTATTTTGTGTAAAGTTTGTTTTTATAAAAACAAAAAATAAAACAAAACAAAAATTAAAAAATTTGTTTTTTATTTTCATTGTAAAAAAGACACAGGTACGCATTTAGCTTGGATATATAAAATGTAGCCTAAGTTACACATTAATTTACCATCTCCACTTGCTGACTTCTTCTTTACCACTGTTTCATCATGACCTTTACTCCAAGTTGCCCCCTGTTGTTACAAATAATAGTACAATGGCAATAGTACAGTTCTTGGCTGTGCGCACACAGTCAGCAGAGGCACCAATAGTATCTGGATACAGCCTTGTGGATTCAAGCTGAGATATCTCAGAGATACAATGCACTCAATGGAGCTAGTGACGTCACTAGGCATGGGCCGGTATAAGATTCTGACATATGATAACCTTGGATAAAAATATCATGTTTATATTTATGGTATTGTGATTACTGCTCTAAAATAAGTTCTTTTTAAGGGTGCTTTCACACCTGCAGATCAATTGTTTTGTTCCAAAACAATGATAAAAATTGTTACAATGTTCCAATCTGTTCTTGGTGCGGTTCGCTTTTACACGGCAAAGTTTCTAAACAGACCAAAATAGTTAAAACAAGTCATGTGCGAGTAAACTCTCCTCACATCGGTCAGTGTTCCACCGTTTATTTTTCAGAGTCACTCTCAGCTGTCATGCGCCCTTATTTTAATTTATGTAAGACATTATAAATGAAAAGCTGCACTTTGATTTTGAATGGTGACACCAACAGACATCATCACCAAATATGAATCCAGAGGTAAGACTTTCTCATACATAGCCTTTTGCTAGAATTATGCATGATGGGTTTTACATTAAAGAGAAAAATACAGATAAACCCAAGACTGCAGTTCAGTCAATTTTCCTAACGGACAAACATTAATGTCATTAATAGTTCAGCATGCTTTCACTTTGTATTTGACATGAAACGCACATTTACCATTATGAATGATGACATCCCATCCCAATCATCATTCTCTCTTCATATAGCCATATATGCCTATTACATATCCATAATACACTGTGATATAGCTGGTTGGTTAGTTCGTTGGATCATATTGCGTTCTCACTACAATCGATGCGCTCCAGACTTCATTTTAATCGAGCCCGGACCACCTTATTTAGCTGGTCTTGGACCAATTGTTTTGGCACGGATCAGAGCACGATTGCTGGATTCACATATGCCAAATGAACCCTGCTAGCGGGAAAAACGCGGCAGGTTGTAAAACAAAAGTCTTGGTGTGAAAGCAGCCTAAATACCTGGGTAAAAAACAAAAAGTTTTTTCCCCTTTGAACTAAATATTTTTTATTTTGAGAAACTTTTAAAATATTTTAGAGCAGTAAACATGTCAGGCTAAATAAGTAGAATAAATCATTGACTTTCTGTCCTAAAAAAGCTCAAATAAAAACGTAAATAAAAATGTCTACACATACCATAGGAACGGTATAGCAGAAAATTTTGACGGTTTTAAAACCTTGACTTTTTCAAACCCTGGTGTACCTTGAAAACGATTATCGTCCCATGTCTAGACATCACTGTCAGGGGTAGTGTAAGGGTGGGCATTAAAAAGCATTGAACTCGGCTTACTGCATTGGTGCAACTGCAAAAGATTTGCATCCTGACCCTTCTCGCTTGTGCTGCAGAGCCAGGCAAAAGCATAAATCAGACTTTAGTGGGGGGAAAAGGTTGACCAAGTGCATAGGGTCCTGGCAGTTTAGTGGCCCTGAGGTGGTCTGTGCAGGTTTATCTACATGGCTTTGAAATGCTACAGTGTGTGTATCTGTGTTTGTACTTGGTGAACAGTGGTGAAATGAGGTAAAGCGATGAACTTCACGGCGAATAACATGTGAACACAATGGCCAATCAAGTGTTTAAGAACGTGCTAAATAGCACTAAGATTTTAGCAGAAAATGGACATTTTTAAAATATCAGTATCGATTGGACAGAACTCGATACTTTTGACAACCCAACACTACAGTATATGTATTCACACTGTTGTGTATATGTAATCACACAAGGCCGAGTCAGAAAACAAGGCAGCACAGAAATGTTATACTTACCAGTCCACTACAAGCAACGACCCACATGTAGGCACTTGAGGTCAAGAGCTGATGACATGACAGCAGAAAACAAAAGAACAAAAGAAGTTCAGAACTATTTAAAGCACTTTCACATCTACAAAACACAGCTGAAACATTCTAAACCAGCGCAGCTAAATTACAATCAACCTTAATTGCAAGTGCTCAACACAAAGAAAGTTGAATTTGATGCAAGAATAAAACAAATAAAACCATAATGCATTATTGGATCAATAAATGGCATTTGTTAGTTTTATGTGGAAATGTTGAAAAAAGTGACATTTTTTGAAAGGTCGAAAGTTCCCATCCTATTTATGTTTTTGCAATAAAATGCAGCAACTTCTGTTATCGCTAATATCTCAAACAGCTCAGAAGCACCAAAGCAAAAAACCACAAAGAACCACTTCTCATGTTCTGTTTTCTCATGTGCCATCAGTCTGTTACACCACAATCATTTTATCTGCTCTTGCAACATTTTTTTTCAAGAAAAAAAAACCCTTCTTATTAGTCTTTCGAAACCTTTTTTAATCTGAACTTGCTTACCAACAGAGGTGTTACAGATGTCACTAAAATGTCACTTACTAGTTCTCACACAGATTACATTTTTGAGATACACTTGTAAATTAGGAAATTTTACGGAGCTTCAGAAACTGTTGATTTCTAAACCAACCTGTGCACCCACGATGTATGTCAGAGACTTGTTTGTGATTGAGAAGTGTCCGAGCAGCTGAGTGACATGAACTCGTGGGATAGAGCTGTAGAAAGGCACAAACAGAGCAAAGACTGGACCCAGCCTGAGAAGACACAAAGAAAAAAAAAAAGGTAAGGTAATAGGAAACATTTAATTTTTTTTTTTTTTCAGGAGAAAACACACTATTCAATGGTACCATTCAAATTCTTTAGCACCAATGGCACAGTGTATATTATCTATGATAACGAAAAAAAGACTGTACACTACATGTCAAACAGTTTGCAACAGTTACGATTTTTGTTTAAAAACATTTTAAAATGAATTCTCTTCTGCTCACCAGGGTTGAACCTATTTAATCAAAAATAAGATGACACTTAGCATTGTTATTAATAACAATTATTCATTTTAAATGACTGCGAACCATAAATAATTGATCATAATATAGCAGCAAATCAACATATTTGAATGACTTCAGGTGGATCATATAGTGAACACTTAAATTTATCATAAATTCATAAATTCATTAAACAATCTGTCATACACTCCAGCCTGAGTTAGACTCGGCTATGAGCACAAAAAACTATTTCTCTTATAATGGGTTGTTGGTATTTGTTATCTTCACAGGGGAAGAAATAACATATAAACAACACATACATTTTTAGAAAGGTTTTTATTTTTAATTAGCAATCAACAGGACCCAAAATACACACACGATTGATAGCGATTTACCATGCGGGAAAAATCATGTGTTTAAAAGATAAATACAGCAAGATTTCTAAATATCAACAGGGTATTTACATATCTCATCCATGCGCTATATAAAATAATTCTTGTCAATTTGTATGATAAACTTCGCAGTATTAATACATCAACTAATGTCTTTCAGCTCCTGCAACATCGCTTGTATATTGTTTATAATTTTTTGCCTCCATTTTCATTTGGTTTATTTAAAGCCTTAATTATATCTGGCAAAGAGGAATTTAAATTCATTTTAATGTTTATTAGGAGTTTTCAAATAAAACTCAACAGTAAATGATGTATATAAATATTATAAAACATTTACAGCTCTATTTGTTATTTAAGATTCAGTTTGTAGAACATTATTATTTTATAACAGCAAATTCAGTAGATTAACTCAATAACATGCTGAAACTCAAAATGCAGAGACATCCTTTAAATCAAGTTCAGCTATCTTTAAAGGAGATCAATGTGGAGATCGCTTAACATTAGTTTTGTCTTCCTAATTATTATTTTAGGCCCATAAAGAGAATTACTGCTAGATAGCGATCACCTGTATTTTCGCCATCATGGCTAGGCGTGTATCAGCAAACTAATAAAGCCCGATAAAGCCCTGACCTTACCGAATAAACAGTGTTCCACCAGATCCTGTATGTCAGAAAGTATAGTTTACTGCTGAACAAGTCATTTTATCATGGTAAAATAACACAGAAATTGAATAATAACACTTTAATCTCACCACAAAACTCCGACGTCTGCTTTGAAAAAAAGGCAATCACGATGCCACACCTGATTTTTATAGCATTAAATTACTGGCTAAAAACATACTCTTTACAAAAATGAAGATCTGCACCTATCAGCATGATAACCAGTGTCTTAATTGAAATCTTTCGGGACATTTTATTGCAAGTGTCATTTAATTTTCTTATTTGGGCTCAAGTCTCCTTCATAAACATGGAGGAGGCAGGTTTTATGACTTGTACTGCAGCCAGTCCCCAAAGAGCGATCTAACGGCCGAAACTTGCACTCAAAAGCAGGCGTGTGGCACACTTGGTCTGGCCACTTAACCACACAGGCCTGATTGGTGGATTGCTGCACAGATGGTTGTGCTTCTGTAAGGTTCTCCTCTCTCCACAGAGGAACGCTGGAGCTCAGACAGGGTGACCATCAGGTTATTGATCACCTCCTTAACTAAGGTCCTTCTGCCCGATCACTCAGCTTAGATGGCCGGCCAGCTCTAGGAAGAGTCCTGGTGGTTAAACATCTTCCACTTACAGATGATGGAGGCCACTGTGCTTATTGGAACTTTCAAAGCAGCAGACATTTTTCTGTAACCTTCCCCAGCCTTGTGCTTCGAGACAATCCTGTCTCGGAGGTCTACAGAAAATTCCTTTGTCTTTATGCTTGGTTTGTGCTTTGGCATGCACTGTCAACCCTGGGACCTTATATAGACAGGTGTATGCCTTTTCAAATCATGTCCAATCAACGAAATTTACCACAGGTGAACTTTAATTAACCTGCTGAAACATCTTAAGAATGATCAGTGGAAACAGAATGTACCTGAGCTCAATTTAGAGCTACATGGCAAAGGCTGTGAATACTTACGTACATGTGATTTTTCAGGTTTTTTATTGTTAATAAATTTGCAACAATTTCAAAAACTCTCTTTTCACATTGTCATTATGGGGTATTGTGTGTATTTTGGAATAAGGCTGTAACATAAAAAAATTGGAAAAAGTGAAGCGCTATGAATACTTTGCAGATGCACTTTATTTTATGGGGATGTTTGAGACATATTATAGAAATGACAATGTTATATGATTTAACTATTAATTACAAAATAATTACATAGTTTACTTCTACCTTAAACTCTATTTCTTCTAATCCTATCTGTTGACAAACCGAGCTCACTGTGTTTTGCAGTTTTAAGCAGATGAGCCAAGACGTTGAATGTCAAATTTTAGTTAAAAAAAAAAAAAAATGAAGCAACAACGGTTAACAAATTTCACCATAGTTAAATAAAATGGGTAAACTAGCCTTTAAGTTAAGACTAGAAAATCTTATTTTCGCATTATAACTCCTAGATTCCTTGTATGAATACTTTGGTAAAAAAAAAAGGCTAGATGTCTCAGTAAAAGCCACAAGATAATTTCAGTTCTCCAAAAAGAGTTAAACATCCCCCCCACGCTGACACTGAAAGAAGCAAAAGGAAAGTGATGAAAAGAGCAGCAGAAATGGAAAAAGAAGCAGGAAGAGATCACTTTCACACATTACACAGCTACATTTTAAAAGTGAGATGAGATTTAAAAAATAGCAAGAGAGAATAGCATCGATGTCTAGCTGAAAATCTGCTTTATGTAATTTGGTGAGTATTATTTTATTAAATAATACAAACATTAGAGAAAATAAAATAAATGTTTGTAACAATGTGTGAAAATACAAAAAAAACTTTTATGGTAAATATATAACTAGTGTAAAATTAAATATTACAATAAAAGTGGTCCAATAAACAGCTAAATTTGTATAAAGCAGCCTTTTGTGTATATGGTAAAATTTGACAATAAGGTATAACATTAAGTAATGAATTAATGAATCTCTTTTTACATTAGTTAAAACAAATACAGTGCTGTATTTTTACTGTTGGATGTTAGTTCCTGTCTGTTCAAAACCTTTTAAACAATGTGAATAGATATTTTAGTTTTAATACTGTTTTAATAAATGCTGAAATCTGAATGTTACTGAGAACTAATGTACTGTAGCCAAATTAGGCATGGGCCAGTATAAGAGTCTGATGGTATGATATCCTTGGATAAAAATATCACGCTTTGATTGTATTTTGATCACTGCTCTAACATATATTCTTTTTAAATGTCTGCGTTAAAAACAAAAAGTTTGTTTCCCTTTGAACACAACATGTTTTATTTTAATAAACATTTATGTATTTTGGAACAGTAAACATGTCAGGTTAAATAATTAAAATGAATAATTGACTTCTGCTGTCTTCATTTATTTATTTTTCACAATTTAGATTTTTTCACAATTTAAAACAGCATCTTTGACATATCGTAAAAAAACAAACAAAAAAATGGAAATAAAAAATCATACGCATACCTTAGGAAAGGTACAGCAAAAAATTTTGTTGGTTTTAAAACCTTGACTTTCTCAAACCGTGGTATGCCTTGAAAAAGTTTATCGTCCCATGCCTAAGCCAAATAATGCTTTAGTTGGGTCTTATTGAAAAATGTTACTGGATACATTTATCATTATTATTTTATTTATTAAATCGTTTATTACATATTTCAAATATATATGTTTGTTCTTTTTTTTTTTTTTTTACAAATGTCATAAATAATCTTAAAGGGTTTAAAAACTGTCATTTATTTTTCATTCACACACTAAAAAATCAGATAATGCAGACAAAACAACAGAAACTTGCTGAGAAATGCTTCAAAGAAAAGTTACACTAGTCTACATTTACTAAATAACCAAACTATCAAGAGCTGAGTATAATACCATGGGGTCAGAAATATTTTATTGCAAAAACAACTATGAAAATATTAAATTAATTAAACAGACCAAATGCATTCATAATGATACAATTAAAATCAAAACAAAAGATCTTCAGGGGTAGTTAATGTGTTTTATAGAGGGATTCATTTTTTTTCTCACTCCCTCTTCCATTACTTAATTAACAATGACTGTTATGTTGACTGTTATTGTGTTCGATATATCATTTTCAGTATTGTTTAGATATACAGTTGAGTCATGTGACTATAGTGTTTAAATGAATTCCAGAAGCACCTGAACTTTGTTAACCCGATGAAGTGTTGCCACAATGTGTAGGTGCTATATGATTTCTGTTAATAGTAAAGCCATGTTAATTTAGGCTTTTTCATTTTTTCACTTACTTTTCGAGTGCTAATGATTTCGTTGATAAAAATAAAGATTTTCATGTCAAATAAACATTCAAAAAAATCCTTAAAAGTATTGAGGTTTAAAATGTTCAGCAAAATATTAAACAGTGTCAAACAGTGCATCAAATCAGTATTTATCATTATTAATAAGGACCATAAAACTGAACAGAAGAATGGCATCTTTACGATAATAAACAGCCTTTTAAAATGCTAAAATATTGAATGTAAATGTTTTATTTACTCATTAGATTTCTTATAAAATGCATACATGCAGACTTGGTGAACTTTGATGAATTATAATACATCATATATTATTTTAAATCTTACTGACCCCAAACATTGCTTCCTCTGTCTTTGCAGTGAGGTCTTCTGTTTATAACTATGATGAGTCCTGATTCAGACAACTTCTCTTCCACCTGCAACTTGTATGATCATCGCCCAGTGGCCCGGGTTCTCATACCGCTGGCCTATTCTATCATATGTCCAGTGGGACTCTTAGGAAATGCTCTGGCTCTCCATGTGGTGATCTCCAGCACCACCAAAATTAATTCAATCACACTTTATTCCGCCAACCTGGCTGTGTCTGATATCTTATTCTGCCTGTCGCTTCCTCTACGAGCTGTTTACTATGGATTGGGCTTTCACTGGCCAATGGGAGAAGTACTGTGTAAAGCCATAGCACTGCTCTTCTATTTAAACTGCTACGCTGGTGTGAACTTCATGACATGTCTGGCTGTGGACCGTTTTGTGGCTCTAGTGTTTCCTGCGAGACTGGCAAAACTGAGAAAGGCAAAAAATGTGCGGTTTGTGTGTCTGGCAATATGGCTGCTGGTGCTGGCCCAGACGCTGCCCCTGCTAACAATCGACCTGACCAAAACTGAGCCTGACAGCAGCATCACCTGTATGGAATACCCCAATTTTGAGGGTGTTTTCAAAGGGCTGCCCTACATGCTGATCGTGGCAGTAGTTTTAGGTTTTGGCATCCCAGTTTTGACAATCATTGCTTGTTATTCCATCCTGACTCACAAACTACGTCAAGCGGCAAAGTCGAACCAACTGACGGAACGTTCCGGAAAGACCAAAAAAGCCAGAGGAGTGATCGCAGGCGTGGTTTTTGTGTTTGTGGTTTGTTTCAGCCCATATCACATAGACATCTTGCAATACATGATTCGGAAGCTTCTCTATGAAACGGACTGCAAGGAACTGCAGTCGTTTCAGATCTCTCTACATATCACGGTGTGCCTTATGAACTTGAATTCCTGCTTGGATCCCTTTGTTTACTTCTTTGCATGTAAAGGCTACAAGCAGAAGGTGATGAGGATGATGAAGTGGCAGGTTGGCACCCACTTCTCCAGCGTGAAGAACTCTGCTGAAAGTTCAGGCACAGGTGATGTGCTCGGCACACGCCGCAACAACAGGATAATAATGAACAATGTTGAAGAAGATCAGCAAATTTGTTATCAACCAAACGCAACATAAGCCTCATTTTATGTAAACTTTACATCAGTTGGACACAAGCACTCAGTAAGATGCACAAACTATTCAACAAACAAACAAGCCAATGTTTTTTTGACTTACAAGCCCACTGAAAGCAAGTAATTTAAAAGGATGTGGAAGGCAATTAAGATTGTGATCGTAATTCATGTTTTAGTACACCACAATGTATAAACATTTTGTTTTGGTGTGCTTTCTCACAACACATCCCATAAAGATCATGTTTTAGGCTGAAGTGGCCAAAAGTGGACGAAAGAGCTTCAAATTTAGATTAAAAAAAAAAAAAGTCCCAGACAATTTGACCTTCCTTGATTTAAACAACACACACTTCATCTAACAATTGTTGAGCACAAAAAGAGGAAAAAGATCAAATACATGAACTAAATGTTGACTATTTTAAAATGAAAGTGTAATTGTTAAATGAAAATGTTAAAGTGAAATGTTCTCAAAAATAATTCTCACAAAATAACTTGTTTACTCAGAAATTAGAAGTTGTATACTTTTCTTTACTGTATAGAACATAAAAGAAGATATTCTGAGAAATGTTTTGCCAGTCTCAGGTTTTTTTTTATCCATACATGTCACCAACATTTATGAACATTCTCCAAAACATTGTTTTATGCGTTTCAAAGACATACAGTTGAAGTCAGAATTATTAGCCCCCCGTTTGTTTTTTTCCTAATTTCTGTTTAACGGAGAGAAGATTTTTTTTCAACACTTTTCTAAACATAATAGTTTTAATAACTCATTTCTAATAACTGATTTATTTTATCCTTGCCATGATGACAGTAAATAAAATTTTACTAGATATTTTACAAGACACTTCTATACAGCTTAAAGTGACATTTAAAGGCTTAACTAGGTTAATTATTTTAACTAGACAGGTTAGGGTAATTAGGCAAGTTATTATTGTATGCGATGGTTTGTTCTGTGGACTATCGAAAAAAAAAAATAGCTTAAAGGGGCTAATAATTTTGACCTTAAAATTGTTTTTATAAAATTAATAACTGCTTTTATTTTACAAATAATGTTAAATAAAACAAATAAGACTTTCTCCAGAAGAAAAAATATTACCAGACATACTGTGAAAATGTTCTTGCTCTGTTAAACATCATTTGGGATTTATTTAAAAAAGAAAAAAAATTCAAAGAGGGGCTAATAATTCCGACTTCAACTGTAGTTAATACAAAGTAGCCAACCGGTCCACAGCCAATTTTTAATGTTTCGTTGTGTCTGTTTGTAACTACAGCTCTTCAACCAGGCCAGGGCCAGCCAACTGAACCTCGCCTGGGCCTGATTTGAAGCAATCATACTTGAACCTGGAGACACGCCCAGGCATGGTTCGAATGGTTTCTTCCTAATATGATGTATTGGCTTAACTAGGCAATGCAAATATGATCAAACTGAGCAAGCTACAGTAGCATGCAGTATGCTAGAATACAAACTTCTATAGCTTTTAATTAGTAGAAATTACTCCTCCATCACTAGTATGATGTCATTAACAGCAGTTCAAATCAACTTGGCTCAAACAATGTTCAAGTGACAGTTTGAGAAACAGGCATGAGTAGCAAGTTTTATTTGTTTATTTGTTTCTGAAATTATGCAATTTTAGATAATCAGTTAAGTCATTATCCCCCCTAAGAATTTTTGTATGAACTATCTCTTAAAAATCAGCTAATGCTAACTCAATTAAACGCCATTTCTAAGATACAAAATTGATACAAATGGAATTATAAAAAGCTGTGATGCTTGTGAAACAGTGAACATGAATGAATCAACAAGGATGTCAAATGTCAAGATGAGAGATAGTAACACTTGAAATACTTGGGAGATTTCTTCAGACCTGTGTCACAATTTCACTGATTGACGCATGACAGTTATTACAGGTCTTTCTTATTAAAAAACAAAACAAAACAAAAAAAAACACTACCTGCCAATCTCTCATAATGAATACTCTCAGAGCTAGTAGCACAAAGAAAATAACATATTGTAAGAATATTCAGGATACTTGACTTTCACTAGAAGTTACAATTACACAAACCTAAATTACAATTTTAAACAGGGAAGTTGATGTTTGTTCAACAGGAAACTCAAGAACTGTGCTTTCACATACAGATAGTGTTGCAGGAATTAGCAGCAAACCAGTCTGCGATTGCATCACACAGTGCATTCACATGGTAATACTGTTTAAAACACCTAATAGTTTGTGGAGACCTAAGAACGATACATAAACGTTATACTCACAGTCCAGCTGGAAGAACATCCACCTCAAGTTCAAACGTGAAGCGAAGAGCTTCTGTCAGCAGCAAGTCCACAAAAGCAGAAAGAACCCAAGCTCCAAAGAGGAAAGACTAAACATTATGATCAAAAATACAACAGTGCTTTAGTCGTACAATTTTAATAAAAGTAATTAAAAGTGTTTTAATTCATCAGCATGTGATTGAATCTACAGTACATTAGCACGTGAAAGGAAACGTTTGGAGAAATAGCTTTTGGATTAATTCGAAAGAATGAAAGGTGCTGCAAGTTACATTTGCCCTTTATGCACTTTGTATGCACTTTATCTTGATCTGGTATGTGTGTGCACGGTATTATAAAGCTATAGTTTTGTGTGTATTTGAATTATGTATTATGTGCTTGTGTGTGTATATAGTAGGGAAAATATGTATTGATCACGTCATGTTTTTTCCTGGGAATAATATTTCTATAGGAGCTGTTGACAAGGAATTGAACCAATTTTGGTAAAAACACAAACATTCATTCATTCATTTTCTTTTCGGCTAAGTCCCTTTATTAATCTGGGGTCACCACAGCGGAATGAACCGCCAACTTATCCAGCATATGTTTTACGCAGCGGATGCAAAAACACAAACAATACAAATACAAACATAAAAATAAAACATTAATTAATAAATTAATTATGTGTAATAACAATGAAATGACAGAAGGAGAAAGTACTGAACTACTGAAACGTATTTAATACTTTATATAAAAGGCTATTTTTGGTGATGGCAGAGGCACTTGGAAGTGTAAAAATCTTGATGGTTCTGTGGGTCTCGTCTATCAAATTTGATCATTATTTGGTATTTTATATTGGATTTAAGTCAGGTGATTGGCTGAGCCACTCTACAGCTTGATTTTCTTTCTCTGAAAGCATTTTGGATCATTGTCCTGCTGAAATGTACACACTGGTTTCATGCTAATGTAGATGTAGCACTGAAGCAGCTAACCTTAATTTACACTGACAAAAGGCAGACGGTTGCTGAAAACTACTGAGAGATTTCAGCTGCTGTCTAGGCTTTCACTGCCTTTCTATTCCTCCCTTTCTTCATGTGTTCAATACTTTTTCCCTGTGTCATTTCATTTTCTTACACATAACTTAATTTGCAAACTAATTTGATTTGTTTTCTTTGCATATATGGATTTCGTTGGTTGGTACCAACATAACTTTTAAGGCCACACATTTTTTTATTAAAAACATTTAAAGAATTTTTAAGACACCCTAAAATAAATCCATTATAAAATTACAAAGCTTAAATGTATTTTCATGTTTTACGAAGTACAAGTTCCCACAAACTATTTTGAAACTTTCTAAAAAGCACTTTGCACTTTCCGAAGTTTTCATATTTTTAAGATAAAAAAACAGGCAGACGCACACAACAGAGCCACCATTGACACCTAATACTTACAGCAAATTTGTGGCTGCCAAACCTTCTTTCAAATATGCGGAAATTGTAAATAAGCAGACTGCTGCAGAAAGTGTCTTTCAGGTCCAGACAGATAAGTCGTCCACTCACCAGCCTCCAGAACTACAAAAACCATGGAAATGCAAACACACACAATGACTGTTTAAGAATATTTTGAAATGTCATAAATATTTACACACACAAATCAATACAATTATTATTCAATAAAACCTTTATTCAAACAAAAAATAATTTTAAGAACAAGCAATATTTCTATTATTTCTGGCTGTTGACACACTAGCTGGATGACGATTATGATACAATCAGAAAAGAACAAATGTGTTATTAATTATTTTTTTATTATTCCCATTTACTAATTATACTAATACAGAGTTCCAAGTACACATCTTTGAACATCTGATTAATGCTATTAAAATCCAATGTTATATGTTACATTGCAAATATATAATGTAGTATTATGCTACCTAATTATTGACACCAAACTTGAGACAGGTTTAACAATTAGCATTTCATTACAACTCGATGCTCATGCAGGATAACATTTGAATGACTGCAAACATTTTAAACTCAAAGTATAAGTTTCACAATAAGTCATGATTTACTTTTCATTACAAATATTAAATATTTAGATATTAAAATATTAAAACGTCACTTCATGCAGACTTTCTCTAAGTTATGATATTCATTGAAAGAAGAAACCTAAATAAGTTTATAAATGGCATATATTTTCCTCATTGGTATGAAGTTCAAAAGAGACTCACTGATAGACAAATGAACTTTTGGCTGCTTTGGTCAAAAGAAGTTATGATTTATTTCAGAAAAATTAATTAGGGTTAGCACAATTCTTCCATTTTATTTACTTATTCTGACCTAGAAATTGCTCAAATTTAATAAAAAAATACTTTGAATAAATTTAAATAATTAATTTTTAAATACTGATTAAGATTAATAAATTAATAACAAGGCAAACATTAAGGAGCAATATAAATAGTTTAAAAATGAACATTTGATATAGCGCAGGGGTTCCCAAACTTTTCAGTCCACAACCCCCAAAATAACAATGCCAGTGACTTGCAGCCCCCAATATCCTCTGAGGTGGTTATAAATATAGAAACCTTGCACGTAATCTGTGAAGGCACTGTAAAGGCTGTAAATATAAACTACTATTCTTATCTTCAGTAAGTTATGGATAAATTATGGTAATTCTAATGGTTTAATAAAATTATTTAGATTTTTGGAAATCACCAAGTGACCCCCCTTCATTGTCCCACCACTCCCACTTTGGGAACCATTGATATAACGAACTGAATTGTTCGAGTAAATAATATTACATGAATATATTTTTACATTTCTTTACTAGTGGGTGCAGGACACTATAGTTTATTTATGCAAGTACAGCAAAACAAAGTAAATGGTCAAACTTTATTTAAAGGTACAATTCTCACTATTAACAAACTTATTATTATGACTTTTAGCTCAACAGACTTTGCTGCTTATTAATATTTATTAAGACAGCAGTTGGATTTAGGATCAGAGATGTAGAATAAGATTATGCAGAATATGTACTTTATACTAATTAACAACTATGATCTTAAAGTCTGCATTAACCAGAAGCTGCAAACATTTTTTTCTGTTTTGTGATGTAGTTCCTAGAGAAACAGAATATTAAATGAGAAAACAGTGGGCGTGGCTTGCTTTTCCTATTGCTAGCTGATTGAATGTAGTAAAGTAGGCATTTCATTCAGAAAGATCAGGAAAAGGGTTTGGGGAAAGTTATGACAACCTAACAGACGCCTCCTCTTCACTATTTCTGTTTGTTATCATAACACTGTCAAAACAGACAGTTGAACGGATGTGTTTTTTTTTCTTAATGACATGCACAGATGAATTGTTCACCACAAAACTAGCAGTGTAAGCTAACAAAATCCATATGGTTAGTTTTGATTTCATGTGTACTTAATAATAGGCAGATAAGCCACTAGTTAACACTAGAATTGGTACTTAAACTGAAGTGTTACCAAATGAACTGTGACATATTATACGCAAAAAATAATTTTCTACTACCATTACCAATTATAATAAATAATCTCTGATAACATGAGAAATGTCGAAGGTGTCTGAATAAGTTTTGTTTTTGAATTGTATATCTCACCTGTTTGCCTTGCCTGATGGCCTGGAGGTTGTATATGAACAGATCCTGGTACTGAGGCAGAAGCACAGTCAGCAGCACAGTGAGGACTGTGGGAAGCAGCAGTAAGCTCTTCGACAGGGGTGCTTTATCTGCAGAACATAAGAATAAAATTGTATCATTAGATCTTTTGTTGACGTCAAAGAATGAACGTATATATTCTAACTGTAGGACATATTGGACCTTTAGGTGAATCTGTCAGACACATTAGTTAATATGATCATCCTCATGCAGTGAGCTATGATCATATATTAAATGCAAGGGATCTTTAAAATGGTGTAAAAAGATCCCATTTATACAGTGAGACCTGTAGATTATAAATGAGTGTAAAATAGTGGTTAGCTGTTGGTTAGCAGTGGTTATCAGTTGGCATTTCTTTGTGGAGTTTGTATTCCCTTGTGTTTGTGTGGGTTTCCTTGAGGTGCTCTGGTTTCTACCACTGTTAAAACCGCAGACATGCAGTATAATTGAATTAATTAACACATTTTTTTGTGTGTGTGCGTGTGTGTGTGTGTGACTATGAGAGAGTATGGGTGTTCCACAGTACTGGTTTGTGGCTAAAAGGACATCCACTACGTAAAAATATATACCAGAATAATTGTTGGTTCATACTGCTGTGGCGAAAGAAAATGAATGAACTAATTATTCTGTAAATTAACATTTGCACTAAATGTATGAATTTGTTTATTTTTTATGCATTTAATCAATTGATTCATTTATTTCAATTATCAAATTATCTTAGAATGATTTTAAGTATTAGATCATTATATGTAACGCTACAGTTACTTAAGTAACCCTCGTTCCCTGAGGGGGGGAGGAACAAAAACGCTATGCAAAAAACTTCCACTCTGGGGATTTCGTCAGAATCCAATCATCTGAAAGAGTATAAAAACATGAAATGTCATTGGCGGCGTCAGCGTGCACAGCTGGCGTCAATTACAATTAAACTTGTTATAAAGACACAGCTCGTGCCACTCCAGACCTTCTTTTCTAGCTGAAAGAGCCTTTTACGACTACCAGCTAAGGGACAATCACTGTGGCAAAGGAACATTGCATTTCTGTTCCCCCCATCAAGGAACGAATGTTACTTTAGTAACCGTAGCGTTTCCATCGAGGGGGGAACTTCAATGCTACGTGGAAATTCCACTATGGGGAAATCTATGGAAAATGCAACAACGAAAGAACCTTACCACGTCTCTGGTGAGGGGCATGCCAAGCTGCAGTGTGAACGCACCTGCAACATGGGAGGCGCAGCCTTCCAACGTGTTCCATGGCCCTTACTTACCTGTTCCTGGTTTAGATATATTTTTCGGGGAGTCATAAAAATACACCTAGTTAATTCTAAGAATTTGTGACAGTACGACAGTACGTTGGGAAAGCGTGCAGTCTCAATGGGCCAGCTGCTGACCGAATGGCCAAAAGCATATGAAATAGCCCTGAGAAGGGGGAGTACTAATATTAGAAGATGGTTAGCGGGGAGGGAAGACATGAGCCCGCCTAGAGGGGGGGACTACATCGTGGCTGAGTGAGCATATGGGATCGCACATACTGTAGCAGGAGAAGCAGTTTTAACATGAAGTGACACAACATTTCTGTTGCGCCGTATATTATTGCATCGTGGCGGTTCCTTTTTTTGGCTACAATATGGACTTCTCTAGGTTTGTTAATTCATTAATTTATTTTATTATTTAATTTATATATTTTAATTTTAAGGTATTTTATATAATATGCTTTATAAAGTTATAATAAAATGCATGTTGTAAATACATAACATATATGCAGACAATAGGTGTCATTTGCCTAATCATTTTTAAATATTAAAGCAAAAAGAAACTTATCACATTAATGTGCTTATAACCCGCTTATACTGACACCTACTGGCACATGTCACAAGATCACTGACATTAGTGGCATGTAGGTCTACATTATTTTTAAATTTATTTGTAGTGACACTTTAGATCTTTATTGGTACAATACATGTCAGTGGATAGCATGTATTATTTTGAGGTATTTTATATAATTTACTTTTAAAAATGTAAATACATATTGAACTGGTTAACACTTCAGCCTGCATTTTTAACTTCAGATATTAGGCATAAAAAATGGTAAAGATTATGTAACGATGAATAAAGTTATTGTTCACCATTTGTATTGTTAACTGCATTAACTTTTTACAAGTTTAGTTAGATATTAACAAAGACTAAATAACGCTTAACAGATGTGTTACTCATTGTTAATCCATGTAAACTAATGCATTAACTAAAGTTAAATAATACAGCCTTATTGTAAAGTGTTACTTGAGAGACATAGAGAAGACTTATAAACAAACTCGCGATGCAATAAATCAGATGTTTGACATCATCGTAATGATTTGTTAAGAAGCATCATTAAGTTGTGTTGATGTCACAGCAACTACATGCCACTGATGTCATGCCACTAATGTCAATACATGCCACTAATGTCAGTAGGCCTAATGGCTCGTTTCCACTGACTGGTGCGGTTCGGGTCGGTACGGGTCACCTTTATCAGGCTTGCGTTTCCACTACCAAGGGTACCCTTTTGGTGGGCGTGGTGTATGACAAAGTTTCAGTCAACGTCATTCTCGCTCGAGAAAATGTCTACAATAAAGCTGCACAGGTCGCTCACATATCATACGAGAAGCTCTTCTCACAAAACAGATGCTTTACACACATAAATACTTGTGTAGAAATGTTTATTACTAACTTTTCTATGAACATGAGTTGATTATAACTGCAGATCAATGACAGTGCGAAACAGCCTACCGTAACGTCTGTAATTATTTTTAATAAATAAATAAATGAACACATATAAACACATACAGACCCTTACAGTCTCCGATATGTTAACAAATACAGAAGAACTACAGACAGCAGACATTTCGCCCATATTTAGGTTCAAAAACAACATAAAATATAGCCTACAGTCAGTGTAAACCTCTCATCTGTGTCTGTAATCTTCAGCAGCACATGTAGCCTCTGTTAGAGAGTAATTCCATCATTCCCAGTTCATATTAGTATAAAAAGGTGATGATAATATTTATACATGGCATTTTGTTCATGTTTGCTGAAAAATAATGTGCTCCTTTTTTTCCGGCTTCTCCTTTGTTTCTTCACGCTTCACGCTTCACTCTCACGTTTGTCAGTGTCTGACAGGTTTGGGTTCAAAAGCACGTCAATAATCAAGCGCAGGTTATTATCATCAGCTCAAGAAGTTTGTTATTTCAGATATAGATGCGCGACGAACGCAAGGAAAAAAGCGAAACCGCTCGCACTTCAGACTGCCTCGTAAAAACTACAAGGCACAGATTAGATTCTGCTCTACTCCATGCCTTTGTGGCTGTTCATCAAGACGACGACAAGGTTTGTTTGAGCCCAGATTGACCATGGCTCGTTATTATATGTATTAATAATTCCGCTATAATCTCTCGCTGTGTATTTTAAACATGGCGGGTTTTTTGTTTTCATTCTGGCTTGTTGTGTAAGCGAATGATCTCTGTAAACCAATAGCGTTCAGCTGCGCCCCTAGCTACGCCTTTTGGTACCCTTTCTCGTGTTTGGTACCCTTTCGAAAGGTAGCCGAAAAAGTGGTACGGTACGGTTCGGTTCGGTACGCCTTTTGACAGTGGAAACGGCCATAAAAGCGTACCAAACCAAACCGTACCGTACCTCTCAGTAGAAACGGGCCATAAATGTCATGTCAGTGCATGCCACTAATGTCAGTAGGCATAAATGCCATGTCAGTACATGCCACTAATGTCAGTAGGCCTTATTGCCAGTAATGTCAGTGAGTGACACATGCCATTAATGTCAGTAGGCCTAAACGCCACTAGTGTGTCAGTGGCACATGCCACTAATGTCAGTGACACATGCCATTAATGCCAGCGATCTTGTGACATGTGCCAGTAGGTGTCAGTATAAGCACGTTTTAAGCACATTAATGTGATAAGTTTCTTTTTGCTTTAATATTTAAAAATGATTAGGCAAATGACACCTATTATCTGCATATATGTTATGTATTTACAACATGCATTTTATTATAACTTTATAAAGCATATTATATAAAATACCTTAAAATGAAAATAAATTAATTAAATAATAAAATAAATTAATGAATTAACAAACCTAGAGAAATCCATATTGTAGCCAGCAAAGGAACCGCCACAATGCAATAATATACGGCGCAACAGATAAGCATGTCACAATAAATTTGATATCCACTGACATGTACTGTCAAATGACTAAATATTACATATTGTAGCAATAAATACCGGAAGTATAGCTACGAATGCGTAAAATAAATGCTTTTAAATTAAAACATCATGGAGTAGTCCAGCATATAAACTAACTTGCGACGCAATAAATCATATTAAAAGTCACGTAATGATTAAATATGGTTTTGCGCGTGTTGATTAGTGTCATTAAGGTTCGCCGGGTGTCGATGTCACTGAAGTGACATGCAGCGCGACACTCTGAGTGACACAGGTCACTACACATTCCACTACCGAGTGACACATGACAGTAAAAACCAGACATGCCACCGGAAGTGTTACTACACTCAGTGGCATGTGCCAGTGGTATCTATGTCAGATGTCGTGTCACTTCATGTTAAAACTGCTGCTGCATAGCAGGCACCTATATCTAGAACACGGGCTGACCAGTGGGCATGCCAACAACGTAACAGGCCAACACCTGACTCCTCCGTTGAGTCAGATGCTGGATGCCTCGGAGGAACTGCAAGGTTCGCCAAGTGGGGAACTTAATTGACAAAGCAAGAAAGCGCACGTATCTCTGTGTTAGAGAGAAAGGTGCAGCAAGCATTTTACAACACCTAACTAAATTTCCTCATTCATCAGGGTTTCCTAACACCCTTGAGGAAAGCGGCTCCACTCGCAGATTATACAATCTTGCAAATGTATTAGCAGAAACTGACGGTGGCGTGGAAGTATGGAGACATGGAAGTACGTGTCCTTCAGGTCTATTGCTGCAAACCAATCCACTTTTGCCTAAGCATCCTGAACTGCAGCCTGTAGCGGTAGCGGCCTCAAAACACGCAGATCTAGGATTGGTCGAAAGGAGAAAGGAGACCGTTCTCACGCACTCCGCGAGCCACTAGCTAATGGCACGCTTGATCTGGGAGATCGTCTTGTACAGCTTGTACGAGCTGCTCGTCTAGCTGCTCCGCCATCAAGGGGGGTGAGGGCGGAGGCGCACGCAGATCGTGCAGAGAAAGGTGGCCTCCAAGATTGCGTGAGCCAACTGTGCACTTCCGGGAAGAAAGGGATGGGAGGCTAGAAGGTCTTGCCTTCTTAGTATCCTCCACGTAACACCCATCTAGTCGGTCCAGCCGCGGGGCTGGAGGATGAACCATCACCAGACCCACAGCCGAAGCAGCCCGGTAAATCGCAGCCAGCATATCTGTTTCTGGATCCCACGCCGCGTTCACCACCCGTCTGCCAACACTCTGGACCGGGGGAAGCCAGCTGCTTTCTCGTTCTCTCTCTCTGTCGACGCAGTTGGAGAAACCCTCATAAGACTCTCTCAGAAGCTTCGTGAAAGGCTTTGAAAGTGAAAAGGATGTCTGGCGTGGCATGAGTTGCGTCTTTATAACAAGTTTAATTGTAATTGACACCAACTGTGCACGCTGACACTGCCAACTCATTGGCATTTCATTGGCCCATTTTTATACTTTTTCAGAGGATTGGATTCTGACGAAATACCTATAGTGGAAGTTTCCACATAGCATTAAAGTTCCCCTCCCGATGGAAAACTAGATTATTATATGCATTGTAAAATAATATGCGTAAATTTGCTGATTTCCGTATTTTGTGATTCATGCTTTTACTTTTCCACATTTATTTATGCTTTTGAATTGCATTATGGCATTCTTTGATCTTTCCTTCAACAATTTTTTACCTTGAAAGGTGGTAAAAAGCGATATATGATATTGAAGTGATATAATTTCTGGGTTGGCGTTGTATATTACACTACAAATACCTTGTAATAAACTGCCAGTTTATTTACAGACTTATTCCTCTATATATATATATATATATATATATATATATATATATATATATATATATATATATATATTATATATATATATATATATATATATATATATATATATATATATACTTGTCAAAATGTCAATAAAAGTCACTTTGTTAAACTGTAGAGTTAAGTTTTCAACAACATAAGTCAACAGAGCAGACATCAACATCCCAAAATGCAATTTACAACCATAAATAAAAGGAAAACAAAATACAGAATCTGTTAATTAACAGATATGTTTTTACAGTGTGTAATTTAAATCTATTAAACCAGGTTTCTTAGTTTGATTGTTGATACACATTAAAAAACACACTGCATTTTTACACAATGCAAATAAATTAATAAAACGCGCTGCATTTTCTCACAGTGCAAACAATTTACAAAAACTCCTGCATTTTCTTACAACACTTGAGAAAACTTCGCAACACAACAGAAATGTTTCAAGTGGGCCCAAAAACGTGACAGACGCCTCTGAGCCATGACTATTGCTCAGTGAATCAGAATCAGAATCAGAAAGAGCTTTATTGCCAGGTATGTTCACACATACGAGGAATTTGTTTTCAAGACAGAGCTTCTACAGTGCTCCTACAAAAAGTTGTAGGTGATCTTTGAAAGGTGAGTTTTTTGATTGTTTATTTAAACATCCTGATTCCTTGTCTTTTGTCATTTAGAAGCCTAAACAACCATAGCCTAAATAGTCGGGTCTGTCATGTTTTAGGATCCTCTTGAAACATTTCCTTTGTGTTGTGTTGTGAGAAAATGCAGCACGATTTCATAAATTGTTTGCGTTGTGTGAAAATGGAGCCTGTTTTCGTAAATTGTTTGCATTATGTGTAAATGCAGCGTGTTTTCATGAATTGTTTCATGACTTACCTAAATGGCTGGGTCTGTCATGTTTTAGGATTCTGCGTTGTGTGAAAATGGAGCACGTTTTCGTTAGTTGTTTTCGTTGTGTGTAAATGCAACACATTTATTAAAAAAAAAGATCTATGTTGCAGTGTACGTAACTGTGATAACTACAAATTGAGTTATTATTGGGTAAAACTGCAAAACCATAACAATGTTTTTTTTTTTAAATAACATGGCATAAAATAAAAATCTTTGTGACTTTAATTTATTTATTAACTTTCAAACAGCAGTGTTTTACTAAAAAATGGAATTGTTAATGAATAGGTAACTTTCATAAAGTCCTAGGACATGACTTAAAAAAATATTTTTAAAAAAATTTCAACAGCTAAGGAATTGTAAATGATTTAAACAGCTAAGGAAAAGTAAATGATGTTTCAAAAGATACATCAATAATAAGCAGTCAGCAGTAACCTACAGCTCTTTTAATGGTGTTTATCAGAAATGTGGTGATCACAGTGGTTTTAAGCAGAGTTCATGTTCTGTCTCTTTGTCAATCTCTTAAAATAAATGTTATAATGAGATACATGATTCTTGTCGCCTCGCATTTGCCCAGAAGTGGCTGATTTCTCTCTTCAAACATTTCCTGTCTAAAATCATGAGCCAAATCAAACTGACGTGATGGCCAGGATCATGTGTGAAGTGCGATAATAATCGGATGAAGGTTCATGATGACTGAGCTTTAATCTGAATGAATGACTGACAGACAGACGCATCTGATCTTCATGACATGATGGTTTTAAACTGTACTTACATAATCCCCACGAACCGGTGGACGTGAACATCATGCCACTTACACGCGGAATATAACTAAAAAAACTAAGGAAACAACGACATAAAGGCACTGAATTTAAAAACGTAAAAACATTACGCGTTATAAGGAAATCTCGCTCCGAGAGAGGGAAAGGGGAAAGGGTATCGAGTATGGTGCCTCGCAAGAGACAAACTTCACCCGCGTCACTTTTACAAAATTAGCGTTTTCTTTTACAGCAATTAGCCACTAGAGGCCGTTAAAGTTATCATGACTACGAAAGGGTTAACAGCTTGCATCCAGGTTTATGGACCCTGACTGTTATGACTGTTATGACGCGTTTAACGGTCATCATAATATTTAATCCTTTTTAAGTTTTTAATATTTTGGATTTTTATATTTTAATATTTACTTTATTTTAATATTTTATATTTAATAGCCTTATTATTAGTTAGACCTATTTCAATGGCCCTGTACATTTGGGGGCCCAAAGCAGAATCATTTTCCTACCTTGCTCTAAATAGTGGAGTATTGCCATTGCAAACTGGCCCACGATGATTTTATTGATTAATAAATACAATCAATGAAACAGAAAAGAAAAGCCTGATTTCTTCTACTTAGAAACTGTTTGAACTGTTTGAACAGTGACTTTTATGTTGCGTCCTTCTGGAGTGTTTAAAACACATTCTATTAATTTAGCAAACAGATTGAAGATTCTATAAAAGATGCAATGAACTGACACTGAACAATAATTAGCCAAAAGTGAAAATGCATTACTTAGATTCATTAGATTCTTGATTATTCTAATGTGTTCATATTTTAGAATATTTATTTATGTATACTTGTATTTTATTGTAGGTTTGATTTCTCTGTGGTTGTAGCACTTTGGGTTTTAGAAAAGCGCATTATAAATAAAATTTATTACTATTATTATTATTATTATTATTATTATTATTATTATTGTTATTAATAATAACAATAATAATAATAATAATAACATCATCATTATTGGATGTATTATTATTCTGACTGTTGTTATCATTATTATTATTATTATTATTATTATTATTATTATTATTATTATTATACATAATTAAAATAAAGTTTAATATGTTTATAATTTCTACACTCTCAGGAAAAAAATGGTACAATGTTGTACCAAAGAAGGTACAAACCCTTGGCACTGGGGCTGTACCTTTTTATGAAACAGAATGTACCTTAAGACAAAGAAACAAATTTGTACCTTGCAGTTTTTACCTTTAACGACATGATTTGTACCATGGGAAACCAAAATGTACCTTTGGTTTATAAAACCTGCAGATACAATACCTTCATCAAAGGTACAAATCTGACCATTACAGTGACAAGATACTTTTGTACTTTAACAGTGTCAAATGTGTTCCTTAAAGAACTATTTAAAGACATTTTGCTATATCCAAAATGTGTCTATTTATTTTTAGTAAATATAAAACATCAAATATGTTTTTAAAAATGTTTTTTTTTTAAGTTTCTTTTTGTGTAAATGCACCTTTTCCATTTACAAAAAAAGAATAAAATACTTTAACATAAATCAAAAGAAGGATTTTTTGCTAAACATTTCACAACACTTTTCACAAAAAGTTAGAGAAATACATTTTCCCATGTACAATATAAAACTGTTTCTTTTCCAATTTTTACACAATACCTTTGCAATAACTTAAAAGTTAATTTAATATACTTAATTTTAAAATAGAAATAAAATTATGCAAAAAATATTGTAATGAGAGATGCACAATGTTTGATTAGTTTTACAATACTAAAATGTCTGCATGAACACTTTGCATATGCAGGACTGTTGCCAGCTCATGAGCGTAGTGGAAAGCAAACGCCAAAAGGTGCGGAAATCAATAATAAAAATGTATTTATCAGAAAATGCTTTGCAAATTTTTATTTAAAATGCCTAAATGTTTAGTTTACAATACCTATAGTTTTGTTTTACCAGTTGTTTTGTATTATAGAACTTAATAATGAATGTTTATGAGTTTCTTTGAACATATGCTTTTAAATGATGATTCATGTTTTAATATGGAAATTATTCATAAAATCACTTTGCCTTTCCAGTCATATTTATTTCATATATATTGTAATAAAGAAGAAGTTGTCCAACACTTATGTACCTTTTTTATGAGAACAATTGTGTACCTTCATTTCAACTGTACCATAAAATGCACAGAACAGTATCATAAGAGGTCTTTTCAAGGTACAACTTTTACAAAGGTACAAAACAATTCCTCAAGGAACATTATTTGTACCACCGTGTACCTGTTTTCTGAGAGTTTAGTTTATAAAAGCAAATTGAACAATCATCTAATTTATATGATTAATAATGTATATTAAATCATTATCTTAACAGACAAATATGTCAAAATTAGGCTATGTGGTTAAAGAAATCTGAGTCAAAATCAGTCTTTTCATTACTTAATTTTGAATTTGCCATTATTGCTATCTCATAAATGATTTGGTAACAATTCTGACATTTTGCCATAATTCTTATGACAGCTTCGTTCACATGTTTAGTGCCTATAAACATATAAACTTTTTTTATATATATTTTTTTTTTATTGTAGTTTTTGCAGACAGAAAAACAGTGTTTTAGAAAAAAAAAGACAGGATTCCATATTTTACCCAAATTTTCAGAGTTCCCAGAAGTGGAATATCTAATTCTTTCTAAATGTAAAGTGGATGTGAGTCCAAGAAGCCAGTCAGAAAAAAAGAGGTCAAACATTTTTCTTCCAGAAAGAAAGAATCTTTTTTTAAGCTGTGATCATGCCGTACTGAACAGTTAACTCTACATTTTGGTTGAAAGTCTCCAGAAAATCTGACTAGCCAAAAATTGCTATCATTGAGTCAGGGAGTAAAACACAATCGTAAATATCAAAGAACTGAAATATTTTTAACCAAAAAATCTGAATTTGCACACAAGACCAAAAAAGATGTGCTAAGGTACCCTTATACTTGTAGCATGTGGCGAAGCGGAGGGATAGAATTTACTAAGCTTTGTTTTAGAATAGTGAAGTCTGTGTAATACTTTGTACTGAATCAGGTTGTGTCTAGAATTTATAGAACAAGAATAATCAAATAAAAGACATTGATCCCAATCAGTCTCAGAGACTAAAATCACTAGTTCTTCTTCCAAGACATATAAACTTTTAATAATATTTTTGAATTGATAAAATTTTTTGACTTTGTCTTATTTATTGCTTTTTTATTTAATGATTGTAGATATCTTAAACTATGCTGTTTTTCATCTCACATTATAGGTTTATGCACATTTCTATGCTAAGGAACTGTTCTAATCTGCACTGTGGTTTTATAACCACGCGATGGCAGCACATACAACTGGTTTAGATTGACTAGTGGAAGTAATGTTAGCAAACAGTTTAAGTTTATTATTATTATTATTATTATTATTATTATTATTATTATTATTGGGCTATACAATTTACGATAAAGTTTAATAAAGGTTTTCAAGCGTGTGAACTGGTGTTATTTTTATTTAATTGCAAATAATAATAATAATAATAATAATGCAAGAAATAAAAGGCAATATTGCTTTGACTAGTTTTCGGCGTTGAAACAGGCCATTTGGCTTTTGATAAATGATCAGTGCTATCTTCTGACTTCAATTTCACAAACAAGAGCTTTCTCTGCTGGAGAATTAATGGAAACAAGACATCTTTCATTTGAGCCGGTTTGAAAGCTCAGCTGCAAGTCAACGTCAAGCTGCTACATTAAGTAAAATACTTTTGTTTGTTCCCCACTGCTGGCTTTGAGATAAATTAGCCTGTTTGTGTAATGACCATCTGTTGGGTGTTTTAGACGTGTTGCGCAGACTGGCGGCGGCGATGCTTATGGGGAGTTGCTGCTTTTCATAAGATAATCATGAAATGGGACACATGACTAATAGAGATGAAGGAAGACATCGGTTTCTGTGGCCCATGCAGCTACCGCCGAATGATGAAGGCTCCTGGGGTGCTGCAGTTGTCTGAAAGTGTGAGAATTAGTTAACACACTTTTAAAAAAAAACTAAATATACTGCACTGTAAAAATAAATCTGTAAAATTTACGGAAAAATACTGGCAGCTATGGTTGCCAGAACTTTTTTGCAAAAAAAAAAAAAAAAAAAAAAAAAACAGAATTTTTCTGTAAAATAGTTTTTACAATAAAATGTTGTATTTTTAACAAGAGAAAAAAATATTCATTAACTGATGCAATAATAATTTACAAACCTTTGAGTTAATCATTTTGTATTTGCCGAAAGCAACTACGTTTTAATTGGCATTTACGGGCATTAAATTGATATTTTAAATGTCTAAGTAATATATCTGATCATATTGACACTGAGAACCATTGCACTTCAGTTCACTACAAAAACTTTTTAAATAATGTAAAGTCATTAAATGCATTATTGTGTTCATGTTTGACTGTAATTAACAAACAGATTTTCACTGCATTAGTAACTACACAGTTACATTTATACAAAAGAAGATGCAGCATAACATCAGATTCACTGAATTCATCTTGGACTTGCACAAAGATGTCCTCCACAATGGTGACACAAAAATGTTTTACAGTTGTTTTTCTCGATTTTACAAAAAAAATACTGGCAGCTGTGGCTGCCAGTAATCTACTGTTTTTAGTATTTTACATTCGTAAATCAATCTACAGAATACTTCTGTTAAGAACACATTCCACAGTCTGTATTTTTCATCAAACACATTTAACCCCTCAAATCCCAGAGCAAAATCCTCACTAGTGTCCTCACTACAGAGGGTTGAACACTCAGACAGTGATGAAGTTAATGAGATAATTAAGTGTCTAATTAAAGGAGGATTGAGAATTATTGATGAACAAGTGTTAACAAGCAGAATCACTGAAGGAAAGAACAACAAGACCAAATAACACAAATTACAGCCAAAATCAAAGTTGAAATCAACTGAGAATAAAACTCAAAATAAAAATAAAAATAATTACACAATAAAACTTTTATTTCTCAAGATCTCAGCAGAGATCATTAAACAACTCCACAGATGGCACTCAAGAGGTTTTTGCGTCTGAACTCTTGGTTTGTACTAAACAATGGCACAAATTAACACAGGACACTTTCTGTCTATGCTATGTTATAATTTTGGACAGACATGCAGTTTTCCCAGTAAAATGACAACAATTACTTTCATCCATAGTGTAACAATAAGAAACCGGTTGCCAAATAAAGTACAGTCCAATTTGTTTTTATAACCAGACTGAATTAAGCAGGTTTATCATGCAAGAACCTTGTAGTAAAAGTAAACTTCTCCTTGATCATGATCTCAGAGCAATCGAATCTCAAACATTAGTGGAACAACTTCCCTTACAAAATTTTCTGCAGTTAAATAAAAAAAGAATACTGCAGGTTTTGTTAACTTCTGAAAAGTGCAGTTTTTTGGACACTGTAAAAACTGCATTATTTAAGTTTATTGCAGTACTGCAGTACAACTGAAGTACTACAATACAACCACCTGCAGTACATATACTGCAATACAACTGAAGTACTACTACAACTGCAGTTAAACTACTGCAGTACTACTAAAGTGATAGTATAATGGAGTACAACTACTGCAATGGTACTGAAGTACAAGTTTTCAGAAGTATAACTACAGAAATACATCTACAATACTGTAATACATAATAAAACTAGAGCACTTTTAATACTTATATATCTATATGCAATAAATAATATAACATATCACTTTATTGCCCCTTTCATTTTATTTAATGTTACTTGAGTTGTGCAGATTTTACTGCTGTAAACTTTTTTAGTTGAACTGTGTTTATACCTCATTATACTGCAATTTTGCAGTTGCATTGAATTTTTCCACAGTTATCCTTATATATGCTACTGCTGTTGTACTGTTCAGTTCACAGCAGTTCTTTTTTATTAATCGTTTTTGCAAATAAACTCTTAAAATTCTAATTAGAAAATTACTTGAATCCAATATGACATCCCTGAAAAAAGTACAAAATATTCTTGGAAGATGTTGAAGAACAAACCCCTTGGAACACAAGTGCAGTACATTCTCACCACACTATTAACATATTAGACTACAGCAGCACAAGTGCAGTAAAGATGGAGTTTACTCCAATTTACTGTAACTTATACTGCTGTTGTCCTGTATTTGAACTGTGTTTATACTTCATTGTATTGCAGTTTTGCAATTGTGCTTAATTTTACTGCAGTTATACTTCTATATACTGCTGTTGTACTGCAGTTGTACTACAGTTTTACTTCAGTATACTGCAGTTATTTTTTTGGAAGGGTAAAACGGATCCCAGATCAGTCATGAGCTCATCTGCCTTCTTAATTCTTTTCACTCATATCTCATTTTATTGTTTATTAATAAAATTTGATATATCTCATATTTGTCTTTAATGATACACTGCTGTGTTTATAGCCTTATCAATATGACAAACAGAAAAGTTTTGAAAAAAAGATAGTGATAGAGCCAAAAGATTATTAATATACAATTTTGTATAAGATTGTTAAGACACCCCAGCATATTCATATTCATTTCAAAATTAACAGAACTACTTCATTACGTTTAAGTTTAACATTTTCTTTAAATAAACATGTATCAAATAAACAGTCCAATGTCAAAATAGAACCCGACTAACATTGTGTCTGAAAGCCTGACAGATAATGACCAAATCACACACACTTGTTTACATAAAAAAATAACTGAATAATGGAGGGTAAAAGATCTGAATGGAAGAAAAAAGAAGCTATGTTTCTGTCTTTGTCAACCTCAACAAATTAGAGTGTGTGTTCTTGTAAGAAAGAAAATCCAGATTTGTCGGCAGCACTGTCTCCTGCTGTTTGCTTTGTCCATTAAAAGGAAATGAGCAGATGGCAGTTGGCCTCCTCTCGTCCTTTTTTCTCTTCTCGCTCTCTCGATGTCTCTCCCTTTCTGCCATCCTCATTGTCCATTAATCTCTCTCTTCACAATCTGCCTGAGTATAGAGCTGACAGTGAAGCCCCCAGGGAGAGGGAGGGAAAACAAGCCAATCCAGCTGTCAGAAGTCCAGCGACGGTACATAAGTCCTCTCGAGCACCCAATGCCCCTGTCAAGCAGCTTGAGTGAGAACTCACACACACGTCTAGTGACAAGGCAATGGTGAAACCAGACAAAACAAACAACTGAAACAATACATTCTCATTATACACAAATCCTCACAGCAGAATGTGATAAATGGCGAGATTGTGTTTTCATCTTGACCAAGAATTGATTATTATGGTATTTCCACACGATGCACCTTCTTGTTGCAGTACTTTTCAACATAGAGTGATAATTTCACACACCCGCAATACATTTTTCTTTTACACTGCTCACTTTCAGGCCACTGAAAATTACTTTTCATTGAAACCTTGGTCCTTGATGGTCCACACTATGGTTATCATCACTATAAGAGTCACAAAAAAAATCAACAAAATAGAAAATCAGTCAAGGCTAAATTAAAACCTGAGGCTCTTGATGATACACTGACTGATGATGCTTAAAAGGATCAGTCATTTAATCGCTTACTAAAGACTCACTTGGGCTGAATCAGTGAATCATTAAATGTATACTTTTGCTGCGTTCCATTTGGAAAGGCTCATCTGTATACCCTAATCCCTTTGTAGAGAGTGACAGGTTCAAAGGGATGAAGGGTGTAGGGGTCAAAATGCCTTTTTTTGGAATGTACTTCTGAGACAAACAAGAAGTTGTACCCTCAATGCACTTTTTGTTTGTTGGTTGACACTCAAAAACACACTTGATATGATCATTGTGCAGATTGCACTTTGTTTGTTTGTTTATTTACAGATTTATACAAAAGTTTGGGCACCCCTCTATAGCTGCATAATAATGTGCTCTTTCTTTATAAGAAGATCACAGTGAAATCCCATTTGGTTACTAGAGAAGGCTAGGTAATGTCATGTTATCAGATAGAAATGCATAGGGTAGCAGTATTGAGATTTGTGAAATTGAATTGAAACTGAAAAATTGGCTATGTGAAAGTTTGGGAACCCTCTTTTTTGTGTGGATTTTAAAACCTGTGGTCACTTAATGCTGATTGATTATAACACAAAATTGATGAGTGACAATCATGAAAAAGGATAGCTGATTGCTAGCTGTGCTTCTCCTTATTGTGAACCAGAAATGAGCAACATGGGAACCCCAAAAGTATTTCCTAAAAACTGCGACAATTAATTAACATTAATTAGGAGAAGGATGCAAAAAGCTATCATAAAGATTTAAAGTCCCTATATCTCCATAGTCAGATTTATAGTAAGAAAATGGAAGGCCTCAGGAACAGTCCTTGAGAAGGAAAGATGTGATAGGCCAAGAAAAATATCTGAAAGACAAGGGTGAAGAATGGTTAGAATGGTCACAGACAAATCACATACCACCTCCAAAGGGCTCTATGAACATCTTGCTGCTGATAATGTCATTGCCCATCATTCCACAGTCCAGCACACTCTTCATAAAGAACAGTTCATAGGAAGGGTGATGCAGAAGAAGTCTTTTCTGCATTCTGCTTACAAGAACAGTCGTTTGAGGTATGCAAAGGCTCATCCGAACAAGCCTGAATAATTTTGGAAAAATATACTGTTGACAGATGCCACAACCATAGGCGCTTTGCATGGCAGAAAAAGAACACAGCATTCCTGGAGAAGAACATGCAACCTAGTGTAAAATATGGTGGAGGGTCCATCATGTTGTAGGGATGTGTGGCAAACACAGGTACTGGAAACCTTGTCAGAGAGAGGTCGCATCAATTCCCAGTATCAGCAGAGTCTTAAGAACAATGTTCAGGAATCAGTCAAGAGGCTGAAATTACGGCAGGGTTGGATGTTACAACAGGACAATGACTCAAAGCACAGTTCCAGATCTAGCAATGAATTTATGCTCAGACACAATACAATGTTCTAGAATGGCCATGCAAGTCTCCAGACTTGAACATCATTCAAAATCTATGGATTGATTTGAAAAGGGCCATTCATGCTCGGCACCCATCAAACCTGACTAGAGAAATATTGCAGGGAGGAATGGCTGAAAATGCCTTCAGCAAGAATTCAGGGACTTATTCTTGACTATAAGAAGCGTCTAAAGGCTGTTATTTCAGCAAAAGGTGGCTCTTCAAAGATTCAATGTCATTATTTTGTTGGGGTGGCCAGATTTATGCACCTGCGTGCTGACATATAGCAACATGGTGCTCATGGCAACTTGAGCTTAATTCCCAGCTCGAGGTCCTATACTGATCCTTTCCCTCTCTGCTCCCAGTGCTTTCCTGTCTGTCCTCCACTATTCTGTCACAATAAAAATATGGAAAAAAAAAACCTTAAATCACATAAAAGCTAGCTTAAAAAAGTATGTTTTAAAGAGCCCGTATTTTGCATTAAAAAGGGTCATATTTTGGTTTTGGGGGTCTCCAACAACATGCTAATATGCATGCAAGGTCAAAAAACACTTTCATTGTCTTTTAATATGCATTTATTTTCACCTAATTATCCCAGCGACTCCCATATGAATCGTTCATTTGTTTCTAAACCCCTCCTTAGCACGAAGATAATCTGCGCTGATTGGACCGATGACAAAGTCTGTTGTGATTGGTCGACTGGGTTCAGCATGAGACAAAGAAATGCAAAATACACAAAACGAGGCAACCATTTTAATTACACTTACATGATCCGCAAAGAGAAGAAACCGGTCCATATGAACTGTAACAGTTACTGACAAAGTCCCTGTCAAAGTCTGACAAAGTCCCATAGTCTCTGCTGCTCCTTCAATAGCAAATGGCTGGCAAATCCCATGTTGCAGCGTGGGTTATTGTATCAATCGTCAGAAAAATGACAGGAACAAACACAGCACCAAGTTGGCTATACTGTGGTATTGTCACCTATTGTCATCTGTGTCACCTGTGGTATTGGTATCTGTCAGTGATCGTCATCTTTGCCCTCCACTAGTGTGTCGAGAGAAAGCATGTGCACGTCGATGCAATCAATCAAAAGATCTGATCGCAACTTGATTCATTTATTCGACTCTGAACCCTCAGCTGGATGTTTTCATTCACTTAGAGCTGTGTCACACACTGCATGGAAGCTCATTTTCAACTCATAATAAGGGCTCTTTAAATGACCAACTAAAACTCAGAGAAGTTAGGTACAGTAGTGCAGTAAAAATACTTTGGTGTTTGCATTTTCAATAGAAGTGTCCATAAAGCATGTCTGAAAGTCAGTTTTGTTTGACTAATCTTTGTTGGCTGGCTAATCTGTGCAGAGCTACAAACTAGACAGGTCAAGTTAAATTTGACTGATTTAATGGATTCATTCATTTTGCTCATTAACCAAATCTCACAGCATTTGCCTGAGACTGTCAAAAAAAGTTATAATGTATTAAATAACATTTAGTTTCAGCATTTTAGCTCTCCCTGCTATGCTAATGAATTTATAATGAATATTGATAAAGAAGTTTGAAGCTCATAATGATGGTTACCATTTACTGTTTTTGTATTGTAATAATATCATTGGGCCACAATTAAAAAAAAAAAAACTTCTTGAATGTTCTACTAAAGAAGAAAAAAGTCTGAGTATAATTCAGAGCAACGTTTTATTTTTGGGTGAACTGTCCCTTTAAAGAGATTTTCAAAAAAAAATTATTCCATATTTGCACGATATTTCAATTTATTGTTTGTCACTTTGTTGTTTGGTTAACACCATTCTTCAATATACTTTTGTGTTAAGAGTTACTTAACAGAAACAGTTAAGTAAAAAAGTAATGGCTGATTTTATTTAAAGGCACACTATGTAATTTCTGCAGTTAGATGGCATGTATTCACAACAAACAAAGGCATAGTTTAAGAACTGAGTGTGGAATTGGAGTTGTTGCCTTCATTACATCCTACAGCAAAACATGCAGAATCTGCTAACATCCTACTAATGCAGTAAACGTTCATGGATGAGCTATTATTCAAAACATATTGCCATTATTGTCATATAAACATGACATAATAAGGAAAGTAAGAAAGAAAGAATGTGTTTAACACATTTCAAAAGTTATGATTTAATGTACAACATGAAAGCTGTAATAATAATGATTTCTTAAGCCACTATTAGTGCTTGGGAGGTGCCTGGGCTCGGATGAGTAGCATTTTCTCAATTATTATTTTTCACATTGTGCCAACAGCCACTGGCACGCATTCAAACTCTGCTCAATATCAATTTGACTTTGGCAGTACATTGTTTTTGTGAGTGAATATGGGGCTCTAAGCTCAAACCTGCCTCTGACTTAAACCTCTGTTTTAATGTTGACCTCTGTTTAAAATGTATCACACTTTTCAATGTTTTGTTGTCGGCCTTTAAAAAAACAAAACATAATTCTCAACAACATTTGAAGGTCCAGTACTAATTCAATGGCAAGGTTTCTGAAAGCTAAAAAATCTTTACGGTTTCAACTCTTTGATAAGCTATATTGTTCATGATTTACAGGACATACAATAAGAATATTGATTCTAAGAATATATTTAACTCTTGTATTTGATGAAACATTTGTGAACTTGACATAACTATATAAAGTTACAATACACTTTACACAATATATGTTTTTAAAAAAGCTTTGTCACGTAGCCAAAAAAAAATTCCAATATATTTCATAACAGTGGGAATAAATATTCATTTATTCATTTTCTTTTCGGCTTAGTCCCTTTATTTATCTGGGGTCGCCACAGCGGAATGAACCACCAACTTATCCACCATATGTTTTACGCAGCGGATGCCCTTCCAGCTGCAAACCCATCACTAAGAAACACCCACACACTCATTCACACACATACACTACGGCCAATTTAGTTCATCCAATTCACCTATAGCGCATGTCTTTGGACTTGTTGGGGTAACCGGAGCACTCGGAGGAAACCCACGCGAACACGGGGAGAACATGCAAGCTCCACACAGAAATGCCAACTGACCCAGTCCAGGCTTGAACCAACGATCTTCTTGCTGTGAGGCGACAGTGCTACTGCTCCACCACGCTTCCCCACAGTGGGAATAAATATTAATCATTTTAGGCTTTTTTTTGGCCGAGTTTGCTCAATGAATAGTTTTGGAAAATTAACTCACTATACTCACATTTGAGTAGTCCCAAAACTTCACTGTAAACAAATTTTCACACAATCGATTGATCGGTTTTTCAGTTTGTGGTAAACTATCCTCTTAAAACCTTTTGTGGGATAAAAAAAATAGTTTCATGGATATTAAAGCTGTTTCACTGAACCATTGATGACCAAAAAAAAAACTTTTAAGAAAGTAACTTTTATGGAAAAGACATCCCAAACGTGTAAAATAATGCCCCATCATCATATTTTAGGAAACAAACTTTTTTTGGATGTCAAAATTTCTTCAACCATCAACGGCAATAAACAGTATTTATTATAAAATGAAGCAACACATACATGTTTTGACCAGCAGATCTAAAATTTTCTTGTTAAAAAGAATCTCAATCATACTAATATATATATATATATATATGTAGTATAGTTAAAGTCAGAAATATTAGCCTCAATTATTGAATTTTTTTTTAACAATATGTCTGATAATATTTTTTCTTCTGGAGAAAGTCTTTTTGTTTTATTTTGGCTAAAATAAAAGTAGTTTTTAATTTTTTAAAAAACATTTTAAGGAAATAATTATTAGATCCTTTATGCAAATTTTTTTCAAATTTACAGAACAAACTAACGTTATATAATAACTTGCCTAATTACCCTAACCTGCCTAGTTAACCTAATTAACCTCGTTAAGCTTTTAAATGTCACTTTAGGTTGTATAGAAGTGTCTGGAAAAATATTATTTACTGTCATCGTGGCGAAGATTAAATAAATGAGTTATTGGAAATGACTTAAAAACTATTAGGTTTAGAAATGTTTGAAGAAATCTTCTCTCCGTTAAACAGAAAATGGGGAAAAAAATAAACAAGGGGCGAATAATTCTGACTTCAACTGTACACTGTAAAAATAATAATAATACCCCATATCTACTTAATGAATTTGAGGTAACAGATTACAAGCAATATTATTAAATTTAACATATATGGATTAAGTAACAATTAATTAAATTTGCTTATTTAAAATTAGTCATTTAAATAAAGTAACCAAAAACAGTACTTAAAAAAATAGATTTTAAACAAAATATTAATTTGAATTGAACAGAAAAAAAAAAATGTTAATGAAATGTTAATAAAACAATGGTAAAACAATGGTAAAACGATAGTAAAACAATGGTAAAACAATGGTAAAACGATAGTTAAACAATGGTAAAACGATAGTAAAACGATAGTAAAACAATGGTAAAACAATGGTAAAACGATAGTAAAACAATGGTAAAACAATGGTAAAACGATAGTTAAACAATGGTAAAACGATAGTAAAACAATGGTAAAACGATAGTAATACAATGGTAAATCGATAGTAAAACAATGGTAAAACCATGGTAAAACGATGGTTTTACTACAGTAAAAGCATACTAAAACCATAAAATACAGTTATAGTAAACTCTAAATTGATGTTAAAACCATCGTAAAACGATGGTAAAACGATAGTAAAACGATGGTAAAACGATCGTTGTAAGATTGTTTTACCATCGTTTTACCATGTTTTTACTACCCAGATATTAAAATGACAATTTCAATCAAAATCAATGTTTCTTTTGATATCGAATCAACGTTGATCACAGACATTGATTTATCGTTTTGCTCATCGGGGTAATGGTGCAATGACGTCAAGCACTCCATTTAAATTTAATCTGAAATCAACGCATTGGTCACTTACATAACGTTGAATCGATGTTGATTCAGTCGATCAAAACGACTTATAGAATCCACACATTTTCAACATATAATGACCTAATTGGTTTGTTTTCCTAACGTTGAAATTATGCTGATTTAATCTATTGAAACGTAGAATCCACACATATTCAACATAAAAATCTATCAAAATGATTTAACGTTGAAATTAATGCTTAAACAAACTTTTCAAACCAATCCATATTACATAATCACAGTTTTTAGAGGATACATAATATAATTTATTCTTTATATGAAAAAACACACCACATCTGTAATCTTTTTTATTTATACAACTGTAAATATTCGTTAAGAGCATAAATTCATTCAAATCTTCTACACAAACACACAAAGAGAACATTTAAATTATAGGCTAAAATAGTCAAAACCATTTACTCAAAAAGTAAAACGAGAATATTAAATTGCTTGTCTATTTGTGTTCTATTTCAACAAGTATTTTTCATTAGAGTAAAAAATGCATTTAATTTCAGATGTGCATATCCCAGATAGCAAATTACATCTGGCCCAGATATGGCCCACATCCCCCACTTTCTTCTGGCCCACATACCACGAGCCACAACTCACGATAATATTGGCATGCTGTGTGTGGGCCAGATCTGGCCCATATGTCTCCTGCCATTGCCAGAAGTGAGCCATATGTGCCTTAGTTGGCCCAGATGTGGCCCAGAACTGTATGCTATCTGGGTAATAACAAAATTTATTATTATTTCCAGTCAAAAGCAGTTAAACAAACAGTCCCTTCTTTTTGTTAGGATCGCTAAATTCGCCATTATTTCCTCGGAGGGCAGTTTAAAATCAAAAGTTGATCTCCTCTGCCTTTTCTCCTCTCGCGAATGAGTCAATTTCACGGCACATTATTCCTGCGCCATTCTCTCTTTCCCGACTCTCTCTCTCATTAGGAGCGAGAAGAAGCGACATGAATTAGTAATGACACTGAAAGGTTTGAAAAGCTGAACGTTTCTCTCTTGGCCTTTCATTCCGCGTCCACGACCTGCTTTAACACTCATTTGTGGAGAACTTGTCCAGCTCCTCTTCTACTGTCTGGGTTAATGTCTAATAGGCGCTCGCTGATTAGATAACACTTGCCATACTCCATTCGTTGTGTCTGGATGTATTACACACTGAGACGAGTCACTCAACATGCTCTTGTTAGAATCATTTTTGTTCATAAAGGCTCGTTGAGGAAGTGAGATTAATAGAAATAGACAAAAATGATCACAGAAGGGAAGCACAATGTTGACACGGTCACAATGCTAAAATGCTTTGTTGTTTAGGCTATTTTGATGACAAGATGGCGGCGCGGTCACATCGCGAGGCTCAGCGTCTCTCCAGTTTCTGCAGTTTTGCAGTATTATTCCTGCTCATTTCGGGTCTGTTTGTGCAGAATAGCAGTGCCTTTACATCGTACACCGACAGGAGATCTTGGATATTGGTTTGTGCATTCGGGACAGTTTTAGTAGCAATCTTCGACTCATCCCTGAGATCGGGATGACGCACGGCGGGCTAAGAGCTAAGCTAAAGCTAACACCACACCAGCTCTCTTTACCCAGCATCTTTCTCGCCAATGTACGGTCACTGGTGAACAAAATGGATGAGATTCGACTGTGCATCAATCACAGCAAAAGATTATGGAACTGTAATGTCATGATTTTCACAGAAACAGGGCTAAACAGCAGGATACCAGACAACGCTGTATCGCTAACTGAGCATCAAACATTCCGAGCATACAGAACGGCGGATGACTCCGGTTAGACCAGAGGCGGAGGATTATGCATTTATATTAACAAAGCTTGGTGCACAAACTCTGTCGTCGTTGGGAGACATTGTACTGTTAACCTGGAATTTCTAATGGTTAAATGTAGACCGTTTTATCTGCCATGGGAGTTCACCTCCACCATAATAACTGCTGCCTATATTCCTCCCGATGCTGATGCCAAGCTTGGTATGAATGAACTTCAAGCAGCCATCAGCAAACAACAGACTGCTCACCCGGAGGCTGCTTTTATTGTTGCGGGGGATTTTAATCACTCAAACTTAAAGACAGTGCTCCCCAAATTCCATCAAAACATTTTCTGCCACACAAGGGGAAACAAAACTTTAGACCAAGTTTACACAAACATGGGTGAAGCATACGCTGTGACCCCCCTCCCCCACTTGGGTCAATCAGATCACCTTTCTTTGTTCCTCACTCCCAAGTACTCACCCCTCATCAACCTTGTAAAGCCATCAGTGAGGACCATCAAAGTGTGGCCAGCGGGGGTAGACTCCACACTCCAGGACAGGTTTCAACACAAAGACTGGAGTATGTTTGCTTCCCAGGCCACATGTGGCTCTCACACAGACATTGACAGTTACACTTTCTCTGTTCTGGAATATATCAATACCACCATAGACAGTGTTACAACTCAGAAACAGAGCACCACATACCCAAATCAAAAGCCATGGATGAACAAGGAGGTGCGCCTCCTGCTGAAGGCACGCAACACTGCCTTCAGATCAGGGGATGCACAGGCCTACAGCACTTCCAGGGCTAATCTGAAGAGGGGCATCAAAAAGGCCAAGCACCGTTACAAGCTAAAGCTAGAGGAGCACATTTCCAACTCTGATCCTCGGCGCATGTGGCAGGGCATCCAGGCCATCAGCAACTACAAACCCAGCCAGTCCACACCCACAGCCACAAATGTCTCCGTCCTGAACGAGCTAAATGACTTTTATGCCCGCTTTGAAAGAGACAATAAAGAACCCTACACCAGGAACACTTCCTCAACCGACCACTCACCTATGACACTCACCTCCTCAGAAGTCTACACCACACTGAGTCAGATCAATGTGCGTAAGGCTGCTGGACCAGCAGCTGGACCTGGACGGTATTCCTGGGTGCGTCCTCAAAGCATGTGCAGAACAGCTCGCGGGGGTATTCACTAACATTTTCAACCTGTCGCTTAACCTAGCAACTGTGCCAACATGCTTTAAAACCACCTTTATTGTGCCAGTGCCCAAACACTCCAGCCCAACATGCCTGAATGACTACCGCCCTGTAGCACTCACACCCATCATCATGAAGTGCTTCGAGCGGTTGGTCCTGGCACATCTGAAAGACTCTCTGCCATCCACACTGGACCCACATCAGTTTGCCTACCGTGGCAACAGGAGCACAGAAGATGCCGTCTCCATAGCACTGCACTCCGTCCTCACACACCTGGACAATAAAAACACTTATGCACAAATGCTGTTTGTTGACTTCAGCTCAGCATTCAACACCGTCATACCCTCTAAGTTACTGATCAAACTTAGAGACCTGGATATCGACATGTCTCATTGCAACTGGGTTATGGACTTTCTGACTAAGAAACCTCAGAATGTTAGATCAGGTCACATCTGCTCCACCACCATCACACTCAACACTGGTGTACCACACGTGCTGAGCCCCTTCCTCTACTCTCTTTTTACCATCGACTGTAGGCCTGTGAACATATCCAACACCATCATCAAATTTGCAGATGACACCACAGTGATTGGTCTAATCAGCAATAATGATGAGACTGCCTACAGGGAGGAGATACAGCATCTGGCCACTTGGTGCACTGACAATAATCTGCTCCTCAACACCAACAAGACCAAGGAGCTCATTGTGGACTTCAGGAAGGGACGAACAGGCTCACATGATTCGATCCACATTAATGGGATGCCCGTTGAGCCTGTCTCATCCTTCAAGTTCCTGGGGACCCACATCTCAAAGGACCTTTCCTGGACCACCAACACCACCAGCCTGGTCAAGAAGGCTCAGCAGCGCCTATTCTTCTTGAGGCAACTTAAGAAGAACCAGCTTTCATCAGCTGTCTTGGTGAACTTCTACCGCTGCACAATAGAAAGCATCCTAACCAACTGCGTCACAGTCTGGTATGGAAGCTGCTCTGATGCGGAACGTAAGGCACTGCAGCGGGTGGTGAAAACTGCCCATCGCATCACAGGGACTACGCTGCCAGCCATTGAGGACATCCAGAAGAAACACTGTCTGCGCCGAGCACGCAGTATTCTTAAGGACACCTCTCACCCTGCTCACAGACTGTTTTCACTTCTGCCTTCCGGCAGGCGCTTCAGGCTCCCCCGGACAAAAACTAGCAGACTGAGGAGCAGCTTTTTCCCCAGAGCTGTCTCCCTTTTGAACTCTGCCCCTCACTGACTCTTTTATCATTAATCATAATTTAACATCTGCACATTTTAAAATGTGCACATATTCATTTATTTGAACTGTACATACCCACCGCACATGGACATTTGTAATTATGTTTATCTATCTGCACACTTCTGATTATTAATAGCATCCTGTACATATATTCATTTATTGTAAATCTCTGTTCATAGCTAATACAACCTGTATATAATGTTCATAGTACATCCATCTGTAAATATTACCATAGTTTTTCTATAGTTTTTCTATAAACAGCACTTTATAACTTATACCTATATCCTGCACTTGCTGATATTGCACTGCTGGTTAGACCGAAACTTTTCATTGCCTTGTACTTGTACATGTGTAATGACAATAAAGTTGAATCTAATCTAATCTAATCTATTTTAAATATAGTCTTAAAACATTAAAAATACATTTACGTTAATAATTTATTTGTGGAATTAAATATATTTTATTAACGTCACTCTGAAATGAAATAGCAAACTATAAAAAATGAATAGCATTAAAAGTGAATATTGATTGATTACTGTAAGAAAAAAAATGAGGACAACATAGAAATCTCAATGAAGATGTTTATTCAGCATAGCAGTCTGAAAATACACCGCAGTACCTTGGGTTCACCGGAGTCAGAATAAACCCTGAATATTCTTAAACTCAAACCTTCATATTGTTTTAGATGTTGACTTTAGACTTGCCTTTAGATGTAAATGAAGTTGCTCCTTGGCTGTTGTTCCAGGTGTTCTCTCTATATCTCTAGGTTAATGTGTGGTTTCAACACCATTGATGAATTGATTCTCTGTGCACCACACCCATCCCCATTCTACAATTGTTACCATTTGGTCAAGATGTAGTCACCTCAAACAATGAAGAGACAACAAACTGTTGACTTCTCTTTTATCTCATAATTCAGCCCTATTGGGAAATGAGCATCAGTTCACCATTTAGAGTGGAAGTTGGGTCAAGGCAGACTCATTTCTTACACTACAGATCAATAAAAATTTGCATAATTATCCCAACTTGCCAAGTTAACCTAATTAACCTAAATTGCACTCATAAATGCATAGATAAATGGAACTGAGCTATTAACTAATGCTGAACTAATGTGAATAAATAAAATAAATATTTAAAATAAAATTTAAAATAAATAAATACAGACACATAAAAAAATATTTGTCATATTAATGTTACTCACATTAAATAATGTTAAGCAATGGAACTTTTAAAGTGTTTTACCATTTTACTTTATAGTAATTTTCTTTTTATTTTATTATATGCACATATATGTCAGTTGGAAAAAGAAAATATTGCAACCCACCCGGTCTGAGCCAGGATCGAACCAGTGATTCTTTGTATAGGAGTCAGCTGCTCTAAAACCTGGTTTATACTTCTGCGTCAAGTGATCGGCATGTCCCACAGCACATGCAATGCACGTAGTCGTGCATTTATACTTCTGCGCTCTGTGTGTGTTGCTCTGCAATAACACTTCAGAAACGCTAACTGTCAGTAGGTGTTTATGTTCCTCTGTGTCGAGTTTCTTCGCTGGTGTTTTATTTTTTCTGAATGCTACCTTAATGTACAAGTGGCCTAAACTCGCTCATTTCAAGGCGGGAACCGGCGGACATGCAACAACTTTAATCATAAGGTAAACATAAAACAACAGTCTCCATCTGGAGCTCCTTCACGGGACTCATTCATTCATTTTCTTTTCGGCTTAGTCCCTTTATTAATCTGGGGTCGTCACAGCGGAATGAACTGCCAACTTATCCAGCATATGTTTTACGCAGCTGATGCCCTTCCAGCCACAACCCATCACTGGGAAAAACCCACACACTCCCATTCACACACATATTCTACGGACAATTTTAGCTTACCCAATTCACCTATACCATGTCTTGGACTTGTAGGGGATAACCAGAGCACCCGGAGAAAACTCATGCAAATGCTGGGAAAGCATGCAACTCCACAAAGAAATGCCAACTGACCCAACCAAGGCTCGAACCAGCGAACTTTTTACTGTGAGGTGACAGCACTACCTACTGCGCCACCGTATAGCTCCTTCACAGGACTCCACACTTGTAAACACTCGCTGCATTGGGCTCGTGCCACTCTCACCACCGCCCACACTCGTCAGCGCTATCAAGGCGACCAATCACAGAGCTTTGGGTTGTGACATGTAATTATATTTTAGAGAGGTTCGCGTCAGCGTCGCCGACGGCCACGGCAAGGGCTATGCAACCACGCGTAGGCTGCGCCGTAGTATAAATCAGCCTTCACAAGGAGGCTAAAGACTATGGCCCCTCGCTCTGACGCTAAAGCGCCTTTTGAGGTTAGAGTGAAGATTACCTGCATAGCACTTCACTAGCTAGCCTTCGTTAAACTCACCCTCCTAAACCTCACTCCAATCCCGGACGAGCCCCCACGTGTATCCCACTGGTCCTACTTCACCCTACCCGGTCTAAGCTGGGATCAAACCGGCGATTCTATATAATATAAAGGTAAATGTGTATAAATAAGCTTTATATTGTTTTACATTTTTATTTGACTTTCAACACATAAATCTTTTGGTTTACCATTTCATATATTTTTATATTTATTTATTTTATTTTACCTCAAAGACTTAAAGACACTTTCATTCTACATATTTTATTTTTGAACTTCCAAGAGGGAGTGTCATACAGATGACTCTTTTCTCAAGAGCACATGTCCAAAATGTGTTGACGCAGCATTTAGCCAATCACTCAGGCTGTACTATTTAGCGGTATATGCTCTCTCTCTCTCTTTCTCACTGAACATAATAAGAAGCCAGGAGAGATGAATAATTGACTGATTGTTGCATTATTCAGGCCCCTATTGTGGAAAAAGCCCAGTCTCTGGCACATTCCAGGTCTCTCTGGCATATTGAATATGAGGTTAAAGTTTCAATCAACCTTGAAAGGGAGAGGCATTTTTCATTGCCTAGCTAGTGTATCAAGTTTGTGCACTCAGAGTTGGTGTACAGTTCTGTGCGGATAATACTTAATCTGCTATATATTTACAATAAAATTAACAACACTGGACCAAAGTTACATCCACTGTATATACTAATCTGCTAATAATACATTTTTAGTAAACTGTGAGGCTCAATAAAATCTATTTTTGAAATTGAAAATATAAATTAAACCTTCATATAACAAAATGTATTTTAAATGCATTTATATATAAAATTTTATCTTTAAAAATGTATTAATACTGACCTTAAAATGGTTTTAAAAAATTTTAAGTGCTTTTGTTCTAGCCAAAATAAAACAAATCAGACTTTCTCCAGCAGAAATATGATTTACTGTGATACATTTAATTTTCAAATAAAAAGGTTAAATAATGTGAAAAAAATTTAACTTTATTGTAAAGTGTTAAAATAAATGAAATAAAATTTGAAGCCCTCAAACTTTTACCAGAGAAAAACAAGAACAATAGTGTTATGTCTTCTGAATTATGAATTTTTTATGTCTTTTTATTATATATCAGTGCCTCCCACACATAGACTTTACTTTAAGTATATTTGGTTACATTTTTATATAATTATTATCATCCTTTTACACTTTTTTATATCTACTTAATAACCAAGCATCCGCAATTGATTAAGTAGTGGAAAATCTTGTCTCGTTTATCCGTTTCGTAGCTACTGTGTGCAAGAGACCTGTCAGCACTCCCACAGAGTCTCATGTGCTCTCCAAAGAGACGCGCCTTTTTGAGACTTAACAATGTGTCCAGCCGGGGTTTTTTAATCTCCTAAAATGTCAGGGATTTGTTATTGCTTTCGCTTTCTAAAGCTGTCATCAAATGTATGCGCACAGCCACGAGAGCGAGAGAAACAATAAATAATTAACTCTTTAATCTAAATGTCTCAGAAAAACTTTATTAAACAGACAGAGAGGACAAAATTAGATCTAAATTAGCTGCAAAATATTGGTACACCATTTATCATCTCATTTGCCTTATTGAAATAATCTACACGTTTTTATTCTTGTAATGATTATAATTTTTAGAGATATTGTCTGTTTTTAATTCCTTTTTTCTGTCATTTATTTCTCATTTGCTGTATATTGTGTTAACTTGATGACGTTAATATGTTGCATATTTTATACATCTAAAATGCTTTAGCAATAATGTATAAAATGCTCCTGAATAGCATAAAAGACAGAGAAATAGGGGATTAAATAATGATATCAGTAGTATCATTACTATATCATAAATTATATCGTAAATAATATAAAAAACTCTTATAAACAAAAACAATATATAATTAAAGTCTTAGAAGTAAGCTAAAAGTAAAAGAAAATAACAACAAATAAAATAAATTTAAAAAGCAGCATAAAACACAGTAAGTACAATAAATAATAAAGCTTTGAGTTTGACTTCACTGCTGCTGAAGCTGCAAAAGTATCAGTTTTTGAAAAATCTCTCTTGTAAAGCATGTGGGAAAAAAAATCTTTATTGTTTTCCAGATGGACAGGACAGAAGTATCGACATGCCAGCATGCTCTCCATGTCGGGTAGGATAATAAAATGCCAACTGAACAAAAAAATAACTTAGATACAAGAAATCTTATTAAAAACGTTTGTATTGATTTGCTAGATCTACAGCGTACAATGCACAGTAGCATGTCTACACTTTTATGTACATGATGAATTTTGAGACATTTCTGCTATTATCCAATATACAATAATGACAAAAAAAAATCTGGACAGCTAAGCCCTCTTTTTGAAATAAAAGACAGATACACAATACATATTTAAATGCAGTGTCTATATTTGATAAATAACTAAATAAACTGAAATCTTTCTCCCTTCAGGAAATGATGATTTGAAAATGATGTAAAATGTGAAATGCAAAATGGAAAATTTGAATATTTCATCGGTCAGCGTAGTCAGGCAGACTTAAAATGCTTTATAAAATGTTTTTTCTTCTTCTTAGAGTTGCAAATAGTCCCCTGGAAACATGGTTTTTCAACCAGGTGTGCATTGTGATAGCATTTTCTTCATTCATCTCGGCTCACGCTTTATCTTACTGAATGCTGACTTTCAATGGCCATAATAATCTCGTCAAGTCCTCGTGCCTCAAAAACAGTGAGATCAACCTATAAAACTGCCTCATTGTCTTCCATCAGTCCTCCAGCAAAACTGCAGACGTTATTTACCAGGCGATTGACTACAGGCTCTTCTATACAGTATGAATGCATTTACTTCTCATCTTCAATCCTCAGTACATCATTGTGGACTTTAGAAAGAGCCTTCCATCTGTGAACACACAAAAAAAATGGTATGAATGAAGTCACAAGCAGCAAATAATGAACGGACAAATCCATAATGTTCTAACATGTGGATTGAGAGCGAGATGAAAGGACTAGAAAAAGAAGAAGATGCAGTATTTGAATAAATGTCAAAGAACACAAAAAAGAAAGAGGGAGAGAGAGAGAGCCATTCCCTCCCTTTTCTCTCAAGCAAGACGAAAAGAGAAAGCAAACCCTTTGAAAGATTAATTACAACATGCAGATTATGTAAATTATGCCCATGCAAATATTTCATGAGGACAATTAAGGGACCCATTAATTACTGCTCCCCCTTTTTGTCTTTATTCTTTCTTCTCTTTTTTTCACCATTTGCTTCACTGGCATTTCATTTCAGTCTCAGTGTTTCATAGTCTGATAATGGCTAGTATTATATTATATTATATTATATTATATTATATTATATTATATTATATTATATTATATTATATTATATTATATTATATTATATTATATTATATTATATTATATTATATTATATTATATTTCAACCACAAATCAGAAAAAGTGACAGTATGGAAAATGCAAATAAAAAAGAAAGTAGTAATTTCCAAATGTGACTTGTATTTCATTGAAGTCAATATGAACACAAACTATTTCATGTTTTGTCTGGTAAAATTTAATTTGTAAATATACATCCCTTCCTGCCATTCAGACCTGCAACACATACCATAAAAAGTTGGGACAGGAGCAATTTAGGGCTAGTAATCAGGTAAATCGGTTAAATAATGATCCAAGAGAGCATTAAAGAAAGATCTAGTCCTTTAGAAACAAAAATTGGCTGAGGAATGCCAGTTTGCTCAACAAATACATGAGAAGATTATTAAAATGTTCAAACACAATGCTCCTCTAAGAAAGATAGGACGACATTTGGATATTTCATCTTCAACAGTGCATAACATAATTAAAAGATTCAAAGAATCTGGAGGAATTTCAGTGCGTAAAGGACAAGGGCACACGCCTAAGCTGAACAACAGTAATCTCTGATCCCTCAGGCAGCACTGCATCAAGAATTATCATTCATCAATAAGTGATATCACCACATGGGCTCAGGTCTACTTTGGCAAACCTTTGTCAAGTACCATTATACATAGTTATATCAACAAATGCCAGTTAAAATGGCACTGTGCCAAAAAGATGCCCAATGTTAACAGTGTCCAGAAGCCAGGCCAACTTGTCTGGGCTCTGAGGCATCTGGTATGCACCATCACACAATGGAAACGTGTACTGTGGTCAGATGAATCAGTATATTAGGTATGTTTTTGGGAGAAATGGACGCTGTGACTTCTGGACTAAAGATTAAAATGATCATCCAGATCCTTGTTGCCAGCAACAAGTCCAAAATCCATCTGTCATGGTATAGGGTTTTGTCAGTACCCTTGGCAAAGCTAACTTGCACTTCTGTGATGGCACCATTAATGCTGAAAAGTACATAGAGATTTTGGAGCACCTTCTTTTGCAGGGAAGCCCAAGCATATTTTAACAAAACCATATTCTGCACACATTACAATGTCCTGCGAAGGAAGAGGATACAGGTACTTGACTAGCCTGCCTGCAGTCCCGACCTGTCTCCAATACAGAATGTGTGATGCATTTTGAAGTGCAAAATGCAACAACGAAGACCCTGTACTGTTGGCCACCTTAAAGGGCACCTATGGTAAAAAATCTACTTTTCAAGCTGTTTGGACAGACATATGTGCATGTATGGTGTATAGACTGTCATATTGGGGTGATATAAGCACACCCAGTGCTTTTTTTTCAATTTAACAACATAAAAAACGGTGGACCAATTGGAGCGGTTTTCAAACCGATTGCAACTTTACGTAGGAGAGCGGTCCCCCCACCCACCAATATTGATTGACAGGCACGTCATCATATCCTCAGTTTGTTGATTCACGTGCGCCATTTTCAGCGTGAGTCGAAGCGATATCATTAAAGGAACACCCTTGCTCTATTTTTAGATGCAAGGCTCATTGGGCTCAACACAAGAGCAATATTCTCCACATTATCACTCTAATCGGAATTATTGGTTGTATCTTTAGGTAGGTTTGCAAACATGTGTACTTCTTATTGAGTCTACCTTATACTTCAGCCGTTTGCATTTCTCGCGATCCCAGAAGCTCCCTGTGATCTTAACTAGCATGCGTTTTAGAGTTCTAAACATAGGTTTCTATCAGGGTACACTCAAGTCGATGGCTGGGCGCCGCGGACCACTGCAGAAACCTATGTTTAAAATTCAAAAATGCGTGGCGCGATGATTCAGGAAACTTCATGTCTCTGCTGCGCTACAGAGAGTGTCTGGTGTGCCGTGTCGTGGCTTCGAGCGGCGCATCCGGTGCCTCAGTCAAAGTTAATTCAGTGTGCGTGGTTATTAGTTTCTGTGTACAAGCTCGGCACTTGAAACTAGCACACAGTTGGCTGTAAAACTGTACAAAGACAAAAATGATTTTGTACTCTCTGCTTGGTCTGTGTCAGAGTCGTACATGTATGACTGAATGCTGATCCTCTCCTCCTCCTTTCAATCTGCCTGTCTGTGTTGCAAACACAGAGCGGGTCATGGCCCCGCCCCCTTGTTATGTTGGCCGGGAAGCCGAAACTAATTTACATGTGAAGCAACACACCCTTAAATCAGCGAACTGTGGACACGCCCCCAACATGACACTTTTTAACACATTATAATAAAAAAATCTGAATTATGTTTTAAACTGAACCTAAACTGGCACACTTAGAAGAACCATAATATTAATATTAAATCATAAAAAAGAGGTAAACTATGTGCCCTTTAAGACATATTTGCAGAAAGAATAGGACCTGAAAATTACACCCAAAATCACTTGGTGTCCTCAGTCCTTAAAAATCTTTTAAGTGTTGTGAAAAGTAATGGCAACATTACAAAGTGGTAATGCTTTATTGTTCCCATTTTTTAAAAAATGTGTTGCAAGAACCAAAATTGGAATACGTGTTTGTTAAAAAAGAAAATCATGAGGAACACTGTTGTATTGTCTGCAATAAAATACAAGTCATAGTAAATTTAGAATACAAAAATATTTTTAAAGATCATATTGCAGCCTTAAAAACAATTTAAACTAAAACAAACAAAAACGAACTTTCAAATGACTAGCTCATCTGTAAGAAAGAACTATTATTAATTTATATCATTTGAAAAAAGTCAAATTTAGTATGATCCCTTATTCCTTTATATATTTTACTTAGTGCAGGTTGCAGGTGCAGGTACATTTTTTTCCACATATGTTTTACGCAAAAGCACATTATTTATACAATATTTTGAAATATTATTTTAACAAAAAGTTTTTGAAACATTAAAGTTTATTGAATGTTTTATGTGTTGATGGGATCACTGTAAATCATGTGAAAATAAATCTGTATTATTTTTGTCCTTTTTATCTTCTGTTTCAGAAATTCACCAAAAAACATCTCATTATTTGCATTTAAAGTCACAGGCGCTAAACAGCTAAAATTCCATATGACAAAAAAAAGACATTTTACACATACAGCGTATAATAAATGATATGATGGTTATTTTGACTTAAAACTTTACAGACGGATACTAGAGACACAAAAGATGTACTTTGCATCTTATAGGGGCAAAACACTTTACTAAGATAGTTCACTAAAAAAATGAAAATTCTGTCATGATTTAAGTTTCTTTCTTCTGTTGAACACAAAAGAATATATTTTGAAGAAAGCTGGAAACATTGACTTTGAGTATTTGATTTTTCTACTATGGAAGTCAATGGATCCTAGCAACCAGCTTTTCAAAATATTTTCTTTGGTGTTCAACAAAAGAAAGAAATTCATGAAGGTTTAAAACCCACATAAGGCAAAACAAATGGTGAGGTAATTTTTATTTTTCTGGTAAACTATCCTTTTAACTATTTTGTTACATTCACATGTACTGATGAAGTGCAACAACCTTTAAATCAAAACCATACAATTACTTACAAATGAAATCTGGCCTTGTGTTTTCTGATATTTTTAATCCTCTAAGTAAGGACAATAAGGATAGGTTTATGCTCATGCTCACCCTGGTGTGTGAAAAATAAATATGAAAGACTTTTTAGGGGTGCCATTCATTTAAGATAATGTGTATTGGAGAAAAACATTTATAGAGATTATTTAATGGTTATTTGTTTATGAAGGTGAAAAAAAAAACTAGACAATCAAACAGTACAACAAAGCATACCTTGTATTGTTCTCTCAGTGTCTGTTTTGCTGCTATTATAGTTTGTCTCCAATTCCTGTTGAGGGTCTGTTAAAATGAAAAGAGTTATAAATGAGGTTATGAATTATTTACACTTCAAACACCAATGCACAATCCTGATATCATTATAGAGGTCAAAATAACAATTTTTTTAAAGAAAAATTTGAAGTATATAGATAGATTGAGCAGAGGAGGAGACCTTAGATGATTTTAATACAAGCTGTATCAACTTAAATGTCTGAGGTGTTTGGCCTGTTTTGTAATTTAATACATTTACACATTTATCTACTAAAATCCTATGTTTTTTTTTTCTGAAATCTGCAACTTATGCCTAAAATTAGAAAATTACAGAGTCCCTATTATGTTTTATGTTTCCTGGAGGAAACCCATGGGGAGAACATGCAAACTCCGCACAGAAACGCCAACTGACCCAGCCGGGGCTCGAACCAGTGACCTTCTTGCTGTGAGGCAATCGTGCTACCAAGTCACTTATATGAATTACTGTTCATTCGAATCTTTAGTTATTTCATCATGATATCGTCATCAAAAAACATTTCCCCACCCACTTGTTGCATGCACACACACCCAGAAAACCTCTCTGGTTGGCTATGGGGTTATTCACATATTTGGTTTAAAAATCACATGCCACTTCTTTTAACAACTTCAACATATTTTGAGCTCGCACTGCCATTGTGTCTGTCATTGCAAGGCCACCATAAGCTGTGCTTTTAGACCAGTCGAGGAAAGCACTGCACTATGAATCCATTCTCTTTTATTTTAATGGTTTAAGTGCTGCGTTCAAGGTTCAGAGTAGTTCAACTTTTGCCCGTGTGTTGATTAATACCAACTGTATGTCATTGCCATTACTTGGACTTATGATTACGAATAGAATTGAACAATATGATGGTGTTTCTACATTGTTTTATCAATGTGTTCCTGCTTTGGGCTCACACATATACTGTTGCATGGCTGCTTGCTGCTTCAAAACTGCCTGGATAAGCACTTATGGTCGTTTCATATCTGGCATGTGTTTGGCCTGAAAATCACACCAGGCATTTACTCAAAATCATTTACTCAAACTCAAGTGGTTTTACATTTTTATTTGTTTCCTTTTTTGTTGAACACAAAACAAGACATTCTAAAGAAAGTTCAGAAGAATAGAAAAGGCAGCCTTTGGCATCCCTATTAGGAATAAAACATATTATGGAAGAGAATTACTAATTTTCAGAAGAAGAAAAAACCCAAACAGGTTAAGAACAGGTGGAGAATGAGTAAATGATAGCAGAATTTCCATTTTTGGATAAACTATTAATTATCGGAAGAACCTTTAAATGACTGATCAATTCTTTTTTTAACAGAGACTTTTAATATGTATGGTCAGCTCAAAATATTTATTTCAAGAACAGTATGATAGTGTTGGATTGTGGTTGGAGGGGAAGTTGCCAGTAAAACATGTGCCAGTGTAATTGATGGTTCATTCTGCTGAGGTAACCCCAGCGACTAAGCTGAAAGAAAGTGAGTGAGTGAGTGAGTGAGTGAGTGAGTGAGTAAGTGAGTGAGTGGTTAAATGATTTTGTTATAAGCAGTTTCTTTTTCACTCATTTTGTGTGAAAAGAGGTACAGGCCATACAGGCTCATTGGAAATACATACTTCAGTCTGCAGCCTACAAATAAGTACTACAACTTATGTTTAACTGAAGAATGAATGCTTCAAGGCAGTGTGATGCAATCAACTTTTGTCCTTTTTACACTAATCATATTTACAGGGACATGCTATCCACAAATAAAGGATTATTTACATGCAGTTCTTTGCACAGAACCAAATCAATACCATAAAACAGCTTATTGGTGTCTATGACATGTAATCAAATACATTAGCTTCACCTATCTATCTCTATTTGGACTTTTTAAAAAAGAGGTAAAAGCAACTTAAAATCAAGGTAAAACCATGTACAAATGTACTAAATATACTTTTCTCTACTGTTAACTTTTGAAAACACTATTAGCTGGGTTAAGGGAGGGTTTGGGTCAGTGGTTCACTAGGTGATCTCTACAACAAGCCTCACTTTCTCATGGTCTCGGAAACATATTACAAAACAAACCCCAAGTAAGGTATTTCAGATTCAGGAGACAACGCCCTCTAGATGATTTGTCATCTGAAACGTGCAACGAAACTGGGAATATATTTTTACATTTTGCAAAAATGTAGCCTTTTCCATTAAAACTGTGTTGTGCACAGAGATGTTGATTTCATTTTAATCAGAAAACTGACTCTCCAATATTGAACACTTTGATGTTTGTGTGTGTGTGTGTGTGTGCGTGTGTGTGTGTGTGTGTGCGTGTGTGTGTGCGTGTGTGTGTGTGTGTGTGTGTGTGTGTGTGTGTGTGTGCGTGTGTGTGTGTGTGTGTGTGTGTGTGTGTGTGTGTGTTTTCTAACCATTGTGAGTGGGTGATCTCTCACAGGAGGTCGTCCTCTGAAGCGTCTGCTCAGCGTGGTCTCTTCTCTTAGACTCCACCTCCAGAGCCTCCTGCAGTTTTCTCTTGGTCTTCTTCTCCTTCTTCAGCCGCTTCTGGATGAGTGCTGAGAAAAGCACAACACAAATTAATAAATAAATATTCTGATAGCAATGTCCGGTACAAGCTTTGGATTCTGTCATCTAAAAATCAAATCCTTTATGCTCATCTTTATTATTTAATCAAAAATGCTGTACAAATCAAATAGAAAAAGTACTATAATTTAATATAACAGTTTTCAATTTTAAAACATGTTTAAAAGGTGGTCCACTACAATGTCACATTTTGAACTTTAGTTCATTTGCAATGTTGCAGTGAAGACATAAACAACACCTCTGAATGTAATTTGCTCAAAGTCAAAGCAAAGGAAGACATTAGCTTTAACAGAGTTACGAAGTTTGGAGACTACAAAGAAAATACATCCGGGTTACTGAGATCACAAATGTTTTAGGTTATGCGCATTTAACACGCAGACACACCCCGCACAGAATTATTAAAAAAATATAGCTAGTGACTGGACGTGACGCTTCCTGGTGACGTGGAACTGATCTGGGAATCACAGTACATTATGTTAGTTGACCAATCAGAGCCACTTGAGGTCAGGTTTTCGGAGGATAGGAAATATGACGTTTTATATGTTGTTTTATGTTAGCTGAGTAGCTGCATATAATCATGTATTAGTAAGAAAGTATATGAAAAATTAACATTTTTTTTACAAATGAAGCATGAGCACCTTGGTGAATTACAAAATCGTGATTAATAACAAAATAAAGTGATTAATAACAACGGCAATGGCTTTGAGATTCAAAAAAGTATACATGCAAAACACTCACTAGTATTTCATTTATAGGCAAAACACACACGCATAGCCATGGATAAAAAGTGTTGGTACAGTAGCTGTTACATTATATGAATCTCAAACGTATGGCTTGAGGGTGAGTAAATGACTTTTTTTTTTTAATTTTACAATATTATTACATTTTTTTTTTGTATAAACCTAAACAGTTTTTGAATCTTTGATGAACAGACAGTTCAAAAGACATTTTATAATATAATAAATTCCTTTAATATCATCTGATCAAGTTATTGATTCCTTGTTGAACATTATTATCATGAAAACACCATAAAACATAGCCATAAAACTTTGAAAAATGACTTTGAAAAACTTGAATGCCACTGGATAATTGAAAAAAAAATATTACATTAAATCCCACATCACAGCAAACAGTAATTATAGCAAACCATGAAAAGCTGTTCCACATGCCCTTTTTCAGCCTTTCACTAAATACTGTGTCTGATATAATGCACATCTAATGTGAAACTAGGCTGGAGCCCAGTGGAACATGTTAATTTTCCAGTTTGCAGTATAAGGGCTTAATTCAGTCGGCTCAGTCAGCAGAAAAAAAACCTTTCTGTCCGATAGCTGAGAGCCTTTCCCCTTTGAGTGATCTAGAACCAACCTTCTTAATCTTTCCTCTGACCACTGGGTATTAAAAAAATAAAAATACTGAGTCGAAGTCAGTTGGCTGGAGTATAAAGACATCTCTCACTAATGGAAGAGCAGCTGATTTGATGAATTATGCAGGAGATTCATTATCCTCATCAAATGTGATGCGCCGAATATTAACACAAGCAATTCTGTTTACGCTGATAATAAATCATTCACACTAATATCATAATATGTACTTGTAATTACAAAGGGTAATTCTCTGTGTCTGAATGTGTGTGTGTGTGTGTGTGTGTGTGTGTTTGTGGCTGAAGGAAAGTGCTGAATTTGCAGTAACATGACTAGCTGGAGCACAATGCGGGCGGCAGGAGAATACGAGATGAGCAGCTCTCTAATTAAACAACATTCATTAATGGTGCATGTTGCCCTGTCACCTTCTTTAATGATTCCGCCATTTTATGATTGCTGTCTAGGAGCTTTCTGATTTAAGACTGCGATTGTACATACATTGCAAGGAACACAAGATTAAGAGATTAAATCGAGTGTAAATTTATTTGTTCGTAAACGTGATGTGAAAGATCAAGTGGTGTACGGTTAGATGCGAGAACTCGTTTTGCTTGTTTCTGTGATGTGGGCAGACAACAAATACATGGAACTGAAGATGAGATCGCCTTATAATGCAGATATAATTTTAACAGTGCTTTCTTTCTTGTTAAATTCTTATTTTGGATGGAACCACAACAGTAGCTTATCTTGCAGATTTGTGCCATGCATAAAACTTGCTTATTGAACATGGATATTTTTGATTTATTTTTTTTTGGACCAGAAATGACACAAGCTTCTTCCAAAAGATAAGAAGACAATGTACAAGAGGCATCATTGTGGAAAATTATTTATTTCTCAGCTTTTATTTAGCTTTAAACCAAAAATTGCATGTCCAAAATAATTCATAACCTTCTCAATAATTAATAGAAAATATTTAGTGGCCATTACAGCAATAAAATGCTTCCTATAATTGCTGACCAGCTTTTTGAATATCTTCACTGGTATTTTTGCCCATACATCTTAGCAATAAGCTTTTTCAGGTTGGAGGGTCTCCTTGTAATCACCTTGATCTTTAGCTTCTCAATTGGATTTATACAGGACTCTGGCTGGGCCACTGCAAAATGTTTTTTCCCTCTGAATTTGGGTAAGTAGGATGTTTTAGAACTGCTTAGACTATTTGGAATAGTATAGAATTTTGGATTTTCCCATAGACTGTGACAGTTTGCAAAACAGTAGGAAATTTTTTCAGAATTGACACTTTTTGTTCAAATATAAATGTGAAAAATATAATTTTTTTTCCACAATGATGCCTCCTATATTCTTTTAGGAGAAGCCAGAGTCATTTCCGGTAAAAAAAACTGGTGTGAATACTTTTTGGCTTGACTGTATATATATATACATATATATATATATATATATATATATATATATATATATATATATATATATATATATATATATATATATATATGTATATATATATACAGTCAAGCCAAAAAGTATTCACACCAGTTTTTTTTATATATATATTCATTCATTCATTCATTTTCTTTTTGGCTTAGTTCCTTTATTAATTTGGGGTTGCCACATTGGAATGAATCGCCTGGAATGATGCCCTTCCAGCTGCAACCCATATCTGTGAAACATACACACACATACATTACGGACAATATAGTCTACCCAATTAACCTATACCGCATGCCTTTGACTTGCGGGGGAAACCGGAACACCCGGAGGAAACCCACGCCAACACGGGGAGAACATGCAAACTCCACACAGAAACGCCAAGTGACCCAGCCGAGGCTCGGACCAGCGACCTTCTTATATATATATTTGCAGTTGTTCAAGTGAGATAAATCCAGCTGCATATACATATCGCCAACTTAAAATTATAAGGTTCTATCTGACATTTTTGTCAAAATTGAGTTACTGACATATTCTTATTAAATTATACTGCTTAACAAAAACTGCTTTCTTTCATCTGAGAAATATCGCTAAGTTACGAAGTATGCTATCCATCTCAGATGCAGAAAAGCTAGTCCATGCTTTTATGACTTCTAGGCTGGACTACTGTAATGCTCTGTTTGCTGGCTGCCCAGCATCCTCTATTAACAAACTTCAATTAGTACAAAATGCAGCTGCCAGAGTTCTAACCAGGTCTAGAAAATTTGATCACATCACCCCAATTTTATCCTCCTTACACTGGCTGCCTGTTAAGTTTCGTATTGATTTTAAAATATTGCTTCTTACATATAAAGCTTTAAATAATCTAGCTCCTGTTTATCTAACCAATCTTCTGTCTCGCTACAGTCCAACTCGCTCTTTAAGGTCTCAAAACTCAGGGCTTCTGGTAGTACCTAGAATAGCAAAGTCGAGTAAAGGAGGTCGAGCCTTCTCATTTATAGCTCCTAAACTCTGGAATAGCCTTCCTGATAACGTCCGAGGCTCAGACACACTCTCCCAATTCAAAACTAGATTAAAGACCTATCTGTTCAGTAAAGCATACACTTAGTGCACCACTTAGGGGGCTTCCACACAGGTTATGCATCTTGCTGATATACACTGTGAACATCAGCTACGCTAATTATTTTCTTTATTCTCCATTTCCACCTGGGGATACTCTTCCCGAGGCCCTCAGACTATGCAGAGTCACTGATTCGATCCAAGACTAACGACGAGATGATCCCAAGGTTTCCATATCCTGGACCTGGCCGAATCCTGAGCAACTACTGCGATGGTCATGGAAGAGTGGAGAACATGAGACTGTTTCCTGTGACGCTCCAGAGACAGACGAGTCTTCGCTGAGGCCAGCTTCCAGCCTCCGCCACTGAGACTGCAGCTCTGCACAAGACGTTTGGCCAGCGGAGAAATTAAAATGGTCGTGCCCAACTGAGCCTGGTTTCTCTCAAGGTTTTTTTTTTCACTTCCGCCTTTAGTGAAGTTTTTTTTCCCTCTCCGCTGTCGCCACTGGCTTGCATGGTTCAGGATCTGTAGAGCTGCGCATCGTTGGATTTGCTCTTCAGTATTTGGACTCTCAGTAGTGATTATTAAACCACACTGAACTGAGCTAAACTGAACTGAACTTAAACACTACAAACTGAATTACACTGTTCCTATTTACTGTGACCTTTTATGTGAAGCTGCTTTGACACAATCTACATTGTATAAGCGCTATACAAATAAAGGTGAATTGAATTGAATTGAATTAAATGGCTACTTATTAACATAATGGGATGTTTTTTTTTTGTATAAGTTGTTTACATTTTAAGACTTTTTATTTAAAAAAAAAAAAAATTACACACATACTGTTTGCTATATGGAATGCAAAAACTTTGAAGCTCAATATCTCAAAATCATTCAGAACGCAGATAGAACCTTATAATTCCAAGGGGACGATATACAGTCGTGTGTGGGTCTGCGTGTCTGCAGCTGGATATATCTCACTTGAACAACTGTAAGAATTGTAAGAAACTTTTCAGATCATGGCTATGTTTTAACTGTATGAAATTACTTTTGCTAACTATATATTTTTGGTATGTTGAGTTGAAACATGGAAAGAAAAGATCCGGTTCATGTAAAAAGATCTGAAATTCCCATCACTACTGTATATCTAACCTCAAAAGCAGCCTTGAACACATATTGTACTTAGGCCTGTTGTCTTGTGAGCTATTGTATTTAAATTTGAGAATGGGTAGATGATAGTGGTCATGTGTCCCCTGAAAACATGTTTCAATAAATGTATATTTGGTTGAGTTTTATTATACAATATTTATTCTGATTACTTTGAATCTTGCACCTAACAGTTATCCTTATTTACAAAAAACAACAACCTACAACTAACACTGAAACTAATGAAAACTAAAGTAAAACTAACTGAATTTGAAAATATCAAAACGAAATAAAAACTAAAATTAATGAAAAATCCAAAACTATTATAACCTAAAACTATTATAAAACACACACACACACAAACACAGAGTGCTTGTTTTAAAAGTTGAAAATGATTGTTAAAATATTGAAAACTACATATATTTTTGAAAACTATAACAAACTTTATCAAAATTTTCTGAAGAATACAAAGAACTGCATTTACGTGAAAAAGTACATTTTAAACAGTTTACAGAAAACTTTTTACTGTCACTTTTTTATCAATATATCAATTGCATTTAAAGAAACTTTTTATTTTATTTTATCAATAACCATCCTCGCAAGACACAAATAAGGATTTAATAATAAATACCTTAGAGTATTATATGCTGGTTTGCATATGATATCTGAGACATTTAGATCTGATCTAAGGAGGAATTATTTTCTAAAACAGAGCAATGTGTGCAGCAAATCACCTCTGTTTTTCTGCTCCACACAGAGCTGTCTCTCTAGTGTCTCGCGCAGCTCTCTCTCCCGGTACAGCTCCATCTTCAGCTCTGTGCGCTCCAGCTGAACCTGCTTCTCTTGCGCTCGTGCATTATCAATAGCCACCTTTAACAAACCCTGGTGGAAACAGGAAAATAGGATGTAAATTTAAGCCATACACATTACAGGGTGAATCTTCAGTCTTTCCTGAAATATTTTGATCTGCATTTCTAGACCTGTATGTTGGTGAGAAGCGTTTCAATGGAGGACAGGCCTTCAGGAAAGAGCAACGGAGCAGGGAATCCTGGAGGTAATGTTGGCCCAGAATGAGACAATCTCTCATAGCTGTCCCGTGATGTCGGGGTGCACAGGACATTTTCTTCTGCCATAAGAAAAAAAAAAAGCACAATCATCAAAATTTTGAATGAAATAAAATATTTAATAACTTGAGAAGTACATACATGTTTGTGAATAATTTTATTTAGCAAGGGACATTAAACAAAAATGTAAGTGGAAATGAAAACTTATGATTTTACAAAATGTTTTCTTTAATAAAATCTCAGCTATATATATATATAAAATTTTATTTATACAACAGTTCTGTCTGGTTCTTGAATCTGATTACCTGATAGCCGTGCAATATTTTAAAAATAATCGCACTCATCCAGCCTCTTAACCCTTCACCCTTGTGTATTATTCCGCCCACATACAGCAACAAACATAGGACACTTTACAATTTGACAAATATTGCTGCTGTTGGACAACATAATGTACAACTAATGCACTCACTGTTTTAGCCTTCTTTTCATGAGTCTTGTAGACTGTTATTGTCATAATAATTCAAGGTTGTTACACATCAGTGCTACTTTGTTTCCAAGCTTTTCTCTCATTGAACTTCAGTCAGTTCATTTGCTGACAATCAGCAGTCTTCAGTTAAATCATCTTAGTTTAAACAAGCCATTGCACGCTGGTTCTGGTTTTGTTTTGTAGTCTCAGGGGAAGTAAATCTGGTTCAACTTAATTTACAGCAGATAGTCACATCATCTAATGGCTCTACATCTGTTTTCAAGTTTTAGTCACAGCTGTATTAGGTTGAGTGCATTAGGCTAAACATAGGGCTCCAAAGCAGCTGTATGTCTTAAATAATATCAATAATATATGAATATGGTTTATATTTAAGCAAGCTTTCTCCTGTGTAGCCTTTCTAAGTACAATGACAGTCATATAGGCCTAGAATGAAGACAACCAAAAGCAAAGACAAGCACTTAAAGCACAGGAGGAGGCTGAGATACAGAACATCAAGAAACGTTGTTTTTGATCAGGCCGAAAGCCTTGATCTTGTCATTGTCACTCACTTCAAAGAGTTCACTAATGTATGAGGCCTCATGTTACTATCCAGAACTAACAGTGTGTCTCCATTGGACAATCTTATCTTACTCCTCCTCTCATCTCTGCCACTTCAACAATATGATCGTAATCTTTAAATGCCCAAGTCTAATCTTCATAAACCACTTATCATTTAAATTTTTGATCCTTATCTTAATTTGGTGGAAAATTACAGTCATATTTTCATTACTAAAGCAGTGGTTTAAACTTTGCTGTATTATTACTTAAAATATAATATGTGGCTGTATCTACTTCAGCTTAACACAAATAGACAACAATGACAATTTTACGAACTCTGCTTATTTTTCACTTAAAGGTGCTGTATGTAAGTTTTTGACTCTTCTAAAGCATAAAAATACAATAATATATCAATAATGTTCACAGATATTTAAGAAACATGCTAAGTGAACAAACTTGTTTATTTGAAAAACAATGCTAATGTCAGATATTCTGCTTTGAAAATGTGCATACCGTGCCAAAACATCTGTCCTTGTTTTGGTCCCTTTAACCCACCCAATTCCAGTTTAGTCAATTATATTTCAGCCCCCTGGGTTGCCTTGGTGGAAAACCACATATTTCATCCATTCAGCCATGAAGGCTCTCAAAGTATGCTTCCGCAACCAAAAATTCAACCTCCGGTGGGCAGTAGCAGACTCCAAAATGAGATGTGGATTTAGAGTTCCACATGAGGTGGTTATTAATTAGCAAATAATTTAAATATTATGAAAGTAAATATTAGGTGAGCAGGTTACATTATAACCCTGTGTCCTAACAACAAGTTACGTGACGAGATTTGCAGTGATAAGCAGTTTGGCTTATCATTTGGCTTATTATTTGCACCAGACACCCAACATGACAAAAATTTAAATACAGCCATTCAGAAACACAGAATAATGCACTCACTGCACTCCAACAAAATGGTATAGGTGTATAATCTAATTAATACATATTAAGCCTCTTTAACATTATTAAATGTACATGCTGAATCACTGATATGTGTCGGTTTGCACTGAGTCACAGTTCTAAAGTTCCATTTCTAACAGTTTATTTTACTTTCAAGATCTGAGGTGAACTATCTGCTTCAGTAGTATGGCAATAAATGTCATGTTAAATGGCAATCAAACTCACATTATTAGCATTTAAGACTGAATAAAGCACATGAGGTATACCTTGGGTGATCATTGTCAGTTTTCTGTGGTTCAGCTGCAAGAAATAGAAGCCGAATCTAAAATATAAATTTTAGGACAAAAACTTTTCTGGAAAAATTTTAGGAAAATATTTCTTCTACTTCGTGCCGTTGCTTTTATTTAGAACACAATTTAAAACCACCTTTAGGCTCAATAGACAGGCATGCTCCTAGCAACCTGCACTTGCATGTGTTTTGAACCAGGAGTACAATACCTAGTTCTAACCACCTAACCACTGGGTGTCAAACTTACATACTACACCTTTAAAATGGTATAAGCTAGTTCTCAAGGATCTTTTCAAATGTTGGGGTCAGTATGTAAGTGTCTTATGATCACCAAAAGCTGCATAAATCTTATCAAATTTCATTAAAAACACCCAAATTGGTATCAAATAATATTACAGCTGTTAAACCTTTCTATTTTGCATTTTATTCCAACATGCTCCTCAAATAACATGCTGATGTGATATTTGATTTGAGTTCTAAAGAACAGCATATCGGTGGAGTTGCTATCCAGTGTTCAGTGACACATGCTCAACTGCTTTTTTTTATCTTAAGTATCTAATCAGCCAATCACATGGCAGCAGCTCAATGCATTTAGGCATGCAGACATGTTCAGAACTGAACATCAGTATCAGTGATCAGCATCAGAAACTGCTGATCTACTATGATTTTAATGCACAGTCATCTTCAATGTTTATATTGAATGGTCTGAAAAATCCCCCCACAAAATATCCTTTTAGTGCCAAGAGTGAGAAGAGGGTAGACAGGCTGGTTTGAGTTACAAAGACAACAGTAACTCCAACAACTACTCGTCGCAACTGTGGTCTACAGAACAGCATCTCTGAGCACACAATACACTGAACCTTGAAGCAGAAGTGCAACAGCAGCAGAAGAAGAGAACACCAGTGCTGTCCAAGTGTTATCCCTGACAGCTACAGTAAGTACAGAGAGTCTACAATTGACACAGGTCTTTGTTGCAACATTTAGATGGTAGGGTCAGAATTTGGCACAAACAATCAGAAAACAAGAATCCACCCTGTATTATTTTAGAATAAAAATATAGATACACCTAAGTATAGCTGACTAATAAGAGTTCAACAGCAAGGGCATACAGTGAGCCACACACACACACACACACACACACACACACACACACACACACACACACACACACACACACACACACACACACACACACACACACACCATATTTCTCAGCTTTATTATACATTTGAACAAATACTTTAAGTCAGAATTTGCCAGGGGGAGTTTGAAAAATTACGGGCTTAAGTGTGTGGGATATGTATCCCTGACAATACTCTAGTTTCACCTCTAAATATGTAATCTACCATACTATGTTCTTCATTTAGACTGTGCTAATGTACTAAAAATACAAAAATCATTTGAAAATAATAATAAAAAAAACATTGTAGAGGGACATTCTCAAATTCACTCATTGTAGAGTGGTTATGTCCAAACAACATGCAACAAACAGCCTTCCTACAGTACCTATCAAGAATTTTTGTTGACCATGTCCATTCTTTTACAGTGTACCCATTTTGTGATGCCACTCAAGGCTTAAAAAATTACCTTTGCATGGTACGGTAAGACAAATTATGACATGTTGCTGTTTATGTTGCATAAATAATGTAGAGAAGGACGTTATCTTAAATGACATTTAAATAATTTTAAACATAAAATATTGTGAAAACAAATATTAGCTGTGATTTGACCATAATTTACTTAGTAAAAAGTGACACACTGCGACTGATACATTAAAAAAGATACTCCCACGTGATTTCATTAACAAAACATTACTAAATTGTATTAAAGTTGATTCACTGACACTGAATAAAACTAATGTAATGCTTTTTTTAATGCAGTGCTAGCTGTGAATGTAAATGAATAAGATGACCAAAATTAAAAATTTCAAACAAATCTATGCAGGGATTCTTAAGCAAAAAATATGAAACTATTAGGCTATTTTTTAGCCTAGGGCTCTACTATTGTACCTATCAAAGCTGTTTTAATACATTTGCACAGTGAGACCAGATGGGCTCTGTTCGTTTTGCAGGGCTGTACTCAAGCTTTATGCAGGTATCCATAGTTCTGTAGTTGTAATAACCAGCCCAGTGTATGCTAATAAAAAATGTCAGCAGGGAAGCCAGAGAAAGGTGACTTTCTGTTCTATCACAGCTGAACTATTAGCATAATACTGTACTGCCATATGGCGTTGGCATTACAATTATAGACTGTAGGGTAGGACATAAGATCAACATTATTGCACTGCTATAATATTTGTCTTATGATTAGCATGACTGCATCAAAAGTAATACATTCAGAATATTAGGGGTGTTTAATTAGTAGACTGACAATAAAACATCCACTCTAATGTAAAATGCTGGTTTAATATGTATGTGTCATGGTGTGAGGTTAAAGCCTTGGTTGAAAGGTTGTTGGATTAATAATAATAATAATAATAATAATAATAATTATTATTGTTATTATTTTAATAATAATATTAATTAATAATTTGTTCTCACACTTTCTTAAGTTCAATTCAATTCAATTCACCTTTATTTGTATAGCGCTTATACAATGTAGATTGTGTCAAAGCAGCTTCACATAAAAGGTCACAGTAAATAGGAACAGTGTAATTCAGTTTGTAGTGTTTAAGTTCAGTTCAGTTGAGCTCAGTTCAGTGTGGTTTAATAATCACTACTGAGAGTCCAAACACTGAAGAGCAAATCCAACGATGCGCAGCTCTACAGATCCCGAACCATGCAAGCCAGTGGCGACAGCGGAGAGGGAAAAAAAACTTCACTAAAGGCGGAAGTGAAGAAAAAAAACTTGAGAGAAACCAGGCTTAGTTGGGCATGACCATTTTAATTTCCCTGCTGGCCAAACGTCTTGTGCAGAGCTGCAGTCTCAGTGGCGGAGGCTGGAAGCTGGCCTCAGCGAAGACTCGTCTGTCTCTGGAGCGTCACAGGAAACAGTCTCATGTGCTCCACTCTTCCATGACCATCACAGTAGTTGCTCAGGATTCGGCCAGGTCCAGGATATGGAAACCTTGGGATCATCTCGTCGTTGGTCTTGGATCGAAGTTTTTAGGTATTTTTGGTAAATTGGCCATATAAAGTATTGGCCATATAACCAAAAGAAGAGGTTAAATATATATATATATATATATATATATATATATATATATATATATATATATATATATATATATATATATATATATATATATATATATATATAGAGGCAACATGGTGGCTCAGTGGTTAGCACTGTTGCCTCACAGCAAGAAGGTTGGTTAAAGTCCTGGCTCGGTCAGTTGGCATTTCTGTGTGGAGTTTGCATGTTCTCCCCATGTTGGTGTGGGTTTCCTCTGGGTTCTCCAGTTTCCCCCACAGTCAAAAGACATGTGGTATATGTGAATTAGATGAACTAAAATTGGCCATAGTGTATGAGTGTGAATGTGAGAGTGCATGGTTGTTTCCCAGTACTGGGTTGTGGCTGTAAGGGCACCCGCTTGTAAAACATATGCTGGATAAGTTGGCGGTTCATTCTGCATTTATTAAAATGAGTTGATTGATTTAGGCTGATATAATATTTTCTTTTAGCCGCCTTCTTAAATATTTGCTGCATTAGCGGTGCTTATTTCTGCCTTGTAAAATTTTTTAAATCCATAATATTTCTAACAATGAGCTCTTAATCTTTATCAGAGAAATGACTCTTTCATGATTAATGAATCAAACCGACTCTCATGTTTTCTGCATGTGTCAAACTTTAAAGGGTTAAATAGGGTTAATCACAAACTCAGGTTAAACCCTGAGTTAACGGGGAATGTTTATATCAACAACTTAAGTTGATCTTTATCAGGTTGGATTTAGTTTGGCTTTGTCATCCAGAAATCTACTCTGCAAGCCAGTTTGTTCATTCTGTGCCATAGGCCTTGGGTGTAAACAAGGCCACCTGACACTTAAAACTCATTTGTGAAAACAGGCCCACTTGTCATAGAAATTAAGCATGCATCTATTTCTTTCCGTACACCACATTTCCTTCTACATTCCCAACATCTAACCCTAAAATTCCAACCTCTTTTTTCCTTTGTTCTTCAAAGTCCTTGGCTTTCAAAAACGCATTAAAAAGCTCAGCACATCTCTTTGCCCATACTGTATTTAAAGCATATACACCTCAGGATCCATTTAAACAAGTAGGCGCTCAAAATCTCACCTTCCCCTGCACCTGATAAGGTCTGATTAGATTTACTCACCCCTCCCTTATCTCTGCGGATTCACTTAGCTGACCAAAGCATCTTAATCTCACACTATCTGATCTTCACATCTTGGCAGAAGAGAGATGCCTCTGTCACATTCAAGGTGTTTCAAAGAGGAAAACAATCGGTCTTGCGATTCCGTTGGCTCTCGCTCACTGTCAGCTCCCCTCGCTGCCCGTCTTGCTCTCTTCGCCTGTCTTTCTCTCCACTAGGCTTCCTAAAAGCATGGTGTCTGCTAGAATGTGATTAGTGTCGGCCGCCGGAGCACTCAGCGGGAGGAAGCTTGCGCCGTGCCGCTGAACTACGGTGCCCCGGAGGGACAATCAATGCTGAGTTAGCACTACTCCCCTTCTCTCTTCTCCATCTCTCCCTTTGCCTTCAAATCTGATTGATCCTCCATTGAATTATTATGGTGTGTGCACTTGCTTTTCAGAAAAGAAAAAAAATATCTGGCAGCCTGTTAGATCATAAATGTATCACCTCAACCAAGGTCACTTTTCCCCCTCTTGTTGTGGAATCCCTGGGCTAATGAACTTGTGCGTCCACAGCTAAAGTCCTCCACAGTCAGCATAAGAGCACGAGCGGAGAGTGAATGAAGGTTGAAAAGCTGCGAGGTGGATAAAGAAATCGTCTTTGAACTCGTCTGTCTTTGACAAGCTATAAAGAAGAGATACAACTTCTGATCTTCACACTTTCAGTGCTGCCCCAAAAGATTAATTTCAGGAACATGAAGGTGCAAGTTATCCTTCATTCTAGTGTCTGGCAAAGATGTCCTGACAATGACTGAGAGTCTAGAAAGGGAAAAGCTAAAGATTTTTGAAGTTTCAGAAAATCTGCATGCATAAAATTTGATGTGAAACTTCACTTGCGCTCAGCAGGCGTGGAATTGTGCCAAGGGGCTAACTTCAAAATCAAAACTAGTTAAAGGGCTGTGAGTTTTTATGACTGAGAGTTTAACTGTTCAAATTTATGCAAATTTATTATTTTTAAACACAAATGAAGACCTTTTCATGACCTCAACAACTTGAAAATATTTGCTCAAACTTGATATTAGTGATTGCAATTTCTGTTTAACGGAGAGAAGATTTTTTTCTACACATTTCTAAACATAATAGTTTTATAATAACTCATTTCTAATAACTGATTTATTTTATCTTTGCCATGCATTATGGGACCTTGACCTTTCTTACAAAAATGTTTAACCTTGAAAAGTTCCAAAAAGTGACTTTTATTAACATTTTAATAGCTTAAGGTGATATATTGTCTGGGTTGGTGTTGTATATTACAGCACAAAAACCTTGTAATAAACTGCGATTGTATTTTCTGTTATTTTACTGACTAATTTCTCTATATATTATTTCCTATACATTACATTACTTAAAAACTACTAAACTGTCAATAAAAGTCACTTTGTTAAACTATAGAGTTAAATTTTCAACATCAAAAGTTGGCAGAACAGAGATCAAGGTCCTATGATGCAATTTATTTACTCATTCATTTTCTTTTCAGCTTAGTCCCTTTATTAAACAGCGGTCACCACAGCGGAATGAACCGCCACTTTATCCAGCATATGCTTTACGCAGCGGATGTCCTTCCAGCCGCAACCCAACACAGGGAAACACCCATACATTCTTGCATTCACACACATACACTACGGCCAATTTAGTCTATTCAATTCACCTGTATCACATGTCTTTGGACTGTAGGGGAAACCGGAGTACCCGGAGAAAACCCATGTGTACACGGGGAGAACATGCCAACTCCACAAAGACATGCAAACTGACCCAGCCGCGGCTCGAACCAGCGACCTTCTTGCTGTAAAGCGATCGTGCTACCCACTGCGCCCCCCCCCCCATGATGCAATCCACAACCATAAATAAATGGAAAACACCTAACTCATAAACTCAACACATTTTTCACAGTGTAGTATGGATGAAATAAAAATACTATAAATAAATATTTAAATAAATACTATAATAAAAATTCTGTGGACCCTTTCACAAGACTGTTATGATGCGTTTAACGGTCATCATAATCTTTAATTTTTAGATTTTTTAAAAACTGCATGAACATTTATATGCATTTATGTACGATTATATATCATCTATATCAAAACTAACTACAGCAAATGTTTTTCTAATGCAGCATCTATGGGGCTGAAAGTAAATTGGACATTATTTTCCCCTCTGTTATCTTACTGCTTTGTTTTCTCCTCTGTTATCTTTCTGCTGTTATCAGTCTCACTCAATTTTTTTCCTTTTTCTGAAAGATTTTTTTTGATTTGTTGTACTCTCCTATAGTTTACCCAACTATGACGACTTCCGCTACTGAGAAACCCGGAAATGTGAAAAGGGTCTATTGTTTATTTTGCGGAGTCACAAAATACATTGTTTATGGTAATACCAGGCATTTTTATAATTCAAATTAGTGCAGTCTGGATGCAGGCCAAAATGTAAATAACAGCATGGTGAGTTGCGAGCTTAAAAGTACAATGTCTACCTTTTACAATTTATTTAGATACATTTTATGTTGGGCCTGTAATAATTAGTTTACAAATAATAAGTGTTTTAGGTTTCATTCATATTTCTTATATATTTCAACATTCTTAATCAAACATTTGCCCTGAAGTTCGAAGTGAGAAAAATGATCATAATTGAATGTGAGCATATTTGAGAATTTCAAATGTCAAAAAGAAATAGCTCTTTCCATGTGGTCAATATTAACTGATTACATTTACAGAAAATGTACCCTATATCTTGATATAATTCATTCATTTTCCTTCGGCTTAATCTCTATTCAGAAGTTGCCACAGCGGAATGAACCGAAAACTATGCAAGCATATGTTTTACACATCGGGATGCCCTTTCAGCCCCAACCCAGTGCTGGGAAACACACTTATTTACACACACATACACTACGGCCAATTTAGTTGATACAATTCACTTATAGCGCATGTGTTTGGACTGCAGGGGATGTGGGAGCACCCAGAGGAAACCCACGCCAACAAAGGAGAACATGCAAACTTCACACAGAAATGTCAACAGGCTCAGCCGGGACTCAAACCAGCTATCTTTTTGCTGCAAGACAACAGTGCTAACCACTGAGCCCCTGTGCTGCCCCCATGATATAATTCATTATCAGGATATGAGATTACTTATATCGTGATATTAGATATTGTCATATTGGCCAGCCATAGTCATTACTATACCATACAGGTTCACAATTTAGTCAGATTGAAAAAAAAATTATGTTTTAACATATTTCAACAAATCATTATTACATATCCTAATCTGTAGTGATCCAGACCTATAAACACACATGCAATAGACTAAAAATTGTTTTGTAACTTATAAAAGATTATTTTGAGCACATGGTTTTATATATTCATATCTCAACCATATTCTCAAATGATCATTTGCAATATCTATCTCATATATCTGTGTTAATTATGAGCGAAATGTCACCATCATTGTGTATCAGACCACAAGGAGTATCTCAATAATCAAGAGATATTTGACTACACAAATACTTACCTCAGGTTGCTAGCAAACATAGACACTTATTCAACTATATTCTTTTATTTACACTACCTGACAAAAGTCTTGTCCCCTATCCAAATTTTAAGAGCAACAAATAATAACTTTACTTCTAGTTGATCATTTGGTATCAGAAGTGGCAAAGGACTCTAGATTATGTTTATTTTACCAAAATAAAATATGATCATGCCTTGATTTTTATTTATTTAATTAGGACAATAAGGTCTGACTTTGCTTAGACAAAAGTCACTTAACAGAAATAATGTGCAGTATAGAATAGTATAAGACTCAGTAGACTCAGTAAAGAAAGTCATGGTGCAGTGGAAAAAGAATGAATATTGTGTATGACTCCCATGAGCTTGGAGGACTGCATCCATTCATCTCTGCAATGACTCAGATAACGTATTAATAAACTCATCTGGAATGGCAGAGGAAGAGTTCCTGCAGTACTCCCAGAGTTCATCAAGATTCTTTGGATTCATCTTCAATGCCTTTTCCTTCATCTCACCCCAGACGTGCTCAATAATGTTCATGCCTGGTGAAAGGGCTGGCCAATCCTGGAGCACCTTGACCTTCTTTGCTTTCAGGAACTTTGATGTGGAGGCTGGATTATGAGAAGGAGCGCTATCCTGCTAAAGAATTTGCCCTCTCCTGTGGTTTGTAATGTAATGGGCAGCACAAACGTCTCGATACCTCAGGCTGTTGATGTTGCTATCCACTCTACTGATTTCTCACATGATCCCATACTAAATGTAAACCCAAATCATGATTTTTCCTGCACCAAACTTGACTAATTTCTGTGAGAATCTTGGGTCCATGCGAATTCCAATAGGTCTTCTGCAGTATTTGTGATGATTGGAATGCAGTTCAACAGATGATTCATTAGAAAAAATCTACCTTCTGCAACTTTTCCAAATGATCAACTAAAAGTCAAGTTTTTATTTGTTGCTCTTACAACTGGGATCGACAACAAAACTTTTGTCAAGTAGTGTATGTTTTTAAGGAATAGAGAGGTATATATTAAGAAGGTTTACATATATTAGTTTAAAAAAGTGAAAGATGAAGAGGTCATGCTTTTGTGACAATTATGCAATTATATGCATGATGTGCATATATTACATATTAATAAATGAGCATTAATGAACATTTCACTACAAATTATTAGAGCAGCGCTGTTTAAAGTTCAAGAGTTAGGGGTCTGTAATTTTTAAATATGTTTTTTCACCAGGGCGGCAATTATTTGAAAAAATAAAAAACGTTAAATATTATTACAAAGTGTCAATTTAGGCTGAATTAAAGTATTAATTTCTTTCACCAATAAAAAATATTAAAATATTTTAATTGTAGTATATATAAATATCACCAGATTTAATGTTGTAGTCTTATTTCACAATTATGCTTTTTCCTGGTATACTGTTGTATTTTCTGTTCTCCTGTTTTCTGTTCCTGTATCCAGTATCACGATATACCCTTAATTGTGTTCCCTGGTGTTTTTCTGGTCTACAGCTTGTTTAGTTTTATTTTTGTTGTGTGTTAATGAAAAAACAACTGTTAATAAATCTACCCCTCCTCCTCCTTTGAAATTTGACAAATGAAATTCAAGATTCTAGCACCTGTGTGATCTCTACGATTTCGCCAAATCCCAAAAGGCTGTGCGCAGTCACACAAAAAGCCCCTCTTTCTGATTTCGGATGCGCTGTCTTCTCTCCACGGCACAATGAGGAAATTGTGCTGACTACTCGTCCTTGCAAAGTCCTCATTAGCCTAATGAAAGCCTTCAAACGCAAAAACCAAACAAGGGTTCTGGGAGGTTATTAGGAAAATTACACCTCCAGGAGGGCCAGGGTATGGGAGTTGCTTGGAAGGAGAGGCGGGGGTCTTGCTCATTACTTCACGGTCTGCAAATCGCTAACTAATTCAGCCCTACTACTGTGCCATTTCTAGCTCCACGGATCATTTTCACAGAATCGTGAGCGCGAGGATTCATTGATTTCTTAGAAAGCACACATCAAGACTCGCGTATGAATAGAAGGGAAATATTAAATGACATATCAGCGGGATCAACAATCATTTCCTGCAGTCAATCTAAACCGTTGCTGATAAATGATCTGCTAAGCTGAGGGAAAAAAATTTTTTAGACCATTTCAAATCTGTTTAGGAAAAATGCTTGGCTTTTCCATGACGTTTCTTTCTGTTATGTAATTCAAAGCGTGTTTTTATAGCATTAGAAGAACACTAAAAGTGCAGTCATTGCTAAACGTTTTGACCTTGGTGAACTGTACTGTAATGAAGTTGTTTTTGAGATAAGCACTTTTTTACTGTTTAAACTCTGTGATAACATGTGTTGTTTACCAGTCTCAGACAGAAGGCACCTTAGTAATTATTTCCTAAAGCATCAACTCTGTATAATTAGTAAACGATGGATCAGTCATTTATTTTAAAATGAACATGTTTGTTTTGTTTATTCTGAAAAAGATATGGTAACACTTTAATCTGATTGTCCCCTTTAGACATTCTGCTGATGTCTAAAGTAACTATAACAAAATGTCAACAAGTCATTAGAATATAAGTAGACAAAGAGCTTTAAAGCCGCTAATACTTAATTATGGTGCTCCCTCACTGACTATATGTACATTTGTAAGTAATCCAACCAAATGTATTAACCATAACAGGCCTGTAGCCAGCCTGGTAAAAGGGGTGGTTCTTTTTTCTCAAAAAGTGGACCTTTTTGCAGTTATATGCCATATTTTCTATTCAATTATAAGGGTTAAATACTGCATTTTAGAGACATTTTAAGCAGTATTCTTTTGCTGGATTAGCAAGTTGGATGGTCATCATTACCACACTTTTTGATGTATCAAAAATATTTCCTAAAGATTTAGAATAAAGAAATATGAAAAATACTTATTTTAAAAATACAAATTTATTACATCATATATCATTACAAAAAATAGGAATCAGGTAAAGTTTTAAAAACTGTGGCCTATTGTCATTTATTAGGCAAATAACAAACTGGGCAGCAATATTCAACTGTCTTCAGTCAGAATTTGGCCATTTCAATAAAAAAATTATTAAAACATAATAATAATAATAATAATAATAATAATAATAATAATAATAATAATAATAATAATAATAATAATAATAATAAAAATAAAAATAATAATAATGTAGAGCTTTACAATTTTTCTAGCCTTTTTTGTAAAAAAAAGAAAGTACATTTGAAAATGTATGGATAACAACAGTAGACAAAATATATTCAAATTAATTTAATATAGTTTGCTTTTGATTCTTCACACCTTTTTATTGGTTATTTTTGTTTCAAGAACAAGCTCCAACATGTAAAAGTTACTTGTAAAACATTTTCTTTATTTAAAAACAATACAATAGCGAAAAATGACTTCTTTTACGTCATATTATAAAATTTAAATATTTGTTCGCATTGGCCAAAATTGGTTAGCTTATTCATGCCGAAGTGACAGCCAGCAGAAGATTCCGCTTGGTCTTAAGATTCTGCTTGGGCTTTTGCTATGGGTTATTTTCACTATTTATGATGGCATAGCAGTCAAAATAGGACACATGAGCTCTTGTATAGGACAAATTCTGGACCTTTATCAGTCAGGGGTGGGTCTTCCGAATCACCCAAACCCCTCCTGGCTATAGGCATGCGTAACATAACAGTTTACTACTAAACTAATATTCAGTGATGTAAAATACTCAAGTCACAGTAACTGAGTAGTTTTGTAGAATTGTACTTTACTAAGTATTATGTACTATACTATGTACAAAAATTTACTTTTGCTGCTTGTTCAAACTATTTATCTAAAATTCATAAGTTCTTTTTGGGACGTTGTAATTTTCCATCACATTGCAGTCACTACCACATACGCTTTTTTATTCTTGTCTACAATGATTGGCTAAGTAAGGGTGTACTTACACTATGGTTGCATTGAACCATGCCGGGGTGCAATTGTCCGCCCTCCCCTCTCCCCCTCAGCCTGCACTCACACTGTATTTTACCTTCCGAGCCCGAGCATGCTTTCGTCATTGATGATGTGACTGAACAGTTAGGAAAAGAAGCGCTCTCGCTCAATACAGTGGAGAATGGTTAAGTTATATTGTTTTGTATTATTTTAAGTCGTTTGGGATATTCTGAAAATGTAGCTCAATATACATTTCTGGAAAACGCTAATTATGTAGAGCTACGTATGGCTGCATTTAATCTTTAAAGGTCAATGGGTGCTTTGTCAAAAAAACTATTGGTTGGGTTTAAGGAAGGGAAAGGGTGGGGGAATTGGTCGGTTGGTCAGTCAGTAAATCAGTCAGTCGACAGCAGCCTCTGATGTATTTAGGTGAGAACAGCGTGTCACGAATGGCACTCGCCGAAGAAATTTGAGATCTGAAAAATCGTACACAGCAGCCTCTGGTGGATTCGCGAAAACAAAAACTGCAAACAAGCTGCATTAAAAAGTAAGAATGATTAAATAAATCTATATAAAAGTCCCTTAAAAGTGACGTTGCATCTTCAGTATCATGCTCAGGCACGCTCAGTACTCACACTACAAGCGTACTGTGCCAAAGCTCAACCTAACTGCACTCTGGCACACTTCTTCCAACCGGGCCAGGGCTGGCCAACCAAACCATATCTGAGCACAATTCAGAGCACTCACACTTACAAACAAATCAGGAAATAGGGGTCAAATGTGCCTGGGCATTGTTCGGATAGCCTAGTGTGAGTACACCCTAAAATCGCATCAGATAGACCGACTTCAATGTGTGGAAGCATTAAAATGGCTACTTTTTACTCATACTTTATGTAGCTTTCACAACAGATCCTTTTACTCTACTTGTACTATATTTTATAAGCAAGTAATTGTACTTTTACTTGATTATGATTTTTCAGTACTCTTTCCACCACTTTTAACACTCAAATGAGTGTGTAATAGAGAGCCAATATAATTTTAAAGTTGCAAGTAGTCAATGTCTAAAGGAGACTGCTAAAAGATGTTTGCAAACTTAAGTATAACTGCAATTATTTACACTACTTCTTGTGCAAATGGTATTCAACATAGACCATATTATTAATAGTGTCTAACCTTTTTCTGTAGAAGCCCTCTTTGTTTCATGCACTGTGTCATGGGTTGCCAGATCCCCCTCTTTTGGTCCTGGTGGTGCACTTGGAGAAAGGCCTAACAAGGCATGGCCAAGAGACAGACCATTCTGATGTAAATCTAAAGGGAAAGGAGGGGCATAAAAACTGATTTTTACAAACAAAGGACTCAAAGCCCACAATTTCCTTTAAAAACTCTACAAAAGGCTCACCAACCCCACACTTCTTAGTAGTTTGTTTTGTTTTAATTCAATAATAAAAGGTTCACTCATGTCCTCGATGTTCATAACAAGATATACCTAATGTCCACCTAACCGAAATCCTGAACAAAAAGTACGTAAATAACATTACAGAAGCAATTACAAAAGGCGTGCAAAAATTGTTCAAGAGTTAAACCTGTTTTGTCAAAAATAGGATTTAAAACACATATTCCACCCCAAATTATATCATGCCACTGATATGTGATATCTCGACCAACATTTTTAATGCATCTGATGACAGAAAAACTGAAAAAAGTAGAGAGCATTAACTGTAATTGCATAGTTTTACTTACGGTTAAAGCAATGCACATGAACTGCTCTGATGGCTTTGCTTTTAGTAGATTCTGTGATATCACCTTATTCTTAATTCTAAAAGCACATTTGTAAGGTTATATGTGTAGTTTCGCATTATCGTAAGAGCACAGTGCTAAGTGCTCAGGGACCAATCTCAGTGTTGCTGAAATAGCCATAAGAGAGGATACAGAGAAATGAAAATGTACAAGAGCACATATCATTTTTAGAACAACCGTGACACCAATGTCAAATGAAATGTTGAATTTATTTTGGAAGACGCTGACATTATGTAATGTAAGGAAAGAAAGAAAGAAAGAAAGAAAGAAAGAAAGAAAGAAAGAAAGAAAGAAGTGGTTGGACAGACTTACGTGGCCGATCAGAAGAGCTCTCTGTGTGGGCAGGAGAACTGGACAAGCTGCTGCTCTGTCTGGAGGATAAGTGGCTCCCCGACCTGCGACCATCATCCAAAGAGGGTACAGGTGACGGACTGTCTGGAACTCGCTCCTGATAATGGACGTGCACATTATTCATCACGATCATGATCACAATAAATTTTAAATCATTTTGGAAACACTCCCTGGTGTGATTTTTCATTTACAAATGTTAAAAAGGTACCTTACATTCTAAGGAATCAAAAGTTAACATCATTGTTCAGGGAAATTTGCAATTATGTCCAATTTCACAATTTCAAGCCAATAAGCTTTTATATCAGCTAAAATAGCTTTGTTGTATAGCAGAACAAATAAGCGGTAGCACTTTATTTTGATAATCCATTTGAGTATTAGTACTTAATATCTGTTGATACTGCACCTTCAACAGACATTTAACTGACTATAAGAAACTTCGAAAGTACGTGTCAATTTACACTAACCCTAACCCAAACCTAACTGTCTACTTATAATCTAATGAGAATTAGTTGGCATGTAGATGCAATGTAACTTAAACTCAACAAACGGACCATCAAAATAAAGTGTGACCCAAAAAGCCATTTCCATGTCAGTCTTTATTCCCTTCAGCTCTTAAAGCTGTCAACACTTCTCAAAAGTAATACACATTGTGTTTTAACACTGTCGCTTTCATTTTTTTCCACAATTCAAGATTCTTTAGGTTTGAAGTTGTTTTGTGTGGTTGACCAACAGCAGAACATTCACTTGAATTCTTACCCAGAGGATCAAATTATATGGGTAGGAAGATACTTTTGTCCACCTAAAGTCCACCTGATCGAAATCCAAGAAATGCTGTCTTTTGTATTTGCTTAATTACTCATTTATTTTCAAAACCAAGAGTAGTTACATATTGTTGTTTCAGATAGAAAGATCTTCACCATACAAGTTTTACATGTACAGTGCTCAGCATAATTGAGTACACCCCATTTTGAAAATGAATATTTTGATCTATTTTTCAGTGAATAGGCAATGCATTTTGGTGCTTTTAAACAAAACAGATTTGCTAAACAAATATATTTATTAAAATAATATTTTAGTCACTGAACATATTTAGAAATTGAGATAATACGATTAAATTCAAGCTAAATATTGCAAAAATAAATAAATAAATAAAAATAAAAACTACAAAATTTCAACTAGATTTTTCATTGTTTTTCATTGATTTTTCCTTTTTTTTAAATTTGTATTTAACATTTTTCTACAACATATAAATTTGGGTGTACAAGTTTTTGGACCGTTCTTGTAAGTTATTTTGTTAGATTAGCTCCAGATTTGGCTTCAGTACTGACTAATCTAATGTATATGCACACATATAATATTGTATAGCTTCCTATTAAAATATGAATTTAAAAGAGAGATTTGTGAGGGGTGTACTTATATCTGCTGAGCACTGTAATCTTCAAAAAGCACCATACACTTTAAACAAACATTATTATACTCAATATTTGATGCTGGATGGAAAATATGTTAATAATTCACCGGTTAAAAAATATTTCACAAACAAATAGGCTTGATCCAGCACAGCAAGCAAGTATAGCTAAGCTTTTTTAAAATTATTTTTTATTTTATTTTACAATATTTAATGTGCTTTATAATGTTAATGTATATTGATTATTTGTGAAAATAAAAATCAATTCAAATTTGTTTATTTTACAAAGTAAAGCAGGGCTAGATAGCTCAATTAATAGCTCGATTAGTATGGATTTCTTTGGTTGAAGTTTTAGTTTAAAGCTTTATTAATCCCCTTGGGTCAATTCATTCTGACATGGTGGTGCTTCATATATAACAAAAATGACACACTTAACACAATAAACACCAACACCAAGTACACAAACCAAAAACTGAGAAAAGAAAAAAATATATAAAAATTTAATAATAATAACAATTTATTCACTCATTTAATAATTTTCCTTTGGCTTCGTCTCCTAATTCATCTGTGGTTGCCACAGCGAAATGAACCGCCACATTATTTAGCATATGTTTTACACAGCAGATGCCCTTTCAGCTGCAACCCAGTACTGGGAAACATCCATACACACTCATTCACACACACACACACACACTCATACACTACAGCCAAATTAGTGTATTAAATTCACCAGTAGCACATGTGTTTGGACTGTGGGGGAAACCGGAGGAGACACACGCGAACACGGAGAGATCATGCAAAGTCCACACAGAGATGCACACTGACCCAGCCGGATCTCAAAACAGCAAATTTCTTGCTGTGAGTGCTAACTGTGCCACCGTGTTGGCCCATAATAACTTATATATTTAAAAAAATATATATATAATAATAATAATAATCCACCGATTAACTACATTTATTACAAAACCGAATTGCTTCAGACACAAATGTACATTTATAATGATTGTGGAACATCATATTGTCCTTAGACGTCACCCAAGGGGCATCCACTCAAAATATTTGCAATGTTTTTATAAAGTTTGAAACATGTCAATTGTATGAGTTTCGAACAGCATATAAATAGACAGAGAAATCAACGTACATAATTTTTAGTGTATCGTTCATATGATTTGTGCCCTATTACCTTTATAACTGAAGTCACCATTCTGGACGGGGCACTCTGGACCTGAGCAGCAGCTGCCATGCTGGCAATAGTGCTGAGATGGTTCATCTGGTTCATCGCCATGGTGACCGATGCAGGAGGCAGACTGACTGGAATCAAAGGATGTGGCATCATCATGAATGGCAGTTCCAAACCTGTGCAGAAAGGAAGTAAAATACGTAAGACGTCATTCTAATGTTAATTATACAGCCATAACTGCAATCTAATACACATTTTCTGTTTTATTACAATATAAGCATATGATTTTGAATATAAAAAAAAAAATCTAACTCATTAAAATAACATGCTGTACCGACAGTTTGAGGATATTAAGAAACACTCATCCCATTGTAAACCAAAACATCTTGTAAGAAGCTCTACGTTATGAAATGTCATCAGTTTCTGCTTTGTTCGAGCTTTCTTTAAAGATGTGCCATTATGGCACAGCGTGTCTACAAGTATAACTAGATCCGCTGGAGTCTGCACCTCAAACCAATTAGCTGTTTCTCAGACTGCTGCAAACGTCTTCATACATAACAACCCCATGATAAATTAGACCACACACTCTATTTGTAGCACAACAAGCTACGTGACAGCAAGACTGCAGTACATGTGCCTGCTGTGTGACCAGTGTTTTGCTTGTTTTAGTGTGCTTATCCGATCCCTCGCAGCACTCTAACACTGTTATGCTTTATAGGAATGTGAGCGGATATTCTCCAGAGAGGAATAACAGCAGAGATAGGAAATGGATCCTCTCACAACTGAACAGGTCAGGGCATAAGGTTACAGTCAGCCACTCTACGGCCGCCTGTACTCCACCGGCACTTTGAAAGCGAAGGATGAAAGAGAGAGAGGACATTTTGCCAGTTTCTCTCAAAGACTTTTTCATTTCCCATCAGCACCTTAAGAGACGCTGCTGAACTGTGTTGGCCTTGTGGTAATGGATTCACTTGGGTTGATACTCGCAGCGCTAGCAGAGCCGTGGCCTGCCGATGATGAGAAGGAAGGCCAGGAGATGATGAGCCCTTTAGAGGTGATAGTTTTCAAGACCCTCCGTCTCCCTCTGCTTTTCAACCAAATACCAGGCAGCTCCGTAGGGTCAAAGGTCACCTCTGTGGCACTGAGACTTACAAATAAAAGTTCCTCTCCTTTTCATCATGACATTTTTAGTAAGAGACAGACAGTTGAATGAAAAAAAGGCCCCTGATTTTCATGAAACAGACGACACGCAGATCAGTCATGGTGATCGGGCGACAGAAAAGAACTGAAAGGGAGATCAAAGAAAGGAATCGAGTGTTGAGGGGATTGATGTATGGAGGGAAGAGAATCTGAGCCAAGTAAAATCACATGCCAAGAACATGCAAGCTGTTCCGTCTTTTTCAGTAGGCCGTTACTAATATTCTTAAAGTTAAAACGACAGTGCCATCCTCGCATTCGCCTTTTCAAGTGGAATTTAAACTGCCATATTAGGTGAGAAAATGCTGATAGGAGCAATATCACATTCGGAAAAGGGCCATAGTGGCAAGGAAACACTAAACCCCCTCCCAATCCAAAAAGACACTTCTGAATGAGACTGGAACTCAGCCAAATGCATCAACATCAGTCACCCTTCATCCCTATCTCAAGGGGCCTACGTCTCAGCTTCTGCTGTAAAAAGAATAACAATGCGATCCGCTACCGTCTGCTAACGCCGCAGTGCCACTAAGGCCTGTTTCTGAAACACATGGTGGACGATATCACTCACGACGAGCTTTCAATCTTTATTTACCTAAAACAAAAGAGCCCCGGGCTAAAAGAAATTGGAGACGCGCCATTTTAAAGTATCCCCCCACAGCAGTTGCCATTGTGCGCTTGGGGCCTGAGCTATTGTGGGAGTGTAAATGATTTTGACAGGAAGTTGCAAATTGTATAAATATTTAGCGTTTAATAAAAAGGAGAAACAAAACAAGGCGAATGCTGAGGAAAAGGAAACAAAAGAAGTCTAATGACAGGGCTGGGAAGAAGCCAAGTACTCGGCTGGATAATTCCAAACACAACAGGGATCTCAGTACAAATTTGGGCACAAAACTGTCGCGTAAAACGGTGTGGTGAGAAACAAAACACAACAACTGGAAAGGATTCAAATGAGTAACACATACAATGTAGCTTACTGGTAAATTGATGACTGAATATGGAAAAGACTCAAACTATGTCTTGATTCAAACTATGATTTTATTTATTTATTTATTTATTTATTTATTTATTTATTTATTTATTTATTTATTTATTTATTTATTTATTTATTTCGAACAGAAGAACCATACACAAAACAAAATACTTTTCAACATGGTCGAAGTGGAGCAGGATGAAGCACAAGATTATTATTTTCCCCACCCCATTACCTCACACATTATTCGTCTATTATTTCAACTTATTTCTTCTTTTGCTTATTTCTTCTTTTTACATGAGACATATAAGCTTTAGATGAAACATTTATACTTTTGGCATCTTTGTCATATTATATGTTTGATTCCATTTGTACATTTACATTTAATAACATAGATCAAAAAAAATACATAGTATTGCGAACAGTCATTAGTATGCTACATTAGCATAACATTAATTAAGCTTTTGACTTTATTTTGATGTTTAATTGTGAATGGCTGCGCCTCTGCTTTTAAAAATTTGTGTTTCAGTCCTTCTATACTTAAATGGAACTGTTTCAAATGGGTCAAAGAAGCTAGAGTAGTCTGTGCCAATAGCCTATTGGTTAGTGCGTTGACATATAGCACCCAGGTGCTCGCGGCGACCTGAGTTCGATTCCTGGCTTGAGCTCATTTGCCAATCCTTCCCCACTCTTTGCTCCTTGCACTTTCCTGTCTATTAATCTCCACTGTCCTGTCATTAAAGGTGAAAACTCCTAAAAAATAATTACTTTGAATGCTTAGCATAATAAAACTTATGTGTTTCGAAACTAAAATGTACTAGTTTATATGGCACCAAAGAAGACATTGTAAATACTTTAAAGGTTGCATGGTGATATGTAGCTGCAAAGTTATAATCAAAAGAATATATAAAGGCAACCATCGGAATAAAGCATTACCTGTCCCATATCAACCACCCGCTTCGAATGTTATCACTCGATTGAATGAATTATCAGTGGTTATCAGCTAATAGATATGGGCCAGTAGGGGCCTTTTGCGCCTACTGGAAGGCTTAGAAGGCTGTTATCATCCACCCACTAGGTTATTCAGCTATACTAATAGAGAAAACTTCAGATCCAGATCTGTTTTTTGTTACTGTGATGATTGGGTTAAGGGTTGGGGTAGGGGTAGACAATAAAATACAATTAATGGGAAATTTAATACATAATATAAATAATTCTCATAAACTTCCAGCCGCAGCCATATGTGATCTATAGCTGATTAACCATGTGGATGGATGATAACAGCCTTCTGAGCCAACTAGTAGGCACAGAAGGCTCCTACTGGCCCATATCTATCAGCTGATAACCACTGATAATGCCCATTCAATCTAGTGATAACATTTGAATCGGCTGTATCAACAGGGCCAATTCCATCAGAGGTGAATGTTTTAGTACTCAAGTTTGTACAACACTGGACTTGGACACAAGTATCATTTCCTGTGCTTTAGCTTACACAACCTTTTTCCAAAACACCTTTTAAAAGTTCTTTTAATTATACCCAGAAATGAGGCTTTCAATTTTGCAAGTGCCACAGGGAACCCCTTCCTCTTTATTGCTACTTTAATCTCAGCCATAAATGTTTCTGCCCATGTCATGTTTTGTAACCCCCTGCAGGTTCCACAGCGGTTCTCTTTTCCTCGGGCAAACCTCCCCTGAGACAGAGACCACCGGCAGGTGTGTGAGAGGAAGAGCATTACTGGCCTGATAAGACCGATTCGCCTCTACTCCACACACTACATACAACATCTCTAATAAATTATTACCCTATGATAAGACTATTTGTTTTAACCGTTTCCCCATTAAAGGCATTTAACATGTTACAGCCTGACAGGGGTATAAAACAGTAGCGATTGACGAGCTTTATTTCCCAGACGAAGGTGCGGCTGCCAGTAAGCAGCTGTGGTCTAGGTGTTTAGTCTGTGTTTAGCTCTGGTCTTTGTAGTGGTTAGACATTGTGGAGTAGTTTCCACATTCCCGTCAACAGGGGGTGGGGGAGGGGTTTGTGGAAAACCGGAAGTCTTAGTTCTCCTTAAGATGAAATTAATGATGCTTCCATGTGCTTACCGTTGAGTTACTTCCCTTATGGAAATAATCACAAAACAAGCAACAACAACCACAGTGGGGGATGAAAAGGAGAGATGGAAAAAAGGGGGTTATATGGTGAGGCCATTAAAGGGTTTGGGGGCCTCGTTCTGGAAAAGTTAATGAAGGTGCAGATATTTTGATAAGCAGATAAAAAGAACCTGGGAGGATGTGATCTTCGGCACAAAAACGGAGACGGTCGTTCTTTCATGTCTGTGCAAAGAAATAAACTTGTACACAACATTCATTCCTAATACAGACTTTTCAGGAAGTAGTAAATGGCAGTGTGCTGAACTATACTGTTCTCCCACACTCCCAATGTTTGTCTGGTCAGAGGAACACGCAATAGAATTATTGTGTGCTCTAGACAGAGAACATCACACATACTCACGCACTCACACACACACATTTTGCCACCCACAGCCATACAGAAACTTAGAGAGGCAGTCATCCTGACCAGCTGCTTGTGATTACTTGTGTTTACAGTGAGCATCAGGCATCTGCTGTGTGTAATCCAAAACACACACACACACATACAGATAGAGAGAGGCAGATTCTGTGGAAATGCCCAACAACACGTGCACAACAACACTTAAACATTACTAAAGCGCAAACACATACAGACTATTCGAATCTGTATTTCCTCCTTATATTATAAATACAGACACAATTAAGGAGAGATGCCAATGTGAGTCAGTGCTATTATTTTAATCAACTACTCTGGGTAGAAGTGTTCTAATGAAATATTGCTGTTCTGAAATGGCAAGCACTAAAACAGTGCTCAAGTATGAAGAAATGAGTTTTCTTTTTAAGTAGCAACAAAAGTAGTAAATATATTATGAGTAAGCTGTATTCATTTTTCACAAATGATTAAATTACTGTTTCGGTACTGTATGATTAAATTACTTCATTAAATAAAAGCAGCCTTCAAACCATTAAAAAAATTAAACTACAGTAGTGAACACTGAAATACATTTAGCATCATCACTGATCCTTCAGGAATCCTTCAAATATACTAAATTTCTACTTTAGAAATTTTATCATCATCATCATCATCATCATCATCATCGATATTCATTTACAATTGAGTGTTTTGTTTGAGGATTCTTTGATGAATCAAAAAAATCAGAGATCAGAGTTTATTATTATCATTATCATCAGTTCTTTTTTAGCAAGGATGCTTCAATAAAAGATTAAAAAAATAATAAAGACATTTATAATGACAAAACAGATTTCTGTTTCAGGTAAATGCTATTCTTATGAACTTTATATTCATCAAAGAAAGCTGAAATAAGTTCTACTCAGTCATTTTTAACAATAAGCCAATGTATTATTTATGTTATAATTTAATGTATTATTTATATTTATATTTTATTTTAAGCAGTAAATCAGCATATTAGAATGGTTTATGAATGATCGTGTGACTGGAGTAATGATGCTAAAACTTTGGATTATGTGAATAAATAACATTTTAGAATATATTCAAATGAGCAGTACAGTGGTTAGCACTGTCACCTCACAACAAGAAAGGTCCCTGGATTGAGTCCTGGCTGGGCCAGTTGGCATTTCTGTGTGGAGTTTGCATGTTCTCCCTGTGTTTGCCCTGTTTTTTCCCAAAGTCCATAGACATGTGGTATAGGTGAATTGGATCAGCTAAATTGGTCATAGTGTATGAGTGCATGTGTGAATTTGAGAGTATGTGGGTGTTTCCCAGTGCTGGCTTGGGGCTGAAAGGGCATCCCCTGTGTAAAACATATGCCAGAATAGCTGGCGGTTCATTCTGCTGTGGCGACCTCTGATAAATAAGGGACTAAGCTGAAGAAAAATGAATGAATTAATAAATAAATAAATAAATAAATATATTCAAATAGAAAATAGTTATTTTAAAAGTAAAAATAGTTCCAAATTTTACAGTTATATCTGCACTTTTGGATCAAATAAATGTAGGCTTGGTGAGTAGAAGAGACTTATTTAAAAGCACCATTATAAATCTTATTTTTCTAAATCCTTGACCACCAATGTACTTGCACAAAAATCAGTTCATGTTGTCAACACTGCCCATTAGCTTTATAAATAAAATTATTTCCTAACAAAAAACTATTTGATATTTCTTAGTAGTGAGACAGTAATGACTCTTTTCACATATAAACTTACAAATATATAAATCAGTCGGTCAGTTAATCAATTCTGCATTTCAGTGGCTCAAGCGTCAATTGATACCAGCCATTGTTGAATTAGTAGTAACAGAGCCTTGAGATCAGAAGGGAAGAAGTATAGTTCTACACAAAGAGTGGCTTATGAAATAGACCTGACAAGTATCCTTAAATTAATTTAAATTAAGTCAAATAATTGTCTCTAAGTTATTGCATTATAGGCTGCAAGGTGGCGCAGTGGGTAGCCCTATAGCAAGAAGGTTGCTGGTTTGAGCCTCGGCTGGGTCAGTTGGCGTTTCTGTGTGGAGCTTGCATGTTCTCCCCATGTTTGCGTGGGTTTCCTCAGGGTGCTCCGGTTTCCCCCACAAGTCCGAAGACATGTGCTATAGGTGAATTGGGTAGGCTAAAATTGTCCATAGTGTATATGTGTGAATGAGAGTGTATGGGTGTTTCACAGTGATGGGTTGCAGCTGGAAGGGCATCTGCTGCGTAAAAATATGCTGTATAAGTTGGCGGTTCATTCCGCTGTGGCGACCCCAGATTAATAAAGCGACTAAACCAAAAAGAAAATGAATGGATGAATAATTGAACTATTAGAAAAAGTGTATTAGCACTACTGAGGTATAAAAGCATGTTGCCTCCTCAGATGTGCATTAGTTTTCAAGAAATTCAATGGCCCATAAACAATTATTCCTTCAATAATGATTAAAAATTTTTGGAATGGTAATGTATTGTAAATATAAGGTGCATTCAAAATCTCACTTTCCCAGGCCAAAAAACCCAAAACAAAACAGCATGTAAGTTCAGTATTATGTCTGAATTCACTGTAATCATAAAATATTCTTGTTATATTGTACTGGTAAGATTGTGAAACGCTCTCACAATTTCTTCAATGCTATGAGGTCCAAGGAAAAAGTTTGTAAAGGACCACCAGACAAACGTAGTCATTCTGCATTACATCCAAGCTTAACACATTTACTTTCATGTTTAGCAGCTGCAAAGTATTCACATATAGTATGCGATTGGATGTAACAATAGTGAGAGTATGGTTAATGTGTAACTATAGTCATAAAAATTATGCTGTATTAGCTCCTTTCCTTTATTTCTTCATTTTCTTTTGGGTAGTCCAAAAATTTACAAGCACATTTCAGAAAGAGTAACTTAATTCAACTCAACAAACTTTGTAAAACATTCTTCCTTTGCTCCCGAATATAGCTCTAATTATAAAAAGTGCTCTCTTAGTGTAAAGCAGCAGTGTTCATGCATTGTGTTCATCTCATGTTTCAGACCTTTTCCTAAAGGTCACTGTACTCCATACGACAGCTTTATAAAGGAAAGATACTCAAAAAAACAACCCAGAATGCTCAAAACAAAAGAAAATTGATTTTAGTAACAATGACACTACAATACATCCCCATTCACTCTTCAATAAAGACTATAGTACATACAGTACTGTCTTAACAATTTACAGTGTTCATTTATAGATTTTTGCATTTCTTTCTTAAACCGCAATCCCATTAGAGTTTTCGTCCCATTGACATCCATTCATATGTATGTGAAAAGATTTTATGCAATCCGCTGTGTAGCAAAATTTCACATCTTGGTGAACTCTGACCTGACATGTGAATGTGTGAGACGAAGATAAAATGCTAATTTCAAGAGTGTCACATTATTTATTTCTGCCCCTTTTTACAACACCTAAAAAAATTGGAGGTTTGTTCTTGGATCTCAAAATGTTTCATTTTAGACCAAATGGTTTTAGATTTGACCACAAACTCTTTCCAATGCATTAAAGACTAACTAATACAACCCAAAATTTGAACAGCAAAAATAACAAATTTTTGAATGTCTACTTAGAATGTTATTTCATCCTAAAATGGAATATTTTATCATTCTTTCAACCTTGCAATCTATTACGGTAACTTATAACCCTTAGAAATCTTTGATAGTGTCATTTACTTAGTCTCACCACTAAAAGCAATGGTCTCCAATGAGTAAAGAGATTTAGGAGGAAAATTCACACTTCTCCAGTGATGTCATCTTTTGTTGAGTGAGTCCTCTGAAGATTTTCTTTATTCATATTTCATTTCCATGCTGATTTGAAAATGATGTTATGGGAATTAAAAGGGAAAAAAGGAGAAAACGTTCCACTTCATTAACTGTTCTTCCTTTATCATCCAATTGTTCCTGATTAGGTTCTGCTAGAATTCCATTTCTCTTCTATTACAATTGTTGGGGAAGTTCAGCTTATCTGTCAGCTCAATCCCATGAGAGTGAGAGAGCGATGTGCTCGTGGAACTGCAGCCTAGAACACCATGAATTGTACTGCTGTCTTTTTCAATCTTTTCTCCTCTGTTCTCTTCTCTTTTTATTATATTTTGTACATAATTAGAATAGCAAAGTTAATTTTAAGCAATTAAAGTTATTTTAAATTGATTTAGGATCAAAAGAGTTGCTCAATGAGTCAGTGTGTCAAGTTCAAATGTCAGCAGAACTCTGAGGACATATCTAGGTATGGGATTCTATCTAGGTGCCAACAATACTAAGACATGCAGAACAGGTGGCATTAAGGTGTGTAGATGTAAGTGTTTTCATGTCCACAAAAACAGTTATAAAAATGAATGCATATGTCAGAGCCAATAGCCTAGTGGCCAGTGCACTGACATAAAGCGCCCCTGGAAGGACCTTTTTTCCAACTTTGTTTACTTTCTAGATACTGTCCTGTCATAATAAAGGTGAAACGCCCAATGTAAATCTAAAAAAAAAATTAATAAGTGAAGTTTATTTATAAACTAATTTCAAGAGGATCACATGCTTATGATTGCTTGCAGCTGGTCTCGCATTATCCAATTTAAGATTCACCAATCAGTCAATTCCTAAGCCACTATAAATACCCTAAGTTCCATATACTGTAACAGCCATCTTCATTTTAAAGAATACCCCCTTCCACCCCTACTCCTCCTCCTTTCCTAGATGGGTGGCATGGTGGCCAAGTGGTTAACACTGTTGCCTCACAGCAAGAACATCACTGGTTCTAGTCCTTACCAAGCCAGCTGACGTTTCTGTGCGGAGTTTACAGGGTTTCCTCATCCAAAAACATGCAACTTAAGTTAATTGACTAATCCAAATCGGCACCATAGACATGCTCCTAGTAAGTAGTTATCTCTTAAAAGCAATCCCTATCTGTTCATTAGCAACTACAGCAGGGGAGTTCTCGAGATCTACCTGAGCTCAAACTCCCCTCTCGCCTTGCACACGGGAGGGAGCCCCGGGCTCGAGGATCTTATTAGCTCAGGGCTCTCTCCCGGGACAGCATGCCAAACAAGCTTTATAATCAACCATCAGCTAAGTGTGAACTCTTGAAATATTATTATAGATCAAACTAAAAAGTAAAGGAGGACAACCTTTGCCATGTCCAATTAATTTCTTAGATATTTAGTAAATTCAGTTCACACTGTATCCAGAATAGGCCAGTCTCATTTTCTGAAGTCACATCCAAAGACTGTTGGCTAAATATACAATGCATATAACACTTAAATCAAAAAACATTGTCAGTTTTGAAGTCGTCATCCAGTTGGTTGAATTAATGGTGTGCCAAAAAACACTTAGTGAGGCTCTTAAATGGCTAGTAATTCACAACAAAGTAATGTGTACAGTTCCTAAAGAGCTCTTGGAGCTTTATTTGATAGTAGTTGAACCACTGAAGTCACATTTCATTTTTTGTATTTTATTCTATTTCTGGATACATTGCTGTATGGAAAATACGAGAGCTCTCATATTTTACCTAAAATGTATTCATTTGTTTTCCAAAGATGAAGAAAGATCTCAAGGGATTGGAATGACAATGTGAGTAACTGGAATGTGAGTAATTAATAACAACAGAATTTTCATTTTGGGTGAACTTACCCTTTAAAATAAATGATAAAAATTTTACCAGGAAAAACAGACTAGTTGATCCGTGACACACAAAGTCAACGTCAAAGAACTAGCATACAAAGGCTGACTGTGCTGCCTCACATTGGCTGATGCCAAAAAGCACCATTTGAACACATCAAAAAGACTTCCGAGTTCTTTGTCTCACTGTAAGGAATTAACGATCTATGTCAGCAGCTATCTCCTGTCTGTTTTCCTTGTACACTGCAGATATGCAAAAAGTAAATAAAGCAGTGTGTTTTATTCCCAGTTTGAATATCACTTTTTATTGATCACCTTTTTCATTCCAGGTGGCTCATGTTGTTATAAAAATATTTGATATGCTCATGTAAGATAGTATGACATTAGTCTTCTGTCAGTGCCATCATTCTTTGCTCACTGTCATCTTTTTGCTTTTATTTTGCTCCGCTCCTTCATTAAGCTTGCCTATCAGAGCCATCTCTCTCACTGATGGCTCTGGAGCTGTTTAACAGGTTGATACTGCTACTAATGTGATCCCAACTATAGTCAACATGTAGGAAAAACATTGACTATTTATTTGTGCTGAAAATGTTGACCATAGCAGTTTTTAAATATATAAATACGCTCACTGACCACTTTATTAGGTGCATCTTAGTAGTCCCGAGTTGGTACCCTTCAGAACTGCCTTCATCTATCATGGCATAGATTCAACAAGGTACTGGAAATATTCCTCAGAGGATCATATTGACATGATAGCATCACGCAGCAGCTGCAGATTTGTCAGCTGCACATCCATGATGCGAATCTCCCATTCCACCACATCCAAAAGGTGCTCTATTGGATTGAGATCTGGTGACTGTCGAGGTCATTTGAGTACAGTGAACTCATTGTCATGTTCAAGAAACCAGTCTGAGATGATTCACGTTTTATGACATGGCGCGTTATCCTGCTGGAAGTAGCCATTAGAAGATGTACACTGCGGTCATAAAGGGATGTACATGGTCAGCAACAATACTCGGGTGGTCTGTGGAGTTGACACGATGCTCAATTGGTACTAATGGGGCAAAAGAGTGCCAAGAAAATAGCCCCCACACCATTACACCACTACCAGCCTGAACTATTGATACGAGGCAGGATGGGTCTATGCAGAAATCGAGACTCATCAGACCAGAAACCGTTTTTCCAATCTTTTATTGTCCATTTTTGGTGCGCCTGTGCAAATTGTAGCCTCAGGTTCCAGTTCCTAGCTGACAGGAGTGACACCCGATGTAGTCTTCTGCTGCTGTAGCCCATCCGCATCAGGGTTGGACATGTTGGGCATTCAGAGATGCTCTCCTACAGACCTTGGTTGTAACGAGTGTTTTTTTTGAGTTACTGTTGCCTTTCTATCAGCTTGTACCAGTCTGGCCATTATCTTCTGACCTCTGGCATCAACAAGGCATTTGCACCCACAGAACTGCCGCTCACTTTTTTTTTTTCGAACCATTGTCTATAAACCCTAGAGATGGTTGTGCATGAAAATTCCAGTAGATTAGCAGTTTCTGAAATACTCAGACCAGCCCATCTGGCACCAACACCCATGCCATGTTCAAAGTCACTTAAATCACTTTTCTTCCCCATTCTGATGCTCGGTTTGAACCGCAGTAGATCGTCTTGACCATGTGATTGGCTGATTAGAAATTAACAAGCAGTTGGACAGGTGTACCTAATAAAGTGGCCAGTGAGTGTATATATATTTAAAAGAAGGGCTAATTATCATAATTAGGATCATGTAAGGTCATCACTCAATGGCTATGTTTACATGTGCACCAACAATATTTTCCAATTATCATAGTAAGGTCATAATGGCAGTAGGATGCATACATGACATAAACTCACACCACATTTTTCTAATTATTTGCAAAGAGGTGTCATTATTTTTACCTTATTTTTCATTATTTGCATGACGTGATCACTGGTCCTTGTTTATTTTACTTACAATAAGTGCAAACTACACATTAATGTACGGTTATTCTCTGCTTTAATGAACATTTCAGTAACTGTGCTGCAGCTTTATTGTGCTACACTGTAAAACCCAAAAACTTAAGGTAACTCAAACCATTTGAGGAAACTGATTGCAACAAACTAGTTAAGTTCAAAAACTAATCCTAATGAGTAAAGTGAACTTAATCCATTTGAGTACAGTAAAACCCGATAAATGAAGAGAACTCAAACCAACTGAGTCGTAAATCCCAATAAGTTAAGGCAACTCGAACCGTTTGAGGAAACCGATTGCTATAAACCCTTTGAGCTAAAAAAACTAATCTATATAAGTACTGTGAACGCTCTGGATAATTTTACAGAGCTTAAACTGTGCGGTAACCGTAGTTTTATTGACTGTCTAGAGATTTGGAGAGTAGGGAAACATCTGAATAATGTCTTAAGAGTTTATTTGTGGAGTTTAACTTTGATCAGAGTGGTAATAAATGTGATTATAGTGGCTGTTTCTTTTGATTAAAGGTGGTGTAAGCCACATAGTTTAATCCAATTATGCTTACTACAACCATGCTAGTTTGATCAAAGCATTTTATTGACGTAACATTTAACTGGTATATTATAATCACATCATGAGGGGAGACATAAACATAGACAATATTCAAAAATGTAATTCATCAGCTGAGACTGGCATATGCTAAATAAAGAGTTCATGTTTGTGTATAATACACACAACTCTGGCTATCTAGCTGTACATTGCCTTTCACCAGCTTCAACAAGACACATTCCTCTTTGACAGGACAGTGTGACTATATCCAGAGCCCTCCACTTCCTGCTGGAGGGCACAGCTGTTATAAGAACCTCTATTTAACCAGAGATGAGCTCATATCCTGGTAATCAGGGCAGAGAAGGAGCTGCTAAAAACAGTGCCCCGATCACCAACTGGATCAGTGCCACTGGAGTTCCGCTCTAACAACTCGTACATGCCAACCATCCCAACAGATCTCCTCAGTCTTCAGGGTTTAGGTGTATCACATTTCTCAGACTGAGATTGCAATTCTGGGAACAGTTTGTGTTTGTCAAACGTAAATAATTATATGAGCATGTGGATGAGGGTTCAGATTCAAAACACAAGCATGGGAGACTGATATTTTCGGTTATGCTCATCAGACAAGGCCATCATTGTGTCATTATCATACTTACAGGCCACATGAAGCCATAGACGGAAAGAGACAGAAATTTCAAAGATAGATAGAATGATCAAGAAAAAATGAGTTGAAAAGACAGAGAGAGAGAGAGAGCAGTTCTGCACCACTCAGCTCTCTTCAGAGATATTAATATTCTACACCAAGAGTCCACACTCAAGGTTATTCTCACTCTAAATTGCTGAAGATAAAAAAGCTCCTCCTTATTAGCATTTGTGGGTAAAACCTGGCTAATCTTATTCACACTTATCCCTCTCGCTGTGACATCCTGGCCTCTGTTTTCACTTTTTTCCCTCCAGAAAGGTCACAACCTCATTTTCATGGTATTTTCTTGCTTAAATCTGCTTACAATGCATAGTTTCTGAAAAATAAGCACAGCATAAATGCAGTTTCTGGAAAAATAAGCACTGCATCATAGAATAATGGCAAATTCTCTCTTTTATTAAAGCTGCTGTGTATTTGCTTTTCGGTTCGCTTGTTTTTTACTGATAAAATCTTTTTCAATCCAATCAAACTTTAAATCCAGTGCTAAGTATATGTGAATATTTGTACTATGCTATTTATTACCTTTTAAATGTGTAATGTAGCACTTTACTTACTCCCAGGATCGTGTATACATATCAAAGTTGATATTTAGCTGCACCATGTTGGTGTTTCATAACATCTCATTTTTACGAGGTGGGTTGTTAGCCCAATGCTCAACCCCCAACCTGGAGGACCAGGATATACACACATACAGTACACTATGGACAATTTTAGCTTCCCCAATTCACCTGTCCCGCATGTATTTGGACTTGTGGGGGAAACCGGAGCACCCAGAGAAAACCCACACGAACACGGGGAGAACATGAAAACTCCACACAAAAATGCCAACTGACCCAGCCTGGTCTCGAACCAGCGATATTCTTGCTGTGAGGCGACAGCGCTACCCACTGCACCACCGTGCCACCCCAATGTAGCACAATGTGAATGTAAAATGTCTGCAGGATTTGAAGAAGATCAAATGAATGAAAGTACTGAAATGAAACAATGTGTACTGCTGCAGAAATGACGCCACTTCAGTTCCAGTACAACAACAACAAATTAAAGATGATGAATAAAAACTACAAGGTTCTAAAGAAGATTTACAAAGCAAGTGTATTACTTGCTTAATACCTTGCACAACCCATCAAACAGACAGATTTATGCTTTCAAATAATTGGGCTGGTTCACACAAACAGAAAAATCTATTATTATTCACTCACCATCTTGTCATTACAAACTTGTATTTTCTAGCTACACTACCTGACAAAAGTCTTGTTGTCTATCCAAGTTTTAGGAACAACAAATAATAACTTGGCTTCTAGTTGATCATTTGGTATCAGAAGTGGCTTATATGAAAGGCAAAGGCCTCTAGATTATGCTTATCTTATTAAAATAAAATATGTTCATGCCTTGATTTTTAATTATTTAATTAGGACAGTAAGGTCTGACTTTGCTTAGACAAAAGTCTTGTCACTTAACAGAAATAATGTACTGTGTAGAATATAAAGTCATTGTGTAGTGGAAAAAAAATGAATATTGTGTATGACTCCCATGAGCTTGGAGGACTGCATCCATTCATCTCTGTGATGACTCAAATAACTTATTAATAAAGTCATCTGGAATGGCAAAGAATAGCGTTCTTTGGATTCATCTTCAATACCTCCTCCTTCATCTTACCCCAGACATATTCAATAATGTTCATGTCTGGTGAATGGGCTGGCCAGTCCTGGAGCATCTTCACCTTATTTGCTTTTAGGAACTTTGATGTGGAGGCTGAAGTATGAGGAGTGCTATCCTGCTGAAGAATTTGCCCTCTCCTGTGGTTTGTAATGTAATGGGCAACACAAATGTCTCAATACCTCAGGCTGTTGATGTTGCCATCCACTTTGCAGATCTCTCGCACACCCTCATACTGAATGAAACCCCAAACCAGGATTTTTCCTTCACCAAACTTGACTGATTTCTGTGAGAATCTTGAGTCAATGAGGTATTCAATTAAATAGTGCTTTCTTGGTGCTAATATTACATTTTTGGTTACTTTTAATTTGAATAATAAAAAACTTTTTTACAGCATGGTCATGGAAAGAAGACATATATACTGCGTATCAAAAGTTGAGATCTCACATTTGTATCCACAACAAATAAACATACAATTCTATATATACAGACAGTTATACAGACAGCATAAATTCATAAAAAGTATTTACTTTAATGTTTTAATGTTTAATGTTTGCTCTGACATCTATATAAAATAATGTTAAATAATTAAAAGCTTACTGCAGACAAAAACCTAGAGGAGCTGCTGCGCACATCATGATTTTGCCAAGTACAAGGCGATGCTTGATTAACATCTATGTTGAACCTGGAACATCATTTTTTGTTAAAAAATGGAATGCATATCTATTCCCTACCCCTAAACTAGGGCTGCATGATTCTGGCTAAAAAGAGAAATGCGTTTTTGTTTTTTTTTTGCTTAATATCAAGATCACGATTTTCTCACCATTCTATAGATGTAAAATAAAGGTAAATATGAGCAGGCTATTATTATTATTATTTCTCAAACTCTGTAAAACATCAACAACAATATTGGGCCTATGTGTAGGTCTATTTGTATTGTATAGACATTGTATTCTATAGAGTGTTTGTATAGACTTGGAACGGACTAAATTTGTCCTGGTTGTTAATTCACAGTAAAGTGATGGCATCAGAATACAACTATTCATATTTCTAAAGTGGAATTATTATGTTTGAGACATGTGCTTGTCATTTGTCATTGAGAACATTATTAGACCGTTTTTTTCACTGGTAAAATGAGACATTTGTCATTATCAGATTCCCTTTTGCATTATATTCTACGTACATTACATCGGCTAGAGTAATTATACTGACCCAGTAAACATTTATTTTCATGCACAACACTTTGTGTTCGCTATGAAAGAAAAAACATATCAAATGTTTGTCGTAATCATCACAATAAAATGCGATATGATCATTTAAATGATGTGCGTGCTTTCGGTTTCACTTAAACTGCTGAGTGCGGCTCATGATGACATATAAGCAAATCATCCTCCCTCCTGCGTGGCTCCCAAATGATCACTCTGTGTAACAAACTGAACGTTATTTATAACTTTATTACCTCTTATTCACAGCCTATGCAGGTTCTGTTCACTAATGTAGTCATCAATGGCAGGCACGTGCGTGTCATCTCAGTACTAAACAGTGCGTCAGCTCATGTGAGATTTCGCAGCCACAAATATGTCATTACATTAAGACAGATTCGACATTATTGGGTAAATTATACTTTATAAATACAGCATGTGACACTTTTAACATCATTTGGAGGTGTCCATGTTGCTGAGCAACACATATAAAACAATGTGAAGACTTGTGAAGACAGCCTTTACGCTTCTTTTCTGACCTTGAAAATATAATTGGCTAAATCATAAAAAAGCTGAATTAAGATCATGTGTAAGGTTAACCATAACTGTAAATTATTTCAGAGGGGAATATTAGTTAGATAACACTCATGTAGAATTGCATAAAGCCTAAATTTAACATAAACGGCTCCCATATCCCTTAATTCTGATTGGCTGATTGGAATGTTGTTCCGGGATTAACATAGATGTTGATCCAGGAACATTTCCTACATGGTGAAATCAGGTTAGGGGAGCTTCTGCACTTTGATTCTTTAATATATAATTTGAATAAGTCATCAAATAATTCCTAAATATGCCTGACAAGATTTTTTTGTTGTTTTTTCTATTAACTGTTTATTCTATAAATCATGGTTAAAGTGTGTGTATTTTATTTATTTATTTATTTTTTTTTTTTGCTCAGAAAAAAAAAGTATTATAATAAGCAGAACATTCTAACATCCAAAAAAAGTGATGACTGAAAACCTCGTCAACCCCTTGACAAACACACACATTTATTGTTGGGCCAGGCTTTGTAATGTCTGAGTGTCGTTTGGGATGACTTGGTTCAACATGTGTTTAAGAGGGGGAACTGACACTTACCCATGCTGGAGGTGATGTCACCATTCTCAGAATCTGCGCTGTGGTTATTATTGCCATGGTAACTGTTCATCACCTCCAATTTGATCTTCTTCTTCATGGCTTCAGCAAGTGTAGCAGCTGTTAGGCCTGTCAGAGTATCAAGCATGAGAGAAAGAAAAAATGTGTTAAGTCACAGTCATCCAGTTTTGCCTTTTCAAAAAAAAAATTACAAAAATGAATTACTCCAGTTCCCTAATCTTGTGAGAATATGTGAATATGAGAACTGTGAACAGATTCACCTTCAAAAATCTGCCTCATTTAAATGCTTTTGTGAAAGTAATTATGAATATTTCACATCCCGTAATTGAATTTAACAGAAGAGCACACTGGCACTGTAACATTAGATGATAACAACAGGTCTATTATTACCAACAGCGTCATCCCAAAGCTAAACTCACACTCAGGGCTGTTCTGCTTCTGCCACAACCCTCCGTCAAACTAACATCACACTCTAGACTTGAAGAGCAGAACCAGGATCAGCTGAATCTCACATCATGTCATCGCTGATAACTGAAGCAGCCTGCCCATTGTCACAAGTCTCCAAAAACCCATGTTAACTGTGTGTGTGTGTGTGTGTGTGTGTGTGTGTGTGTGTGTGTGTGTGTGTGTGTGTGTGTGTGTGTGTGTGTGCGTGTGTGTGTGTGTGTGTGTGTGTGTGTGTGTGTGTGTGTGTGTGCGTGTGTGTGTGTGTGTGTGTGTGTGTGTGTGTGTGTGCGTGTGTGTGTGTGTGGTGTGCCCCCAGTTCACACATGTTATAATTCAATTAAAATTAGATTAGCTTTCCTTCATTGCACAGAGAGCTGCTTCTAGCTTCACAATTCAGGTTGTTACATGTCTCTTGTCCATTTTCTCTTCAACTAGTTTTAAAAAAGAACAAAGTCATTCAAAATGAAGGCTTCTTAGGCGTTAAAACAATAAAAGCTTAATAGTTTTTTTATATAATAAAATGTGCCTTCATTTTATTTAGACTGTCATATATTTTTACTATGATTTATCACTGACACACTAAAATGATATATCGTCACCTTAGAATTATAATGTTCTATCTGACATTTTTTTCAAAATTGAGTTATTCGCATATTCTTATTAAATGACAACTTATTTACAATATGTGGTGTTTTTTATAAGTTGTTTACATTTAGGACTTTTTATTTAAAAAACAAATATGGTTTTTCTACAAAGTTGAACTCTAGCTTGGCTCTATAAGGTTCTTTTTGTTAGCCAATCAGCATTTTTTAATACATGCACAAGGACCAATCAGGATCAGCTTTCTTTGTAATTTCATCAGAGTGACAGCGGGAAAGACCAGATAGACAAAATCACACAAAATCACAGTCGACTAAATGCTGCACCACACAAAATTGAGAAGAAACCTGAAACTGAAAAGATGTGCGTAAATGTGATGATTTAAAAGCATTTTTGACATTGGGATGAAATGTTATATTTTACATTGTTGAAAAAGAAACAGTTATTAAATAAATGTAATATTTTAAATGTGAAATATTTTTATCTATTTATATATATATTTATATATATCCAGTGAAACATTTTTCAGTGTTTATTAAACTCATTTGCTCATTGTCTGTTTTCCTTTAAAGTCTTTAAATTTGATATTAAGCCTTGAAGGACAAATACTCAATTGAATTCATAGGGCAAATAATAGAATACATATAATTCAATAATTCATATAAAGCATAAAATTTTATAAATATTAACATAATAATTTTATAAAATTAACATCTGCACTAGACAAAATACTTAGCGCAGTCTTGTATGATTAATTTGAACAAGAAAAAATATTCATCCTAAAACATTAAATAAATGTTATAGAAAGCAAAACTGTAGCTTTCTCAAGCATCAACATATTGTTACAACACCAAATTATATATTTTTTGAATGTATTTCTTAAAAAGTAATGCTTCAATGAATGATCTGCCAGATAGAACCTTATAATTCTAAGCAGAAAATGACTTTTCAGAATTAGAAGGTTCTATCTGCATTTAACGTGGTTTATTTACTCCAATTTGCAAATGTAAGAGAACTTTGATAACTTACATGTAGAGTACATTTAGGGTCTCTGTCATGTTAATAAATGAAAGAGAACTGTTACACACATACTGTTTGCTATATGGAATGCAAAATCTTTGAAGCTCAATATCTCAAAATCATTCAGAACGCAGATAGAACCTTATAATTCCAAGTTGACAATATAAAAAGATAGAAAAGACTAAACAGAAAGATTTAATGTGACACAATAGTTTACACTGAAACACTAACTCATTGTCACACATTAAGGGCTCTATTTTAACAATCTATGCGCAAGTCTAAAACGCATAGCGCAAAAGCATTAAGGGCATGACCGAATCCACATTTGATATTTTAAGGATGGAAAAATACGCTCTGCGCCCTAGTGCATGGTCTAAAAGGGTTGTGCTTATTTTCTTAATGAGTTATGGGTGTGTTTTGAGAATAACGTACATTAAATCAAACAGAGTCTCATCTCTCATTCTTTTTAAGAGTCTGTTGCGTCGCACCATGGCGCATTTGCTATTTACATGGTAGACTTTGTAAGTGGAAAAACTGAATGCTTTACTCGCGAGAAACAGCTAAACACACAGTCTGCTGGGGGATAAAGAATGAGCCTCCTCCATTTGGCCTCTTTACTTTCTTTTTACTTTACTTTTACTCTTTACTTTACCCTACTTTCGTGGCGTAAGGAAACGGTGTTGTACACTCCACTGAAGACATCCAGCCTACATATTTAATTTAATTTGTTAAGTGCAAATATTTGTTTCAAAACTATTTCTAAATTCAGTTCTAATTTCCAGTAAACGAATAAATGAACAATAATAACAAAGTGTGGTCAAACTAGCGACATTAGGAGTTAAGACATGCAGTCCAAACTTTTTTTCTTGGTGGGGTAGTTAAAGGGCTAGGGACTATCCCATTAAGATATAATAATATAAATATAATCAAATATTATTTAATTTGATCATATATTCATATCCAGGTATAGCCAGTCTTCTCACAGTCTCACAGTTGTATCAGTATGACAAAAAGACTGATGTTCTACACTCTCAGAAATAAAGGTAAAAAAGCTGTCTGACTTCCATAGTAGGAAACGACTGACTTCCATAGTAGGAAAGCAAAACTGAAATTTTTGAATGATGATAATAAATATAACTGCAAGCAACAATTAAGGGGCCAGGCAGTTCAGAGGCAGAATGAGCATAACAGTCCAGAGACAGAAAGCGCAATGCAGTCCAGAGACAAAATGACCAAAGCAGTCCAGAGGCAGAATGAACAAAGCAGTACAGAGGTCATGAGCAGGTAGCTCTACAGAGGCCATCAGATCAAATCAGATCAGATCAGAAGCAATGAGTTGTTAATACATTTGAAGTTTATTATATTTAAAATATCAGAAAATCATGAAAACAATGATTACATCAAAGATTTATAGCTTTATAACTTTTGACATCATTATTGACAGGTTTCCAACTTTCTTCAAAATATATATTTGTTGTGTTTAACACAATATAAAAAGCCCATAAAGATTTGAAACAATTAAAGACTGAGTAAATGATGAGGATTTTCATATTTGGGTGAACTATCCCTTTAATCAATTCTAAAAGTGTACTATTGTTTTACAAGTTCACACTCACAGATATTTGACTGAATACAATATGCGTATTTGGCGTGCTGAAGTCAAGAGAAAACAGAGGTATGACTTGTTAGACTATTATTAGGGGTTTGGTCTTGAGCTGGGGTGCGTTTTCAAAAGCAACAACATAACTCATAGCTGAACTATCATAGACGATGCATCGTTTGGGAAATGAGCGATGTAGTGATGAGTGTATCGCCAAAACCAAAGTTTCTCTGGCACAGACCTATTGTTTAAACCATGTTAGTTATTACGTAAAACCTCCAGAATGACGTTCTAAATGGGGCAGAGTAACAAAAAAATGGGGCACTTCAAAAAAATCCAATATTTGTTTTGGTAAAACATGCACTCGTTTTCTATTCATTCTATTCATTTCTATTCATTAATTTCTTTTCGGCTTAGTCCCTTTATTAATCTGGGGTCACCACAGCGGAATGAACCACCAAATTATCCAGCATATGTTTTACACAACGGATGCCCTTTTAGCTGCAACCCATCACTGGGAAACATCCCATGCCCAATTCACCTTTACCACATGTCTTTGGACTTGTGGGGGAAACCGGAGCACCCGGAGGAAACCCATGCCAACATGGGGATAACATGCAAACTCCACACAGAAATGCCAACTGACCCAGCCGAGGCTCGAACCAGCGACCTTCTTGCTATAAAGCAAATGTGCCACCCACTGAGCCACCGCGTCGCCCACTCGTTTTCTATATTAACTGAAATCCATTTTAAAAATCCATTTTACTGTGTATATGAACCCTTTAACAGATGTGTACCATTTGAAAAAAGTACCATCTCAGTGACAACTCGTATATATTTTTATTTCTGAAAGAGTACTTTGTCATTTGAAGGTTGTTACAAAGCTCTCACAATGCTGCCGTTTAAATACATGGTCACTGGAATTGTTCAAACATGAAAACTCCTGTATATTCATTCATTCATTGATTTTCTTTTGGCTTAGTCCCATTATTAATCAGGGGTCGCCACATCGGAATGAACCGCCAACTTATCCAGGATACGTTTTACGCTGTGGATGCCCTTCCAGCCACAACCCAACACTGGGAAACACCTATAGACTCTTATTCACACACATACACTACGGCCAATTTAACTTATTTAATTCACCTATACCGCATGTTATTGGACTGTGGAGGAAACCAGATTACCCAGAGGAAACCCACACCAACACGGGGAGAACATGCAAACTCCACACAGCCAACTGACCCAGCCAGGGCTCGAACCAGCGAGCTTCTTGCTGTGAGGCGATCGTGCTACCCACTGCGCCACCGTGACACCCTCCTGTATATTATAACTTTTTAAAGGTATTTAATTTATTGATCGAAATGTAATGTCTTTTTTTAATCCAACTTGTACCTCTGCATTTTTAGAAAATCCCAAATGCTGTTCTCTAAATATACTGCTTTTGGTGAACTACTGTCAGTTATAGGCATGGGCTGGTATATGATTCTGAGGGTATGATAACCTTGGATAAAAATATCACGTTATTGTGATCAGTGCTCTAAAATAAGCTCTTTTTCTGTCTGGGTAAAAAAACTAAACTTTTTTTTGTGAAAGATTTAAAATATTTTTGAGCAGTAAACATGTCAGGCTAAATAATTCAAATAAATCATTGACTTCTGCTGTCTTCATTAGCTTCTAAAACACAGATTTCTTTACAATTTAAAATGGCACCTTTGGATAAAAATCTTAGACATACCTTAGGAACGGTATTACAGAAAATTTTGGCGGTTTTAAAACCTTGACTTATCCAAACTGTAGTATACCTTGAAAACGGTTATCGTCCCATACCTAGGGTAAGACAGAATTTATTAAATAAAACTGAATCAACACCGTTTTGATTTTACTCATACACAGAGAGCATTTGATCAGTTCCTGCTGTACACCACTGTATTTGCAAAAGTCAAACTTTCTACAAAACAACTATTGCTTTTCCCAAACACCAAGATCTGTCTGTCTGTCTGTCTATCTATCTATCTATCTATCTATCTATCTATCTATCTATCTATCTATCTATCTATCTATCTATCTGTCTGTCTGTCTGTCTGTCTGTCTGTCTGTCTGTCTGTCTGTCTGTCTGTCTGTCTGTCTGTCTGTCTGTCTGTCTGTCTGTCTGTCTGTCTGTCTGTCTGTCTGTCTGTCTGTCTGTCTGTCTGTCTGTCTGTCTGTCTATCCAAAACTATGAAATCTCTGATTTTAAAATCTCCGCACAAGCCCGAGCAAACGGTTGTAGAACTTTGGCATTCGCTGGCATTTGGCTGCAATTCACAACAGTTATGTGCAAATATGAAGCGTGCTCTGGCAGTGAGCTTTAGGAGCAGGGTGTTTTTTTTCTCACTCTCTCAGTTGCTCTCCAAATGCTTTCACTAAATGTCAAGATCAGAGCATGAAAGCCAAGGTCCCTATTCAGCCTGTGAAGAGGACGATATCAAAGCATTCCCTACTCTCAGTCTGCAATCCACTCAAAGAGGGAAAAAAACGGTCCTCTCTCTCTTTCTCTCTATCTCCCTAGTGGCCTTTGAGTTCCCATCTCTGTGGCTGACATTGATAGTGTGACCTCTGCGGAAGATAAAAGAGGCCTGTGCTATTGAGCATTTTCTTTCTCCCTCCAACTCTTTCTCTCGCCGTCACCTGCTCTTTCTAATCGAGTACAAATGCGCAGTGCTTTTTTCGGGCTCTCTTTGAGAAGTCGTAACGAGCAGACTGTGCGCGCGCACGCACAAAGAGAAGGGCAGCTTAGAAGTCGGGCAGCAAATGCGTATTTAGCTTTACATACAGGGTGGACAGAAGTTGGGATGCTTTAAACGAAAGAGCTGACACCCCAGAGGCTGAGGTGAACATATCTCCAGGCACAATATAATAGGGTTTAATCACAATATCACAACACAATAAAGGGCAAATTAGAGTTGGCAAGATGAGGTTGCATATACCTTGGGGCAAACCTGCATTTGGAGTGTGTAAACATAGTCGTGTTTTGTTGGCTTTGGGCTTTGCCACAGCACAGCATGAGTCAGATTGTTTATTTGCGTCACTTCAGATAAGTGCTGTTTAAAGTGACTGACACAGAAGTGTAATAGGCTGCAACTGGTCTGTAAAATAAGCACCATTTCAAGCATCTGTATTAAAAAGGCAAATAAAACAAACCCTTTATAGGAGTGAGAAGGTAGTTTTATGTTTAAATATCCTCATCCCAACTTAACATGCATTAGTAAGTCATTCATGGTGGTTTCCCCTCATAAAAACTTAAATATAAGTGGCTTTCAGATGCACCAGGTGGTTATAGGAACTCAGTCATAGGAATTAGCTACCTGCACAGGATCCATGAGAAATAAATACCTAGGAACACTGAAATGATGTAAGCTGGACAACAACAACATCATGTACAAATGCCCCTATTGGCTATATAGAGCTCAAACTAAGCATTGTTTGTTTTGAGTATCCTGTCCAATCCAGGAAGCAACATTGGACAATGGTGTAGATATGGCCGTGCTCTCATTTTTGTTCAAATTTTAGAGTGTTTGGGAAACCTAATTAAAAACATTCTTTCAATAGTTTATTATCATTACTATTTTTTCAGATCTATTTAGCGATGCTAGTGAGGTATAAATTACACACTTAAAATAATAGTGTTGTCATCATTTAGTCATCTTACACTTCCCAGCAGGCACAGGACGTCAACATGACATCAGATCGATGTTGTACCCGAATGTCGTTGCATTTTGTTTGGAAATGAAAATTGGGTTCAACTTCAAAACCCAACATCAGGCTGACGTCAATGTCCAATGTCAGACAGACATTGCATTTTGGTTACTTTCTAACACAACCTAAAAACAACAAAATATTAACATCTAATGAAGTTACAGCTTGAAGTGTGGATGTTACCAATATGACATCTATCAAACGTTGGATTTTGGTTGCCATACTCGATGAATGAATGTCAGTATTTGATGTCAATATGATGTCGGTTTAAGATATTGGCTCAATGTTGGATTTTGGTCACTTTACAACACCACCTAAAATCAACAATATATCAACATCATTTCACATCATTATTGGACGTCAAGATAACATTGTCCTTAGACACTGGTGACCTAAATCCAACCTAATATTAATGTCTTATGATTTTTTATGTCTGCTGAGTTGTTTCAAATCAGTTTGAGATTCTTTCTTCTATTAAACACAAAACAAGATGCACTAAAATGTTGGAAAAAACAGCCATTGACTTTGATAGTATTTTTTGTTCCCACTATAGACATTGATACCTTTTTTTCATCAATTTGCTTTTTCCCCAAATTTTTTCAGAATATAGCGTTTAGAATATAGAGTTTAGAACTACTTAGTAAGGATTTTTTTATTTTTGGGTGGTTAGGCAGGTTGTTAACTATCCCCTTAAGCTATAACCTCTCATAAATCCCCATATTTCCTATAGAATTTTTAAAAGTGTCTGTCCTAACTAGGGCTGTGTGATTAATCGAAATCAAATCGGACATCAGTAATATGGGAATATTTTAATTTCAAAGTCACAGACACTGAACAAAAACAGCTAATTTGTAAGAATTGTTGCCACAGGGCAAATACAACAACTAGCACCTAAAACAGCACAACAGGCGGCTATGTGAAGAGTGTCTTGCTAAAAAATCAACTTAAAGTATTGCCAGTGACACTCAATCTATTAGCAAGCAACAGCAAAGTACGATTTCAGAGTTGTTTCGGCCATGCTGGTTTGCTGAGTGTTCTGTATTTTTATAATGATTATTTTTTGTTTTTATAACAAGCTACACTCTCTCTTTGAGTTCAACTTGTTTAAAGAAAGGAAAGGTCATTTTATTTGTGTTTACTGTTTGCTTTAGAGAAAAATTTGTGTTTCATTTTTGAATATTTAAAAATAAATTTGAATAAAAGTTGAAGTTAATATCTTTTCAGTTCCTTTTTTTAACTAACACTCACTGCATTTTAGCAGTAAGAAGCTACAATACAGATTTTTGAGCTGAAGCTTAACTACAAAATTAAATTGCAGATCAAATCGAAATCGCAATAACTGTCAACAAAATCACAATTTGATATTTTCCCCAAATCACACAGCCCTAGTCCTAACAAATCAACATTACAACACACACATCGTATTTTCATTATATTTTCTATGTTAATCTGTGTTTTTGTACAAACCAGTTGTGATGGTGATAAACAACGAGTGACAAGATAATCTATATACAAAATAGGTTTTGTTTCTGACACATTGTGTCTGACAGATCAATGATTGTTAAAATAATTAAGCTAATTGTTCAATTTGAGATTAAATATTATAATAAATTATTAATTTATTAATATATGACCATACTTGCTCCCAGGGCTGTTTATATTGAAGTTGATATTTAGCCGCACCATGTTAGTGTTTTGTAAAAACTAATTTTTACGAGGTGGGTCATTAGTCCAACGCTCAACCCCCAACCTGGAGGAACAGGACACACTCACATTCACTACGGACAATTTAGCTTACCCAATTCACCTATAGCCAGTGGTGGAAAGAGTACTGAAAAATCATACTCTAGTAAAAGTACCATTACTTGCCTAAAAATGTAGTGTAAGTAGAGTTAAAAGCATCAGTTGTAAATATAACTCAAAGTATAAGTAAAAATTAGCCCTTTCAAAAGTACTCAAGAGTAGTAGGTATTACGCTGTTAAGTTTATGCGTTTACATTTCATTTGTGGATGTGTGTGAACGTAAAATTCTGGAGTGCATCTAGTAATTGCCCAGCAGGCACACAACGTCATAAGACATTAACATTAGGTTAGATTTAGGTTGTGACGTAAGGTGACCAAAATTCAACATCTAGTCAGCGTTTAAGGACAATGTATGTGGATGTCCAGTAAAAATGTCAAATGGTCGATTTTAGGTTGTTAGAAAGTGATCAAAATCCAATGTCGACCCAACATCTAAAACCAACATCATATTGATTTCAAATACTGACATTTATTCAACAAGTATAACAACTAAAATTCAACATCTGATTAATGTCAATAGTGGTAACTTCCACACAATGTTAAGCTGTTACATCCTTCGACGTTGATATTTGGTTGGTTTTAGGTTGGACATTGGACATTGACGTTGGCCTGATGTTGAGTTCTGACATTAACACGATTTTCATTTCCAAACAAGATGCAATGTCCCCATGACATTGGAGTACAACATCAATCTGACGTCATGTTGACGTATTGTGCCTGCTGGGTGTTTAAGCCATTTAGGTCATCATACAGTTAACATCCGTCATCTTCTCATCATAACTCCACAAAGAAATGCCAACTGATCCAACCGGGGCTTGAACCAGTGACCTTCTTGCTGTGAGGCGACAACACCACCAACTGTGCTACCATGCTGCTCAAAAATATGACCATACATTCCATAAATGATAGCCACTCTCAGTTCTGTTTTATAATCACTTGAATTAAATTTTGCTTTACTTACAACTACATACATTCCGCTTTAAATACAACTAACTGGGGCTTGGCATAGCACATAAATTGTTACTTTTTTGTTGGTTTAATTAGTTACATTGTCATGTTTGGTTGTCACTTTGGATAAAAATGTTTGCTAAATCACAGGTTTTCAAACTTGTGTCCAGGGACCGCCATCGGCCTGAAAGAAAGCACTAAGTGGTAAGTGGAAATGTGTTGAAAAAAAAAAACAAGAAATGTAAAAATTTATTAAAGATAACTTACTTAGAATTTAATTAATAAAATACACAAATTTAAATAGATAAAAATCCATTTTAATTAGATAAGTAAACACATTGCATGGTGAATACAAAATAATTTCAAATAATTATATTTGGTTTAGTCTAAAAGTGTATTAAATAAGATTCAAATGAAATACATTTATATCACTAATTATACAAATTATAAAAAAAAGAACAGAACTGTAATGAGTGGGTAATAATTTAACATAGTATAAACAGTATCATTTTCCAAAAAATATTTAAAAAATATTTTAGACATGTTTATATAATAATAATAATAATAATAATAATAATAATAATAATAATAATAATAATAATAATAATAATAATAATAACTATTATTACTAATATTATTAATATTATTGTTGTTGTTCTTGTTGTTGTTGTTGTTGCTGCTATTATTTTAATAATATACTGTATATCGCTGTGGCAATCCCTGATTAATAAAGATGCTAAGCCTAAAAGAAAATGAATGAATTAATAAATGAATTACATATATTAGAATTTAATATTAATAATTATTAATAATTATTAATAAATTATTATTATTTTATGATAAATTGGGCCTTTACATAAAAAGATTACAGAATTTTTGTTTGGATCCCTCACAAGATTATGAACATATTTAAGGGTCATTGACATCCTAAAGTTTAAAAACTTAATAAAAGAAAAAAGAAAAGAAAAAAGAAAACAATAAAAAATTAAATTAATTGAAATGTCTTTTATGAGTATGTACTTTAAATAATGTTGAAAATGTTAGTTTTTATTCCTTGTCTTATGCATTTATCCATTTAGTCTGAACTTGTAGACAGCAGTGTGCTAATGAGAAGAAAGTCCACCAGCGCACTCTCCTAATTGGCTGTGATTTGTGATTAATTATGTCGCATCGTATAGTCTATCCACATCTGTTTTTGGAAAGACGAATTGCTTGTCGCTGGAACACATGGCAAGTCTTCGTTTAAACAATTAATTGACTTCTTCCTTTTCTTATTCTCCTTTCACTTTTAATTCTGAATCCTGATTTGATCATTTTAAATTCTGCTACTCATTTGGGATGAGATTTGTTAGTTCTGGCAGAAACAGTTCATTATCATCTTACCAGTGTGAGACATTAATCCTGAAGACATGAGTCCAGAGACGGAGTGGGGCAGGACATGAGGGCTGTCGGGTGATGTCACATTCTGGGTCCTTTTAGGAGGTCTGCCAGGTCTGGAGCTGAAAGGTGAACATCAGATATCAGACAAACACCTCCTTTCGGTTACATGTAACAACTCATCCAGAAGTCACTGCACTGCACATTGTAAGCTGCATTGTGGACGGTTTTGTTGATTATAATGGCAAGGCTGTAGTTTTGCTGCATCATGTCACTTACTCCAAAAGAAAGACATGGCGCAAAATGATTAGAAACCACCAAGTAGGCTTGAGGCTAGTTGTCACCTAGGAAAAGTGCTTTCAAGACATGTCATTTTAATCAGCTAGACTAAGAACATGTACCAAACTCATGAATGATCACTCTTTTCATTATAATAGGTCAAACTGTTATGTAAAACAGATTTGATTCATTTAGACTGTTCACTCATTCACTGCTGTGTCAGTTGTTTGCAGTAGTTTCTAAAAAAGTATATATATTTAAAGGGCACCTATTTTACCCCTTTTTCAAGATCTAATATAAATCTTTTGTGTCTCCAGAATGTGTCTGGAAAGTTTCAGCTCAAAACACCCATAAGATTATTTATTAGACCTTTCAGAATATTGGAATTTTCTGCTCTGAACACTATGTAGCTATTTTTGTGGCCTGTGCCTTTAATGCTAGATCATGCCTGTCAGAGTGTGCCTCAATCTCCGCTTCTGCTGCATCAGATAAACAGCACAGTGACAGACATGAAGAAAGCAGATCTCACGTAATGTTTCTGAGAAATACTACAGTAACTTTCCCAAAAATTATTTGATGTATTTGTTGTGGAGTTAATTCAAGAATTTCTGCAAGGATGAGTCACACACAATGTCGTTACAAAGTTCAAGCACACACACACACAGCGGGGACACACACACAGCAGACACACACACAGCGAGCGTGTTTTTCTTTGCCCTGTTTTTGCACAGCAAATGTGACAGGATACACGTTAATATCCACTGCTGTAGGGATATCTGTTATGTTAATTTACAAAATAAACCTGATTTGCCTTCCACAAACTGGGACTGAAGTGTCTTCCTTTAAAATTGTACTGACATTAAGTAAAGTCAACTAATCACTTTAAAAGCAACAGATTTACTCACATTTTTTAGTAAGTCAACTAATCACTTTTTACAGTGTACCTACAATCCAGAATGTCTTATATTGTTTGTTAATTATGAATCAGCTCATAAATTTGTGATGATATGAAAAGTCATTTTCTGTATATATGTCATTTTATGTATGTTTGTAATAATCCATTTGCAAAAGCCTATAAAATGATAGCATTATCCTCTGTCATGTTTGCTTAAAATGTGTTCACCAGTGAAGAAATATCTGTGCTAACCTTTATACTATCAGTTTCCTCAAAGCTGAAAAGTACATTTCTGTATAATTTACATAAGATTTAACAATGTATTTGTAAGGTTGCTGTGCCCCAAAGTCTTTACATGGTCTTATATATCAGGGCAGTTTAAGATTTTTTTAAAGATTTTTTTTTTATCATTTTAAGATATAAAGATTGCTTTGTTCCGAAACAGACACTTAATTAGTTAAAATGCTCTATTTTCTTTATTTAGTATACTTAATAATATATTTACACACAGTATGTGAGTCTCAGTAGTCAGAGTATGCCTGTTCATCTGTGTCAGCCTTAACAAGCGCTTGCACACCTTAAAAAGTTACACAATTCTTAAGATGCATATTAAAATTACGCAACTTTTTTAAAAGACGAACTAGCACATTGTGGTTATCAATTAGATAAGTAGCAATAACTAATGTGCTCACTTGCAGAATCAGACATTGCTGCTTTTTATGAAAGACATTTCCCTTAATATATTACGAAACTATTGTTCCATTGGGTCAGATTGTTTTTTCATCTTTGCTTTTAGTTGGGTCGATCCGCCTTATTTAGATTATAACAGAAAGACTATTTTGATACTGATTTGAGCATAACTGCTGTGTTCATATACAGCATAATTATAATATATAAAAACATATAATGGAAATGATTAGCCTATATATAAATAAATATATATAAATATATTAAAAAAAAATTTAAATAATAATAATATATATATATATATATATATATATATATATATATATATATATATATATATATATATATATATATATATATATATATATATATATATATATATATACATATATATATATATATATATACATACAACAGTTCTGTCTGGTTCTTGAATCTGATTGGCTGATAGCCTTGCGATATTCTGCAAATAACAGCACTAGTACAGCCTCTTCACCCTTCAGTATTACTCAACCCACATACAGCGTCAAGCAGAGGACACTCTACAGCAGGGCTATTCAATTAGTTTGTTATGGGGGCCAGTTCATGAAAAGCATTCCAAATGAGGGGCCTGAGAGATATCACTTGCAATATGTGTGATGACACAACAGCATTTAAGAGTCCATATGTTGTATTTTTGCTCCTTAAGACAACCACATTGTATTTTTCTACATTAAAATGTTAATATATTCTATTTTGAAACTACATAATATCACTGCATTGTACAATAGGCTTTTTTTTACAAACATTCATGCATTTCAAAGCACAACAAAAGCAGTACATTGCTTAAGTAGGCTTCTTCTACAATCAGACACATTCATATGTTATGTTTTGAACTGCATAACAATAAGGGATGCAACAATTATAGATTTTGGTTGTACGATTGTAGTCTCATGGTTTTATGGTTTCATGGTTTCACTGTTATCATGTCTAATGTAAATTGAAGCTTTATATTAGGCAAATATTTAAATAAACTGTTGTTATCATGTGCATTCATAAATACATAATTCTTTAAATAATTTGTAATAATTCGTCTAACATATCTTTTGTTTACATTGCAGTGAAAGCCATGCACAACTCTCAACGCTACGGCTGAGATGTTTTCTACTCGGTGCGTCTGGAGGGCGCAAGCACATCGCTCCGCTTGTGCACGCACATTGGCATATATTCTTACATTGAAAAATAACTTTTGTGCGGAAAAGACGTGATATGTGAATGGCCCGCTGCTATAGCTAATCCAGTGTTTGTGGGTATTAGCCTTGGTGTATAAGCTCGGAACTTTAAACTAGCGCACAGGTGGCATAACTTTGTTTAGTTGCAGCAGTTTCGATATGTGAATGGCCCGCTGCTATAGTTAATCCAGTGTGCGTACGTATTAGCCTTGATGTATAAGCTCAGAATTTAAACAAGCGCAGAGGTGGCATAACTTTGTTTAGTTGCAGCAGTTTTGATCCATGCAACAGAAACGTGGCGTTGAGAAGCCTTTATGATTAAGTGTCCAAAGGTTTTTGGCAGCTTGCACCATTCGCTTAATGTCAGGTGACTCACGCTCTGCGCAGCCTTCAACTGCAGCTCGTACTGTATTGAAGAGACGCATGTCACTTCATAACTGTAGCGGCCGGTTTTCGACTGAACTATATTTAATTTTGATTTCTTGGTCACGCTATTTGGAGGGCTGGAACAAATTGCCCCCAATTGAATAGCCTTGCTCTACAGTTTGACAATTATTGCAGCTGTTAGACAACATAATGTAATTTTGAGGCTTTTTAGTCGAGAATGTAGTTTAGATTGCAACTATGTCATTTATTTAAAAGGATAGTGCCTTATTTTAAATATTTATAATTTCGGAGAATCGTATTCAGTTCATAGGCTGCTATCAGCCTGTCTGAGCAGACCAAAGAAAGTAATGGTTGACGTTCCGCCACAAGATGGCGAAAGAGATCACATAATAAGTCCTTAGGAGAGAAAAACAGCATTTTCTCAGCGTAAATTTCAAACTACAGCTAAACAAATCATTCTAAATCAGGTAAGTGACATTCTGAGTCGATCTCTGTCTTTTATATTTTGTATTGCTGTATTTATACAACAGAAACTGGTAGTGTTTGCTTTGCTCTGGCTTTTCGGGGTTAATTATTGGGAAATCCCGAGTGCAACAGAGAAATACTGGGAAATCTCTGTAGATTGATGGCATTTCATGTTGTTCAGCCTCAAAAAATGTGAGCAAAATCACCTGTTTTGTCATCACTTTAGACAATTACGCTAGAGAATCATTCAAATAATAGCTCTAAAGTGACGTGTGTGAATTAGCAAAGGTTTCAGCTGTTCTGAGGTCAGCTTCAGAGGTTAAAGAGTGGTGGAAGTAGTTCCTTGACTAAAGAGTTTTTGAGAGTCTCCATGTTTGATTTTCTTTTTTATACAAACGATTATGCCGTCGAACTGTTCTATAAACGCACTCCCACCAGTGCTGATATACAGCCATATCGCACTGCTACTCGTTTGTCATAAAGCCTAAAATTAAATCACATTTCAAATAAATTTTTCAGTCTTTAAATGTTTTTGTAGCCTTCTCCTAACCTCTCCCTTTCTACAACTTTATCCCGAAGATCATTTGAAAGCAGGGTGTGATTTGAGTAATGGTATTTTCACAGGGTATGAGGATTTTCTATAGGCACTGTACTGTATATGTGTATAAATGGTCAGAATAGTCAATTCAATTCATCCAATTTAATAAATTTCAATTCAATTCAATTCAATTCAGCTGAAAAGTCTATAGGCTACTGTTAACTCTAAGTGGGGAATTTTTTGATTTCAGTGTTTTCTCAATTTGTCAGTGTTTGATTTCAGAACTCAATTTTTTCTCTCAAAGGAGGATTTTTTTATTTTAATAGCCAATATGTGTAGCCATTATATGTGTTTTAATACAAAATGAATCATAAAAATCTCCCTATGAAATGTGACAACTGACCCTATAGTCCGCCATATTCTTCACAACAGGTATGGCTTGCACACACTCATACACATTTCTCTTCAGAACTAATCTACTATGCATACTAGCATGCGTCAGTAAATACTCTCAAGGACAGTCTTTTTTTCCTGCCATCTCTTACACCCCTCCCTTCTTCTTTTTTTTTCTCTTTCTCTCTCTAATTAGATCACACAGTAGACTCATCTCCCTTTTCCATAATCAGCCGATTTTTTTGCTCATGTATAATGCATGCTGCGCACCTTGTTACCTGCTCCTGCGCATTCATGTGCAATTTAAATTTGTGGAGTTTACATGCGTTAAATCCGGCCATGGCTCCCAGCAGCACACACAAATTCCATCTGCATTAACTTGAAGTGTTTATCAAGACAACCAGATTCACCTAATTAGGTCTAAATGGGAGAGGACAGAGGTTACAATCCGTTTCGACCTGCTAGACTTAACATGATGCCATTTCAATTGAAAATCTCTATAGGTTTACACAAGTAAGTGTTATTTTAAGTCAACCTTTAATGAAGAGCATTCACTTTAATAAACAACAACTTTTTTTCATTTTGCTGAGCATTCCAGAAATAAAATATATATATATATATATATATATATATATATATATATATATATATATATATATATATATATATATATATTTTTTTTTTTTTTTTTTTTTTTTTTTTTTTTGCGCAGAGCCTCAGCTCTCACCTCCCCCAGTGCTTGCGAGCGCCAATCATCCTTCATAAAATATTAAACTCCCCACCGTTTGCCCTTTTAAAATCTCTCTCTCTCTCTCTCTCTCTCTCTCTCTCTCTCTCAATTCCCTAATTGTAGTGTTTCTTTATCTGTCCATTGCAGAGAGTAAATAAATGAACAAAATAGCTATTTTATCACAGCGGCTGACCTTTGAAACGGGAGAGGATTATCACAGGTTTATTTCTCACCCCATTCTCGCACACACACAGACATGCACTCACTCAACCACACATGCACACACACATGCACTCACTTAACCACACATGCACACACACAAAAAACAGGAGTGAGGACTGGTCTCTGTGTGCGTGTGTTTGTCTTTGACAGGGACAATGATTGATGTCATGCATTGATGCAAATGTATCAAAGACTTTATTTCATTTATTCAATGTGGAAAAAATTAGAGTGATACAGTTTAAATGTAATAATAATAATGAATAATGAATATAATAATAATAATAATAATAATAATAATAATAATAATAATAATAATAATAATAATAATAATAATAATAATAATTATAATAATTCAGTGAATTATGTTCTGGAAAAATAATTCCTGTCTCACGTTTGTGTCATTATACTTGACTATTGGTGAATGATAACAGTAAAATCGATTCGCTCATTTAGACAAACTGGCATTCATTTATTTATTTATTTTTATTCTGATTTATTTTATTTCATTATATATTTTTCCACCTGTTAAAGTCTAATTTAAAGAATTTAATTCTTAAAAAAAACTATATATATATATATATATATATATATATATATATATATATATATATATATATATATATATATATATAGTTGAAGTCAGAATTATTAGCCCACCCTTTGAATTTTTTAAAAAATATTTCCCAAATGATGTTTAACAGAGCAAGGAAATTTTCACAGTATGTCTGATAATATGTTTTCTTCTGGAGAAAGTCTTATTTGTTTTATTTCGGCTTGTATAAAAGCTGTTTTAATTTTTTTAACACAATTTTAAGGTGAATATTATTAGCCCCTTTAAGCTATATATTTTTTTCTGATAGTCTACAGAAAAAACCATTGTTATACAATAACTTGCCCAATTACCCTAACTTGCCTATTTAACCTAATTAACCTAGTTAAACCTTTAAATGTGACTTTAAGCTGTATAGAAGTGTCTTGAAAAATATCTAGCATAATATTATTTACTGTCATCATGGCAAAGATAAAATAAATCAATTAGATATGAGTTATTAAAACTATTATGTTTAGAAATGTGTTGAAAATCTTCTCTCCAAACAGAAATAAGGGGAAAAAATAAAGGTTTTTATTTTATTTATTTTATTTTTTATTTATGTTTTATTTATTTTATTATTATTATTTTATTATTGTGTTTATATATTAACTTTAGACATTAACTTTTTAGATCACCAGCCAATGTGGCTAGAAAATTGTCCAATATTATTAGCCACTCGCCATTTTCACTAGCCACAATTTTGTTGAAAATATATTTTATATGCATAAAATTTTACTTTGGCATGCTAAAATTACTTGATTTAGATTTTGTGTTATTTCCACATGCCTCCTCATTCATTTCTCTTTTGTGTTGTGTATGACCTCAATGAACATGAGCAAATGGGTTGTGGTTTCATAGTGTCGCATTGCAATTAGTTTTTATTTCCCTTGACGTTTTAAAGCTCAATACTAAGGATTTACCTTTTTTTTCTTTAGCCACACCAAAAAAATTACAAATAAATAATAATAATAATAATAATTAGCCCAAAATAACTGTAAGCAAAAGAAAGCAGGCGAAAAACATACAGTGTGCGATATAGGATGATCACATGAAGGGTTAAAGTGAAAGCAACCTGCTGCTTACAAAAAGAACTTTAAAAAATGGAGCTCATGAAAGCAATGAAATGAAATGAAATGAAATGAAATGAAATGAAATGAAATGAAAGTAGCAGGACTGTTGGTGCCAGAGTGTCACTTTTTACCCAGTGTTTTTAAAAAATCAGCTTTGACACTAAAGCCCTCATCAGTGTGTCTCCCCGGGAACAGGATCATCCTCTCATTCTGTATTCACTAGGGCTGTGCGATTTAGGGAAAATATCTAATTTATTGACAGATTTTGTTATTTCAATTTGATCTGTGATTTCATTTTGTAGTTAAGCTTCAACTCAATAATCTGTATTGTAGCTTCTTACTACTAAAATGCAGTGAGTGTTAGTTGAAAAAAGGAACTAAAAAGATATTAACTTACTCTAACATTTATTCAAATTTATTTTTAAATATTCAAAAATGAAACACTCATTTTTCTCTAAAGCAAACAGTAAACACAAATAAAATGACCTTTCCTTTCTTTAAACAAGTTGAACTCAAATTAGGGAGATAGTGTAGCTTTTTATAAACATGGCTGAAACAACTCTGAAAGTGTATTTTGCTGTTGCTTGCTAGTAGATTGAGTGTCACTGACAATACTTTAATTCACTTTTTAGCAAGACACTCCTCATATAGCCACCTGTGGTGCTTTTTTTAGGTGCTAGTTGTTGTATTAGCTCATGCTGTGCCACAATTCTTACAAATTACCTGTTTTTGTTCAGTGTCTGTGACTTAGAAACCAAAATATTACATATTACCAATGTCTTGTTTTTCTTTGATATTAATTCATCTATTAATGCTTCTGAGTCAGCAAATGTCATCACCCTGCACTCATCCGCGCTTTTCTGATTTGTTTTTTTTTTTGTTTGCTTTTTTATTGTGGGTGTTCCGCATAGTTTGGTTGCTCAATTCTGATTGGGCAGAATGAAAGTGTGCTCACTCAATTGGCTAGTAAGACTGTCACACACAGATGGCACTCACACATTTGCTCTGGGCAGGGAAAATTAAATAATACCGCAGCCTCTTGCGATAAGCTAATCGCAACGTTTTTAAATTGCTTTCGATTAATCGCACAGCCCTCACCTGCTTTCTTTTGCTTTCGCGAACACAGTTATTATTGTCATCTCACACGCTGGCCTCTCATTGGGCAATCCTTATTGTTTAACTTTGCTTTTTAAGAAAACTACAATTTAAAAGTTATCATCAACCAGCCAAAGTAGCTAATGGGAGTGACTGTCTAACCCGCCACAGCTGAAATCTACCCGCATTTGGTGGGTTGGCATTGTTAATGTCAAGCCTGTATATATATAACCTGGCACTTTTGATCATGGAGGATGTACAGTAAATCTTACTTATTTTAGTTTGTTTGAAATAAAAATATATATTAATAAATGTAAAAAAAAAAAAAAACTGCCCAATATTATAAACCCTTACAAAATTGGCTAAAGAACAAACCTCTGTTTTTCAATGCCTTATTAACCTACCTTGCCTAGTTAACCTAATTATAATAGTTAAGCCTTTAAATGCATTTTAAGCTGAATACAGTATCCTACAAAATATACTCATTATGGCAGAGATAAAAAAAAATAATCATGTGTTGGAAATAAGTTATATTTATACAGATATCCAGACACAAGATCACAGTGAATTTCATTCTGGTCTTTATTACTCAGCTTTCCTCTCAGCCACAGTTGAAACCCATCCGGTATCATGTTTTATACAAACACACACACACACATACACACACGCAAACAAAGTCATCTGTCCGGCACTCAGGGTCTGATTCAGTTTACTCTGACAGCAAGATGTGCTAGAACACTATAGTGCTAATGACGCAGGACTGTCTTCTCTCTTCCTACAGCCCATGCTGAATGCCTAACAGGCTGACATTTTTAATAATTCCTAATGGGGCGATATTTTAATTAAACTGATACTGATGGAATCAGATTAAATGTGGTTAAGCCATGCAGCGGAAATGACTCAAGAAATTCAAAGAGAGATCAGCAGATAAGGCACCGTTTTAACTCTCTCTCTCTCTCTCTCTCTCCCCTATGATTCATTAACTACGACCCCCTTCCGTTCGCAAAATGAAGAGTTTTTTATCACTGCAATTTTTCTAGATACTTCATTTGAGAGAACAGATGTGCACAGGAAACAAGACTTAAGATTAACATGGTAGTCTATGAAAGAGTGAGTCAGAAAGTAAAAGAGAGAGAGAGAGAAAAAGAACAAAAATTTCAACGTACAACTCAGGGTGCCTTTGAGGACATTTAATTAAAATCTAATCCTGCATTCATTAAGGCTCACATAAATTAAGCTGTCATTCATAAGATTTATGGATTCTCATTTGCATACCACATACAATTCATCAATTACTAGGGTATGAAAGGGGCACAACCCCCTCTGGGCTGCCCACTGCCACACAAACAAAAGACGGGGGAACAGCAGAGAGAAATAAAGGATCGAGAGGGGGGTTCGTTTTCATGTATTCCACTGACAAACATTCAGATGTATTTTTCAATTATCATATCAAATGGAAGCCATAAATATGGTGATTTAAATGGTGCCAATCTGCGTTCACAGCATAGAGACTTTAAGGGATTGTTTGACCAAAAATAAAATAAACTATTTTCTCGCCAAGTGCACTCAAAAATGAGTTTTGCAGCTTGTTCAAACTACTTTTTTTTTAAATGCATTGAAACAACACAATTATTTTGTGTTTTTTGGGGAAAACTTAATTGTTTTATGTTCAATTCACTTAAATTTGTAAAAAAATATATATATATTAAGTTAACTTTTAAGTTTAATTAAGTTAAGATTTGTGTTGGGACAGCATGAAGTAATTGTGTGGAACCCATAGGGATGTAACAATTCACCGTGAGTCGGTTGAAAATTGATTCAAATATGTGACGATTTAAATCAGTAGAAATGTTGAAGTAATTGCGATACATTTTTTTAACAGAGAGGGCACTGTGTTTACAGGCGCAAACTTGCTTTACCTGCACATCAATGGCGAGCAAGAGGTAGGGTGGCAGAGTAAAATGACAGCGGTGAAATGCGGCAGACAAAACACAAACTGTATGCAAATACTGCGAAAAGACGTTTACTTACACTAACAGAACAACGAATATGATGCATATATACCGTCAGCACAGTGAAAAACTACTGTCACAGACATTTATACACAAAAAAAAACCTGTAATAAGCCAAACCACGTGGACTGGATGATTTGCAGCTCCGCTTGCTTCGACGAGTGTCACATCAGTGTTTTCATAGCAAAAGTGTGAAGATGTTTTTTAGACTGAAAGAGAAAGTTGTTCTGTTACAGAAGCAGCTATTAGATTATTTTTTACCCTCTCCTTTTCAAATTAGTTAATGCATATTTTAATAATTTGCTTATTATTATTGAATATTCAAAAAATGCTCAAGATTATGTCTTCTTAAGTGTATCACACTGATACTTATGCTAATTAATTATACAAGTAATGTTAATTATTCACCTTCATAATCAATTAGTAATTTTATAATCAGTTTTTTTATGCCAGTGGCCAGTCCCCTGGATCAGAGGGCCTATTGACCACCTCTGTACAACGCTCTCTGGTTTAGGAAAGGCTTTCCTCTCCACACCAGCCATCTCAGTCCCCAGTGAAAATGTTTTTTTTTTTTTCAGCAGTAGACATTGTGAGTGGAAAACCTGAACTTATACCAGAAAACACAGATATGCTGATATTTACTTTTAAAAATGTAAAATCCCAGCACAGTCACAGTTTTAGTTTGTTTATATTAATAAGTTTTCTTTAGTTTTTTTTTTTAATTACTCTTTTTTTGGGAATTTATTTGGTTTTAAAATAGCAATTTGCTTATGGCAGAAATATATTAGTTTGCAAAATATGTGCAGCATTTCAGAAAAAAATGAAAAGGCTTTTCACCTTAAAATTGTTTCAAATAATTTTGTTAAAAAATCGTGACTGAATTGGAACCATGAGATTAGTATTGTGAATCGTAACATCCCTAGGAATCCAGTATTTTTTGCATTGTGGTTCCAAACCTTAGTTAGTTAGTTAGTTAGTTAGTTAGTTAAGAGTATATTTTTCAAATTTTTGTGTTCAGTAGAAGAATCCTAAAAAGGTATGTAAAGGGTGAGTTAATGATAATCATTTTGGGTGAACTATTCCTTTAAGAGCACACAACATATAATATAAAGAAGGAATGTAAAACATATTGTTGTATTTATTTTTCTAATTAAAAAATTTCACACTTATTTTACAATTTTAACATTTTGCTCTGTTATTTTGTAATTATATGTGAAATTTACAAGCAGTTTCTGAGTGAGGATTGTTACTTTTTTAAATGCGCTGTATTTAAGAGAAGAAACTATTTACTTTAGATTACAGAAATAGAAAAACGGAACTAAGCGAAACAGATACCTCAATCCCTTATCTCTATAATAACTACCTGTTTCACTATAAAGCTGTCATTCTGGATAAGCTAAAGAAAACAAACAAATCAAAAAAAGAACAAGAAGTGAGGATGAGCATATTAATATGCAGGGTTAATGAAGCAAACAGCAAGAGACTGCTGTGTGTTGTTGTTGCCCATTAGCAGAGAAATTATCTTTATGACAGGTGGAGTTATAAACATGGAGTTTCTCAAAATAAGTTTACTCGATCTTTCATGCTTTTTTACACTGACATTAAAATCAAGGGTTTTTATAACACCTTTTTGCATTATAAAGGCCATTTAGCTTGTTTATAATATAGGGATAGTCCACCCAGTAATCAGATCTACTAATATGTATGTGACTTTTTTTATCATAACATTGAATAAGTTTTTTATCTGAAACAAAAATGTGGTCTGTGGGGATTGATATAATGCAAGTCAAGAACTACAGGTATTCTGAGAGTCCAAAAAATATATGCAGGGAAAATACAATTAATAAATATGGAATGTCAGTCCAATTTACAAATTGGTTGGCCTGAGCTTAACAGCAAATTTTCATTTTCTACCACAGGCTAGCTGGAAATGCAAGCTTTAACCTAAATTTTATAATTAACCTGCAAAAGCAATCATAATCATACATTTGACTGCAGTTTCTAGACAATATGAATGTTATGGTGCAGTATGACTTCCAACAACTCTTTTTTCTTTTTACACTAATGATATTAATGGGGACGTATTATGGACGAATAAAGAATTATTTTTGCAAAGTTCTTTGTAGAATAGCCAATAAACACCTGCAAAATTGCTTTATGATATCTGTGATTTGTAATTGAATACATTTGCCTCACCTACCTATCTCTATTTAGACAACTTTTCTGGCATGGTCAGTTTGCTCAGTAGCTCTCTTTGAACAGTGTTGTACTTGTGATGCAAAGCACTTAGATTTTATCCACAAAAGAGATAATAGCAATGTAGAATCAAGGTAAAACTATGTGCTTGCAGTGGGCACTATAGGTCCGAGGTTCACTAGGTGACAAGCCCATTCTCATGGACATGCTCAAGACATTTGTGCATCTGAAATAAAAACATTGCCTAAGAAACATTTAAAATTTACAAAAATGTTTACAGCACCCCCTGGTGGATTTGTCATGTGAAAAGTGCAACAAACCGTACGCACTGCAGGTTTTATGTTTTGCAGAATAGTTGGAGGCACGTACATCCAAGTGAGCCTGGGCTGCATTTTTGGGTGATTTTTTTTTTAATCATGTAATTCAATGTATTTTAAGCTAAATAAAATAAATAAATAAATAAATAAATAATAATAATAATAACCGATATTCACTCTTGCTAGTAAGAAAGTTCAAACTACAACTTGGTCTTTATAATAGTTATTATACATGTCAGGGGCTACATTTTTACGAAACTACATTTACGTGCCTCATCATATGTATTAGATGCGCAGAGGAGTTGCCCACGACAACGCGGTACAAGTCCGACAAAGTATGGTTCCAGAAAGCAGGTAAAAAAAAAACAGAAGCCAAAAAATAAAATTGACAAGTAAATAACAGGGTGAGAATGTGGTAAAATCTGAAAATGTGGTAAAAATCAGGCAAGGGCTTTTCTTTTTCTGGATTGCTTTTTAAAACTGTCGGTTAAGTTTAAGGAAGTGGATGGGTGGGTCAATAGATGCTTAGAAAAAAAACTATTGTTGGGTTTAGGGAAGGAGGAGGGTGGGTCAGTCGATGGGTCAGTCAGTCAGTCAGTCATTCAGCCAGTTGACAGTGGCCTCTGGTGGATTTACATGAGAACAGCAGGAGTGAATGGCACTTGCAAGAGAAATTTAAGAACTCAAAAAGTGTACATAGCGGCCTCTGGCACATATTTCACTCTCCAGAAATGTATATAGGGGTACGTTTTTAGAATGAGTTGGGTTTCACTTTGGTTGGGTCTTACTTTGAAACAATCTGCTGTTTAAACAAAACATTATTTGAAAAATGTCACTCTTGCAAACTATTTAGACAATATCCAACTTACAATTTGAAACGAAGACAACTTGCAACCAATGGAAGAAGAAAAAAACATTCAAACAGACTTGCTCTTTAATGAAAAAAAACCCAGCTGAAAGGATAAAAGCAAACATCCTTTATTCTGGGCTCAAACAGGAAGTTCCTTCATGATGGGGCGTAATCTGAGCTCTTATCGCAATTGAAAGACTGAACCCAAATAGTCCATTGTTTGTGTTTCAATCTGCGGCTCTCTGTGATGAATGAAATGTAAATAAGTGTTGTGGCCCCTGCAGGGAGATGAAGAAAGAAGTGAAGAGAAAAAGACAGAGACTTAACATCTGTCCCATACACACTGTCCCAGTGAGTGAGTGAGAGAGAGAATTCAGCATTCTTGTTCTCAAAGCATACGTGCACACACACACAAATATCCACATGCACAGGAAATAACAGTGATGGAAAAAGGCAGTATTGTAAACATTTTACAAACAGACTGCTTCCTCAAACAGATTCACACACAAACAACCACACCAACAAACTATCCGCAAGATCAGTCACTTATAGCTGAGTGTGTTACAGTTATGTTCTCTTTGGAGAACTTCGGCAATCCAGCTGGAATTTACAAGCCTGTTTACATTAAACCCGAACTCATATTACACTCATATCAGATTACACTACACAACAAAATTAATCAATTAAATTATATTCAGTTTGCATATCTTCAGAACTATGAGACTCCATAATTTTCTGAAACTTTAATCAGTGAATCATACATGTTCAAATGTGCTGATGAGATTTACAGTCTGAAAAACATAATAAATGTGATAAACAGAGCTTAATGAAAGCTTTTGAGTTGAATCTCGTGTAAACAGACACACACACACACACATGGGGCAGAAGTTAATCATGAGGAAAGGAGGAGTGTAACAGGGTCATTTAGAAGTTGATGACTTGTCTTGTATGTTAGTAAATATGTGCCATATGAAGTGAACCATTACACCATCTTGTCTTGCTTTTGTGTAAGACTTTTCATACGCTAGTTTAAAAACATGTCAGGCTAAGCTGAAGTTCAACTAGTTCTAAGAGACTTCCAAATGATTACTATGCCAATTTCCACAGGAACAGAACAGGGTGTAAATATGTACAACAACCCTAACAATTGTTTGTTACAATTGTTTGTCACTAAACCATCATATTAAAGTGTTATCATGCATGCAACCATAATGCATCCAACAACAAAAATTTGTTAACAAATAATTCTGTTAATCAATCTCAGTCTTGATCAAAACTACTAAATTGTTTAGGAAATCTACAGGAAATACAGTATTTTACCTCTTTAATTGACAAATTCACAAATGATGTCACTGATTTGATGAAAAAAAAAATAGGTAATTTCAATATGTAAAGTAATTGTGGACTAGATTTTTTTTCTTTTATCACAGTCTTGGACATGTAAACTATTAGTAACAACACTGGCTGTGATGCATTGTTAGATTAAAATTTTTTCTCCCTAATTTACTGTTGGTGGCTGTTTTTGCCCCACTTCCATTATAATCACATTTGGTGGTGCATAAATACACAGTCTTTGTTTTTATTTACTCCATGTAGTTCTGAGAGCTGAGATGCATATTTTGATTTTATCAGACACATCAAAGCAAGTGCGTAAATGTCACTCTCACACTCTCACACACTCAGACACACATACACACACTTTAATTTGCTGTTATACTCCATATAAAATGCAGAAACTAAGCTTATTTGCACAGACCTATCTAAAGGGTTAATGGTGCTAACTGATGATCAACAGTAAAAATGACACATTTTACCTCTTATTTTGAAAACCAGCAACAATCAAAATGCACCGTTATACGGTGTCATGGTTTTGTATTCAAAAAAATGTGGTTAAAATGGAAGTCAATAGGGCAAAAACAGCCACCAGTACATTAGGGAGAAAAAAAAAGAAAATTAATCAAAAACATTGCATGTCCAAGACTTTGATAAAAGGTAAAAAAATCTAATCCACAATTTCTTTTATATTGAAAATATGTCATTTTGTGGGTTTTTTTCACCAAATCAGTGACATAATTTGTGTGCTAGGCAATTAAAGAGTTAAATGCTCTAATTTACTAAGTAATTTAGTCATTTTGATCAGGACTGAGATTGATTTAAAAAATTGCAAAAATAATTATCTGATGCATATTTACAGCAATTTAATTCAGTGGATGTTTTCATCCTGAACAAAACAAAAGGGTAGTAAGTTTGCCCAAAGTGTATCATTGAGGGTTTTTTTTTTATTTCAAAGCATTTTGTCAAAATATCTGTCAAAATACAATTTGTCACCAAAAATCATTCCACTAGCTGAAAAACAGAAAGATTTAAGGCTAAATTAAGACACACAATCACCTAAGAGTGGAAGAAAACATCCCCAACAGAACATAAGGGTTAATGATTTAAAATTAAAATAATTATAATAATAGCCAATAATTTAAATAAAAACACTCAAACAAAGTAATAAATAAATTCATTAATACTACAATATAACAAAATATCAGTTAATCTGATTATACAATACTTGTATTATTTTAATTATTGTATATAATCAAGAAATTCAAGATCTATAGAGATTTACAGGATCTGCTTAAAACAAGGAATCTTTCATGCAGGGTAAATTTTATTATACAGTAGTTATTGTATTAATGTTATATGTAAATGTTAATAGTCTATTGTATTAACAAGACAAGCATACAGAATGAAGTGAACACATTCTGAACCAATTATAATGAACGGAAATACCTTTTCTCTATTTGATGAACGTTCAATTCAGTCGAGCAAGTTCACAGGTCGGTTTGATCATATTGTAACCAGGGAACAGTTCAATCTCATATCTGGCAGGTGTTAAAAGGTTAATTGTGAAAGTCTATTTCTCCTGTTCAGGTTCTCGCTCCTCTTTAATTTGCTGTTATTATTGTCTCTCATTACAGAAGAAGCCAACAGGGACCTGACAGGTGACATCCTATCATCAGAGGGAGGGTTATAAAGCTGCTACTCCGGATTACTAGAGGAATTTTAAGTCCCATAGAAGCCACGATTTCCTTCATGTTAATGCATTAAGATCTTTAGGATTTACCAAGCAAAGATAACAGGGCATATTCACCAAAATAAAAATAAAAAAAGTTAAATAAAAAGTGAGGTTAGTAATAATTCATATGAAGCTCTGTGAAGTGAACACACCTCATGCCTTCTCTTTCAAGAATAGATGAGAGATTTAGGGCCGGTTAAAACTAAAAACATTAACAGTGAAAGCAATTATGATAAACATGATTTGCAGCTATGTTGTTTTATTCATTAAATGATTGGTTCTTAAAAGTAGGATGCTTTTTTCTCACAGAGTAATGCTTTTTATTATCCGTTAGCTTAAATAAAATATTCTGAAATTTATTCCAATACGGTTTTATTATTGGTAAATGTTTGATATATGGACACAAAAATTCAGAATGACTTCATCGTTATGGATTTAAAGGGTAATAAAAATATGTTATTTTATTACTTCGAACTCAATAATATTGTAAAATTTCATTTTATTTTGATTAATATTACAACATGGAGGTATATACAACGTTACATAGTTATAACATAGTTTATAAGGTACCATTACTTTTACTTCGCTCACTCACTCATCTTCCACCGTAGACAGCAAGGTTCCCAACTCTGCTGCTTCAACTAAACGAACGAAATGTCACATTGATCACTCGACGTAGAAGTATGAACCACTGTGGAATGAACTGCCAATTACTCTGGCACATGTTTTACTGGCAGACACCCTTCTTGCCACAAGCAAGCACTGAGGGTTCCCAAACTCTTGAACCTCCAGAGCTGAGAAGCAGCCACACACACACACACACACACACACACACACACACACACACACACACGCACACACACACACACACACAAACACACACACACACTCATTTACTACATCCAATTTAGCTTATTCAATTCACCTATACCTATTTTGACATGTTGTGGTGAAAATACTTAAATTTTACAGGACGTGAGAACAGATTTGATCAAATAAAACGATAAAATTCATAAGATAAAAAGTTTTAGGTGAAATCTGAGAACTCATTCATCCTCCAGCAGAGGCAGATTCACAAATTCAAATTTCATCAAAGTACCAGAGAACAGACCATATATACCTTCAGTAGTTTTTGGATTCTTATCAAGACACAAGAATACTTTTGTAAGCACAAAAAACTAAAATAAACTGTAATGAGCCAGGAACCCTACTGTCTATAGAGGATGGAGTAGCTCTCAGATTTCACCTAAGACATCTTAATTTGTATTCTGAAGACAAACAAAGTGTCTAAGGGGTTTGGAATGACACAAGAGCGAGTAATTAATAACAATTTTCATATCTTGGTGAACTAACACTTTAATTATTATGTACTTAGATATAAAATAATATTTTGCTACAATTCACTTATTATGTACATACATGTTTTTCACATTCTACTTATATTTAACAAAAAAAAAACCTTCATATGACATCTGTAATTAATTTTTGGACCTTAATTTATAATAACACTGTTGACTCATGCTTTACACCTTAAACCTAACCATACCACCAAACAAGTCTGTAACTAAACACGTATTCCCCCTCAATCACACCAGAAGTGCTGCATGGTACAATATGAACATAATAAAGACGTTGTATTTTTGGGGTGTAAGTACCTAGTAGTTAAGGCCACAATATAAAGTGGGAACTTTTTTTGTTGAAAATTGCAGGTCAGAGTTCAACAAATTAGAATTTTGTAATGTTGCTAAATTTGCATGAGCTTAAACTCATACCACCCCTTTCAAATGAATGAAATTCGTTAATTTTAAAAGGCATAGTGTATTGCCTGTCAAAAATACCTTTAAAAAACTATGAACGAAATGACATTAAAATTTCATTCAAGCAAGCTTTTGAAAGTAATGCATTACAATATTGAGTTACTCCCCAAAAAAGTAACTAGTTGCGTTACTTACTTTTTATGCAAAGTAATGCGTTACATTATTTTTGAGTTACTTTTGAGTTACTTTTTCATACCTGCCTGTATGAGAGGCTTGATCTCTTTCAGAACTTGCAAGGTATCTTTCTTTTTTTTTCAAATAGAAGAGCTCTGCATTTACACCTTCATTTACCTTAAAAGAAAAAAATTAACAATGTTACCTTCTGACAACTTCCTGATGCTACACATGCCCTATATACAAATTAATGAAAGTTGAAAGCAATGTGTTTGCTACTTTATTTTTGTATTTTTATATATTTGTATTAGTTCAGTTGTATATTTGTATTAGTTCCGAGACAGTGTCAGAGACTGCGACAATCCCCTTTTCTTCCATGTGATTAAAATAATGAGAACACTTCCATCACAAAATGTAAGGCTCTGCCGTCTTGGTTTTGGTCTGTTCTTGCGGGGAGCTTTATTCTGTCATTGAGTGTGATTCAACGTGATAACACAAATTTTAATTCAGCAATTGATTTTTTTTTAAACAAATTAATTAATCTAAAAAGTAACTCGCTTCACATTTTTAAAAAAGTAACTCAAATATTAAAACTTAATTTGTAATGTAATCTAATGCATTACTTTACTCATTACTTAGAAAAGTACTTTTATTACGTTACTCATGTGACTTGTAATGCGCCCCAAAACTGCTTATATGTATATCGCATAATATATTTCTTTATGAAAAAACAACATATCAGAAAGCAAAAAGTTCTCAATGAAATATGTTTGCGCTGCACAACAACATAGTTTTCTGGAAGAGAAATAAAAACCAATAGCCATAATAATCATTTGTAGGGATAATATCTCAGTTGTGTACTCACCACTATATAGGACATAATCTAAGCCATGTCTTCTGCATATGTAGGTCATTTAACATCCCTCTGCCTCTCCGCTCATCCTTTTGTCCTTCATACAATAAAAGTCCACAACAAAAATAGTAATTTTCACACGCTGGCATATAAATCACTCGCTTTTCTCTCTCGCAGTAGTTTTTGGCAGATATAGGCCATGTGTATGTGTGTGTGTTAACTTTACCTTCTCACAGGGATTGTTTAAAAACACTGCCACTTTCTTTTGACCCTCAGTGAGATGAAATGTGTAAAAACACGAGGGTGAAATCGACACAGCCATTACACGGGTTAATCTTTTCTGTGTTCTTTAGTATCCATTCTGTCTCTTTTTAGCAGTTGGTTGCTCTGTGATCTCTCCATCTCTATTTCTGTCTGTTCTCCATATTTTTGGGAGATGCAAAAATTCTTTCCTCTGTCCTCTCTGCACTAATCAGGTCATGGGCGTAAAAGAAGCTTTAGGCAAAACCTTTATGTGTTACTTCCACATTATCCTGTTCTACTTAAAGAAGTGTTACCTTTCTGAGAGAAAGAAGAGAAAGAAAAAACATTAGCAAAGTTCACAGCAACAGTGAAGTGTTCAATTTCCATTTGAGTTCTCACGCACTTTGTTTCAAGTTTGTTAAACTGAGCTTTTGCCAAATGGATGAACCAATAAGTGCAGAATGTTCTGGATTTTATACAAGTTAAGCTCATATTTCAGCATTTGTGCTATAATGTTGATCACCACAAAAATGATTTTGACTTTTACTTCTTTACATAAAAACGCACAAATAGGCACTTATAAAAATAGGATTATAAAAGCTACAAACTAAAAAAAAAAAAGCTAAAAACTATACACTAGAGGGCACTCTGCCACTGAACTGGACTACATATCCCATAATCTTCAGCACCTCACACCTGATAAACTTTATTTACACTAGACAGCTGCAGATCATGATGACTTTCACACACATTCTCTGTTCAGTCTTGTACTAATGTTATAGTGTGCATTATGTCGCTGTCTTTGCGTGTCATGTTTTGGATTTGGACTGTTTTAGCCTGCACCCTTTCGCCTGTTTACTGGATTATGTTTTGGATTACCCATGTAACCATTGCCTATATGGCCATTAGTGTTGTACAAAGCGAGGCTTCATGAAACTCTCGAAGCAAATGTGTCGTAACATCTAAACATTTCGAAAGTCCACTCTACAGTGACACCTAGTGGTCATTTTAATGTATTGCTCTGGAAGCTTTAAAGAAACAGTAAAGCAAATTGAGTTATTAAACCCCACATTGTAAAGTTGAGTTTTTAAGTGATTTAGTGAAGCGGTAAGAGTTCTTGACAAACATGCAGAGATAATGGGTTTGATTGGTGATGCAGCTATAGATGTTAGCTTTTAAATGCTCTGTTCTTCTAATGAGTTGTTTTAACATTGGTCTGACATCTGAATGAACATTTTGTGAATAAATATGTATTGTTTTGGTCATAAAATTTTCTACATAATTAAAATACAAGTCATAATTGCAGAGTTTTTGTACAAGTCAGGATTCGAACACTTGCAGCACAGTTACTTTGTGCACACACCCCAATCTACTAGGCTACATGAGACAGAGCATTTTTCTGACCTTGTCAGTGAAATACAGATTCGCCAGGTCTCGGAACGCTTCTGAAATGACAGATGCTTTGAATCGTTTTAGTCACGTGACCTGGTGTTTTGAAACACTTTAGTCACGTGACCTTGTGATTTGAAACACTTTAGACACGTGACCTTGTGATTTGAAACACTTTAGTCACGTGACCTTGTGATTTGAAACACTTTAGACACGTGACCTTGTTTATCGAAACACTTTAGTCACATGACCTGGGTGTTTTGAATCACTTTAATCACATGACCTGGGTGTTTCGAATCATGCTTTGGTGCAGTGTTTCAAAACACTTGCCCTTCGGGATCTCGACACTGTCGAAACCTCAGTTTCACGTCAGCCATCCCTACTGTTTACTGGATTATATTTTGGATTACCCAGTACGGCTATCCATTGCTTGCATATAGCTGCATTTAGAACTTTTACCACTTTTGTAAAACTGTAAAACTTTTCAAATCATTACTGTTACAGTCTAGTATTTATTTATTTATTTATTATTATTATTATTGTTGTCGTTTCTCAGTATATTAACTGGTATTTCTTTATTCTTGGAGGCTAACTCGGCCTTGCCCCTGCGGCTAATTCAGAATGTCGGCCTTATAAGCTGAAGCTGAGAGTGCATTTGGGTGGCTCTTCGTTACCAGTGCATGTCTGGCTGATCCTACTGTTTTTTTCTCTGTTGCGAGCATGACCCGTACTTGCTGAGAATCTCTATGTATCTTGTTGTCCCTATGAAGGTTTGAGAATTCTGTGTGCATCTTGTGCAGCCGCTGCTGAGAAGCCATGCTGGTGTTACTGTTTATTTCATTCTTTGTTGATCTATGTTCTATGTTTGTTTGTTTGTTTGTTTAATTATTTTGATTGAGTGAATATTGTTAAATTAATTATCTATATTTTTGTTGCCACTTTATTTTGGTAAAAGACACATATTTTTGTCTCTAAATAAATGAGACTTGTACTTCTTGAGTTATGTGTCCTTTTTATGTTGCTGACCCCTCCCTAGACAAGCTTTATAAATTGGGGTTCGTAACATTACAGTTATAATTTTCACCCACTCTATTTTTAATAACTGTCTCTTGTTTGTGACTGTAACTTTGTTCAGCAGTGTTCCTGACAATTCAATTCAAGAGACCATATTAAAGGAAAATGAATGAAGGAGTAAATAAATAAACTATCATTTTTATTTTATTACTAGCACTTCTCGTGATTATATTCCTCTTTATGATGAATAGCTTTGCCGTGCTCTTTTGTAAGTAACTTTGAATAAAAGCCTGTGTTAAATAAATATATGCAATAATTTTTTTGTTTTTAGGCCTTTACGTTCCAGTGTTATTTTGGCATCACTGGAATTTCCACATTAATTTTAGTTTAAAGTTGACTATTTTAGTTCATTTTTCTCCATATAAATCAGTTTTTATGTCTATATAATTATTAATGGTTTTCTTTTAGTTTAACAAAAAAGTTACTGCTACATATAAAAAGGCACTTGGCCAAAAACTGAAACCTAAACCAAAACTGCCAACCCAGTTAAATAATACAACATTATTTTGTTAAAATGTTTAAATTTAACTCAGCAACTTAAATTATACTGATAAATAAAAAAGGTTTTATTTACATAAAAAATGTATTGAGAGTCACCGGCATTGCCACAACAAAGAAGTACCACTGCTACAAGTACTATATTACAATGTCCTGTTTTCACCTTGGAGAGAGTACTGACAGGAAAGTTTGAGGAGCAGAATAAGAAAGAAAAAGGATCAGCAAAGGACCTCAATTTGGGAATCAAACTCAAGTTGCCATGAGCACTGTGGTGCTCCGGTATGTGTCAACGTACTTATCGCAAACATTTTGGTACCAACTTCAACACATTATTTTGCTATTGATTATTATTATTATTGAGCGACACTGAGGCAATGATCGCAAGAAGGTTGCTGGTTCGAGCTCCGGCTGGGTCAGCTGGCATTTCTGTGTGGAGTCTGCATGTTTTCAAGAGTTCGCATGGGTTTCCTCTGGGTGCTCCGGTGTCTCCCACAGTCCAAAGACATGCGGTATAGGTGAATTGAATAAACTAAATTGGCCGTAGTGTATGTGTGTAATTAATAAAGGGACTAAGCTGAAAAGTGAATGAATTATTATTATTATTGTAGTTGTTATTATTGTTATTGTTATTATTAAGTATACATGTACATGACTGTAATACCAACAAAGTGGAATATTTACACATTTGTGCTTTGACCACACCATGCGCACAAGTTATGGAGGGAGAGTGAATCCTGCATTATTAATGCTAATTATAAAACAAATAGAAATATTTTAGTTTTTAAAAACTAGAAAGACTATCTAAAAATTATACACTAGAGGTCACTATACACATCACTGCATCTGACACTGAACCGGACTACACATCCCATGATCCTCAGCATCTCCCACCTGATGTTCATGAACTTTAATTACTAATTACACAGACAGCTGCAGATCATCTACACTGATTATACACACTATATATGCACCAATTTGTTTAATGTGATACACCTGATATATATATATACCTGATGTTTAATGTGTAGCTTATTTGAAAATGTTTTAATAGTATTAAGGTGTGGTCACACTAGAGTTTGAGCTTGCGAAATTCTGTAGTATGGTGCTGCAAAAAGGGGCGGGATTAAACAAGATGACTAGACATTTAAAAAGCGAACCATTCGTCCATTTTTTAAATTTCTGTCCAGAGAGGTCATGCTTTGATCCTCGGTTGGTGTCACACAGTCAAGTGATGCAATTTCGCAGGTCAGAGTTCACCAAGCTTGAGCTTTGCAACGCATAAAACTGCGAAAGTTGTCACCCAAGCTTGCGTTTCAGGTCTGACGCATTTGTGTGTGTATGAATGGAAGTCAATGGGGAGAAAAGTCCAATGTGAACGCAGCTTCAGTTAACAAAAAAAATCTTTGCTGTAGCAAACACAATCTCAAGGCAATTCATAATTCATCTCAAGGCAATTCATCTGTATAATCTCATTCATATATTTTAGTACTAAAATCCCGCAATGATGGTTGGGTTTAGGGGTGATGTATACATGAAAAATCATGTATTTTTGTACAAATTAAATTGTATGTATTCGTACAAATTAGCCACTTTTCTACCAATATATTTAAAACAGTTCTGTTTCCTCAATAGAAGTTGATCCACCAACTATTTTCACTGTTCACATTTATTTATTGTATTTATCTATTTCAGGAAACACATGTAGAAGCAGCAAACCATCACAAGTACAAGAACCAACAAACTGAAGAGAAACAGTCAGACACAAGTAAGGAATACAATCAGCAACTTATTACACATTATGACAGAAATGCTGTCAATTTAACTTAAACAGTTAATTTGGCCAAAAATGTACATTTTGTCATCATTTACTCTTACTCTGGTGCTTTAAAACCTTTTTGAATTTCTTTTTTCTTTTGAACAAAAAAACAAGATATTCTAAAAAATGTTGGGAAAAATCATCATTGACATCGATAGCACAAACAAAAGATCCATACAACATCTATAGATGTTTTAACATAACAAAACATCCATAGGGTGAACAAAAATACTGGAATGGAAACCAATGGCTGTTTTTCTGTCTCTTCCTTGGTGTTCAGAAAAAGAAAGAAAGTGGAGATGAGTAAATGACTATCCCTTTAAGTTGTATAGCACCATGAATATTTTTGCCATGCATTTTCCCCCTTTTTTCTCTCTCTTTTTGTTGCCGCATTCTGCTGTCCGCTTAACCCACTGTGGTTTAATGAGCATACAACTATTTAGTCTCCTGCCTACCAAGGCACTTCACAAACATCAGCATTCTACACACCACGTTTCCTAGATACCTTACAAACAAACAGCGGCACAGGTTAAAGATGTGCTGGTTCATGATTGGTAGTTGTAAATGTAGCAGTGATTGACAAGCCTAGATACGATCATAGTCGTGCCACGTTCTCTCTATGGCCTGGACATCTCAATTAGTTTTTGACATTTTTGACTGAAGAATCTCATTAGTTTCAGCCAGAGGGGTGAACCTGCTTAATGGTAAAGCTTTGTAACACTTTCCAGACTTACAATCTCACTTCCTACAGTAGCTCTATGCCAAAGAATGACAGTTTGACTCTGATAATGCTGAAACGAAAACCATGTGCGTGTCATATAATGCTTTTTAGAATATTTTATGATTTATTAGGTAGGTCTGACATTTGAAGAAAGTGGAAAGCAGTGACTTCAAGCTACAAATCAGCCAGAGCTGTTGACATGTTTAAAGAGCTTTCTTGGCTGCTGCTCTCTACTTAAAGGGGTAGTTCTCCAACAAATAAAAAAATCTGTTTTTTCAAATATATTCATCTTTCAATCTTGATCAGAACATTCATTAATTTCATTCATTTTCTACTGATTTATCAGAGGTCGCAAAAGCGGAATGAACCACCAACTAGCATTTTTTTATGCAGAGGATGCCCTTTCAGCAACAATCTTGTACTGGGAAACACCTATACACACTCTCATTCACACACATACACTATGGCCAATTTAGTTTATTCAATTTACTTATCGCACATGTCATTGGACTGTGGGGGAAACGGAGCACCCTGAGGAAACCCACGCAAACATAGGGAGAACATATTGTACAAACTCCACACAGAAATGCCAACTGGCCGGGCTGGGACTCGAACCAATGACCTTCTTGCTGTGAAACGACAGTGCTAACCACTGAGCCACCTTGCCCCACAACTAAATACATAATTTGCAAGCTAGAGTAAACGAGGCAACAATTTTAATTGCACGTACTTACACTTGTGAAATGGAGGAAGAACCTGATCCATGATGCACTGATCCATGTTCTGACAGTCATTACTTATCCTTCCTTTAACAAACGGCCGATGAATTCTTCTTTGTAAGCATGTCGCTTGCAGAAGCACTCGAACTGCTTAAAGCTGGGCTATAATGCTGCGGTTTCATCTATGGGTAGACTGTCAATAACATCCATCTGCACTGCATGACTTCATTCGACTTGCGTCTGTGTTAGTGGGCGGGGCCGCAGGTTTCAAATCTCCCGGGTTTGCGTGCGCAACTACTTGTGTTTCGTAGTCGCGTCATCATCACGAAATACCTAATGACTCGTTATCAAGATGACTCGTTTGAAGCACTATGAGTCGACTCTTTTATAGATAAATCAATGGTTTTAAACACTGTACACTTACACATTTAAGCCTTAGCTGGATATTTCACTTTACTTTGAGCTGTGTTACACACTACATGGTAGGGCATTTTCAAAAACCCATAATATGGGCTCTTTAAATTAATACTTCAAGAAGAATTCAAATTACACAATGGCAGAGTGTGTGTGTGTGTGCTTATTAGCGCTGAGGGTTGTACTGTCAGTGCTAGGTTGTAGAAAGAAGGCATGTACCCCTATATACATTTCTGGAGAGAGCCATATATGTCCCAGGAGCTATGTTTTTTGCAGTTTTTGTTATCGTGAATCTGCTGGAGGCTGCTGTGTACGCTTTTTCATATCTCAAATTTGTCTCACGATTGCCATTCGCACCTGCACTTTCCGCATAAATCCACCAGAGGCCGATGTCAACTGACTGAAGACCTACCGACCGATCCTGCCACCCACTCCCTTCCCTAAACCCAACCAATAGTATTTTGAAAAGCACCGATTGACCAACGCCCACTCACCTCCCTAGACCAAACCGAAAGTGTTTTCAAAAGCAATGCAGAGAAAGAATTTCTCACCTGATTTTGAATGCGTTTTCGATTTTACCACATTTTCACCCTGTTATTTACTTGTTTATTTTATTTTTTGGCTTTTGTTTTTGTCTTAATTGCCTTCTGGAACCATTCTTCGCGGGACTCAAAGCCCGTCATCATGGTCAATTCTGCTCTGCATCTCAAATCCTCCAACGTAAGCAACGAACCGCTGGGCAAACTGATAACAGCGGAAAAGCTGTCCACATGGAGGAAAGCAGTCAGCTGGTAAGCGCAAAAAGGAATGGCATCACACCACCTGGTAGCATTAGTTTTACACATGAAATGTAGCCATACATTCCTCTGGCTACATAATTTGTGATCTCCAGAAATGTATGTAGGACTACGTGAATGAGCCTATGTTGATGGAAGGTCATCCGCTGTGTAAAATGTTAAAACATGAGAAACTGGCAGTTCATTCCACTGTGGCAAACCCCTGACCAAAGCAGGGAATAAGCTGAATATGAATGTCTGTGTGTGTGTACGCCTCATCACAAAACATAAATTACTTAATTCATATAGATTATTTTAAGTCATTTTGTACTTTTGATTGAGTGAAGGTTTTGATAGCAGGATTTCGGTTCAAGGACAAAAATGATAAGTAAAAAAAAAAAAAATTGTATGTGTGTTCCAAAGAAGACCAGCAATTTAGATCATGGCGTATTTTCTGTCAAGTTGAATCTATGAACAACACACACTGAACTGTATTCTGACTGACCCTGAAATCATGATTTGTCTGAGATCACTCCCATTGCTTCAAAATCAATGTGAAAATCTCATGTGGAGTACAAAACTCTGACCAGTGTTTCCAAAGGGTGAACTAATGCAACATAACATGCATTTTTCACAATTGTTAACACATTGTTAATAATTTAACTTCGGTTAGTAATTAATCCTGTGGGTAAACAATGAGATTTCACATGGAACATTTGAAATCCTTGGGATAATGTACCCATTTACATATCTATGAGATTAATAATGTGGACAGAGAAATAAAGCAAGCAAGGTCACTGCCTAAATCCTCTTGTGTTGTATCAAATCATCTTAAAAATTCTATAATAATAATAATATTATCTCTTATACTTTGGCCAACATATTTAATTTGAACTGAACCGCTGAATGGTTAGCTTATTGAATGCATAAATATTTAATGAGTTAGCCAATGAAACAGCTTATGATTGGTTGTTTGTTGCAAAACAACTTTTTGTAAGATTTACAATGCTATTTTTTTGCTCTCTTTTTTTCTCCTGCTTTACACTTTATTGCTGAAATGTTGACTGAAACCCAACTGGCAGTTCAGTCCATAGCTAAATTTGAATGTGGTCTCACAAGGAAACTGGAGTACTTCACAAGTTGCAATTTCATATAAATAATGCACAAACAATGTTATTCACAGGAAAACATACAGTTTGTAAAGTTGCAACCCAAAACCTAAAATTTAGTTGTGCATGAGCAGAACATATAAAACATTTATAAATGAAATAAAGCAAATTCATAAACATGAAGTCTTGAGGTTACAGTTTGAAACATTTCCTCACGCCAGAAAATACAGAAAATTATGTATCAGCTACATCAACACTATTCTGAACCTTAAACACTTTACAATGTGAGCTACTAAGCAAATTTAAAATTGTGTTCAGATTTGTAGATCTAGTAGTTGTAGACCAAAATAAAAAGATAACCAAATATGCATATATTTATATTTGTTTTACATTGTACTTATATTTTAAGAGCTTGTAGAGATTGTATCTGCAGTTACATCTGTAATTAATTTCTGAACTTTCATATATAATTGAAACATATAACATCCTGTACACCTTAACCCACTCTTAATCCTACCCATACCACAACACATGACCTATATGTAAACACCTAGTAGTTAAGACCACTTAATATAAAGTTTTAGGACATAAGTGTGACAGAGTTTACAGAACATCCAAAAAATGTGTGTTCATTGTATGCATGCACATGTGATGGTATTTTAATCAGGTGAGAACTTGTGAAGACTTGTGTGTCAGAATAGATGTATACATGTCAAATTGAAAAATTTGTCAAAATTGTGTGACGAATTTCTCTGTGAAACACAGAAACAAACAGCTGCTCCTGTAAGAATAATTTCCCATTTCTTTGGACTTTGGTCCATGCTGCATTCATATTTCAGACAAACCACACCACACAAGTTTATTTGGAAGCTGACAAAGGCTGCGGAAAAGCTGTTTGGGTGGCAGCATTCACACTTATTCAGTCAAACCACACAGAAAAACTGCTCTGGAGTTTAAACCATCCAAGTGTGAACACAGAAAGTTAGATAAATCACAGCAAGCTATATGTGATTCAAACACCAACTTTTATTTGTTCGCAAGTCAATGCCATATGGTAAAAATGTTTTCGCTGTCACTAGTGTACATTGCAGCTAGAAACTGTAGTAAATTGTATGTATACTAGGGCTGTACAATACACAACCTGACAAAAGTCTTGTTGCTTATCCAAGTTTTAGGAACAACAAATAATAACTTGACTCATTTGGTATCAGAAGTGGCTTATATGAAAGACAAAGGCCTCTAGATTACACTTATTTTACCAAAATAAAATATGATCATGCCTTGATTTTTTATTATTTTATTACAGTAAGGTCTGACTTTGCTTAGACAAAAGTCTTGTCACTTAACAGAAATAATGTACAGTTTAGAATATAAAGTCATGGTACAGTGGAAAAAGAATGAATATTGTGTATGACTCCCATGAGCTTGGAGGACTCCATCCATTCATCTCTGTGATGACTCAAATAACTTATTAATAAACACATCTGGAATGGCAAAGAAAGAGTTCCTGCAGGACTCTCAGAGTTCCTCAAGAATCTTTGGATTCATCTTTGATGCCTCCTCCTTCATATTATCCCAGACCGGCTCAATAATATTCATGTCTGGTGACTGGGCTGGCCAATCCTGGAGCACCTTAACCCCAAACAGAATCTTGGGTCCATGTGGGTTTCAACAGGTCTTCCACAGGTCAAAGCCCACAATATATGTTTGCACACTGCACAACTAAACCATAAGAGTGAAAGTTTATCATCTGCATGTATTTTTAAGGCCTATGACTATGTGAGCATTTTTATTGAGTTTAAACCACTTTAGTTGTGCATAAAGAAGTTTAATAAAGATTATTTTTATTGAATTATTTATATGATGAAGACTATGTAGTGATATTATACGTTTGATTACTCAATTTCTGTACATGAATACTGTTAGACTCTCTCCAGAAAACCAGAAAATATTTCACTTTCATATTTCACTTTAATATTTGCTCCATTGTGTTTATTTACAACTTTACTTTGTTTATTATATGTATATAATACATTGTATTTAAGATATTTATATTTCACTCCCCAACAAAATCATCCCAATCAATCTAATGTAATGACTATTTAAGTCATCTGGTCATTTAGGTCAACATTTTCTAAAATCGTGCAGCCCTAGTGTATATGGACGATGCAATTTATTTGTTTTGCCAAAATTTGACCTCAGACAATTGCCACACCTTTTTGAATACAGAAAACACACAGAATTCCTTTGCCTTCCTGTTATTTGCATCCAGGTGTTTCTCAGAATGAAATGATCCCAAAACTCCTGTAATTCAATGTTTAAAATGTCCCATTATGAAGCAATCACATGAAACTAACGAACCATTCCTGCCCTGTCCATCATCCTTTCTCATCAGCAAGATCATCGACCATGTGTGTCTGTGTGCGAGACTTCATGATCAAACAGCCAGAACAGTGTGTTAATAATCAGACCGAGTCAAAAACATAATGGTGGCCGCGTACAAATAGAAACACACTCACACACTTTAGATTTCCATGCGCTTCAGAGGGAGCCGGAACAGAGAGACTCCCTGAGGTGGAATTAATGAAAAACCCTTTCATGGAAAACTCATCAAGCTGAGAGAGAGAGGAGGAGAGCGTTAGCGTGTGTATGAGAGAGAGAGCAATGGAGAAAGTAAGAAAGAGATAGCATGTCCTTGTGTGTGTAGTGAGTGGAGGGGGGGGTCAGAGCGCGTGACCTCTCATTTCATACTTTAATTAAAATCTCCCCCTGACGTCCTCCTTTCCTCCATGCTGGCTCGCCTTCCCACAGAGGCCATCAGTGCCAGCGCTCACACACACACACACACACATTCTTTCTTCGGCCTTCCACACACATACACGGCACACCCGCGTACACAAACACACACTCCATTTGAAAAGACATGTTTACTCTATCTCTAATGTCCTCCTGTGTTTCATTAGCTCGGTAACATTCTGTAAACACCAGGGGAACTTTCAGAGCATTGCTTACACCACCATTACGCTGAATACACAAGAGAACTATCAGACGCTGAAACACATCATATGCAAACTGCTAATGGATCCGGAAAAATGTCTTTTTGAGCACCCGAATGAGAACTTTGTCAATTAAGGACAAACCCCTTGGTACAATTTGTGTACAAACAGCTTTATGTGGGATTTACGCAGAGATCTGTTTCTGCTCGTGTTTTATGATTAAAGCCCCTCGAGTCCACAGACATCATATTTAACTTGTGCGCAACATTGCGAGAACAGCTGTTATCAGAGCAATCCATCATTCGTTTTACATTGTTTCACCTGCTCAGCAAATAAAAAGAAAAAACAACAAGTAAGCATCATTGTGTTCTAAAGACTAACACAATCGAGTGTGCACTAATGAAGATGTGTGTGTGTGTGTGTGTGTGTGTGTGTGTGCGCGCATAACACTAAGAGCAAATGTCAACATTTTCATTTGTGTGTAAGTGTGTGTGTGTTATAAATAGCAGCTGGAGTTTCCCACAGATCAAACACAGAAAGAACAATAATGAACAAAGTGCTGAAGCCCCATGATGAACTTTATGCCCAATAAAGAGGTGCTTTATGCTGATATGAAGTAACTCATCCATCTAATAGCAGACCACAACCACTTCAAGACAAACTTTAAACCTCAGTTCAACATAACAGAGTTCGACTTTGATTAATTTGTTAAAGTCTTTGATTCAACTATCTTTGTAGTTCTTAGATATGTATCACATGTAAGATGCTCTGTGAGTGCAATGACATGATCTGGAACAAAAGTGTCTGTATTCATTTGCCAATCAGACTGTATTCATCAGGCCCATAGCCAGCCTGGTGAAAATGTGAAGCACTGTATTAAGTGCACACATATTAAGCACTATTCTGAGTTAGCTTGTCGTATAGACATCATAACCAAACTTTTTGTCAAAATAGTATTTAAATCAATTTTAATATGGGTTGCTTTCAGTTTATCACACCATTTTTTGTTTCAAAAATAAGGTCCAAGATTTACAATAAAAGTTTTCTCTATTTAAAATTAATACAGGCAACGCAGTGGCACAGTAGGTAGTGCTATCGCCTCAAAGCAAGAAGGTCGCTGGTTCGAGCCTCGGCTGGGTCAGTTGGCGTTTCTGTGTGGAGTTTGCATGTTCTCCCTGCGTTCGCGTGGGTTTCCTTTGGGTGCTCCGGTTTCCCCCCAGTCCAAAGACATGCGGTACAGGTGAATTGGGTAGGCTAAATTGCCCATAGTGTATGAGTGTGTATGGTTGTTTCCCAGATATGGGTTGTGGCTGGAAGGGCATCTGCTGCGTAAAAACATGCTGGATAAGTTGGCGGTTCATTCCGCTGTGGCGACCCTGGATTAATAATGGGACTAAGCCGAAAAGAAAATGAATGAATGAAAATCAATACAGTAGTGAAAGAAGACTCGTATGTTTTCTTACACAGCTGGATGTTGAACACATGAAAAATATTCGGCTTGGTCTTAAAGCCTTTTTCGATTGGTTATTTTCACCTATTATGATGGCATAGCAGTCAAAATAGGACAAATGAGCTCATGTATGGGACAAATTCTGGACCTTTCCCAGTAAGGGATGGGTCTTCCGAACCACCCAAACGGCCCCTGGCTACAGGCCTGTTCATTTATTCACCATACATCGGTAATGTTTTCTTTGATAAGCATATTTTTATTTGCATTGAAAGTATTAATTAATTTCAATTAGGAAATAGCTTTCTTAAAAAGGCATATTGGTAAAATCAGTAATATTCCTTTATATCAGCAGGTAAGCATTGTGTTTAATTGTCTTGTGAGTAGGCATGGGACGATAACTGTTTTCAAGGTATGCTGCTGTTTGGAAAAGTCAAAGTTTTAAAACCGTCAACATTTGCTGTTATACTGTTCCTACAGTACATACAAGTTTGTTTTTGAGGGGGGTGGGGGGGGGTTAAAAGAACATATTTTAGAAAAGTAATTACAATACCATGATACAGTGATATTTTTATCCAAGGTTTTCATACCGTCAGAATCTTTGTTAATCTTTTTCAGCACATTTCTGAACATAATAGTTTAAATAACTCATTTCTAATAACTGATTTATTTTATCTTTGCTATGATGACAGTAAATTATATTTTACTAGATATTTTTATAAGACACTTCTATGTAGCTTAAAGTGACATTTAAAGGCTTAACTAGGTTAATTAGGTAGGCAGGTTAGGGTAACTAGGCAAGTTATTGTATAATGATGGTTTGTTCTGTAGACTATCGGAAAAAAAACTTTTAATCATTTTGACCTTAAAATGGCTTTTAAAAATGTAAAACTGCTTTTATTCTAGCTAAAAAAAAAACAAATAAGACTTTCTCCAGAAGAAAAAATATTATCAGACATACTGAAAAAAATTCCTTGCTCTGTCAAACATTATTTGGGAAATATTTAAAAAAAGAAAAATAAATTCAAAGGGGGCTAATAATTCTGACTTATATATTTATAAGAATATATATATATATATATATATATATATATATATATATATATATATATATATATATATATATATATATATATATATATATATATAGTTTTTTGTGTTTCTGTGGATAAAAAACAGCTGAAAAAAACCTTGAAGTGCCACCTGAAATTTTCTTCTAAAATGAGCATTTTTCTCAGGCTCCTGTGTGTAGGTTAAGTAATTAAACTTTTTTTTTTTTGGAAAAGAATAGGTTATTATTGTTGCATTTAAAGTGAAATAATTGAAGTCAACTTCATAATATACTCTTATGTATAATGCACAAAAAAATCTAATCAAAAACTATGTTAAATTACATCATAAACAGCTGACATCATAAGTTGTTTAATCACATGCATTCCCAAAAACTCTTACTTGCTTAATTACTTATTAATTCATTCTACTTTACATACTTACTTAATTGAGTAATGACTGCAATGATGGTGTAAGGAAAATATCTGTTATACGTTTATATTTTAGGGTGACACGATGGCTCAGTGTCGCCTCACAGCAAGAAGGTCACTAGTTAAGAGTGCCAGCTGGGTCAGTTGGCATTTCTGTGTGGAGTTTGCATGTTCTCCCCATGTAGATGTGGGATTCCTCCGGGTGCTCCAGTTTCCCCCTCAGTCTAAAGACATGTGCTATAGGTGAATTGAATGAACTAAACTGGCCGTAGTGTATGTGTGTGAATGAGTGTGTATGGATTTTTTCCAGTACTGGGTTGCAGCTGGAAGGGCATCCGCTGCGTAAAACATATGCTGGATAAGTTAGCGGTTCATTCCACTGTGGCGACCCCTGATGAATAAAGGGACAAAGCCGAAGGAAAATGAATGGATGAATGAATGTTTACATTTTTATTCTTGGAAAATATCTAAATTTATTGACTGCAACTAACTTCTTAAAACACAAATATTGTATCTCACTAAGCATTCTGCTACCTACATTCTGCTTCACTCCCCCCAAACAAACACCACACACACAAAGGAACCCACACAGTGTGTATGTAAGGGGATATTTTCCAAACTTTCATCAATCCAGCTCATCTCTGAGCACACGCAATCCACACACACACCAGCAGATGGATACATGCAAACACAATAGCACCATAAAGACATCAACAGTATTTTAAGCCCTTGTTCGCTAACACATTTCTTTTATGATACGCAGCATGCCACTACAAAGCTATCAGCTGTCTGAGCAGCTGCATCGGCGGTTTCCAATAGAGTTACTAAAGCTTTGAGACATCTGAACACACACACACACACAAAGGTATCTATTTCAACCACACATGTACAACAGCCAACCTATAAACTCCACAGCCGTATGTAATGATTGATATTAGAGGATTAAAAATATACTGCAGCCTTGAAAGTGCTGAAATCAAAACCTTTCGTGATAATACGAGTGCAGAAAAAAAACGTCTTGGATGGATTGCAGATCTGGTTCTGTGTCACACATTCACACACTCTTCTATTTTTCTTCTACTAATCCCTCGCTCCGCACTAACACACTGTGGAAGGGCCGAATCAAACCTTGCTGACTGATAGAAGCTCGTGTTACAGCTGGATTGAACCTGAAGGTCAAGGGAAGAGAGAGAAGTGCAGAGACGTCTGTTTGAGGTTAGTTGGGTTTGTGTATGTGTGCATGAGACAGAGGGGGGGAAAAAACAGCGGGCGAGTGCAAGATAACCGGAATTTTTAAACGAAGCAATCACACTGACATCAATTAATTGTCTGTGGATAATTTACTGTCTAGGGTGCCAGAGCCGCTGGTATGGGTATTTGTTTTGACTGTAATCCGTGGCCTTTAAAATGTCTCCCGTTTGAAGATCAGAGAAAGAGAACACACACTGACACACTCCTCTCACACCAACTTGAACGCTGTGACAAGAAAATCTTCAAAGACACAAATACCCATTTTCGCTGAGTATTCACAAAAGCTATGTCTGTCACTTGTTCTTGTAAACCGCGCACACAGGCCTGCAAAAGCTCCACTTCACAGATGGAGAGTTTCTGAGAGAAAGGTCAAAACACAGAGCCAATGAGTCGTGATACATCACGTCCGTTTCAGACTTTCTGGAAGTGAATGAGATTCTAGGAAAATAAATAATTCAGTAAATAAGGGTCGACTAAGTGCAGGCTAACTGTAAGAGAAGGCATAAGCATTTTTGAATTATAACAAGCCAAACACCTTCTTTGAACTTCCGTGAATCAGCCTTTAAATAATGGAAAACATTGTGTTTGTATGCAACACAAACTGATTGCGCAGTCTGTTGAGCACTGTGAAGTGCTGCAGTAAATCAACTCTTCGTTTTTATGCTGATCCAAGATACGTTTTGTAGCTTCCAAACATTTACTGTTAGAATTTAGTCATAAAAGGAAATGCTTGAGGTGATGAATGACTCTGTAAAGCAGACAGACCAAGTCAGCACCTATAGGGCTTTTTTTCTGTCTGCCAGAAAAAGCTCAGGGATTATATGACGGTCAGAGAAGACATATCTTTTCAACAAAGAGACACACAGACAAAGTAGTCAGATTTGATGAATTAACAGCAGCAAAGCCCCAAAAAGGACATTGGCAGATATTTGAGTGTGGGTGAAGGGCTGGTTTTGTTGTTTAGTTTGTGTCTTTCATTTACTCATGTTGCATTAACAACCAATTTATGGAAATGACAACATGCCAGTTTGGCACAATCCCTTTATTCGGTCATGGTGAGTCAATCTTTGACTCAGCATGAGTCATTTCTGAATCAAAAAGCCCCCCTTTCCTACAAATCCAATAGAAAATCCATAAGAAAATGTAACTAGTTTACAAAAAAAAAACATATGATATATATTATATAAAGTAAGTTAACAAGCAAAGGAAAGTGAACATACAAAATCATCAAAAATCGTCAAAATTTTAACATTTAGCTACAGACCACCATAGGATTGTTGGCTTATTGACTCAATTAAGAGTTTTCAAGTCTTTGGAGAATTCAAGTGACAGAGGTCCAAGAGTTTAGCAGCCTATACTGCCTGCCCATGTTATCTGATCTCCATTCAGCTCTGCCAAAATGAAAACATTAGGAGGCCAGACATCGATTAAATAGTCATTATACAGAGATAGAAACGTTTAAAATGTATGCTTTTGAGCTTTCTGGCTAACTTGGATGTTTCCCTAACACCTTCTTGTGACGTATATGAGTAAGTTAAAAGGCAGAAAAATAGTATAATTTGCATAATTCAGTAATAAATATGTTGTTATGCAAACTTCAATTTATCTTTAATAAATTTGTCAATTAATCCTGCGTCAAAAAGTATTTATATGATTAGGATTTGTTTCAAAGTGGAGACAAATTGGGCGGGGGGACTGTTAGAGAGCGCCCTTTTAAAACTGCCGCTCTAGGCGATATGAAAAATTAATTAATTTCTGCGGAGAATCAATTTCTATATCAGACACTGCCGGAGAGCGAGCAAGCGAGCGCGCGGGCAGGAATCAGACATTCTAATCTCGTTCCAGTAACCTGTGTCACAAACGCTTAACATCTCCAAGCCAGAGCCAAAGGCTGCCTAAATGCTCTCTTTAATAAGCAAGCAGCCATGCGCTGGTGTCATAAATTCGCTCTCAGTCATTGAGGTTTAGATAAGCAAACCCATATTGTTCTATCAAACAAGGCTCACATAGCTCTCCAGCGCACTCGCGCGCAAACGCATCAGTATGTTTGACATCATTTTAAAGGTCAAACAAATTTAATTTGCGTTCTTAATATGCTATAAAGGGCTGTTGTTTTCAAAGCACGAGAACTTAGAGGGCAAAAGTGTCGGTTTCAAAGTATAATGATAGCTCACTAGAGCTTTTTTTATGACCTCGCCTGAACTGATAACGACTTTCAATAGGTGCTGATAAATTCAGGCAATGCTACGAGTCACTTTAAAATAATAATTCAAAATTCAAACACTTCTGATAACACTATAACACCTAAAACAAACAAAAACAGCAAGTTCAAACGATACTTGAAGTGCACCTGATACCCAACCGGGACAACTGCCGATTAACCTGTAAGTTGACTTTCAGTTTAACTTGTAACAAAATAGTCTCATTAAATATTCATATAATAGACTGATACAATCTTTCACCTTCTGCCTTTTCCATATCTGTCTCCAAAAGTGTTCACGCATGATAAAGACTGTTAAGAGACTATAAAAGAGTCGCCTTCCGTTCTTTTCTGGACGCCTGACTGATGGTGGCACCTGTCCGTTTATCTGTGGATCTTTATTGGAGATAACTGAATGTACTTTATTACTCGGGCATAATTGATTATTGTATAATTTATGCTGGATCTATTGCAGTTCCTCATATGTCTTCTTTAGATTGCCTGTTTGGTGATGAAACTTCGTAATAAGAGAACTTTCAAAGGCAGAGGAAGGGAGAGAAAAGAAAACACCTGTCCTGCCCATATAGCCTACTGTATATTCAACATGAGGTATTTCAAGTAAACTGATATGTGCAATCAAAGGCCAAAATGTTCAAACTGGAGCATAAGCAAATAATGTGCTGTGCTCAGCAAAGAGTTTTTGTAACGTCTTCCAAATATTACTGATATGGGAGCTCATTGACAATGCCAGTGACTTTTAAAAAAAGTTTGGTGCAACTTTAAAAACTTTTACAAGTATTTCAATGACTTTCTCTGCATTCATTCGTGCATTGAGACGGTTAGGTTTACCTTGCGTTGGTGCAATCGTTATACAGGACCTCGAAGTCTTTTCTCGATATAAGTTTGCAGCGATTGACTCCAGGCTGAATCGCGCCCAGTCCACGGAGGATGCGAACCTGCTCCACGTTGCACACCACGGGTGTTATCTCCAGACGTTTGAGTTTCGTGTACACGGTGTGCAGTCCGCCGACCAGGTGCTTGAGAAAGAGGTCAAACGCCTGCGGGAGACAGATGAGCTCGTTGCCGTTGACAGTGAAAGACGCCAGCTTTGCGCCTCGGACCTCGACCATTTTACACTCGTTGTTTTGCGGAGTGTTTTCCACCGGAGATGGTGTGGAGTAGACGGGTTTGTGTGGGAGATTGCCGATAGGGATGCCCGGGCTCGCGGAGGAGAGCAGTTCCGTTCTGAAGAGACTCGGTCCGGCTGGGGTGACGGACGGTGAGGCGAGAGGCGAGAGGGTCGCCGGGGTCGAGGAGTTGACAACTGCGGAGATCGACATCGGAGGCGCGTGGGCCATCGGTGTCGCGGGTAGGAGCGCAGCCGGTGTGGCCATTTTCAACATGGAATAAATGTCTTCAAAGTGTTCAGAGAAAGGAAAAAACTCGCGGGAGAGTTAACAACAAATCACAACAAAAACAATTCCGTTTTGAGTGATGAGTAAAATCAGCCTGGCACGGGAGGAAACCGATATATTGTCAGTGCGTCACGACATCGATCAAAGCGTGATAGTGACAGTGGGAATAAGTGAAGAGCTGCGCTGGTGCTCGGACGAGTTGAATCTGTCACATTGTGGTCCGGAGGAGGAGCCAAGAAACAAAGAGAGTTTGGAAGAGACACAGCGCGCACGTGTGTTGCTTTCTTTCAGGGCAGGTACATCTGAAACAATGAACTTCGTGAGAACTCGTGCCATATAGCCCATGTTTTGCATCGTTTACAAAGTAGCCTTTATATGCTCCAAAGATAAACAAACAGAACAAACGACGAGCGTTTGTTTTGCCAGTTGTTTTGCAGTGTTTAGTTGTGTTATGTTATTTTGTAGCTTAACTTACTCCTAATGGCTGTCGAAGTTTATTGATAGTAGCAAAGTTTATGACAGATGCATTGTATTAATTCACGCTTGAGATAAAATGACTAATAACAGCACTTCAATAGTTAATGGCGCTTTGTACATGCACATGGGCAAGTGATTAATTCGCCGCGTGAGAAAATCTGATGAAACAATATTGAAAGCAATTTAAATAAAGCTCATTTAAATGTCAATTCTCATGGTTGGGGCTTTACTATAATTGGCTATTTAATTAAAACAATTTTCACGGTCATTAATACAGCCCGAGCGTTGTAGTGCACTGACATATTTTAATTACATGGTATTAACAAAATTGATATGCCTTAGAAAGCAGGGTGAAAATTTGAATAAGAAATGATTAAAGCAATTATATATCATCCCCTTATGGATATTACAAGCATCAGCATATGACTAGTCAACATATATGTAGAAAATAAAACAAGTCGCACTAATCATCATGAGCAAAGATAGTGCTGAATTTTCAGATAACATATCTGTGTTCACTTTGTTAAACTGTGAGGTCAAGCATGCACAGGATGGAAAGGACAGGATATAAAGCTTATACTGCCATCTATTGTGAAGGATTTAGGAATTGAACAGAATTAAACTGAAATGTCAATGACTGTTTGTTATTTTCAAATGCATAAAGTAGTCATTGCGGAGCACGGATTCTGTGGTTTGTAAGGGTTCTCAACATTTACCACTGCTAATCTCAGAATAAACACTTATGGTGTCTCTTGAGGCGTAGTGACATTAATCTCACTTATCAAAATACACTTCTCATAGAGGCATTATGATATCCCTGCTACAGAGGAAGTCCCTTGTGTACTCAGTTTCAATGACACTTACACTCTGTCTTTCACACAAAAAAGAAAATAAATAAATACATTGTTTAGAACAAAAGACAATGGGGTCACTTTGTGTCAACTCAACCAGGACCCCAGCTCAATGTTTAGATTTTCCTACATTTTGTACTGGAGAAAGAAATACATAAATGTTCAAAGAGGATACATGTATGTATTTTTTACTCATATATTTATTATATTAAAATTATTGCAAAGTTGCAGCTGAAAGGGTATCTGCCGCATAAAAACACTGAATGCCAGAGTAATTAGTGATTCATTCCACTGTGGCAACCTCTGTGGCAAATCAGGGACTAAACCAAAGGAAAAAGAGTGAAAAACAAGTATCAGTATCAGAATTTGTGTTTAAATACAAAGATTGGTTGGTATATTGGTAAAATATTTAGCAACCATTGTTGCATTATGCAGTGATTATAATTTCCAGAAGTTTGATTGGCTGCAACTTCAGTAGTTTTAATGAAATCCTACATTTTGTTTTGTTTTTTAGATTTTGGTCCTTCACAAACTTTTCTTTTGGTATCTTGCATTGACAGTGGGATTTCATTGCTAATGTTAAATCATAAATACTTAATGTGAGTCTATTACAGTTTATATGTTTTTTAAGAGGACTATATAAAGAACACTAATTTTCCTTCAGCTTAATCTCTGCTTTATCAGGAGCCGCACAGCAGAACAAACACTTTCTAAAAGAACACATATTGTCATAACTAAAATGCTATTTTTTACAATTTCTGTTAAAATAATTAAAATGTTAATTGTTCAAAATGTATCTTTTTCCAAAGTTGTATGCCTGTTATATAAGAAGTATTATGGATGACTTAATATCCTTTTAGGGCATACACTGTTAAAAATTGTCCTGTTAAAAAAACAGTAAGTTGCTGGCAGCACGGTTGCCAGCAAGTTACTGTTGAATTAACAGCATATTGCTGTTGCTCTGTAAATTAACAGTAAGATACTGGCAGCTGCAGTTGCCAGCAATGTACTGTTATTTTAACAGTATGTTGCTGTAAAAATACATGGACTACATTGATATACACAGTACTCATTTTGTTCACTGAAAGCAACTGCCTCAAATTGGCCAAATGCTGTATGAGTTTATGAAGTAATGTGCTATATATGCTAAGAAACATAATTATAATGATAACTTGTTTTAGTTAATTAGAAAAGTTCCATTTAACCCAAATGTCTTCAAATTCACAGCAGCACACATAACTGTAAAGCTGGAATTACCAGAGAGATTGTTACTGCATCAGAAACTAAACAGCTGCTGTCTTTAAATAAAGAAACATGCAGAATAACATCAGCAGTTCATTGTTCATGTTTGACACACTGGCTCCTATCTCCTCCACAACGGTAACATACAGAAGAAATTTGCTTCAGGTTTTACAGTAAAATACTGTTTTTCCTTGATTTTATGGTAAACTACTGGCAGCTGTGGTTGCCAGCAATCTGCTCTTTTTTTACAGTCTACCTCCGTAGTTTAAATTAACATTATATTACTGTTAAAATACATTTGTACACTGTGTTTTTACCTCACATCTTTAACCCTTTAAACCACAGAGCAAATACCTCAGTTTTAATTGAACACTTCCAAGTGTCCACACTACTGAGTGTTCAAGAAACATGGAGCAAAGCTGAAGTAAATGAATTAATTAAATGACTAATTAAATGAGTATTAGTGATGAACAAATAAAGAAATACTGAAGGGTAAAAACAAGAACAGAACATACAAAAAAACTACAACTTCAGTCACAGCTCTGTAATGAAATAACCTGAAGTACAACAAATGATTAAATCATTAAAATTATCAGCAGATAATTAAACAACTCTAACAACATCATCACCAGCTACACTTTTTACTAAAACATTTATTTTTTATAACATCTACTAAAATTCTTCTGGAGCTTTACATTTTATGTCACCATCATGGAGAATAGAGTTTGCTTTAGTTGGGCTCATAACCCTGACATTTTAAACATTAATTTATTTTGCTTGCTGCAACTTTTGAGAACTTGGTTTGAAAAGCTCTTTTGATATGGCAAGCAAGCCAAAAATCTACATAAGATCTGGTGATGTTCATGTTGTTTTTTATGAGGCAGAACCTGTTCTAATTTAATGTAATACAATTTACTGCTCCTAGCCAATGTTTAATTTATTATGCCTGTATAGGGCATTGAATTCTGGAAGTTTTTAAGAACATCTTGGACAAAATCACTTTGCTCTATAGTGTAAGTGGCACTCAAAAAGACAATGGTGACAGCTAAAAAAAAATAACAGTTTAACTCACAAACATCACAAACTGCCTACTGAAAGTCTAAACATAAACAACAGCAGAATCGAATGCAAATAAAGAAAACTGTAAGACCATTATATTACATCATTTATTCATGCCGCAATGCATGCTGGGATTTATATACTGTGCCAAGCCCAGCATGCATTGCGTTTGTGTGTGACATTATATTAACTGAACTGTTTATGTATGTTGTTTCTTAACACTGTAAGAGAATTAGGTATATCTTTCCTGTTTCCACTTGACATTAATAAATTAATATCTGCAACGAAGTCTAAAGACTATGGCATGAGGCCAGTCATTCACACCTTTATCAAAACATTTATCAGAACAGAAGTAAGCATATCTACCTATTGACTTTCCAGTATTATTGTTATAATAAAAGAGTTTTATAAACTCTGTATTACAGCAGCTGGAGAGTCTACATTTTTGTATTCAAGGGTGAAGAGCCCAACTAAACCAGCCCCTCACTCCATTTTGGTGACACAAAAAAAAACACCTAAATTTCTGTTGGTTCTCAATTAGAATGGTATTGGAAGTCAAAGCAGCCAGTAATAAGTGTATCTGCTGTTGTTTGTGGAGTTATTTAATGATCCTCTGCTGAGACTGAAAGTGTTTTATTTTAGTTGATCTTATTTAATGTTGTAACTGACATCACTGTTTGTGTTTCTTGTTTCTTTCCTTCAGTGATAGTGATTTTTAACAGCAGGTCTTTGTGAGTGTCTGAATTCACTCATTTGTGTTTATTAGGTGAACTATATTAGTGAACTAGTGTACATAATAGTGAACAAGGGTGCAAAGTGTGAGTTCAAACATAGACTTGAAACGTCGGATCTGAACTCTGTTAACTAACAGTTTTCTGCTGTTGGTTACTTCCTCGAAAACAAAAATGTTACCCAGAATGCACTGTTTTTAACAAAATATTACTGTTTTAGTGAAGAAAACATTTTACATATTTTACTGTAGAATCTGACCATTTTTTAACAGAAATTGTTTACAGTGTAGGTCTCAAACCCAATTCCTGGAGGGCTGCAGCTCTGCACAGTTTTGCTCCAACTCTAATCAAACACAGCTGATCCAACTATTTAAGGACTATTTCTCAATGGCTGTTTCTCAGTATGCGTTCTTCAGCGATCTTGCATCCTCGTGTTCTCGTGTAACATCATCATCAGCTGCTAAAGTTCAGTTCCAATACTCAAGAACTGCAAGAACGGAGGACGTGTGAAAGTTCCCGGATGTGTTCTTGATATCGAGGACACACCGATGCAGACTTGAGCACGGAACTCGCTCTAGAAGTTATAGAAGTCATTACGACTATAGGTGGGAACAGGGGCATAGCCGACGAAAACTTCCCGAAAGTGTTCTAGATATTGAGGATGCGTCGATGCAGACTTGAGCACTGAACTTGCTCTAAAAGTCCGAGAAGTCATTGCGGCTAAATAAAGGAGGTGGGAAGTGTAGCATTTCATATAGATTAATTATTAAAGTTCAGAAATATATAGACTTGTCTCAGGAGTTTCCCTAAATGAAACAGTGAAAGTAAACATTACCATGGAATCTTAATAAAGGCATAAATGAAGGGTGTTTATTTACTGAAATGCGTATTAAAATATTTTTTATTTGTATTGTGCAAAGTATATTTGTAAGGATTTTGTGCATGTTATATATATTGAAAATGGGAAAACTATAAATGATGTATGAATGCTGTAATGTTTAAATAATTTTCTGTTAAAAATGCGTGTAGGTAATTTGAACATAAGGAAGAACGCAGCATCTCATTTCTCACAGGATACATTCTCTGTTCATGTGGTCTCCCGAGTTTGTTCTTCCGGTCTTCCGAGACCAGTCTTCACAAGAACGCAGGTCCGTTCTCTGCTTTCTTGGAATTGAGAAACAGCCAGAGTTTTCAAGACTACTAGAGACTAAACCTCCAGGAATTGAGTTTGAGACCACTGTTTTTTTTTTGTTTTTTTTTTTGTTTTTTTTTTTTTGTTTGTTTTTTTTTTTTGGGGGGGGGGGGGGGGGGGGGGGGTGCAACAAATGTTATTAAAGTCAAAAGATTTTACTAACAGACCTCCAATTTCTATATAAATATATAATAATGGTGCTGCATATTTTTACAATAAGAATTTTAAACGGGCACTACAAAATAACTTTGATATGTATCATTTAGAAGTTCACTTCTGCTTTAATTTAGATGTTGATTCCTCTGCAATCTATCACACCATCTAGCATCCTGTTCTGTTTTCTGCTGTTGTAATCTTGCTGACTCTACACAGTAAACCATAGCTTTTAAATGAATGCCAACAGCCTTCTTAAATGATAATTTTATGCAATTCAGGAGGAATTAAATACTGATGTTTTCTATAGTTACTTTGATGTAATTGGCAGTAACTTCCCGCATCCCTCAGTTCCACATTCCTTTATTCAATTCACTACAGTGATTACAGCAGTTCCTCATTGACTTCTCTATTAGAGCTGCGGCCAGAGTCCATTCCCTGACCTTCCCTTCATCGATCGGGCACATTTGTCGCTCCTCTGTTATAATGCAAAGAGAACATTTGTTATAATATACAGCCAATGCCTTTGCGCAACTGCGATCAATATGTTCAGCTACACATTGTACTGTAGAAAGAGGCAACCACTGTGTAAAAAAATTAATCAGTTTAAAAAATATTATGTCCCAGCAGAAAATTACCTATATATATACATATGTGTGTGTGTGTGTGTGTGTGTGTGTGTGTGTGTGTGTGTGTGTGTGTGTGTGTGTGTGTGTGTGTGTGTGTGTATACAGTTAAAGTCAGAATTATTAGCCCCCCTTTTGAATTTTTATTTTTTTTTTTAATTATGTTTAACGTTTAACAGAGCAAAGAGCAATTTTCACAGTATGTCTGACAATATTTTTCCTTCTGGAGAAAGTCTTGTGTGTTTTATTTCAGCTAGAATAAAAGTTTTTTATTTTTTTAAACACCATTTTAAGGACAAAATTATATGCCCCTTTAAGCTATATTTCTTCGATAGTCTACTTGTCTAAATGTCACTTTAAGCTGTATAGAAGTGTCTTGAAAAATATGTAGTAAAATATTATTTACTGTCATCATGGCAAATTTAAAATAATCAGTTATTAGAGATGAGTTATTAAAACTATTATGCTTAGAAATGTTAAACAGAAAAACAGAAATTGGGAATATATATATATATATATATATATATATATATATATATATATATATATATATATATATATATATATATATATATGTATATATAATTTTTTTACAGTGCATGTGGATATAATTTAAAACACAAGAAATCTCAATGGACTTACACAATGCTCTTATTGATTCCTCTGATGCATGTTTAAGTGAAGCTATTCTCTCAATCAATACACCTGCTACATTGAAATGCAATGAGATCACCATCATCATCATCATCATTATATGCTCATAAGCCTTTATGGACATTCACTTGAGTCTCGCTCTTAAATTCTCGTACCTTCAACTCAAATTCATGTTTCACTTTCTCTTATCTCACATGTCAACCTTAACACCAATGTACAGGACACAGAATGGGAGGGAGTCAATGCCTCAATTCACACACCACCAGCCTATTAAGACCAGCGACATCCATCAGCTAAAACTGCCACACTTTTAAACGCACTGTGCTGGGATGGTCCCTGCAAAAAGCCCTGTAATTTAATTCTCCCTGCCATGCATACGCCCTGCGTAGCCACGTCCCCTGATGGATTAATCATGCCATTTCCACAAAGGTCCTTCAGAAGAGAATGGAGTTTGATGCAGCCACTGACGCTTGGTGCCATAACTCAAGCTCTGCCAAACGCCAGTGTCCTGTTTTCTTCAAGATGGATGTGGGTTTTGGAGAGCTGCTTTGAATGTGTCCTTCGTTAGATTAGAATGTATGGATTTGTTCTCAGCTTCAAGGATAAAAAGAAAAAATCTGACTGTGTAAATTTACCACACTGCAAAAATTCTGCTTTTCACCTTCAGATGAAATATTTCAACTTCCTTGAATGCAAAATGCAACAAAGGATTGTTTTTTCACTGTATATATATTAGCAATAACTGGCCACAGTTAAAATGCTATATAACTTAATCTAAACTTATTAAAATAAATAATATATCTATTTAAATGACTTTCATTCAGACATTACAAATGATAGCAATGTTAACCTGTCATTCATTCATTAGTCCCTATAGTCCCTTTATTAATCTTGGGTCGCCACAGTGGAATGAACCGCCAACTTATCCAGCATATGTTTTACGCAGCGGATGCACTTCCAGCTGCAACCCAGCACTGGGAAACACCCATACATTCTTATTCACACACAGACACTACAGACAATTTAGTTAATCTAATTCACCTATACCGCATGTCTTCGGACTTGTGGGGGAAACCGGAGCACCCGGAGGAAACCCACACAAACACGGAGAGAACATGCAAACTCCACACAGAAATGCCAACTGACACAGTCAAGGCTTGAACCAGCAACCTTCTTGCTGTGAGACAACAGCACTACCCACTGTGCCACCGTGCCACCCTATAATGTTATTTGTATAATATTATTTTCAAGTTGGCGTATATGTGGTTTGAAAATATGTGACTTTTCAGCCTCAGCTATCCTCCAAGGGGGCCACGGGATGATATAAAAGTAATTAGTACATTGTTATTAATATATTAAAATAAACTTTTAATCTAAATTAAAATCTTAAAAACTGGTTATAACTTAACTGATCTTTTCCCTCAGTTGTTTTTATTGAAGTTGATTTCTCAGACACAAAATGAATCATATAGTTAATGTAAAATATTAAATGAATAAAACATGATAATTAATTAAATGTCAAAATGTTTGAAACAAGTAAAGACTCTATATATACTTAAATAATAGATAAAATATTCATGTACAATTAAACCAATTATCAGCAAACAATAAATAAATAAATAATAATTTTATCAAAGCATTGTAAAATATTTGTAAATTGCAAAACTTTGTACATGCATATATAATATTATAAGGGTTTGTTCCACTAAAAGATTTGAGGAATGTTCTATATTCAATATTTTTCTAGTTTTTTTTTTTTCTTTTTTGTTCTTTTTTGAACTCATACATTTGATTGACTGACTGATTGACTGATAGATAGATAGATAGATAGATAGATAGATAGATAGATAGATAGACAGACAGACAGACAGACAGACAGACAGACAGACAGACAGACAGACAGACAGCTGACTGCTTACCTCCATGTGGACGGCTTTTATGCTGCTACTAGTTTGTCCGGTAGCTCAACATGTACGTTGGTGGATTTGAGATGCAGAGAGGAGTTGACCACGACAATGGGGTTTGAGTCTTGTGAAGTACAGGTAAGACAAAACAAAAGCCAAAAACAAAATAAACAAGTTAAATAACAGGGTGAGAATATGGTAAAATCTGAAAGCGTGGTAAAAATCTGGATTGCTTTTTAAACAACACAGGCTCATTCTGAAAACGTAGTCCCATGGACATTTCTGGAGACTACGAATTATGTAGCTGGGGGTATGTATGGCTGCATTTCATTTTTTTTTAAACGAATGCTACGGTGCGGTATGACACAGTTCCTTTTCGCGCTTACCGGCTGACCACTTACCTCTGTGTGGAGGGTTTTTCCGCTGCAACCAGTTTGTCCAGTTAGCTCATCGTGTACGTCTGCAGACTTGAGACGCAGAGTGGAGTTAACCATGACAACGGGTTCGAGTCCGGGGAAGAGTGGGTCCAGAAATCAGGTAAGACAAAAACAGAATCCAAAAAGTACAAAGTGAATAACAGGGTGAGAATGTGGTAAAATCTGAAAACGTGGTAAAAATCAGACGAGGGCTTTTCTTTTTCTGGACGGATTTTGTAAATTGTTGGTTGGGTTCAGGGAAGTAAGGATTTAGGGAAGGAGGAGGGTGGGTCAGTCGGCCAGCCAGTCAGTCATCCAGTCATTCAGTCAGTCAGACAGACGGTCGGTCGACAGCGGCCTCTGGTGGTTTTACGTAAGAACAGCAGGCGTGAACGGCAATCGCAAGAGAAATTTGAGATATGAAAAAACGCATACAGCGGCCTCTCGTGGATTCGCAAAAACAAAAACTGCAAAAATACGTACCTCCCGGGACTTATTTCATGGTCTCCAGAAATGTCCATGGGACTACGTTTTCAGAATGAGCCTGGGTTGTTTTTAAAACACTATTGGTTAGGTTTAGGGAAGGGGGAGGGTGGGGTCATCGGTCGGTTGGTCAGTCAGTAAGTCAGTCAGTTGCGAATGGCACTCAATCAAATGGCAAGCAAGTATATCTGTTTGCGAACTGCAAGACGGGGGCGTAAGATGAAGGGGCGTAACTTGTCGTAAGTTAGAGGCATAACTTGCATTTATTGAGATCCCTTTAAACCATGCGAGATGTCACAACGAGATGTTGTTGGCGAAATGGCGGAAATACTTACCAGAGAAGATTTTCATCAAATGTTTTCATGAGTTTTCTCCAAATTTATTCACAACCAATTAATTTGCTATATTATTATACTCATTCAACTAGCAACTCCACCATGCAACTCCACTCATTGATGACTTCATCCATTTTGTCATGACAGTTAGCCTACTGCCGCCCCCTGTGGTTGAAAATAAGTACAATGGCGAGTGTGTCAAGTATGAAAACCACCGCAACTCGCGGCTGTAAGTTACGTTAAAAACTGTGATGGTTGGGTTTAAGGTTGTGGTAGGTATAGATGTTAATAACTTTGATGGTTGGGTTTAGGTGTAGAGTTGGTGTAAATATTAATAACTGATGTACAGCACCATCTTGCCGACAACATAGTTTTGCCTAAGGCCCTTCATGTTAGACTCTACTCCTTGCGAGAGAAACTTGAGATCTCAAAAAAACAAAAAAAACAAAAAAAACATAGCTCCTGGGACATATTTTGCTCTCTCCAGAAATGTATATAGAGGTACTTAATCAGAATGAGCCTGGGTTGCTGATAACTCTTGGAGGAACTGACCATTTAGATTTTTCTTTAATAGAAAACCTGTTTAATTTATTGCCGTGCTTAGGTTTTGAATTGCTTCCCATATAGCTACAAATCTACCACAGCATCTATTAAATCCATCAGACTATGCGTGACCTGACCTTCCCTCCTCACAGTGGGTGTGACTTAACATTTGATACACCCATTCGTCACCGGGACCTTGTATTGGACAGTGAACAATAACGTGTTGTCAAAGAGCATATGTTTACATGAAGAGACACGCACATCTAAGGCAAAGAAACTTACAGCCAAGTTCCAAGACAACCCCCCAGGATATTTTTGGTATGCTAAAGAAATGCCCACCTCACTTGGAATTCACTGCAGCTTCTTCTAAAACATCACTTCCATGATCAAAGTCAGGGAGGGAAAAATATCTATATGCCAGTCATGGAGATGAGATAGAGCAGAAAAATGCCTGACAGCACTCCTCTGTCAGCGCTTTAACACTTTTTTTTCTGTTGTCTAACAAGTTTTTTTTTTACCCAGACAAAATTAATCGTAGGGATGTGAGATGCCTGATTTACATTCATTAAAAGTCATCTCCAGAAGTCAAGTTCAGTTCCAATCAAATTTGGGTAATTATGCAGAACAAGATATTCCCCTAAGAGCTAAAAACTCAACTTTTTTGAACATGTCACTCTAAATGAACACGTTTAATTTGATCATATATACATGAGCGAAAGGTGAATAGGTTATTTTAAAAATACACTCCTTGAAATTTTCAAACACATCTTATTGCTTTATATAGTGCACTCTATATGGCACCTTTAATGATGTTTTAACAAGGGTTTTACAGTTCATTAAAAAGGACCTAATGTTACAATTTTATTTTTTAGACACAACATTGGGAAATGCTTTCTCTCAGTGATATTTTATTTTCATGGCCCCCTTTAGACATTCTTACAAGAGTGTAGAACAATGGTGAAATATTGTAAATTTTTGGGTGAGTTGACTTTAAAAATAAATCTTCATCATGAACTAAAAGGACACTTCTCATTTCTAAAAATCTACCATCGTGTAGATTTACCATCGACATTTTGTTTGCGCTAACCTTTGTTATTATTGAAGTAAATTAGATTGCGAGTTCAGCATGCTGAACTTTAGAACTCAGCTTTGTCCTGTGATTTTTCATCCCCCGAGGTCTTTCTTCTCTTAACTGTCCATTCCAGAGGTCTGTAACCTGTTCTGGGAAACAATGCTTCCTATAAAATGTATGTAACTGAACTTTTCCACCAACAACTTCTGTGACCTCAAAACCAGTGTGATTTTTTATCCTTTCCTCCCGAGGCGGAGAGAGGGCGAGGGTTATTCATTCGTGCTTAGCTGTGTGTTGAGTTTGATGGATAAGCCTCATAAGCATTGATGCTAACACTCAGGTGCACACTCTCTTTCTCTCTCGCTCTGGTTCTTCACAGATCATAGAGCATCCTTTTCCTTACACTCACTCTCTCTCACACACACACATACACACATTCTGCCCCTAAGACCCCCTGCTGAGCTCACTTTCTACGACATCCATCAAACCTAAACAAGAGGGGTCATTCAGCTGGCAAATAACCTTCACTCAACTACAGCAGTGTGCAAGCTGCGGATAAAAAGACTTACTGCTAGTGTGAGCCTGAGGAGTGAGTTAGGCCTTGAGAAGTATGTCTTTTATGGGGATCCTGGACTAGTTTCTTCTGTTAAAAGACAAACAAATAACAATAACAACAATAATAATAATAATAATAATAATAATAATAATAATAATAATAATAATAATAATAATAATAATAACAATTTAAATTAAAATTAACCCCTGTGTACTGTACAAACTGACAACCCTTTTGTTTTGTTCGTGGCTGTTTTTGCCTAATTGATTTGCATTATAATGACTTTTTTGATTCCAAAGCATGACACCAAATAATCATGCATTCTTGATTGTTGGTGGTTTTCCCTATTGGGGAGAGTTAAAACTTTTCATTTTTACTGTATGTTTTATCATCAGTTGGCAACATTATCCCTTTAGATAGCTCCATGCAAAAAGTTTCTGACCTTTCTATGGAGTTCTATGGAGTAAAACAGCAGATTATAGTGTGTGTGCAGAAATACACTTACTTTGTTTACTATGGATGATAACATCCCCAACAGTACATAAGGGTTAAAACCAATGCAATCTCATGGCAATATGTAATTTTTTGATTTAGTGGCTAATTCGTATGAATTTGTGCAATCTAATTCGTACAATTTAGTACGATTTGCTCATCACCCAATGACTGTTGGGTTTAGGTGTGTGGTTAGCTACGCAACCTTTTTTTTAAGAGTTTACACTTAGCTGATGATTGATAATAAAGCTTGTTTGGCATGCTGTCCCAGGAGAGAGCCCTGAGCTTATAAGATCCTCGAGCCCTGGGCTCCCTCCCGTTGCAGGGCGAGAGGAGAGTTTAAGCTCAGGTAGATCTCGATGACTCCCCTCTTGCTTATTGTAGCTAAGTGTCAGATATGGATGCTGAGGAGAGGTGTACTCAGAGCTTGGCAAAAAATATTTTGGAATAATTGTTTAGGGTGCTTGTTTTTGAACTGTGGGAGGAAACTGGAGGACCCGAGGAAAACCCATGCGAGCACGGGGAGAACGAGCTTCTTTTTGTATGAAGTCATACATACAGTATGAATTAGCCACTAACTTGCTGATAATATGATATGGTGAAAAACCTGAAATCGGGCTGTGCAATGTTTGGATTTATAAAATATTTTTTATACTATGCCATTATAATTCCTGTGTAAACTACACAAATATGATTATGTGGAAAGCAAAAAACAATGGGCTATATGCACAGCTAGTGTTTTTCAGCCAATTATGAACTTCTGGTGAAAGCTTTATGTGACTATTTTCAATTTCATAAGGTTCCTTTTACAGCATCGATGATGTAATGTAATTAAAATAAAATCAGTTAAATAGACTTAAGCATCTATTAGGTGACGAAAACCCGTTTAAGCACCGTCATTAGCAGCAAGCGAGTGCAGAAATTCCATTTAAAATACTGGGGTACAATTAATTTCCATATTTAAAGAAAAAAATAATATTTAATGCAGTGCTTCTTGTTTGGTCTGATACTCACTTTGTATCGTATCTCAGCCAGGCAGTGATGAGCGCTATATTTTTTAAAAGTTTGCAGTGCGTTTCTTCACTTGTTCGTGTTGTGACGAATTTCTTCACTTGTTTGTGTTGTTACCAATTTGCTTTGCGTTTCTTCACTTGTTTGTGTTGTGACCACTTTGCTGCGGGTTTCTTCACTTGTTTGTGTTGTGACCACTTTGCTGCGGGTTTCTTCACTTGTTTGTGTTGTGACGAAATTGCTTCGCGTTTCTTCACTTGTTTGTGTTGTGACCAATTTGCTTCGCGTTTCTTCACTTGTTTGTGTTGTGACTAATTTGCTTCGCGTTTCTTCACTTGTTTGTGTTGTGACCACTTTGCTGCGGGTTTCTTCACTTGTTTGTGTTGTGACCACTTTGCTGCGGGTTTCTTCACTTGTTTGTGTTGTGACGAATTTGCTTCACGTTCCTTCAATTTGCTTCGCGTTTCTTCACTTGTTTGTGTTGTGACCAATTTGCTTCGCGTTTCTTCACTTGTTTGTGTTGTGACCACTTTGCTGCGGGTTTCTTCACTTGTTTGTGTTGTGATGAATTTGCAACACATGTGCTGTCAAATTAATGAAGATCATTTCTTTATTTTCTGGTGTTTTTTGTAATTTCATGTGCTTTCTTAAATTGCAGCACGTTAAGATTTCTCGGCCACGATAGAAATCAGATCTTAAACGCGAACATTTTGTATGGGACTGACTGAAATTTAAAAGTCTGTGTGCATATACCCCATTAATCACAGAAATAATGGACTTTGGATTTATAGAATAATGTGTAAGAAAGTTAATGTATTCTTTTTTCATCAGATCACATCAAATGAATATGGCAGTTGATCACATTTTGTCACAATGCAGAATACGGCCATTTTGAGCTCAGAGAAAAGTGTTTTTGTAGCCTGTGCCTTTTAATGCAAATGAGCTGGTTCTCCCTGCCCAGCATGTCTGCTTCTCCTGCTTTATGTCAGATAAACAGCAGTCAGTGACAGAGACCGACATGTATGAAGCAGAAATTAAGCTCATTAGTCAAAAATACGAAGTAAGTTTATTTTATGTATATTTGTGGTGCCGTTTATTCAAGCCTTTCTGAAATGATGAGTCACACACAAATGTCATTACAAAATTTACATTAACACACACACACACACATACACACACACGTTTAATTTTGGACTGTTTTTGCTCTCGTATATTGTTGCCCCTCATAATGATTTCAGCGATTATGAAAAAGTGATTACATATTGATTTTACTCTCTTTACTTTATTACATGCACTGTTGTAAAAACTTTTAAACTTGTAAAAATCATTCATGAGGTGCAGCTAATCACAGAGGGTTGAAACTGTTATTTTAATCCCAGTTTCTTAGCAAATCCTGTTCTGTGGACATGTTTAAATGCATTACTATGGAGACATGTTAATACGCACTTGTCAATCAATTTGATAGGTGGGGAAAACCGCACTCCTACGTTGCTCAAACTCACTGGGATTTGGATCCTATTTTTATATCAGGAAATTTTAAAAAAGAGACATGTGTTTATATTACTCCAATATGACAGCCGACACATTATATCTACACACAGTTCTGTCCAAACAGCTTCCAAAAGTAGATTTTACATCATAGGTGCCCTTTAAATATAGACAAGCGTTATGCATCTCTAAAGCACAGTGTGCAGTACAGACTGATAGAAAATGACAGGTTGCTTCTGGTCCTGTCGACAACAATATATGACCCACTCAAGCCTGCAGAGAAAGAGTTTGGTAGCACATCAAATTCATGAGGCCTAAATATCATTCCATCCACTCTAATTAGACAAATAACGATGTATTAAATGCTAAAGCTCAATTGAGAAATCCCTTGAGGAAGCAGGTCAATGAGTCACAGCACACCAAGCATCAACATCATCATCGTATTTCCTGTCTAAAGCAGTAGTACTTGAAGATGTCTTTTCCTTTAGCAGTGCCGGTGATTCAAATGAGCATGAGGGCAGAAAGCATTGTATGATTATTAATGGGAAAAGATTATGCGTACGGGGGTGAGGGATTAGTTTAGCGACCTTCACAACACTAATTGAAACAAGTATGGAGACTCAGCGGCACTGTAATCAACTAAAACACGGGATCATTAATCATTATAAATAGCGCTGTCACAACACACGCATTAGTATTATCAGCCCCTTTTGTTTGTCTAGTGGGAAGCTCGGCTCGGACGCGCGGTAAATGTCCGGTGCGGAGGTTAATGAGAGTCGAAGTGGCATTTAAACGGCGGCGCTGATCAAACGGGCAACGGGGTGAAGCGCCTCGCGCACGTTCATTTGCAGCTAATGGAAATTGATGCACTTCTGATGAAGTTACTAACAGGCTTGACATCCGGAAGAGTTCAAGTCTGTCGGACGCAGAGCTTTTTTTGACATTCCACATGAGAGGGTAAAAGATATTATTAAGCATGAAAGGAAAGTGATTTTCTCTTAGAGGTCTTTACTTTTGACAGGTGTGTTGGCTGCATAAAGATTAATCAACGCCAGTGAGATGTGTTTTGTGATGTGTGTTGAGACAAATCACCATGCTATGTTACATCAAGTTCTATATGATCTTCATAAATCACGTGTCCCACACATAGGCTATATTTTGTTATTGAGTAGGGTATATGCACAGCTAGTGTTTCTTCCCACACTGGTACACTTCCGGTGAACGGTTAATGTAACTTTTTAAATTTTATATGGTTCCTTTTACAGCATCAATGCTGTAATGTAATCAGTTAAATAGACTTCAGCATTCGTTTAGTTGTTCAAGCATAAAACAAGATGAAAAGCCGTTTACACACAGGTGCGCCTGTCAGGATCAGCATGCGACAGCAGAAACACCATTGAAAATACTGGAGTAAAATAAATGTTCATGTTTTAAAGACATGGCGCAGGAAATTATTTAAATTAAATTAATTTAATGCAATGCTTCTTGTACTGAGATCCACTTATCATCTATCAACCAGTCAGTTGTGATTGTTGATTTTTAAAGAAAACAGACCTTAAACGCCCCAATTTTGTAACTGCACATAGTTCATTGGAAGCGCTTGACCAAGGTTACTGCAAAATTAAAAGTCCTTCTTCTGCATATACCCTGTATTACAGGTTTATAGGAATAATCAAAGCTATAATGAAACATGTTACAATGACACAAAATACAAACAATTTGTGCTGCAAAATGTACAATTATAAGTACTGCCCTGATCATGGAGACATCTGATGAGTGTATTTAAAGGGCACCTATCATGCAAAATCAATGTTTGGATGTGTGTGTAGTAGGCATGCGTTAATAACCGTTTTCAAGGTATACTGCGGCTTGGAAAAGTCGAGGTTATAAAACCGCCAAAATTTTCTGTAATACCGTTCCTAAGGTATGTGTCAGATTTTTTATTTACATTTTTTTTTTGTTTTTTAGGACAACAGTATCTCCAGCAGAAAATATATCCAAAGATGCCGTTTTAAATTGTAAAGAAATCTGTGGTTTTGAAACTAATGAAGGCAGCAGAAGTCAATGATTTATTTGTTTACTGTTCCAAAATATCATAAATCTTTCTAAAAATAAAATATATTGGTTTCAAAGGGGAAAATATTTGTTGTTTTTTTACCCAGACATTTAAAAAGAATATATTTTAGAGCAGTGATCACAATACTGTACATACATCTAACATACCATCAGAATCTTATACTGGTTCATGAGCGTGTAGATCGATTGTGTAGGTAATTAATATTGGTTACCGATATTGATCAAAAGACACATTACCATGTCTCAGCATTAAAGCATTATCAAGTCCACAAGACAGAATTTGCAAGGAACTTTGTGTTTTTATAGCCCTTCAAACTATTTTTTTGAGCTATGTATTTCATAACTGCTGGAATCACCACAGCTGCATACACAAATATATGAGGGCGCTTCAATTAAACAATATGTTATATCAAATTTATTTAGTACAGTAACTTAATGGATCTCCATATGCAGCATAGATCTGTTTTGTAGGCATCCTGTCACATTTATTAAGATCTACTTAACAGACCCTTTTTACAAGCCTGTTATGGTGCGTTTAACCGTCATCAGCATCTTAAATCCTTGAAAGTTTTTAAAATATATTTTTTTTAAACGAATGAACATTTATATGTACAGTTGAGGTCAGAATTATTAGCCCCCCTGAATTATTCACCCCCCCCCTATTTATTTTTTCCCCAATTTCTGTTTAACGGAGAATATTTTTTCAAAACATTTCTAAACACAATAATTTTAATAACTCATTTCTAATAACTGATTTATTTTATCTTTGCCATGATGACAGTAAATAATATTTTACTAGATATTTTTCAAGACACTTCTATATAGCTTAAAGTGACATTTAAAGGCTTAACTAGGTTAATTAGCTTAACTAGGTAGGTTAGGGTAGTTAGGCAAGTTATTGTATAACAGTGGTTTGTTCTGTAGACTATCGGAAAAAAAAATAGCTTAAAGGGGCTAATAATTTTGACCATAAAATGGTTCATAAAAAAATGAAAACTGCTTTTATTCTAGCCGAAATAAAACAAATAAGACTTTCTCCAGAAGAAAAATATATTATCAGACATACTGTGAAAATGTCCTTGCTCTGTTAAACATCATTTGGGAAATATTTAAAAAAGAAAAAACATTCAAAGGGGGGCTAATAATTCTGACTTCAACTGTATTTACGTATATATTAAATTATCTTTGCTTCAAATTACAAAAAAACAAATTACCGATTGTGCGAGGCATTTTTGAATCAGCATCTATAGGACAGAACAGTAAATTTAACATATTTTACTCTTCTGTCTGCCGTTTTCAGTCTTGCACAATTTTTTTTCCCTTTTTCTTAAAGTGTTGATAACACCATCGAGGCGTTTTTCTTTTACTATTTGAGAAAATAAGTACTTATTCGTACTCATTGCACTCTTAAGTTTTCCCAACTATGACGACTTCTGCTACTGAGAAACCCGGAAATGTGAAAAGGGGCCACTATGTCTATTTTAGTGCTTCTTAATTATGCTTGCTTGATTGTATAATTTTTGTATTATTTTTTAGCATCTGTCCAGGGACAATGGATGAAAAATAGCCTTCTGGCTAATTCAGGCAGACACATTCTGGAGGCACAAAAGACTTATTTTACATCTTGTAAAAAGGCCAAAATTGGAGCCCTTTAAATCTGGAAGATGCATCTAGACATGTTCTGCCAGATGTTAAATTGACATCTAGGATATATCTTTAAAATGTTTATAATCTAGAATATTCATAAAACAGATCTTTTAATATTTCTTTGTACATAGTAGATGTTTTCCAGATCAAATGCTTTTTAAAATATGTCTTGCGTATGCATGTTTGCTATCTGGCTGAACACCTGAAAATGGTTGAAACAGGATACAAATAAATCATCAAGTAGTTTCAGCCTCAGATGTCATGCTCCCAGACCATTGGCTGAACATCTGATAGATATGACACACAAAATAAGAAACACTTCAGGGGCTTTGTAGTTGCCCTCTGATTGAATCAAAGAATGCATTCGAAGGCCGATTGTCAAAGGCTTTGGAAAGGGGAACATATTTAACATCCATTGCAAAAAGGTTAATTTTTTATTTGCTAATCCATGAGATCTATCCTCTGTAGGTTAGACATTCCCATTTCAAAACACTCTTTTTGTCCTTTGGATGAAGTGTTTGAATTGAGATCTTTGTTTCCTTTCCTTTCCTTTCCGTTTTTTTTTTTTTTTTTTTTTTGCCCCAACCGTTCAGGATGTGAGGGAAAGGCAAGGAAGAGGAATTAAAGTGAAATGTCAACATTGTTGCAAATGGAGACATGATGACGGGTTGCAGCTGAATGCAGTTTTAATAAGTGAATGGTCAGGCAGGCAAGGGTCCAAACAGGAGCAAACAATCATATACAGATAATCCAATGTGTAAATCAAAATGGCGGTAAATAATCAAAAACGATAGAAACAGTTCAAAGCCAGACAAAAAATGCAAAATAAACCCAATAGAAACTCTTTGAAATGACAGCAACAGCCAGACAAGACTCAGCAAGAGATGTGTGTTTGAATGGGGTATTTATAGTCTAAGTCAGCTCTGTGTGTAATCAGGATGATCTTGAAAGGGGTGTGTGAACGCAGTGTATGATGGGATTTGTGGTTCGGGAGGATACAGGGAGTGTTTCCAATGAAAAAAAAACATGTAAGAAAAATGTGATTTCCTTTGCTATGCTTCTAGCTGGAAGGTTACTGATCAAATATTGGTTTTAAGAAATGGATTATGGACATTTTATATTTATATTATATTTAGTATTTACCATTATCTCTTTCTTTCCTTTTTGAATTTTTATTGTTATATATATATATATATATATATATATATATATATATATATATATATATATATATATATATATATATATATATATATATATATATTAAATATACTGTGGTGAGAAAAGAGTGTTTATCCCTTATTAATTTATTAATTCTTTTGCATGTTTGTCACACTTTAATATTTTATATCATAAAACTAATTTAAATATCAGTCAAAGATAATACAAGTAAACACATCATGCAGTTTTTAAATTCAAACCATTTGGTGAAACTGTATTTATACTGCAATATATATTGCAGAAAAATAAAATATCACAATATACATTCTTTTAAATGTTGTGCAACCCTTCCATTGCTTTTCAAATATGGAACTTGAGAAAGGCCAAATTCTGGAAGGAATGCAATGGAGAAAAGCAAATAATACCAGTAGGCTGCATGCAGGCAGGGATGGGCAGTATTTATGATACATGAATTTCAAATTCGCAGACGATGTTGTTCTGTTGGCTTCATTGAACATGGACCTTCATCATGCACTGGGGCGGTTTGCTGCTGAGTGTGATGCGGCTGGGATGAGAATCAGCACCTCTAAGTCCGAGGCTATGGTGCTCCACCGAAAAAATGTGGTTTGCCATCTCCAGGTTGGAGAAAAGTCCTAACCCCAGGTGGAGGAGTTTAAGTATCTTGGGGTTTAGTTGATGAGTGAGGTAAGGATGGAACGTGAGATTGACAGGTGGATTGGTGCAGTGGCAGCAGTAATGTGGTTGATGTACCGGTCCATTGTGGTAAGAAGCAGCTGAGCTGAAAGGCAAAGCTTTCGAATTACCGGTCAATCTACTCCTACTCTATGGTCATGAGATTTGGGTCATGACCGAAAGGACAAGATATCGGATACAAGCGGCCGAAATGAGTTTCCTTCGCAGGGTGGCAGGGTGCAACCCTTATGAGTAGGGTGAGGAGCTCTGACACCCAGGAGGAGCTCGGAGTAGAGCCGCTGCTCCTCCACTTTGAGAGAAGTCAGCTGAGGTGGCTCGGGCATCTGTTTCAGATGCCTACTGGATGCCTACCTAGGGAAGTGTTCCAGGCATGTCCCACTGGGAGGAGGCCTCAGGGAAGACCCAGGACACGGTGGAGGGACTATGTCTCTCGGCTGGCCTGGGAACGCCTCGGGATCTCCCCAGAGGAGCTGGAAGAAGTGTCTGGGGAGAGGGAAGTCTGTGGTTCTCTCCTAAGAGTGCTGCCCCTGCGACCCGGCCCCGGAAGAGCGGCAGAAAATGAATGAAGGAATGTATGATTGAATATGAAACTTTAGAAAGACCAAATTCTGGAAGGAATGCAATGGAGGAAAGCAAAAAATACCAGGAGGCTGCATGCAGGCAGGGATGGGCTGTATTTATGATACATATATTTCAAATAGAAAATAGTATTTTGTAATTTGTATTTGATGGGATTTATGAAAATGGCTGAATATTTTGCATCAAAATACTTTAGTGTCTTGTATTTTTGTATTTTTAAATTACTGTAAAATACTTTGTAAGAAGTTTACATGATGACCATAAAGATGCAGTCTCTGATTGGTGCTTTCTCAGTTATTTGCCTAGGCTTGAGATCATAACAGAAAATTGATTAAGAAGGTGGTCAATGCTTGGAGTTTGGATGTAAATTATGCACACAAAAAGAAAATAACTGACAACTGGCATGGATTTATTGGGAGTCCACAATCATAGAAAATGGTATTCTACACAATGCTAAGACCAGAAATATGTAATAGGAGTATAGTGTACAATTCAGCATCAGCATTCACTATTTTCTCACTAATTGGGAAAACTGAGATACTTTCGGTTAAAGAAGAACTGAGAAATTCTTGGAAGAATGAGTAAACTGCGCAAGTAATAGTAGTTTTGGATGGATTGCTGATGTAGATGGCAGAAAAATAAGACAAACAACATACAAATAAGTCCTACAATAGCGATACCTACAATAAAAGTATTTTGTAGTATTTTCAAAATACAGTATTTTATTTTGATATTTGTTGTGGCTGCTGTAATTTGTAGTTTATTTTGATCCACGTAAAATTGATGTATTTGGTACTTTATTTTAAAGTACATTTCAATGTATTTTTGCCCAGCATGCAGGGTTCAAGGAACAAGACTAAATCAGGACTCTTTTTGTATTATTATTATTATACGATAACAAATAGGTGTTCATTATAGAGTAAAATGGCGAGAGCAAACATTCCAAAGAGGTCATAGGCTCGATTGTTTTTTAAAGGGATTATGTTGAAAAATAATAATGGTATTCTAACCTACAATTATACATTTTAAACTTTCAATTAACCTTGCGCAAGGGTATTCTCATTTCCGTCAGCTTTATATTAATAGCAGTTGTTTATGGCGTACCTGTGGACAAAGAGCCCTGTTGCACTGCATGCATCTCTTAGAAGGTTAAAACACAATTATTAAATTTACTGCTAAACTATTGATAATTACATACTTGAACACACATAATTCCCATTTAATAACAAACATTTCATTAACCTACACCAAACACAAGGGAATTTACATAAACAGTTACTGAAGGTGGATGCTATTACAGACCTTAGCTGTCACGGATTGGTCAGGCTCTCACGATCCCCACTCACGAAGATCACCATCACCTGACTTCTAATGAGCACACAGCTGCATCACATTCACGAGCACCAGATAAAAGCACAGCACTCCAGTCGCTCATTGTCCGGGCTCGTCTCGACGAAAGCGGACAACTGAGCGACCACTCAGCGTAGTCATCCTCAGCTAAACAAACGATTTACTTACCTGTCTCTTTGTATTCCTCCCTAGTCTTCCTGGTCCTCCCGTATCGTCCTGTCTTCCAGTCCTTCCAAGTCTGTGTCATCCTCTGTCAGCTGTATCTGGTGTGTGCTGTCCATCCTCGTGTATTCCTGTTACCCAGCCATGGAGGAGAAGACCCCAACATCATTCCTGATCCTCCTGGCTATCCTTCATGTGCTCCTTGTTGTCATTCAATAAACACCCTAACGTTTCCTTACCTCTGTCTCCTGTCCGCTTCATAACAGAAGCCCGGACCAATAACGACGACAACATGAGCACCCCCGATCACTTTCAAGAGCTGGTGGACCAGTTGAAGCGGATTCTACAGCCACCAGCTCCACTTTCCAACGCACCACCAGCACCGAGCACTTCCGCCTCCACAGTTTCTTCTTCGGCCCTTCCTTCCAGTCCCATGGCCCGACCAGCGCCCTACTCAGGCGGAGCGGGGGAGTGCAATGGTTTTCTGTTACAATGTTCCCTCATATTCGAAATGCAACCTTCTCTATATCCCACAGATAAGTCAAAGATCGCCTACATCGTATCTCTACTCTCTGGACCTGCACTTAAATGGGCTGAGACGATCTGGAACCAAGCCGGGCCGGTCATGAATTCCATCACTACCTTCACGGAGTATTTCAAAGAGGTGTTTGGACGTTCTGATGGGGAAGTAGCCGCTGGAGAGCAGCTGTATCATCTAAAGCAAGGTACTCTATCTACACAGGAATATGCTCTCCGGTTTCGCACTCTAGCAGCTGCAAGTGGATGGAATGAGAGATCGTTGTTGACCACGTACCGGCTCGGCTTGGAACCCACTCTCCGAATCCAACTGGCCACATTAGATGATACAATGGGTCTGGAGAGATTCATCCAACATTCTCTCCGATGTTCCGATCGTCTTCGTTCCTATCAACAGGACACCATCACCCCCTCGTCTGCACTCCTCCAATCGCCTGAGTCAACAGCCTCTCCAGAACCAGAACCCATGATAATAGAGTCTGGAAGACTGACATCAGCGGAACGACAGAGGAGGCTGACCCGGGGTCTGTGTCTATACTGCGGTGTCAGTGGACACACCCGTATGGAGTGTCCCCTTCGTCCCATTCGGACTTCAGTGAGTGTATTCAGTACGAATATTGAACAATGTAAACCACTTACTACCACCGTACAAATAACTACTGCCTCTATTTCTCTCCTTGTCACAGCCCTCATCGACTCCGGGTCAGCAGGGAACTTCATCTCCCAATCCCTCTGTCGTCAACTCCACCTCCGTACTGAGGCGTCCTCGCATATATACCAGATACAACCGATAACCCAGTGCACTCGATCTTCGACCCGTATCCATCGACAATGCGAAGACATCCTTCTTCAAGTGGGGGTGTTACATCAAGAGAGGATTCAATTTCTGGTTCTGGAGGGTGCAAATATGGACATCATTCTAGGGCGCCCGTGGCTGGTGAAGCACGATCCCATCATCTCTTGGGGCACAGGAGAGATAAAGAAATGGGGATCTGGATGTACACCTGCCTGTTTTCCAAATCTCCCTCTTCAAGGTCGGAACCCCATTTCTTTGTTTGCAACATCGGTCGAGAGCCCTCCTGAGAAGCAGTCTATCCACATTCCTAAGGAGTACAGCTCCTTTCATGATGTCTTCTGCCCCAAGAGAGCTTCCCAGCTACCGCCGCATCGGCCATGGGACTGCGCGATCGACCTAGTTCCAGATGCCCAGTTGCCAAGAGGTAGGATCTACCCGCTCTCGCTTCCAGAGAATCAGGCAATGGAAGATTACATAAGGGAGGCTCTGAGTCAGGGGTACATACGTCACTCAAAATCACCAGCCGCCTCAAGCTTCTTCTTTGTGGCCAAGAAGGACGGAGGGCTGCGTCCATGCATCGACTACAGGGTCCTAAATAACGGTACAGTAAAATACCGATATCCCCTTCCTCTGGTACCAGCCGCTTTGGAACAGCTCCGAGAAGCTAAAGTCTTCACTAAATTGGACCTCCGCAGCGCGTATAATCTGATAAGAATACGTGAGGGGGACCAATGGAAGACAGCATTCGTGACCCCTACTGGCCACTATGAATATGAGGTCATGCCTTACGGTCTGGTCAACGCCCCCTCCGTATTCCAAAACTTCATTCATGAAGTCCTCCGGGAGTTTCTTCACCACTGTGTAATAGTGTACATAGATGACATCCTCATTTACTCCCGGAGTGAGGCCGAACATCGCCAACACGTTGCGGAGGTCCTACACACATTGAGGAGAACATCACCTCTACCTCAAAGCGGAGAAATGCTCATTCCACCAGAAGTCGATTCATTTCCTGGGATACATCATTGACCAAACCGGTATACGTATGGATGGGAAGAAAATTGAGGCTGTTCTATCCTGGTCAGAACCCACTTCCATTAAGGAGCTCCAGAGGTTTCTTGGGTTTGCTAACTTTTATAGACGATTTATCAAGGACTACAGCAGGATTACATCACCTCTCACTAATCTCCTCAAGGGTAAACCCAAAGGACTGGAGTGGACCAAAGAAGCAGCCGCAGCCTTCCGCCTTCTTAAGAAGGAGTTCACAAGGGCCCCACTCCTGACTCATCCTGACCCAAATCTTCCTTTCGTGGTGGAAGTGGACGCATCCACCACCGGCGTCGGGGCAGTATTATCTCAACATCATGATACACCGCCCCGACTGCATCCCTGTGCCTATTTCTCTCGGAAGTTGAGCCCGGCGGAGCAGAATTACAGCATAGGAGACAGGGAGCTTCTAGCAATCAAGCTAGCCTTGGAGGAGTGGCGTCACTGGTTGGAGGGAGCCAAACATCCGTTCCAGGTGATCACAGATCACAAAAACCTCCAGTACATCAAAGAGGCCAAGAGACTATGTCCACGTCAAGCCAGATGGTCACTTTTCTTCTCACGTTTTGATTTCTCCATTTCCTATCGTCCAGGACCCAAGAATCTAAGAGCAGACGCTCTCTCTCGTTTACACGAGCATCACGATCATGAAGAACTCCCAACGAAGATTCTTCCCGAACACATCTCCATTTGTCCGATCACCTGGAACGCTCCTCCAGTCGTTGCCACTCCGGAAGCTCCTGCTCCGCCGGGATGCCCTCCTCATCGGCAGTTCATACCACCTGAACACCGGGTAGATCTGATCCACTCCTTACATACCTCGCTAGGCACTGGACATCCAGGGATCAACAATACTCTCTCGCTAGTATCCCAACGATTCTGGTGGCCAAATATGGCAAGGGATGTGAGGCAATATGTTCAGGGCTGTAAGGACTGTGCCCAATCCAAGAGCCCACGTCATCTACCCGCTGGAAAGCTCCATCCCTTGCCGATTCCGAACCGTCCCTGGTCACACCTAGGAGTGGACTTTATCACTGACCTCCCTTCGTCAGAAGGTAATACCTGTATTCTAGTCATAGTAGATAGATTCTCAAAGTTTGTCAAACTAATCCCTCTGAAAGGTCTTCCCACAGCCTTTGAAACTGCCGACAATATCTTTAATCAAGTCTTCAGGTCATTTGGTATTCCAGAAGATATTGTGTCGGACAGAGGTCCACAGTTCATCTCACGTCTATGGAAAGCCTTCTTCAAGCTCCTAGGTGTGGCCGTCAGCCTCTCTTCTGGATATCATCCCCAAACCAACGGGCAGACAGAGAGGAAGATTCAGGAGGTGGGACGGTTCCTGAGGACCTTCTGCAGTGGTCACCAGAACTCCTGGAGCCAGTATTTGGGCTGGGCAGAATATGCCCAAAATTCACTGCGGCAACCCTCCACCGGACTCACGCCATTCCAGTGCGTCCTGGGCTTCCAACCACCGCTCTTTCCCTGGGATGGCGAACCATCTGATGTCCCCGCAGTGGATCACTGGTTCCGGGAGAGCGAGAGAGTCTGGGACGAGGCTCATCAACATCTGCAGAGGGCAGTCCGTCGAAGCAAGGTAACCGCCGATAGGAGAAGGTCTGAAGAACCCAGATACACACCCGGACAAAAGGTGTGGCTATCCACCCGGGACATACGCATGCGACTGCCCTCTCGCAAGTTAAGTCCCCGATTTGTTGGTCCCTTCACCATCGTGGAACAGGTTAACCCCGTCACCTACAAACTACAATTACCCTCTCACTACCGTATTTCACCCTACATTCCACGTATCACTCCTGAAACCCTATCACGATCCTGTTCTTCCCTCCACAGAGCCTGACCACGAAGAGGAACCCCTCCTCCACTGCTCCTAGAAGAAGGAGCCGTCTACGCAGTGAAGGAGATCTTGCGTTCCCGACGTCGTGGTGGCCAGTTGGAGTACCTGGTGGACTGGGAAGGGTACGGCCCCGAAGAAAGGACATGGGTTCCCAGAGCTGATATTCTCGATCCTAGTCTCATGGTGGAGTTTCATGAGAGCCACCCTGAGTTCCCAGCGCCTAGAGGCAGAGGGAGACCACCACGGCGTCGGAGGTGTCGGCCCTCAGGAGCGGGCCCTGGGGAGGGGGGTACTGTCACGGATTGGTCAGGCTCTCACGATCCCCACTCACGAAGATCACCATCACCTGACTTCTAATGAGCACACAGCTGCATCACATTCACGAGCACCAGATAAAAGCACAGCACTCCAGTCGCTCATTGTCCGGGCTCGTCTCGACGAAAGCGGACAACTGAGCGACCACTCAGCGTAGTCATCCTCAGCTAAACAAACGATTTACTTACCTGTTCTCTTTGTATTCCTCCCTAGTCTTCCTGGTCCTCCCGTATCGTCCTGTCTTCCAGTCCTTCCAAGTCTGTGTCATCCTCTGTCAGCTGTATCTGGTGTGTGCTGTCCATCCTCGTGTATTCCTGTTACCCAGCCATGGAGGAGAAGACCCCAACATCATTCCTGATCCTCCTGGCTATCCTTCATGTGCTCCTTGTTGTCATTCAATAAACACCCTAACGTTTCCTTACCTCTGTCTCCTGTCCGCTTCATAACATTAGCATTGTTTTTTTAATTGCTTTGCTAATTAAAGCAATTAATGCATGAATTAGAGGACGGGAATATGATAATTACACATCAACCTCGGAATACTTAATTGTTATTTGGTTTCATCCTTTTTGGAAGTTCAATTAAAGTCAGCGTAGGCTTTCTTTCTAAACTCACTAGTTCTAGTCTTGAAAAAATATATATTGACCTCTATGGAAATGCTGTGAAAGCTATGCTGTGTGCGTTGTTTGCAGACTGATGGTCACTCTAAGAGAGCTAACAAAAATTTGGTGCTGATGAGTGATATCACTGTCACTGTGGCAACCTTTATGATAGTAATTCACGGTGAGGGATAAAGTAGCCCATGGTTGCGCATCATTAGCCGGCCTCATGAAGAGACACGCCTGGTCCGCTTTAGTTGATAACACCTGTCATTCCAACAAGCGCTCGCAATCATTCTCCACATGCTGTTTCTGTTTGTGTCTTTGTTAAAGGTGATTCAGTGGAGGGCTGAAGGTGATGTACGCTTGACCCCTGCTTCTGTATTCAGAAGAACTCTTTCTTCCACAAAATCAACCCTGTGTTCTCAAAAGTACCAGTATTGTAGTTCCAAGGGTAGACTGATACCAATTTGGTATTTAAATATTATAAATGTAATATTCATTAATTAAATTTCCTGTATTTTGTGATTCAAGAGGATTTTCTTGTAATTTATGCTTTTGCATAACTGAGAGCTTGATCTCTACTTTGGCAACTTTTGTTGTTAAAAAGTTTCAAGAGACTTTAAAAGGGCACCTATGATGAAAATAAACGTTTATAACTGTGTGTAGGTATAGTGTGTCCACAGCATACCTGTCAACATTGGGATGTGAAAATAAGGGTTATGCCCACCATAATAAGGGATATCCCTTATATCCATCCCCAAATTACTAAATATGATTTTCTGGAGCTGTTTAATTGTAAATAAACAGTTTAACGGTCAGTAATGGGTTTTATTATTATTTATTCAAAAGAAAAAAAATTGTATACATTAGCAGCAAATAAATTAGCAAACAGTTCAGCATATTAAAATTAATAGCTATTATATAGAAATAGAATCAAGTTATCAAATCTCATTAACCTTTTCTTCACTGTATAACTTACACATTCTGATTTAAGAGCAGCGAATTAATCTCATTCATTTGGATTTTTCGTTTGATTACATTAAATATCAGGTGTCACTTTAAAAATGCACACATCTAATGTTATAAGGAAAGCATTCGATTGGTTTTCTACCTTTTTATGCTCCATTTAGGACAAAATTTGTTATGTTTGAAAAAAACCCAAGATCGACATCTTTAGATGTTGTTATTATTATGTGTATATGTCTGATGAAACACACACCCAAAAGCCATACTTTCACTCTGCTTCAAATAGCATGTACAAAATCTGGGAAACAGCATCTATTTTAAAATAGGACCAAATTTCTGTGATTTTGAGGCCCACCGCAACATTCCGTAGGAGTGTGGTTTCCCCACCCACTGAATTGATTGACAGGCACCATGTTTCTATAATAACATGTATACACGTGTCCACAGAACATTTTTTTGCAACTAAAATAAGATTAAAATATTGGTTCCAACTTTCAGAAAGTTTTATAAGTTTACAACATTTTTAAAACAGAGCTTGTTTGCAATAAAGACAGTAAAATTGCTATTTAATTCTTAACCACTATAATCACCACGGCCACATAGTGCAGTAAACGCTAATATATGTATGAGTGTGTGTGTACTGCAAATGACATTTGTGTGAGACTCATCATTTCAGAAAGGCTTGAATAAACTCCACCACAAATACAAATAAACGTACTTGGTATTTTTGACTAATAAAATGTATTTCAGCTTGTGTCTGACTATCACTGACTGCTCTTTAACTGATGTAATGCAGGAGAGCAGGCGCAAGTGGGAATGTTGAGCGAGAAGAAGCAGCACATTTGCATTTAAATTCATAGGCTACAAAAACAGCCACACTGTACTCAGACACCAAAATGGGCAGATTCTGGAGACTGTAATAAATTATCTGATGGGTATTTTGAGCTGAAACTTTACAAACACATTCTGGAGACACCAAAGGCGTATCTTACATATGTGACCCTGA